>NC_086289.1:24074927-24768927 GCF_963924245.1 Chroicocephalus ridibundus
TATAGCAAGAAGTACTACAAGCTGCCACATAAACACAGATCATTTCACAAGGGTAAATACCTGCCTCTTCTACTTGAACCTAAAAAAACTTGTTAACTTGCAATTATACCTTCATACAAGAAGGAAGACTTCTACTGATACTTAAACATCTAAAACTTAGTTTGCAACTACATTTAGTTTTACTTCATCATGCAAATGTTTTGCCTCTAATTAGTGATGTCTTACTTGCAGATTGCCATTGTTTGAATGGAGGAACCTGCATTACCTATTACCTCTTTAGCGGAATTCATCGTTGTGTATGCCCAGAAGGATACACTGGGATTCACTGTGAACTAGGTAGAACATCAATCTTCCTTAATACTAACTAACCTGATTGAAAAGATCTTAAAGGATAGGCAAATGATGAATATGAAATGCCAAGTGAAAGTATTACCCATAAACAGTGACAAGATATCCTTTAGCACTTTATGCTAACAGTCTAAGTGAGGAGAACCAAATAAATATTGGTGCAAAATTGCAACCTCTGACTTTTTTTTTGTGTCCCTGCTTCTTCTCTACTGTTGCCTACCTCACAAATGCTTTAGATTGGGGTGAAAAAAGTTCTTGTTTGGGAGTGTTCAGAAGCACTGATTATATTGTGAAGTACACTGAAACTATTAAAGAAGCAATACACATGCTTTAAAGCATAAGATGCTCAATGCTCAAAACTCATATAGAACAAATTCAATAAGAATACATAATCAGTCCAGACTTCACATCATCTGTTTTCAAGTGTAATGCAGGAACTTTTTTCTCATTAGAAGGATCCATACAGATTATTTCTGTCTCAGAACAATTATAAACAAGAACATGCTGATAATGAAATATTGTTTTCTCAGACACTGACAGCATGTGCTATACTAAGAATGGGGAGGACTACAGAGGAATGGCAACAGAAGATGAATGTCTGCCATGGGATCTTCCCTCAGTAGTCAGGAGGGGTCAATACCATGCTCATTTGAGGGATGCTTTGCAGCTTGGACTGGGCAGACACAGCTACTGCAGGTAAGAAAAGCATCACTCTTCCTTGGATGACTTCTATTGTCACAGCCCCAGAAGTGCCTCAAGTGATGGTACATGTTTAAAAAAAAAAACCCAACAAAATATTAGGGATTTAGACTGACAGTATTTGGAATGCAACTTGTTGAAGTGTCTAGAGTTCTTACTGCTGAAGCTGATCATACTGCAAAATTCCAAGTATGCAACAGAAATAGTCAGTTGTTAATTACTTTCTCTAGCATATCTTGCAAGAGAACACTTTTGGCCTTTTCAGGACAGTTAGAAATATAAGATACTATCACTTTTTAAATCTGTCTTTATGAAAAGAACACTTCCTTTATCCTCTAGAAACCCGAATGGAAGCAACAGGCCCTGGTGTTACACCAAAAAGGGATTCACCATTCAAGAAACACCCTGCAACATAGAGAAGTGTGGTGAGTAACAGGAATTTCAAGACAACTGATTTCTACTTTTTTAATAGCACAAGGTTGGTGCTTAGTTGTAAGAACACCTGAACAAAATTTTTCCTTTCCTAGGGCACACATGTGGTCAGAGGAGCATCAGCAAGTATTTCAAGATCGTTGGTGGAAGCCAGGCAGAGGTTGAGTCTCAGCCTTGGATAGCTGGCATCTTCCAGAACATAAGGGGCACTGACCAATTTCTGTGTGGTGGCACCCTCATTGACCCCTGCTGGGTGCTTACAGCAGCACACTGTTTTCATACTCCGTAAGTTTGCAGTTCCACATCCTTATTTGCAACTTTCTTCAGCGGATTTCTTTGCCTGATGCTCACTGAGCAGCCCTTCAAAATGTACCATAGTAAGAATGTTCTTTTCATTGAGCAAAACAAGAGGAACAGCTGTAAACATTAAGCCTCTGGGAGTCCAAGTCTAGCAGAATAAGCTAGCAAGACGTGAACGTTTTAGTGGATTGTGTAATTTAAACAATTTTAGCTTAAATTGGAAACTGGGTTTCATTTTTACCTCAGCTGTTCCCAAACTTAAAAGTTGTACTGAAAGGTGATGAGCTGTTGAGCAATACACTTATGGGTGTCTTTTGTTGTTTTTCCTGTGGAAAGCTGATCATCCTGGCATCCTGCAGAGGATTCGCATTGCCAATGCCTGGCATTAGTAGCAGCTAGCTAGGTGTGCATTTCAAAATGCCTGAGCGTCTGTCTTAATCCCCTCAAATGGAAAATCAGGATGCTTTCCTCTTAGAATGGAGGATTAACTTTCAAAGCTGAGTAAACTGTGCTTTTTCTTGTCAGTATTAAAGTAAACACAAAACAGAACTGGGTCTGGATCTAAACTGTTGACCTCACTGTCAGAAGCTGGTAGTCTTCATGAATCTCTTTACTCTCACTCAGGTCAAAAAAGCCACAAAACAAATCCACCTACAAAGTCTTCCTTGGAAAGTCCATACTGAATGCTACTGATGATAAGGAACAAGTATTCATGGTTGATGACATCATCTCTCACCCTGAATTTACAGATGACACAGGTGGCAATGAGAATGATATTGGTAAGTGTCATCTTAATATGAGCCTTTAAAACACTGAGGGTAGCTGAAGGCTATGTAACTGTGGCATACACCTTCTTTTAGAAGTATAACCAGAGATGAGATGAAGGGGAACAGGAACTAGGTGCTTCTGAGAACTAGGCCTGTACTGAGCAAGATTTTTCCACTTGTATAAACTTAGTTTGTGGCACACATCAGATGCATTACCTGTCACAGAGATAAGACTGTCTTATCTCTGGACCTGTACAAGGCATGGCTTTTCCATAAGCACTGGTGGCAGCATCCCATTTCTAACATCTTAATCTGTGTCTACAGAGATCACACTGTATGTATAATAAATGATGGAAAAAATGCAGGTATAGTAGGTTTCATCATATAGTAGGGAAATGCCATATCAGGTAGCACATTAGTCAAAGTTTTTCCCGAATTAATCCAGACTTTGGTAAGTCTCTCTGGCTTTTACAAGCCTATCCCTAAACCAACAAAGTCAGAGATGGGTTTTTGCAGCTTACACAGAACAGACTTGCCACTCGTGCACTTGATGCTTAGAATTCTCTCTACCACCCCTCCCAAATTTCTGCTGCTAAGGAAAGAGACTCAAAGAATAGCTTTAAATGCCCTTCTGGTGAGAAGTATAGTATAAACTGTCACCTGTTCGGTAGGGATCGGGGTGCCACTCTCTGCAGCCAGTCAGGAAGTTGAGGCTTTAAAACACCTGAAAATACAGTTGCAGAAAAACTTTCCCGGAGCTATCAGCCCCATCCTTCTAGGAAGGAAGTTCAAGTTCAAACATTTGCCAATTTTAGTGCTGGGAGATTAATTCTGTTGTTACTAAATAATGACCCAGCGTCATTCCGAAAAGCAATGAGAGGAACCATATGTAACCAGAACTAAAGGGAACTGCTATTCCCATTAACTGTACCCTATACTCCTATTCTCAAAGAACTTGAGGGAGGGTAAAACTTGCTTTACAAATTTAACTTTATCTTCTCTGACTTGTTTCTTAGCTTTGATAAGGATAAGAACAACTTCTGGGCAGTGTGCAGTAGAATCCAAATATGTCAGAACAGTCTGCTTGCCAGAGAAGAACCTTTCCTTACGAGACAATACCCGGTGTGAAATAGCTGGCTATGGAAAACAAGACTTTTGTAAGTAAATAACTTCTTTCTAAAGTTGTACTTCCACAATGTGGGAACTGGATTATTTTTTTTAATACCATGACCTGCAAAGGATTAAAAAGGATTCCTTTCTATTATTCTATGCATTCCATGTGCATCTCTCAAAGATAATCTCTGCTATCATCTTCTCTAGTTGTCCATGGCATTTCCTATCTAATGCTTCTCACACTTTTCAAACCATACAAAGTAAGCCAAGATGTAAAACACCGCATTTTTTTTTTCATTCCTGATATGGTGAGGAATAGAAAAAAAATTAAAGCTGTGTTGGAGGATTAATAACAGATTGCATTTGTGCAGAACTTCAAAAACTATCAAACTCTTTCTCTCTAAGAACCAAGCTTTATAGTTTGCATTTGGAACACTTGCTTTTCCTCTTCAAAACTCTTTCATTAAAAGTAAACAAATACTGCATAAACTGGAAATAAGAGCCTCAAATCAGAACTGGAATGGCTGTGCTAATTTCTTTTAAGTGCTGAAAGTGTGTGTTATACACTGGTTTTGTTTGTCTTGGATAGTGAAAATAGTTAAATATTCTTTTGTTTGCAGATGACATTTACTATGCTCAAAGACTGATGTCAGCCACTGTAAACTTAATATCACAGACAAAATGCAAATATGAATACTATGACAGTGTCAGAGTTACTGACAACATGGTCTGTGCTGGAGATCCCACATGGATGACTGATGCATGCAAGGTAGAACTGGTTTATTTTATCTTCTAAACTGTTTTAAATGCATGTACGCTATATGGATCAACTGATGGCGTCTTCTAATTCTACTAGCAGAAGAGTCTCTCTTTATGTAGCTGGAATGTAGTACATCCAGTGGAGTTGAGCTGTAATGTGGCCAAATGTATGGAATGAGGTTGGGACCTAGACTTAGGTGTTACCTCCTCTGGAGGAGCAAGAAGTGCTGTATCCTAGCCAGTTATTCCTCAGGGCCTTATTTACAATCTGTTCAAGCAACGACTAGCAGATAGATATCAGAGGAACACAGTAGCTATTCCAATCTCAGCTTGCACTTTATTAAAATCCCCTCTGCAAAGGGATAAAAGGTGAACTAGTGGGGGACATTGAGCCCCTACACAGATTCCTCAAAACTAGATTTGCTTCCCTGCACACTCACTGGGCAGAGTGGCCATATGAGCCACTACAGAGAACAAGTGTTGTCCCTACAGGCAGGGAGACAATTAATTCTGTGAAGAATTGGGTGTGTTGCCTTTGACCTTCTATCACTAGCCTAATAACTGTGATTATAAACTTGGGATGGAGTGTTGTACACAAGGTAACCGCTCTCTCTGTACCCTGCTAGGGGTGAACTAGAGAACACCTTACCTTACAGACTGTGTTCAACTCACAGCAGATGCTGAGCCTTCTGTTTATCTATACAGTGTTCTCAAAAATCAAAACTTTAGCTCATAGATATTTACTAGCTTGTTTTACTCTCCCTGCTATAAAGGCTCCATCTGCAGAAAATGGCCTAATATATTCTCTTTCCGCTGTCAGGGGGATTCTGGTGGCCCCATGGTCTGTGAGCACAACGGCAGGATGACGCTTTATGGGATTGTCAGCTGGGGAGATGGCTGTGCAAAGGAAAACAAGCCTGGCGTTTACACCAGAGTTACTCGATACCTTAACTGGATTGACTCCAACATGAATGCAGTAACTGCCAAGAGTCGTTTTCTCCCTGAACCAAAGTGACCTTTTTTACATCTGGACTCAAATGAACAAGATTAAGCCTATACAGATGACAGGACACTAAAGTCCTGAATGTCATGAGAGGCTTTCATTTTTAAATGCTTGTGTGGTCTGCCGCTCACATCGGTGTTCCTGAGGCAGAAAGATGGTTGATATATTATATTACTACTATGAATTACCTGAAAACCACTCCATGGGAAGCTAAACTATTTAACATTTAAATGAGTGTTCCCATGCATGATACTATGCATATCAAGTTACCTGTCCACTTCATTTATGAACCAGCATTTGTTCTGGAAGTACTGGTAAAGTTTTAACTTAACTCAAGTATTCGTTTTATACATGGCCTGAGTCTAAAATCTTTCATCATCACACTGAATAATGCTAAGACTCAAGTCCTAGAAACCCAACCTGTTAAGAGCTGTACTGAGGGCGTCTTTGCACTGATCAGGCTTTGCGTCAGAAAGTGGGAGGAACTGCATTAGTGTTAACTATTGCTGATGCATGAAGAAGGTCCAAAGTCTGCTTAGACTGAAGCAACACTTAGTTGCTATAGACCCAACATGTAATAAAATCTTAAGGATGCCACCTGTAGCTGTGTCAGCATTACAAACTCAAATGTATTACACTTAAGAACTGTACTGCAAGAATTGAAAACCTGACTTGACTTCCAGGTCAAATCTGAAGGTGTCTTGGTCCCCTTAAAAATCTGATGCTGTAACCTCTCCACGTGTACCTATGTACCCAGGAGAGGATTTAAGTGCTCAACACTCATTGAATGCTGCAGATGTCCAAAGTCAGAACTTTATTTCCATTCATTTAATTTATATTATATGGAAACTACTTCTTATGCTGGTTTTATTTTTAAACTTTTTTTAATAGATATGAATTATTTGTATGAGGGCTGGAACCTCAAGCTTTATTTAATTATTTTTACTGTGTTTAACTTATTGTTTGTATGATGGATATTAAAATATCATTAAAAAACCTATTATTCTTATGTGTCTGCTCCTTCCCTTTTGAAAGGGTAGTGGTATGATTTGAAAGACAACTGCCATTAAGTTCTAATCTGAACCATAAAGTCCTTTGGTAAAACATAAATGTTTGAACTTCCTGTTTACTAAAGCCTTTCATATGAGAAATCAATGTCTTCTACTACGGGCTATAGAGTGCTAGAAAACTGTGTGTGCACTACCCAGGCACAGAGTATAGGATGAACAACAGTGCTGAGGATGCAACATCCATGCTGCATGTGCTTTACGACTTCCATCTAGCCCTGTGGACTAGACCTTCTCAAGTGGCTGTGGAACATCAGGTGAACTTCTATAGCACAATATTCCGTTTAGGTTTCATCCTAAGGGAATACAGTTCTCATGCTCCAGAACTGTGCTGCACTATGATCCAAGTCATTGAGGGGGGCACAGAGGGATCAAGAGATTGGTTACAAAAGCTCACTCATTAACTAAAATGCTATTGCATGTGGGAGAAAGCCATACAGTATCAGAAAGGTGCTAAAAGGAAAGTAATCATTTCAGCTTTCCTCAGTACTTCTTTGTGGATACTAATTTTGTAAGAGAAGCATTCAAAGTTGACCTCAAGTACTGCTAAGCAAAATCTTAGGTAGCAGAAATTACAGCTAATGGCGAGATTGATTTAGGTTTCAGTTTATTTTCTTTTTCAAGAAAGAAGTTTAGCTAGAACAGAATTCACAGTAGAAAGTGCTAAGAATAAAGAATTACTTAAAGCCAACTGCATTTCTAATTCTGGATGAAACAACACAATTAAACACAATCAGTCCTTGCTGAAGATACATTCTGTTGTTTCGGCAGACAACAAAGGCGGAAAATATTCTCAAGGTCGTCTCTTTCGGGTGGTTAAGGAAACACAGTGAAGTCCTAGCATCACTTCCATGTCCTGAAGAGCATGGGCTGTCTGCTTTGATTTTGTTTCTTTTAAAGAAGCTATAAGATGGAGACAGACTGGAGATACTGCTATAAACCAGGTTTATAGCAAATTTACAGAGAAGAGTTTGTATCACAGCATCAAGATGCCATATATTTGTGTGGTGTTTGTAATTGTGAAAGTAAAAGACTTGCATGAATGCCAAGCATTTAACACTGAAAAATTACTTCCTACGCTGAAATTGCTATCATGGAACGAATTAGCGGCCTAGTTAGCAGCATAATTTCTGACGTTAGCAGTCCGATCCATCCTAACCGACTAACACAGTGAGCCAACAAGACTCTAGTAGTTATTGGTCAACAGATCTCAGACTAGCAATTTGGCTTGCCAATTTTTGGCCTATTTCTAAAAAAAGTTAGAACCCAAATGTTTTGTTAGTTATTCATCTCCTCTCATAAATGCAGAATTTGATGTCAAGTTACAGGACTGCTAGGGAAATTTAACGGATTTTTGTAGATCAGACCACACTGTTTACTTTCTCATTATAGTTCATTTAAGAATTCAGGAAATAAAATCAAATGTGCATGTGCAATCATTTCTTATGGAGCTCTCATAGAAACCTTTCGGTCTCTGTCACTAGCTGCTTAATGATGAATGACTAGAGATTTCAGGAACATTTTGGAAAAATCTTGAGCAAGAAATTTGTTGTGACCTACAAGTAGTGCTCTGACTCCAAATGCGCAGAATGGGGTCTTTGTTAAAAAGTACTCATAGTAATATTTTGGTCAAATGTTTTTTTGTCATGTTATATGCACTGAAGAACGTAAAAAACCTCTGAAGAGATAAAACCTTATTTTTCCTTTTTTATTTTTTATAAGTTAGAGATGAGCTAAATAACTCATTGTAAAACTGATTGATGTCTTCATAGCAAGGCAACTGTGAATTCAGAGTTGCTCAGGTACAAATTCAACTATAGCAATCCTTTCAAAAATCAAGGGAAAATGCATAAACTAAATTTTCACTTTCTAAAAAGCACACTGGTAATTTGTGAGAAGCATGCTTCAGCTTGTAGCTTATCATAGTCTGGGTATGTGAACCTTGCACATCGGTGATGGAATGATAGGAATAAGAACCTTAATAAAGTCTTGTCCTTTAGACTCAAGACTGAAGTATGTAAGATCTGGACTATTTCCAGCTTTGTTATTGTTAAGTCACGTGCCTTTATACAATTTCCCTGCTATAAAATGGGTGGGACAGTACTTCCTTTCTCCCACAGGTTTGCCTGGGTATGATTTGTCAGGAGGAGGGAGAGTTGACAGCTGCGTGAGTGTACTGTGAGTAACATGCAGACATCCCGGTCTCGTACAGGGACAGCAAGAACTACTTAAACATGAAATGATTACTGACAATACTGGACTGTGAACTGTTTGGCAATACAATTTGTAGTTGGGACCTGCAAACAGAAATTTGTTAGTAGAGGTTAACACTATGTGTGGTAGAGTTATTCCGCAAAGGCATGCTGTTTGTGGACTGCTGATTAAAATTTGTGAGTTAATTTGGGAGTTAAGATTGCATTGTTTCTAGAGAACGAGTTGGAGATCTCCGGTGAGAGACCGTGAGACTGGAGGCTGTGCAAGAAGAGAAGGAAGGCACCTCTTCATTGCTTTTCTAGACAGTAACTAACAGGTCAGCCTGACCAGTGTTGACAGAGAATACTATGGGCACAAAGTAAGCAATGATAATATAGTTTAAGACGAAAATATACTGTGTTTTAATCATGTCTTTTGGATGCTACAGCTTTCTTACTTCAGTATTTCTTTCATTTAAACATTTATCAAAGTACTAAAGTAAACAGATTTACAACAGGTGGAGAATATAAATATCTTCAGGGTGATCATATATTACTATCATTGAAATGAAAGGCACATTTTTCATTGACTTCTATGGGCTTTTTCTATGAATAAAGTCAATACAAATTAAATTTAAACTTATTCACATCATTATGAATATAAGTAACAATGAAAATGGAGCAATAAACAAAATTTGTATTTTTGTATTTAGGTCTTTCATTTTGAAATTTAGGAAGCTCTGGAGAAAGTGTGAATAAAGAGAGAGTCTTGAGAGCTGAGGAAATTTAGATGCTGTTTTGGGTGTGCAATCTTATTTCTTCTTTATTTAATGTTAGATAAACTGCCCCAACAAAAATGAAATCTTTAAACAAACATACTGTGTACATACATCTCTGCTCTGGCTGCTATAATACTTCATATACTCTCTTTCAATGTTCTCTGCATGACTTTGGCCCCACAACTACAATACCATCTGTCTGGCTAGTTATCAGAGCCTGGGAAAAAAGGCAGAAGATGAACGCACTGTTTTGCAAAACTTTCTCTTCCTACAACAGAATCCATAGGAAACATTTTCTTTCCCTCCTTACAGAGAGTGAGCAGAGGATGATCCAAGTTGCGGTGCTGGTGAGGATGAAGAGAAATAGCCTAGAGAACTGTGCACAGAGCTTGGCAAACACCACTGCAGAATTACAAGAGAAATACTAGAGAGAGGACATTTTTGGAAGATATTCGATATCTGGTGGGTACTGACATATATGTGAGCCAAATGTTGATATCACAAATCTGCTCTTACTTAAGCATATCGTTCCTTGATTTCAGATATGTGGCAAGCAACAGAAAAGAGTTGAATGGGAGTCCAACAAGCATTTAGAAACAGCTGAGGGATGGGCATCAGCCAAAGAGAAGAGATCATATTCTCAGAAGCCTTAGGAGCATAACTAATATGAACTCAAGTCCTTACTTATTTTCAATACTTCCACAGAAGAAACATATTAAGCAATGAGGATAAAGCAGTATCTGATGTGTCCAGAGCATAGGAAGCTAGTTTAACCTGTCAGCTCTTAAAAGGAAATGATGCATCCTGAATGGACAGACCACTTTTCCTTATATAGCTGAAGCTTTCTTCATGGAAGTGAAACTAAAATGTGACTCAAAGCACTTAAAAATAAAATCTGTTTTAAATAAACTAAGTTATGGTGAAACACAATGTATAGTCACCTATTTGTTGTATATATTACACCACCTCCACGTGGAATTGTATGCATGGGAGGATTTTGATTGTGCTTATTGAATTAATACAGAGCAATATGACTCTTTGGTCACCAAGCCTTTGGCTCATTTCTGACACTTAAGCAGAGCACTTGCTTTGGAGCAAATGAGAACAGCTTATCCATGAAAAGCAGATCAAACCTTTCTGCATGCATCAAGCTAGTCATCTGAAACTTCAGATACTTCCATCGCAAGCCAAAGTAAAAAAAGTGACATACTTGAAACAATACATATTCAGTAAAGAGAAAATCTGGGTTCAAACTTGTTCTGGCATACCCCTTCCAAATCTGTTGCATCCCATGCAATTATACAAATGGTCAACCTGAGCAGAATTCGTGTTGTGTTTTTTACCATTTGGCACATGAAGGATGTGGAATTTTAAGAGTGAAAATGCAAGAAATTTATGGAACAAGTGCTATGTATTTCATGAGCAGTAAAATGAGATACAGACCCACAAGTCAAGCATGAAACCATATGCAGACCCACACGAGCCGGATGTTCAATTCCTGTGTCCTGTTCCATAACTACAGCCAACTAGTTGACTCATTCAGATCTAGGCTGCATCTGTCTGGTACGATAAACTAATGATATTTGAAGTTGGGAAGGACTGCAAGTATTCCAGCATCAAAACTGAATTCAGAGTGAGTTTGGCAAACCAGAGTTATTAGAAATGAACGAGCTAATAAAGACAAACAGGAATAACCAAACACACAGATGTAGATGAGTGACGACTGATATTAAAGCAGATCCAGAAGGTGCAGCAGACCACAAGCTGGATTTAAGTCAACAGTATTGAGTAAAAAAATATAAACATATTGACACATAACACCAGAGCGCAGTTTGTAAACCTAGAGACTAGGCAGACACTCAGCTGTGTCTTGAGCATCATTCTTCTTGTCGAGAACACAACAATAACGATCAATGGTCTAGAAGATGACAAGGAGAAAAGACTGAAAAAATTTGGTTTATTTTATCCAGAGAAGCAAAATCTACAAGGGACATTTTCTTCAAAAGGGAAAAGGCTGCAGCAGAAAAGGGGATAAACTCTCCTCTGTGTCTATTGGGAGACAGGGTGAGAAGCAATAAGTCTGGCTGCAGGAAGGGAAACTGAATCAAAGAGTAGCAAAACATGACAATAAATGGCACTGAGTGGCATTGAACCTCCTCCACTGAAATTTTTCAGAACAATTTAGACAGAAATAAACCAGTTGTTTTGGGCTCTTGCAATGAAACTGGAAGGAATGTTGAGAAATCATCTAATCTCGGGTTCCCTGTTTTATTATGAAATAAATGAATATGTCCAGTGACTGAGATGACTACATGAAAATACAGACACCACAGGGGAGTTTAGAAATAGTATTACACAATTTAATCATCTTTTTAAAAAGTGTCTTTAAAAAAATGGCTCCTATGAGAGAAAATTATCTGGATTTCTGAATTTAAAATTAAAACCAAACTTCTTAATGGTAGACGAGTAACTATAAAAAGTTTTAAGCAAACTTTTCAGTGACTCTTAACAAAATAATATTCCAGACAGAACTGGAATCAAATTAATTGCTTCCATGTCCCACTGGGCAAAATATTTTCAATTAATAACATATGCAACTGGCAAGAAAGTAAAATTATTATCCCCCATTGGATAGTGGAAACATTATTTCTCTACCGAATAACTGGAAATTGTTTTGTACGTAATGCTATGACTTGGCATCATACGCATGAATTACCTCAGTATGTTTCAAGCTGGAGGCCTCTGGGTGTGATAAAACCTTCCAAAGCACAGTATTATCATAAGGAGGCAATCACAAAAGAAACTGAAAATCACAGGCAACCATCAAACTTTGCCAGCCGTGGGCTTATGCATTTTAGGATCTGATGCCTGTTTGGTGACAGTATAATTTCAGAAAACCAGCTGGACACATTTACAAATAAAAAACATCCACAGGCAGTGTCATCATTTATTACAAATCAAGCAAAGTATCTCTGCTAGCCACAGCTCAGATGTTCTAAATTCAGTATATTTATAACTTCAGCAGCAGTAATTAAGAATGACCACTTGCTAATTCTTCCCTAAATTTTCTTGTGTTGTGGCACAAAACTTTAGCCTAAGTTGAAACAAAACATCCCCAAGTGACATAAATCAGAACATCACTACAGCTGTTGAAACTGCAGCTGTTCCGTGACGATCACAGCATGTACTTGGCATTACTACAGCACATCAGCACCCGTGATAAAAAAATCTTCACTAATGTTCCAACTCCTTCATCTTCAAATGCACCTGCAAAGTCTGACACGTTGCAAATTGATGTGGTTGGCTAACTTTTTTATTTTTAAACATGCCTATGTGCTATATTAATAGCAGCCCCAGCCACATGAAGAATTGCCTTGAACTGGTACCCTTGACCACCTCAGTCGTATTTTGCTCTAGAACTTGTTAGGCAGAACCTGAGCCAACATTGCAGAACAACAAGCAGTTTAAGCAGCTTGATTAAGTAGCTTGATTAAGTAGCTCGATTAAGTAGCTTGCTTTGTCTCAGAAATGATTCTGACTAATAATCTTCCAGAAAAATGAGAGAAACTATCAGACTTAAATCAGCAACAGAATTCAAGGGCCATCACTCAGGTGGGAAGACATTTTTGCCTCCTTATGTGGTTAATAGCTTCTGCTTTATTTCTGGAAGGATCTTAGCTGTCATTTTACAATTGTGATTCTTCACAGAATATGTCCTGGGCATCCTTGTTTGGGTGTTTGATTTTGCTTTGAATGCCAAATGGGGTGCGGGGGTGGAAACTGAGGTGGAAGAATCCCTCAAAAACACAGGGTAGAAATTCTCATTGAGGCCATCATGTGAAGACTGGGCGCAACAGAAATATTCAGAAATATTCAGTTTTATCAAGGATCACTGGAGACACTGAATCTAAGATTGGCTGTTTAATTTCCCTTATATACCTTGCATTTGGGATCAAGCGTGTTTGATCACAGACATCACATTTTATGTATCATCTTTAAGAACAAACTATTGCTAATTTCATTTCAAACTAGATGTAAACAGAAAAATTTGAAATCTTTTTCCAGAACAACCCAAGTGCAAATAGGCTTATCCTACATATGAAATATTCTTGCACCTAAGGACACTTCTGTCTTATATTAACTGTAACCTTCATTTACAATAGACTTGTTTTAAGAAATGCAGTATCAAGAGCTCTTTTGTTTATTACCCAGGGGGGCAAATTAGAGAAATTTAACATATTCTGTAGCTGAAACCAGGATATGGAAATATTTTTAGATGGTCAACACAGCCTTACAACACATACACTAAAGGGACTTTCAGAAAATTTATGGGGGAAATTATGTAAGCTACTAGCTTTACTCTAAAAATTTTGGAACAACTTTTGCTTTAACAGTCATATTCTAGTCTTAACGTACACATATGTCCTCCTGAAGCATGAAAACAATCACACGGACAGGAAGAATACTGACTGTTCAGAGGCAACAGAGCTGTCAAACATATAAGCTGACAAATGGTGGGAAGGAGATAAAGAGAGCGGATTCCAGCCTCCCAAGGATGCTACTGTATGAGTGCTTTGAATCGCAAAGCTTAAAAATAAAGTTTGTCACTTGACTGTGATCTATGTCAGCAGTCTTTTGAATCAATGCACTTGCAATAATAACAAAAAGATTTATTATTAATTGCAGCATTGAAAATGTCAGGAGGCCGCAATGTTTAAAGACCTCTCAAGAACTAGATACAGTATCTCAATGAAAACTGACCAAAGTGTCAGGCTATACATACCTGTGCTGGCATTTATGTTGATAGACTTTGTGCCAGCATAAGAGAGGAGACAAGTATACAGGTATAATGAAATTTTATAATTTTCACTACATTGGTTTTATAGTTTTGACTACATTGCTTTAAATAAATTAATCATCTTTCCCTGATTGACAATTTTACAGTTACAAAGACTGTGTGGTAAGAAGACCTGAATTTCACAAATATTTGAGCTTTTCTGCTACATTTTTTCCTACCAACCATTCATGACAAAGACTGAAGCTTTTACATATATATATATACGTGTGATGTATTTCACCGACTTAATACCAAAGGGTCCTGCAAATCTCCAGCATTTGAGGTCCTGCATTCAACAGCCTGAGAGGTAGATATATCTGCTGCTTTCTACAGGGACAATCAAGATCAGATGCTATTTAATTATTGTTTTTTCATTGTCTGAGTATCTGTTACACTTGTCCAGCCACTACAACTAAAATTACAGTTTTTGGGCTCTTCAAATGGCAAAAAGCATTCTTGCTTATAAGGTTACCAGTAGCCCAGCATGTTGTTGGTATCACTGCACGGTAGCCAATGGCTCATTTTTCATATTAACAAAACCACTGCCAAACAGAACTGTTAGTCTTGTATTTTTAGTTACAGAATCTTGCTATGAAAACAAAGATGCATCAAGACAGTCTTTATACAGATTCAGTAACAGAAATAAAATTTAAAAGCCCTCAGATCAAAGATACGAGTAATCAGATCAATTTGGAGATTTGTGAGCTATCAGAGAAATAATATTTTAAAGGGAGAATGTAAATATAGCACTGAGGAAAGTCCCCACCCTCCAAAAGACGCCTTTCTTACTGAATGATCTGCAAAAGCATTTGAATTCTTATTTTGAGAGTTAGTCCTACTTGTTTGGGCCAACTTCATCTCTCTTTTTACAGGAAACAATCTCACACCTACAAAGCTCCCAGCAGATAGGGAGCCTGTCTTTAAATGCCACTATACTCTATTAAAACTTTTATGACCATCTGAAGAAAAAGTAATTAAGTCTTTCATTGATTGGCCTAGATACACTCGAACTTGGATGGGTCGCGTTTGCTTTTGTTCGCATCTGTGTTTAAGCTATGTGCCTGCAACCCACAACCCAGACTGTGAGGATGCGCCAGCATCTCGTCGCCTCTCGCAGTGCCCAACACACGCAACTGCCACTAGATGGGGCAGCAGCCTCAGAAAAGGAGATGCTGTCGCTCGCAGCCGACGCACAAACAATTTACTGAGCCTGTGCACATAAATCACACTGAAGCGGTTTTATTTATAGCATTACCTTTGCTCCCCTTCCACCTCAGTACTTATGAAAAGGTGAGCAGGGGATAAACAGTAGGTACTCAGCCATTTACGTATATAACCCCGCACTTCCTACTGTGACCCTGCCAAACAAGGCTGTGATTCCTCATTGACATTTATCATCTTGCATCTTCCTGACTTACCTAGATTTCAGGCAACGCCAGCACACTTCATGGCAGCAGAAGAGACAGAATGCTGCCCTGATGAGAAGCCCTTGTCACAACAAAGCCTTCGTGAACAACAAAAAAAGGCCAGTTATTTCATGTGACGCTCACAGGAAGGCATGGAAACAGCAGGAAAAGTGTTTAAGAAGAAACTGCAAAAGCACAGTACAGTACATTACCGTTTTCCTCCAACAATGCAAGAGTTCGACTAAAATAGCACAGGCAAAGATAAACTGGCATATAAAACACGAGCAAACACGACAATCCTAAATCTTACCTAAGAAGAGTAACTGTTATAATTGCTTTAAGTGGGAGCGATGACAGTGATCTTCCCCTGAGCCGCTCTAAAGCGCCAGATCATTAAAACGTGTCCGCCAACTGCTGCCACTTCAGAGCATTTGCTGGGAACATCCTTCTCCGCACCCCCGCACCCCCGCTCCCGGCACGGCGGCGGCGGCGGCTCCGCTGGGGGCGCCCGCGCTTCGCCCCGGCGGGACCGGGGGGCGGTAGCACAGGGCAGCCCCCGGCCGGCTGGGCGAGCGAGGACCGAGGCGGGCGGGCCAGGCTGGGGCAGGCTGGCCGGGCGAGCGTGTTGTAATGCAGAACCCCCGGGGAGGGGAAGGTGCCCGTGCCCCGGGACACCCCAGACACCCGCAGTGATGCGAGGCTGTAAACCCCTGCCTACGAAAATATTAATTTTCATATTATTTTGAAAATACTGACCGCAGGTCGTGTGGCCACGTCTAAGTATGAGCCAGCTCAGTGCTCTGGCCTGAGGGCAGCAAAGTGTTGCTGCGAAGTGTTCGTTACTCCTCCTGGGCTGGAGACACCAGTGAGGCTGGAGGTGGCATCCCAACGTGGCACTGAGGTCTTCTGGCACTCACACTTGGGCAGTCTTTTCCAGACCACTTCCATTACATACTACACACAGACACAGACGAGTACTTTGTTGGACCCAAGTTGCAACAACATACTGCAATTTGCTTTGAATTCGTTTAATCTCTTGGATTTTGGGTGCTGAAAGTTGTAACTTCATGACAACACCCACAAAGTTTCTACAGGTGCTTGGGGAACTCAGCCCTTGACTGCTTTCTGATGGTAATGCAGACACACTCAGGTAATAGCCAAAAGTCTTTTTATAATTTATTTTTTCATGGGTCTTTGCATCTGACATCTGATATGTTCATGCAGGGAAGTGAAGTACTGTCAAATGACTTTCGACAATGCGCTTCCATCAGAAGGTGTATGAACATTTTCAGAACACAACTGATTTTACATTGAGTAATTATTGTAACCTATTCAGCCATCAACACACAGCTAGAAAGACAAATCTTATCAGTTCGCTCAAGTTGTCCCACCCTGAAAATAAAAATGGCATTGCATTACAATATCAAATTAGGTGTAACAAAGATTAACATCCAGCCAGAAAGCACTTGCATATGTTTAACAAATAAGTCTGCACACCTCTTTGCTACAGATGTCTCATCTGTGTTGTAATTTGTCACCAATTTTTACAAAGCCCATGACCCAAACATCAGGAATCCTTATCATTCTGGATCTGGGAAATATGAAGCCGTTAAAACACCTGTGACTGGAAAACGTACATTGTAAGATAAGAAATGGTTTTTCAGGCTCTAATTTATCAAATTTATATAAATATTTTTTTAACAATACCTTGCTGTAAGAGAAATGTGAAATAGATGGTAAAGATAACAAATCCTAGTTCATAGTTCCATTAAAGAGAACTTAAAAGATTACTTTCTCCTTGACATATGAAGAGAACTCAGTATTGCTTAAAAAAGTAAATTCTACTTTTCCAAATCAAAACTGAACACTTATTTCATCTCATTCTGCAGATGTCAACATGCCATCAGTCAGAATGCCCGAGATATTGTGCATTTCTCACAAATTACCTACCCCCATTAGAAACTGGTTTTGTAACATTTAAATAGGTTTGCTATATACTCTGTTAGACTATTACAAGAGCACAGCACACAAAAATTACTCAGTTGATCTTCTTTATGGATCAGTTACATTCTAAAATGATGCCAAATCACTTGTTCCTTTTATAGTAATTTCTGCCACAAGTATAGGATATAAGATGTTTTGAAAGCAAATGAGGTTAAACTGTGGCAATCAGCATTGAATCAGAAGTTAAGGGAGGAGGTAGATAATTTTCATGATCTTCAGTAATTTCCAAAATTATTTCTAGAACAGAACCTTTTACAAAAGTTGGTGGTTCAGATGCCAAGGATAAGTAAGAAGATTCTTCTTGCTTACAGGATAAATTCTGACTGAAAATGTGAAAATTTAGGATAGATGAAATTTTTCTAAAGCATTCAGTTACAAATGAAATGAGTTAACAGCTAAGTAATTAATTTCCTCAACAAGATGCATTTGACCTATTAATATATGCTACATAAACTCAAGATGGCATTAAACAGGAAAAATCTCTTTCATGCAAAAGATGGGGACTAAATAGCTGTCATCTTCGAGCCCTGCTGGAGAAGGAAGTTTAACGAAGAAGCTCCTACAGTTCCTGCCCAGGCTGCACTCTGCGTGGCAGCCTTCCAGCATCCGTGGGAAGGTTATTAAAGCCGCAGGAATGGGGGATATTTAACATGTATTATTGGAGCACTGAACAGGGTCCAGAGAACTGGTATCTTCCAGCAAATGTATGAAAACAGAACTCTGCACCTTAGTGCAAACACTCAATTATTGGCTCCTGTAAGTTAATTCATCTATCAGAGTCTTTCATCATGGACAACTGATTTTCCAAGTCTCTGAGATCAAAGCTTATTGTGCCTTTCATAGCACTTACATAGCTCATAACTTCTTCAGATCATCGCTATTCAGCTATCAAACTTTCAGTTCTCAAACGTCAGTATCAGGTGGTCAGTCTAAGAGTAGTTACACACACTGCAAGAGCCAGAGGTGTATCTCTGGTACTCTTTGGCTGCAGTCCTGGTCTCTTCAGCACGGGACCTACTCTAATGTGTGTATCTCCTTTCTGCTCCTGTGTTTGTTCATCTCTAAAAACATGTTTAACAGTTGCAACATTTCATAGAATTTATCTATTGACTGGATAAACATTTCTACTCTTACACAAAAACGGCACATAAGAACGGCATATAAGAAGGAAAGTGCAGAATTCCATTAGAAGAAATGATACTATGTGCCACAAAGAGAAGATTTTAAAGAAAATCTGGTTCTTCACTTTTCTTTTATCAAAAAAACCCCAAGTATCTTCTTATTATAATCCCTTCCCAAATAATCAGAGAATTGTAACAATTAATTTCTTTCCTCTATTGTGAATGTACATTTATAAAAACATCATCTTGGTGGAAAACAAACAACTCAGTTCAGGGGTTTTTGTTTGTTTACATAAAGACTCAATAAATCAACAAACCCAATATTAATAAAAGTAAAGCCAGACTTAAAAGCATTAGCCAATTTGTCTCGGCTCTTAAATTCGAATTTCCAGTTCTTTGTTGTTTCCTCAGAATCATCTCTTTGGTCAATAATGAATTTTGTGAGCTCCTGTAAAATCTCGCATAAAAGACACATAAAAGCTGTTATTGACACCAGTTAAAAGACGGAAGTGAAGCTAAACTGCAGATAAGCAAACAGCCTTCAAGGAGAAAGCAAGTGTGTATTACTTATTTAGCATACAGTTCAAATGTGTCCATACGCCAGTGTTTGGTCTGGCATACAATTCAAGAAGTAAAGAAATTAAATGGGAACACTATCACTCCTCCCTAGACCTGAGATACTGAAGCCACTTTGTAAAATAACTGGACAGACAATGTAAGAAAAAGGAGGGGGGACTCTGAGGCAGCAAATTAGGCTAGAGTTATATTTTGGCATAAACCCTTCAAGAATGGGTGCGAATTTTGCTCTGCCAATGATCTGTGAAACAGCGATGTGCTCCAAATAGCCTGTTTCATGGGCGGGATGTGATATGCAAACCTGGATTTCTGACCAAGATTTACAGAGAAGCTCTTTAATTTATGGCTATTGTAGATAACTTTTAAGTGCAGGAAGGAATTTATAATCTATGGATTTTTCTTTTCCTGAAGCTCTGCAGAGGTAGGGTCCAAGGCAAGGATGACTTTCCAGATATAGACTAGCACAAACTTGTAGAAACAAACTGCTAGTTCTAACACTATATTTCAGTATTCACAAGTCAGACCAACTTGGTTAGATAAGGTAGAAAATGTTTTTCGGGACAGAAATTAATATCCCAAGCTATGAAGCTAACCAATAAGGATGTGGCAGAATATTCACAATGCATGGGCCCAGTTCACTAAGGATCAAAATGCATTTGTTGAAGAAGTCTTTATATACACAACAACAAAATAAAATCAATGTGTTCACAGCTTAATAAGAGGAAAAGTGGTGATTTTCATCATATTTTACTATTTGATGCAAATTATTCCCACTGTTCCAACAAGTGTCTAAACCAAGTATTTACTGCCCTACAGGACATTTTCAGATTAGGTCCATAAACAATATAACTACGTCAGTTAAAAAAGTGCATAGAAAACACTTGCATTTTGTCATGAAACATGTCACAGCTTTATTTTAGCTGTTGTAAAGGGGTTAAACTCCGCTAAAGAGGAAAGCAGTGCTTCAGCAAATGAGGCCGATTTTCTTTCCTAACTATACAAACTGTTGCATATATTTTCCCCTCTAGCAATCTCATTTTCATTGTTTCACACCACCACCCTGAATAGTAATTTGGCTTTGAATAATTCCCCTCATCATAATGCAGATGTCAACACCGAACGACACAGGCACAAGCTACAGTGTACGCAGCAGCTCTGGTTTAAAATGCAGACTCTTGTATGCAAAGCCAGTGGAGCATGTGGTTTTTATTTCTCAGCTGTTTCCAACAGATTGAAAATTCCACAGGCTACAGTGTCTTGAATAATTTAGAATGCTGCTTGGAATACTCCTTAGCTAGAAAAATATATAAAGAGGTGGGAAAAAATCACTTCATTTTACTTTGCTGGATAGATTTGATCCCTAAATAGCAGTGTCTTCCTAGGGAGTAGAGACTAAGAACATATACGGGTAAGAGACATAAAACATGCCAGTTCACGAGAACAGATTGATTCATTATATTAATGAGACTCAAGAGCAATTTCAGCATTGAACAAGACTCGCAGCAGGGCTATTTCTCTGCCTCTGTGACAGGAGAGGGATAAAACTAAGCTGTAGGACTTGCTTGACTACTTGGAACTGACAAAACTCAGGTAGGTGTAAAACAGATTAGCCTGCAATTGCTTTAACAGCACGGTACTGGGGAACCAAACACCATGGCAGTTGTTAGTCAGAAAGGAATGGCTAAACATATTTATTCAAATGTATTGGTGATTTAAATTAAATGTTTAAAAAAATTAAGTTAATTTTTTTAAAAAAAGCTATTATTTATGGGCCTCTCTTGAGTAAAAGAGCATGCACCCAGCAAGGGAGTAAGTTAAGGTCAGATTCCTCATTATGCATCTTTTTCCATCTCTTCTGCATGTGTCTTCCCTCAGCTGGAGCCAAATTCAGAAATGGTATTTATGTTGCACGTCATTTTTCAAACAGCTATTTTACCAAAAATAAAATACATTCTAAAGAGTCCCACATTAAAAAAAAACCTCTACAAATCCTGTTTGCCTAGATTATGTTCTAATGAATAAAACAGCAGGACTTTCAATTTTTTTTTCAAGATCAAGTCCCTCTTCTCCTCCTCCTCCTCCTCTGAGGAGAATCTTTTTCAAGATTCATCCCTGTCCTCCTCAATGCCAGCAGCTCACATTGAATCTCACAGGTACCAAGTACTTGTTCCAGAGGCAGAATCTGGCAACTGTCTCTTACGCTGAAGTCCAGATTGTCATGAAATAGAAATATACCTCAATGAGATCAAACGCCTGCAAAGACAGCTATCAGTGAAGACATTAAGACGCTACAAAATGGTAGTATGAATTTCTGATGCAGTTTATGTTTTGCAAGCATTTGCAAGTCATAGTTTCAAAGCTAGGCTGCAACTCTAGCAAGAGGCTGAGAAGGAACTGAACTGCTGTAGCAATAGTGCTCTTTCTCTGAAGAGCCCCACAGGGACTTTCCTCACTTAAGACCTGTCAAGTCTCATTGCTCTGAGCATATGACTCACTCAGTTAGACCTCAGCTTAGGCAATTTCCCACTTCGGCCACAGAGTCTGCATTTCACGTATTTGCAGTGCCAGGTTTTTCCTTTAGCTCTTTGCTGTGCCTTGTTTGTGGGGTTTCAGAAGGAGCAGACATGGCAGCAATGCACATTGTCTGGGCAGCTGCCTAGCAGCTCTGCACTTTCCCACAAACACGTGAATCCACGACATGACCTTGAGCATGCCAGACGCACAACCTTCTCCCTCATAAGCTAGAGTCCCATCGATATCCGCTAAAAGATTCATGCTCCAAGTGTCGACTGAGTAAGCAAAGGGAATATAACTTCACAAATCTCTCCATGTCTAATTAGATAGTGCTTGCACTCAAGTGAAGCCTACGAGAAACAAATAGCCAACACTCCCAGCTTCGTCTGGACTGGTAACTAGTCATCAAATTGGCTGCAACTTTCCCCTGCTCCACGCATCAAATGGAGCTCAATCACTGACCGCGGGAGGAATGCCTGCGGTCCCAGTTTTGCTTCCGAAGCTGATGTGCACTGAGAGTGGAAGCCCTACACATCCTGCAAAAGCCAGACAACTTGTCTCCTCTGCTTCTCAAAGCCACGATGGAAGCAAAGGGACACATTCTGTGTAGTTTCTTGGCTTTAGTAGTGACTTCCATTTCAAGGCATAGTAGAAGACTATTCAATAAGAATTAATCATACTAACAAAATCACATCCTCTATTGACTGGAATTAGACAATTTAAGCATTAACTTTTTGCATTAGACTTTCACGCTTTTAGTATTTTTACTTCATTTTCAAGACACATTCCTACGACTAATGAAAATACATATTAAAAAAAGCTGAAAATGGTAAACTCAGGGAAGCCACATTAACTTATGCATCCATCTGGTAAGTGCTGTTACTCTTTCTTGCACAGTACTTAGGAGAAGACAGTTATTTTCTATGACTCAAACCACTTCATTGTTTTGTTAGCACTTATACTGATTAATTAAAATGACGTGAAAAACCATCAAAGCATAACTTCTATTAAGTGGGGAATTTATTATCATCAGCATAGCCTAAAATTGATGCCTTAATTGAGTTTGCCGCAAATCTGCACTACCAAGCCAGGTGAACAACATTGCAATGTCACGTATTCTGTACCTATTTGTATGCTCAGAAGGGAAATAAGCTTAGTGGTGTATGAAGACATAAAACTCTTCAGGCATTTAGACTAATTAAAACAGGTAATTCCAACAAAAAGGAAATGGGCATGGAGATGAGACTCCATTTGGAATCTGTAAGGGCAGTTAATGCATTAAGAAATGGCATAGTGGTTGTGAAGATAGATGTTCATATAAAAACATTATGAACGCTCCCAGTTAGCCATTATCAATATTTTTTAAATTAAGAAACAAGCTAAAAGCTATATAAACCAAAAGGAATGAGGAATTAGATTTCATGAGTGGTCGTTCCCATGTGGTACTACAAGCCTTTAGTACACTGCTTGGTGACTGGTTGCAAATACCAACAGTCAAAGCGACTTTGAACTCTTCCTTTGGCTGACATTGTTCTTGGTGGAATTAGGAGGAGAATAATGACAGCTTTGAGAAATGGCTATGATGCAAGCCTGCATACTTACAGAACAGGTAAATGTTGAAATGAAACAGAAAATGATTTCCAGCAAAAATGTGCAGGTTTTTTCCTATTATCTGTATACAAAGAGGCCAAACAGTGTTTCTGCATCCCTGATATTGATAAATAAAACCATAGAGTGCTTCCTAAGACAACTTTATCCCAGTGTCACCAAGACACTTAAATGCTTTTTATCATATTGGGAAAGATCATGGCACATCAATTAAATCAACTGTAATTACGTTTCTCAGCTGGGGCTGGTGTGTCAAGTATAGAAAATAACTTTAAAATTAGCTCCCCATTTCACTTATCATTCTCAGCATGCAAAGATATGAGGCTTGAACCTGCAATGTTTTTGTCTTTCTTCACCTCAACATCTCCCTCAGGTTCACAGATAAGTCTTGATTTAAACCAAGCAGCCTAGTCAACAAGAATCCTGTACTGCGGAAAAAGCTAGTTTTCGGTGAGTTTCTAGCACCAAAGGAAGCACCAATGGTATTTAACAGAATGTTTAGTTAGAAATAATACCATTCATACTAAAGCAGCATAACAAAAGCTACGAGAACTTGTAATGATAATTGGTGTTTTGCTTAAAGCCCAGATGGATTTAAGCTTTCATTTACAAGAACAATTGTACCCCTCAAGGTTTCAGAGAAAAAAGCAAAATGACTCAGGTGTTTCCTTAAACAAAACAAAGAAAGAAATGAAAAAAATCTCATGAATCTCAAAGAAAAGTCCATGATTTTACAGGTTGATGGCAGAGGGGAGAGAAGGGATACAGAAGTCTACAAAATATTAACATACTTGAACTCTGTGTAACTGTATTGTGATGTTATGTGTTTCAACGATCTTCCACAGGGAAGCCTAAGCAAACAGAAGACAAACCTGCATGGTTATAATATTGTTAACGTCTGCATTTCACTTTCACATGCTGCACCACAATAACAAGAACACAGAGCTAGACCAGCATACCTTAATTCTGTCCTGCAAAATCTTTCAAGCTCCCAAAATTAGTCTTATTCCCTCTTTGCAATGATAGCAGGCAAAGCCTTTCAGCACTTACATAATAACGCAAGGGTTCTGATACAAGTCCCTGATCTAATATTTGAATATGGATTATGGGTATTTACTGTGGATTTTCATTCCACATCACTCTAAATCAGGCTAAGCGTGGTTTTAAATGGGCTATTCCACACACCATGTCAGTAGCCCTACTTTTCAAGCTGTGGTCAGCCAGCAGTCTGTAACTTGGTCTTTAAATATTTCCTTCTGCCTATTTCTCAGAATTATCCCATTATCCCATAATCCCCCCAAACAAAAAAAGTTCTAATTTCCACAAACTAGGTCTACATACTACCCAGCAATAGCACTGCTGTCTCTTAAGAAATTTTTCTTCATGTGCAAGCAAGTTTTAAGTCTTAGAAGAAAAGCTTGTTTTCTAGGCCTGTGTGTAGCAAGAAGGATGTAGCAGACTTCCATATCACTTTTTCTTCTTCGTTGAAAAGCCAGTTTGCTAAGACTCAATACCTACCACCAGAATCCACCAGAATCAGTATGAAAGAGTAATGTATATTTTTTCCTCTTGTTGGCTAGGCAGCACTTCACCCTACTGACACTATTCAGCATGACCAGGCCAAACATGAAGCCGAGAATTTTAGCCAGGGTGAAGCTACACAAAGGATCACATAACCTTACTGCTTCCAGTAGCCAAGCTAAATATCAGGGCACTCCATGCTGCATTGGACAGTACTGGGTATGCATTGACTAACTACCAGTGTAGAGGGAAGAAAGACACTTAGACAAATCATCCTCTTCCAACAACCTCACTTGCTCAGGAGAGAGTGACTGAAATAGCCTTTGAAGTTTGAAGGGGCAGGATTAATGTCTTTGGTGGTTTTGGGCACATATTCAAAGTGTTCTGAAAATGTAGTGAACGTGAAAGGTTACCTTGAAAGCAAACAGAAGGTGACAGTCCACTACTAAGCCTCAAAAGCACAGCTATTAAGGATCTTGTAATGTCTTATTTGGGAAAGCTGGTAAGTGCCAAATCAATTAAGATATAATTTTGGATCACTGTTTTCTAAGTAAGAATGCAGCAAAGATATTCTGCTAGGTTTTAAAAAACAGACCGACTCATAAAAGTAGGGAAAAAGTATTGTCTGCTGTTCTATACCAAGACGCCACTTCTTGAATAATCTATATACAGCATCAGGTCACAGAGGATTTCACAATTCTACAATGAAGATGAAGGAGAAGCTAAAAGCATGGAAATTAGATACAACTGCATGTCATAGCATGAAAGTAATATATATATATATGAGTGGTCTTTTATATATATATGGTCTCATATATATATGAGTGTATATATATATATATATATGAGTGGTCTTTTCTCTTTCATGGTCCTGCTGAAGAAAGTAAGAACACCAGGCATCACTAGCATCCAAAGCTTCCCGTAGAGATGAGAACCCCAATGGATTTCACAGAACCATCATCTGCCCTTGCTCTTTTCTTCAAGCCAGAAGACTGTTCTTAGCTAAGGTAACACAGATTCGGTCCTCTGGCCCAACTGAAATGACTGAGTGATAGATCTTTGTTATTTCCTAGCCTCAGTCCTGATTTTCCATCATCAGATGGCACAGCTTTAGGGTTACTCTGACTGACATTGTGTGAGAAAGCCCCAGATGGGTTTTACAGCTTCCAGATAAGCTCTTTGCCTTATCCTGGCAGAGCCATTGTGCCAGTATCTGAGAAAGCTGTGATGTAGAGCTGACTGTTGTTTTTGCAGTAACAACATTTGCCAATATTTACTCAAGGAAGAGGAGTGGCAGATGGTTACAAATGAGTCATTGGTAAATAATGCAAGAACATTTTTTAGCTAACCCTGAAGTAATAATTTGGTATTGCTGAAGATCCCTACAGAGGCAGATGACATTGATTCCACGGACTTAGCTTTAAGGAGAGTCTAGTTACAAATGCGGAGGTGGAATGTTTCTTTGAAGTAAATTTTATACTGCTCCTTTGTCTCATCTCCATCTATGCTTCCAAATCATTTTTTATTAATTACATTTGCAAATGTGTGTAGTCATTGAAATAAAAGGGCACTCCTAGAAGCTCAAATCAGGCTCCATAGTACCATTAACTCATAAATAATTTCCAATACATAAGTGAGTGTTATACTTTTTTCCCCTAAATTAGATACTGCAACACATGCATACTCAAAATCAGACACAATAGCAGCTGAACCACTGAGCTGAGCAAATAACTTGTGTCAATGTGGCATGACTCATTCCTGAAATAAGAAAATTCTCATAATTTTGAGTAGTAAGAGGCAAGCATTCTTATCTATTGAAGTACATTTGTTTTCTTTTTTCCAGTGCCATTGTGTAGCAATTGCTAACGGATCCAGGCTTAAGATAGCATAAGCAAAAAATCAGAAAGTCTGAATAAAATATATGTGCGTCAACAGTTAGGGAGTGGATTTTACTGTGAGCCTCCATTCATTGTGACAGAAAGATTTCAAAATGAAGGCAAGTGAAGGCAAGGTCAGACAAATGAAATGTCAACTACGATTCCTTTTTAGAAATACAGCATATCTCATGAACTTCCCTTCATTCTGTTTCCTGCAGTGGATTGACACATGTTGTCCTCCTTGACTGGTAAGCCCCAGCCACAACGGGCTCAGCAGCATGCTGTTTCCATAAATTCACATCCACCCAGCACCATCTTTAACCACAGCCATCAACTAGCCACAATATGGCTTGGTTGTTTCCTCACAAGTTTATGTCTCGACAGCAGTATAGATCCACATAACAGAAGCATGTGTGGAAATTTTCAGAACAAACATGGTTTTAGCTAACTGATCATTTGAGGAGGCAGTGAAAGTTTCTCAGAAACTGAAACCTTCCCCCTTTCAGACTTCCATGCCTCACTTGTTCTTTGGTCAGGGCAGGTTTAGATCTGAAATTTGGTGGTGCTGCTGCCTACCAGCACGTACACAAGGTGGCAACAAAAAGGAGTTCTACTGATGCCTAGAAATCCCCAGCTCAGCGTAAAGTCATCGTAAACTTAGCCAAATGAGCTAGCATTGCTCATCATGCAGAGTTAGTATTACACTGCTGAGTGTCTGAAGAACACAGTGGCCCATTACCAGATAAAATATAAAATCAGAGCCGAATATTAGAGCTCTGCCTTTTTCCTACAATCAGAAGTGAAGCATTATATTCTGCAGGTGATAAGAAGCACCAGTACTCTGAGAATATCCAACAACTAAAGAGCTATAGAAACCCTATTCTCTTTTGCCAAGACTGACACCTCACACAACAAGAAATCTTTAGCCATTGCTGAACAACAAAAATCATGAGGAAAAACCACAAAATACAGCTCTGTTTCACTGTTAATTGGTTTTTGTTAGTCATCTTTCCCATCCTTATCCACCTACTTTAATTGGAGATCTGTGTACAGGCACATCTCCCGTGTGCGTGTGCCACACACTTACATGCTGCCTGATGCTTGGCTTCCTGTATGAAATGGAAGCAGAGATTCCTCTACAAGCACCAAGCACTCAGACAATGAGCACATCAGAACTTGATTCTGATGATCTGGAAGACAGTGTCATTTCTTAGAGTTATTGTGCCATCTCACAAATGGAAAAAACCAGTATCTCCTAATCAAGGTAAAAATGTAATTCCTGAAGCAGAATTATAAACAATATTTTAAAATTTTTCAGCTTACAATGTCCAAGAACACTCAGATCTCTCCCCCCAGAATCACTCTCCCTATTGGTAATAGCATCTTTCTCCAGTTGACTAGGAAATTACAGCTTAGCGGGTGCAGATGCAAATTACTATACAGATAGCGCTCTGGTTGAAGAGACAGAAATAGTGATGTATTTGCTGTATAATTGGCTGGCACTTGTTATCGACCATGTAAATCCTCTGCCATGACATGCTGATTAGTGTGCACTGTAATTTATCAGCCAGCTGTTCCAGGCTGGAATTCTGTGCCTTGTAATCCATGCTCTAAAAATGCTGTATTTAAGTGCTGCTGCTACCTGCTACACTATAGTTTGAGAGTTTAAAATGCAGAAAGCTCCCAAATCACCAAGAGCAAGAAAAGAACATATCAGTAATTTAACAATATGTCTATTTAAAAATACGTTCCTAAAGAGCAAAATGTAGTCAGGTGGGCTGCTAAAACTGTTAGGTACGAATGATCATAAAGCCATATGTGCAACACCCTATTTGTGGAGACTCCTGCAACAGATGCTCTTTACCAAGTGTCCCTGACAGCCCAGCAGCATTATCAGTACAATTACAAAGGCATCAGGTTAGAGAAAGCTCCAATTTATGGCAAGCAACTGCAATGGAATGAAGCCAGCTTCACAGCACTGCAGTAAACCTACCCAATTTCAGCAGTGCCTGTCAAAATAAGGAAGCCGAATATGCTTTTGAACAGAAACCTAAGAAATTTAGGCTAGTCTGTATCCTGCCCATTCTCTTTTTCCTTCTGCTTAATTGTGAGATGGAAACAAGCAGCAACACTGTGGCCTGCGACAATAACTAATGCAAGATTTGCACTTCTGATGGAAGTAACTTTATAGTAAAATGAGAATAGCCATGCACAAAGCAGTAGTCTTGTGTAGAAAATATTTAGCAATTTCTATCTTTTTGGTTTGCTTTCCAGCAGTGCTCCAGCTTGCGTGTTTCTCTATACAACTCTAACCTAATACTTCGGCATCAATAATCTTCAGATTTTGCATCCTCACTGACTTCAGGTCAGATATTGTGAGCTATTATGCAAAGAGAAATTACATTAGTGAAAAAGGTTAGGAAAAGGGTATGGTCAGAGTTCTATAAAGAACAGAATAGTTCAAGAAAAACCATAATTTGAAAAAAAAATAATAGAATGTTATGTTCTGTTCCAGTCTGGTCACTAGGAACCACCACACATATGAAAGGCAGAAGTGAGAAAGGCCAATGCACCAAAATTTTGCTTGTGGGTAGTTCAGGCTACCCACAAATATGATAGATTTCTAAGACTTCTCTCTTGCTCTGACATAACAGGTAGGCTCTTTAATTGCAAGTTTATAAGCTTAAATAGGTATTTTAAAGCCATCCATCACTATGGCATCTGGATGCCTTTTGAGAAATACATCAGTAAAGCAAAATCATCGCTCTGGCATCTGCCTTCCTGGAGAGTTCAGAACTGTTACAATCATTAACAGAGAACATCCAGGGTCTAAAGCAGGAGAAAGTCTGTTCTTAGGAAGGAAAAAGATACGCTTGCCACACAGCAAGTGTGTATGCCACACAGCTAAGACCTTGCAATCTGCTGAATACTCTGCTTCAGGGCAGAAGAAAGTTAATTGAAGACAAAACATTTAAAGTAACAATTAAAAACCCCAAACTAGTCATAATTAGATGGTTGGCACTTTGATAGATCTGCGGTTATTAAAATATAGAAGAGTTTTAGCTCTAAGCTGTTAACTGGGAAAACAGAAGACTCCCATTCCTGGGCAGGCCAGACAACTGCTGAAATTTACCATATATGGTAATTTAAATGAAACATTACTACAGGTTTGGGAAAAAATAATTCTTTCCTGAAAAAGCCTGTTCTTCGCTAGAAAACACAGAAAAAAAAAACACCTCAGGGTAGTATTTGCCAAAGGAACCATTACTTCCCTGCCATTCTTCCCTTGGTTACATTCTGTTTTCTAAGAATTATAAAGATTAAAAAAAAAAAAAAAAGAAGAACCCGAACAACTAAAAGCAAGTTTGTGGTTGGTTACTATTTAAAATATCAGTAAATCTAATCCCATTCATTCAGAATGGCCTCAAACCTAATGGACTGGTTCTTGTTTCTGTACTTTGTGTTTATGAAAAACAAAGATTTCCCAGTTGTACTACAATAATTTCTAGGTAAGATTACACCAAACAGTCCTTTGATTCTTTACTCTGCAACTTCACCATAATAAAGCATCTCATCTGTCCCCCGCAAAACTGTGTTTTCAGAGTTCTGCACTAACTGGACTTTGGAAAAAAGGAAACAAGATGTAAATAATTTTGTGCATTTAAGTGGCTGTGTCAGGACAGCAAACAATTGAGCTTGTACATCTTTTGCAGCCTGAGCCTGAGACTGCTGCTTTGGTTACCAGGAGTGAGGATGCAGAGCAACACACTCTCTACAGCTGATGTGGAGAGGTTGCCTGCTGCCCCAGTGCACGCACTCAAGAGTGTTTTAGTGGCTTCCCTGGAGCTTAGTCTTATGTTTGAGACACTGAAAGATGTACTATATCCTTTCCTTTGAGTGAGTCAACTACACAGTGTAACTCAAAACTTTTTCACTTCGCTCCATGCCTTGTACTAAGCAATATCCTCTCTTTCTGCATAGGATAAGTATTGTGCCTGCTCTGACGCAGTGCCGGTCTGAAAGCAACAGAAAGCACTGGCATTGGCACAGCGTCCCTAATCAGCTCAAACCTTCTGCCTCTTGTTTCCAAGTCACCAACCCTTCTATTTCTGTACAAGCTGCATGATCTCTGATGGCATAACGTCGTCGTGGTGCCTTGCTTTCTTGGGTCTCCGGATGCTTCACATCTGTGGTCTGTGTTACACTAACAACCCCTTTCTTCATGCAGCTTAGGGTGACCTGATGAAAATGCACATATTTGGGGATAGTCGCATTATATGCCCACATTGGAATTTGCCATCTTCTGACTATACAGATCCTAAACTTTGTAAGAGCATTATTTGACTTGAATTTCATCAGTTTGTCATCATAAACAGGGATGTTTGATAGATGCTTCTCATTTGCAAAATGAAATATGAAGTACTGCATTTAGAATCAAATGCACAGTAGTATCTAAAAGCAATGCAAAACTCAAACTCTGCCATGAGTATTATTGGCACTCAGCAACCTTATGTAAGTTTAAATGAGCAATATTATTTATATAACATAATTGCAGAGGCACTAAACACACTGTGCAAACACAGGAAGAGGTGTATGCTATTTTATCCCACAGTCAGTGGAGAAAAATACTTAAAAACCTCCTTGTTTAGAATTTAAAGTATCTGTCAGATATTACCACCAAAGTCTCTACTAGCCAGTGTGTGCTGCAGAAGGTTATTCTACAGCACCAAAGAGTAGATTTATTTGCCTATGCTGTTACAATAGGCATCCAAAAACCCCACACAGGACCACCCTGCATACAATGATCTCTCTTCTGTAGAAAATGGATTTTTTTGTCTCCATTAGTAACGACACACAGAAAAGGATAAATATATTTCTGCTTGGAATTTCCTGTTCAAAGGTACTTGCATTCATACGACACTGTGCTTGCACAGCAAAGTCACCTGCTTTTAGGACATGCCAGAATTACTGTGTATGCATAGCTGTTTTACTCACCACGTTCCAGAATGCCTGTGACAGTGAGCATGCCCAGGGTTTCTGGAAGTGCAAACCCAGAGCAGACCTGTTGGGCACTTACAGCAATGTCCAGTTCAGGAATTTTTTATATTCTTTTGTATATTTCCTTTTTTTCTCATTTGGGAAAAAGTGAAATAGAAGGACAGGGTCATTGTTATGTTTTAAATTGTTAGTTTCAGCCAAAACCAGAAATACCATTTTTATTTATATATTTCATCCACACACAAAGAAGCTCAGTGTTTAACACACAGTCAGACCCATTGCATACAGGTGATATTCTCAGTGCTTGAATATTTATTTACATTTGGGCTTGCTTGCTTATATTAGTTTCAAAGCAGCTGGACAAAAAAGCAAATTAACAGAAAATAGAGAAAAGTGTGAGTAAATGAAAATTAGGAGGAGACATTTAAGAAACTTCTTCCAGGACACATAGTAAGGCACTGTCGATGCTGGAGTCCTAAGACTCAGCAGTTCTTGGATTCGGAGCTCCAAGATCAAGCAGAATGTGCTTTTATTTCTCAGCTTAAAAATTGTACATTCAATTAAAAATAATTTATATTATCCTCTACCTACTGTCAGGCTTACCACTGTATGAGTTGTTCAAAGATTTGGGATAACCTAGCTGTCTTACGGTGATTCATATAAACCAGAAAAATCATAAATAGCAACAATTACGGTTGATATCATTTGGCGCTGGTGCCAGGGGGAGGCTGCCTGCCAAGGGGAACATTCCTTGCAAGTTAGTCCTACAACGTGCTGGCAGCCAGCAGCGCCTGGAACAAATCCGATGTTCCGCTCAGTTGGGCTGCTCCCAGGGTGCCAGTGAGGCAGGGCAACACAGGGGTGTTTCAGGGAGCCCCCCAGGGTGCACAGAAACAGGGGCATTCCCTCTTCATCCGTACAAGGGAGGCTTTGTCATAAGTGGAAGCATTTTGCTAAAGTTTCTGGTGTAAGGCACAGGAAGAAAAAAACACAGTAGGGGCGTCAGGCACTGCTTCTCAGACATTTGTTTTCATCTGTTAGCATGCGTTAAACTGAGCTATTCTCTTTTATTTAAAATATTATGTTTCACAGTGAGGAACACGTCAAGAATTTTAGCATCAGTCTCCATGATAGAGCTGACAGCTAGCAGCGGTGATTGTTTCAGGATGTAAAGCATATTGTAGCTTTTGGATTTGTAAGCATCAGATTTTGCGTACTGTAGTAGGAGGGGCACTTGTGAGAGAAGGGATTTAAAACTAAAGCAAGTCCATGTTCAGTGCAGTTCTTTCTGGAGTGTTCCAAAGGTTAAGGGTAATTTCTTTACATTCTGGACTTCCACTGGAGAAAAATGCAAGCCTACCCCGTTGAAGGCTGAACTGCATCTCCATTTTTGAGTATAGCATTTCCTGATACCTTTTTAATATATGGTAAGAGGTAGGAATATACTTGCCTTGTAATTTAATATCAGATTAGGACAGTAGACGCTACCGCCATGCCACCTTAACAGATGAGTACAACACTTACAGGAGTGAGCGTTGAAATGCTTTTTGAAGTTCAGAAAAAAATAAGTATATTCCGTCTCCTACTGCTCATAGTAGCTGTGAACATTTTTATTTCACACTAAGCACGCACAGAATTCCCTATGCCGACAAGTGCAGACAATTTCAGATTCTCTGAGTCTGCACGGCTCCATTTTCCAGGATGATTGATTACATTTGACTCTCCGTAACCTTAAAAGAGTGTTCTAAGAACAATTTCCGTGAGTAGCTAGAAGTTGTAATTTGTTCAGTGAAAGATGGCAACTTCTGCTGTTGAGAATTTAACGGAAACATATATTATGTTCTGTGAAGTGCTTGATTTTAACTAAAAACAAGAAAAGCAAAAAAAACCCACAACCCTTTTACGTCACCATCTATCTTTCTTAAAATTTACCTGAGTTATTGATCACTATCTCAATACCAAGTATCACTGAAACTCTGTAGAACTTAGCAGGTTTAATAACCACTGGGTTATTGAATTCATACTTACACTTTTTTATTTATACATACGTTAAAGTCATCAAAGGTCTTGGTTTCACTCTGACACTAAATCATTGCATGACATTTCATTGCTGTTGTCCTGTATTCCAACCTTTCATTACGTTACCTTGAAAATCATGACATGATTTGCTGACTCATTTCTTGAAAGGAGATTTTGTGATGTTTTATTGGTGGAGAACTTTTTTAAGCAAGAGATCAGATAACCTGACTACATGCTTCATAGGTCTTTTCCTAGAAAAGATGATTTCAAAATATGCAAACAATGTATTTTAGTTAATTAAGCACATCTATGCCTCAATAAAAAGAATATTCTGTGCTGGCTGATATTGCAAACATCTTTGCTAAAACGATGCCTTTTCAGTTATCAGTATCATCTTAAATACAAGAAGAGCCTTGAAATGTGTTTTTAAGTCCTGAAAGCAGAACATTGAAAATGTCTGGATACAGATGTAGTCTTTTTAAGCCTAAAAAGAAGAGGATTTAAAAGGACTGAATAGCTCAAAGGATTAGCAATGAAAGACAGACACTTTCACATATAAACTTGTCTGAGTTCATCCAAATTCAACAGCAACTTAGGTCATCACATTAAAAGAAGCTTTGGTGGTTCACTGGAAGCAAGACTGTGGCATGCAGCCCAGTTTCTAGAGAAAAGATACTCATCAAAAACATGCCTCTATTTGGCATTCATACTGTGTGTTTCAGAAAAGACCAAGAAGTGAAAATACACAGAACAGTTCTCTTAAAATATGTGATATTAGCGGCCTAGCTAGAACAGCGTGTGGGGAGCACAACCTCCCTTCTTTCAGTTAAGGATATGCAATGCAATCCATGAATAAAAGCAGATTTTGATAGTATTAGTAATGCAGAATTTTCTAAAAAACATGTGATATATTCAGTAAGTGGGAAGGAGGGTTCAGGTGATTCACTACTGAATTCCTCTTTCCTAAATTTAAACTCCATTTATAGCATAATGTGACTTATTGTTTTACATTGTTGTCATGGGCTTTCTCTTGTACAGTCCTTCCCCACAAAACTGGACCCAGATAAAGCTGGACTCTTTTCTGTCAGGAACACTGGAGGAATGTATCATGTTTTTATAAGACATCGCTATCCTAGACACGCAAGGGACACTGGTGGGCCTCAAGTGCTTGAGCGGACAGTGATGTTCAAGGCACTGAAGTCGCTATGATGAGTCACGACCAGAGCTGCAAGGCCAGGGGGAGCGTGCAGGTCACTGCCCATCCACTCGGGCTGAGACAGTGGGAATTCCACGAGTGATCAGGTCTCATTCGTGCTCAGCAGAGCTGCCAGCAGACAAGACTATTGCATCCAGTTACCAGCTTGATCTTCTGCATAAAAATTCTTCAGTTTCATGGGTATGCACTTTTCTCCAAGTGTAAAAAACAAAGCTAGACACTAGGCAAAATGCTCTGAAAAGGCACGAATTATTAACATTTCCCCAAGCAAAAAAGGAGTGGAGGGAGAAAAATGCCCTTTTCCTTAGACAGTTTCTCATATATAAGCATATGAAAATTCTAGATACGTTCATGTGGCTGCAAGCTTCTTGCGATCAGTAGCCCCACAAGAACAAGCTGCATTTTCATGAAAAATCATTCTGTACATTTCTTTTCATCAAACACCCATGGACTTGGCATTTGGTGCCCTCTATTCACGATCCAGTTCTCTCAGTCTGCGTGATCAAATTAATTCTGTGCCTAGAAATCAAATAATCTCCTTATATAGGTGTTATGAATACACAAATGCACACCATTATCAGACTCTTTGCCTCTTCTGCTTTAAAAATGGGGGAGGGACAGGTCCAGAACACTCTAGCTATAAATTCTTTCTGTATATCATTGCATGGTACACTTGCACTCACCAAACTCAGGCTGGCGGTAAAAATAACCCTCTCTTGAAGAGCAGACGTTAATTTATCTACTAGGGTTTCCACCTGTTAACATTTTTCAGAGAGGGGCCCTGTCTGGAAATAACTCTGCATTTCATGATGAACTCTATGTGCTTTACTGGACAGAACCAAGATGTGACTCATTGCTCTGAGATGTGTAAATATTAAACCTGTTTCAGCCGTGGAGGCTCAGACTTGTCTGATAATAGTCAGACATCAGTGGCAGAGCTGAAAAGAGTCCACAAAAATCTGGACTAGAGATTTTTATTTTACGTGAAAGAAATGTTGGCACTTTGAGAGAAACCTCAATAAATAAGTCACTATAAGGAACACATCACTGAATAGGAGCAGCAGACTCTGCTTTCTAGAAGATAAGAAAAAGTTTGCATCAGTTTTAGTGATCTTTAAGCCATGCTTCTCCTTCCTGCTGGTCAAAAGGTCATAATAATGACCACTGTGAGAGTCATATTTTCTGATCATGGTGGGATTTACTCACGTGTTCTTGTGTGGAAGGATGGGGAGGGAATGGACTTACAGCAGGACATAACTTATTAAAGGATATTATTAAGCAGAAAGCTTATTACTGACACAGTAGTCAAAATTAACTGTTCCCTGTGCTGTGCTCCAATTTCTTGCCCATCTTTTCAAACTTTTATCAACTTAGAATTTTTAAATCGAAATAACATTTTTTAAAAATTTACATAAGGTTAGTATGATATTATCTGTCTTTTTTGGGATTATGTAATGACATTCTAGAATTCCTTGAATCAAACGTGTCTGAATTTAAACATTATTTAGCTACTGGGGTCATAAAATCATAGCAGTTACATATCAGGAAATGTATTAAGGGCAGTGATTCTGGTTAATGCAGAGATTGCCGTTATCATTGCAAGGCAAGACAAAGTAATTGCAATACTTTGTGTAACTGTGTATCTTTCAGTAACTGTGCACTAACTGAGCACTAGTATGGCTTTGCAAGAATCAGAGAAGAGGTGCAGTACGGATAAGCATTGAATGATGAGGTCTTGCTCCTGCCCTGATTGCTCTGCACGTAAGTTAAATGTATACAGAAAAAGAGTCATAGCAATACATAACCATTCATTTAGTGAGATCTACGATGAAGGGTAATTGAAAATGTTTTGGTTTTGACATAAAAGATTCCATATCAAAGAGGATGCAGTAGGTCTTGATAGTGGCAAAAGGGATTTATTTATCTTAGGAGTGGTGCAGTTCAAAAAAATTCCCTAGCAGCATACAACAGCAAGAATCAGGCAAATCACTAGACAGCACAGTTTAGCTGTATGCAGTTCAGAGGGAAGGCAGTTTTGACTGTTAACAATTCAGAAGCTACACCATGACAAAGTGGAGACTGTACCAATACATGGCCTTAACCCTCACTCCTCATACATATATTGTTTCCTACAGTTAGTAGCAGTATGTCCTCACCAACGCCTGCTTAGCTCAATACACAGCAGGGGTGCTGATATCCATCACTCGTACAGAGCCAGTACAAGGTCTTAGCACCATATAAGACCTATGTCCCCCAGAGGGGTTGTGTGGTGCCAGGTCTTGTGAATTAGAGTCAGTTCCTGAGTCAGCCTCAAGGGATCTGATCACTGTACCAACCAAGGCATACTTTTCTAGGAACTGTTAACAGATGCCCCATTTTCTTTCCATTCTTCCATGGGACACTCCATTTACCTTCCATTTTCTCCCGCCAAAATAAGAAATAACCTGCAACCACTGTGACACACAGCAGCTGCGACAGAGAAATAATTAATTTTCCCATACGAGAGACACTACAGCTCCAGCCTACAACATTCTGGCAAAGATACTGATATCAAGATGGCACAGCTTTCCAAATGGGACTACAGGCTATTCTCTCTCTGATGTTTGATGATCGTTCCTGACTCTGAACTAGTCTTTAACATTATAGGGAAAAAAATTAGCAACTAAAGCTTCAGAAAGAATTCAGTACTGATATATAGACTCTTTCAGAGGGGCAGAGCATGTCAGCACAACAACAAACCCTGGCAAAGCTTTTAAATAGATTAGCCTGAGAGAGATGCAAGCATCATATTTTTGTCAACAGATAAAGGAAACCAGGAACAAACTGAAATTTTAATATCTCTAGCAGCTATTCTCCTGAGGCTTTTCTCAGGGGCAGAAGAGTTCATTTGTGCATGTACCAGTTACACAGCCAGTGACAGTCGAGTGAAACAGAGAGGGGAAAAAGGATTCTTCTCCATGTAGCTATCACACTTCGATGAATTTTCTTCTTTTATGACTTACGCTGACAAAACACCAGAAATACAGGTCTCCCAAAGAAACAATGAAAGAAGTCTGACTCGAGGAACTTTGAATCTGCCTTTAGTTTCCCACAGAAAAACAGCAGCCTTATACTTCCGGTCTGCATGTCTTATTTTAGATTACGGAAAGTATTTTCACAGATCATTTAGTGGGATGAAAAGTTAGGATTTGATACTACAAGATCCCAAATCTCTTTTTTCCACTAAAGCAAAAAACACCTTATGGTCAAAACCTCATAGCTTTAGTTGCTGCTAAATTGGATTCGATTTTGTTTTATAGCAATCTTCATCAGCCTTACTATTTTTGAGTCAGTCTCCTGTTTTGTGCATGACTGCTAGCAAGTGTGGATTTACAGATTTCAGAAATATAGAACAGTTCTGGCAACTATAGTATATCATGTTGTTACAACAGTTGGTGGTCTTGAAGAAGAGGAAGCTTACAATAAGCATGCCCTACACTTGCAAGAAATCTGGCAGAAAATACTTGGTGAGCTGTCTACACATGTTGCTAGGATCAATGGTTGTTTAAAAGATTGTAGTAATCTTGGGATTCTGTATAATAACTCAGTGTTCTATGAAATTTAAATTACAACAAACTCCTCATTGCTGATGCTCTATTTCAGACAGCTTCAAGCCAGAGACTGAGCTAAGTTTGCATTTGAATACACTACAGCCAGTTTCCTGAGCAAAAGACACCTGGTTCTTTCTATACTAAGAGTTTCATTACTTCTGAAAGTGCCAGTTAAAACCCAAGCACATCTTTTTGATTTTTTTGTTTGGTTGGGGTTTTTTGTTGTTGTTGGGTTTTGGGTTTTGTGTTTTGTTTTTTTTAAGGAATATTCCAAATCAGATTTATGAACACTGATGAGGAAAGTTGGCATCTTCTGCTTTTATTCCTATAGTACCCGCACACTGTATGCCATGCTGGAAAAGTGTTCTTTATTCTGGCTCCTGATTAGCTACCAAGGCTTCAAATAGACAGTCTTTACAAAGGTTCGCATGTTGCAAATTTCCTAATGTACTTGAGCTCTTTACTGCAAGGAATTAATGAACGGGAAGAAAACCTTGGCTTTCACTTTCTAATTGGAAATTGCAGCGGTGGCTGTCAGAAATAGTCAAATAAATATTTTATTTATAAACCGATAAGATTTGAGATAGCTACCAATGTGCAAACATAGAGCATTCCAAAGCACTTCATAATCCCTCCCTAGGGTCTAACTGCACTTTAAAATAGTACTTTAAAAAGTATGGACTGCCTTAAACCATCAAATGACCTGACACTTTGAATAAATATTGCCAAAAACAATCACAAAGATGATCAATTGATCATCTTCATAAAGTTTAGCCGTTAGCTTTCTGCCATCACACAGCTTTAAATTGAAGATGGGAAGGGTGATACAGCTTCCCTGACAGTTCTCAGCAAGGGGAGCACTGTAGAACCTTCAAGGCCCCAGCCAAAACCAGGAACTCCTGCAGAAGTAGTTTGTCTTTATGAACGACAGCATCCTGCTGTGAAAAGCTCATTTCCCAAGCTATATAAGGTATTTTCTAGGAGTATTTTTCTAATAATCTCTAATATTATTAAGTCTCAAGAAGCAATCAGAGTTCCAGTAACTTCCTTTGCAACAGATTTACAGACATTATCCACAGTACAAAAATATTTGACATTAAATAGAGGAAAATTCTGAATCTTTTCCTAGGCCTTTACTGGCCACTGATAAAGATTAGCCCAATGCAAACTAAATACATTAGTAAACTAGCACATTTAATGGGGACAACAGAAAGTAACAGATCTTGAAAAGTCATCTAGTATTGTAATTAAGTGTAGTAGTGTAACTAAATGTTGTGACAAACTGTTTTCTAGGACTTCAGAATTAGAGTGCTCCGTTTCTGAGCTTTTCTCCCCAAAATAGATATGAGAATTAGATATATTCATTTAAGAGTCTGCATGGCATTAAATAATTAGAGAACTCAAGAACTAGTGGTCTATTAGTAGTAATAGTAAGGCTATGATTATAAAGTTTTAGAGTCGGTAACATTGAATGCTGAGTTAGTGGGGATTAGAAAATTACCTAAACTGATGCAATGAAAGTAAGTTTTTTTCATCAGGTAATAAGCAGACAAAATTATGCCTCTCAAAAGAAAAGGCTAACAACAACACTCCAGCCTTCAAACAAAAAACACTACGGAGTGTCTGAACACACTGCAGTCACAGGGGAACTCCTTTAAAGCTTCTCTGGCTGACACTGGGGCTGGTGGGGATGATGAGACAAGTTGTCTGCATTAGTATTTTGTTTTAAAGCCTCTTCCACACCACCATATCAGGTTCAGGAGAAAGCTATAGCCTAAGAAGTACAGATGTGGGTGACGAATTTATTTCAGACTGTGAGTTAACAACTAGATTAGCCAATGGTCTAAATGGGAGTGATGATACACACGGTGTGACAGGAACCTGTCTCATGACCAGTCACTGAATTCCCAGTGACAGCTATGAACTGTTCTAATATTTCTGAACAGATTAAAGGTGACCTGTTTTTAAAGCAGATTTTAAATTAGCTTTCATACACACGATTCATTTTTACTTCTTTTTAAAAATCTTTACTCCGTATTAAATACTTTGAACTGAGAACTCTTGTCTCATTCACAATGAGTTGCACACCTTGGGGTGTTGCTCTTTGAAAACTTGACTTCAGGTCGCAGCCCATGTTGTTGCAACACTGCAGGTCATTTGAAATCTATGGCATTACCTGGTCTGTGCTAGCTATATGGAAAGCGTAAGTCACAGTTCCAGCTTTTGGTGTTCCCACACAAGGTAAATTCATAAGAAAAAGGGACAAAAAATACTAGGAGTGGAGGTTACTCCAGGATTGAGAAAAGCACAAGTTTGCTATCTCTTTTACAAGACTGGAGGTTATACTCTTTCCTCTACATCAGTGTCTGCAGGGCTAATTCCAAATAAAGACAATGCCTTTGTGTCTTTGCAGATGACAACACGGAAATAAAATCAGTTTACACTGCCTTACTGACTTTTTCATGGTAACTATATACAATTTCTACTGCAAGAAGAAACACTCATCTCTCTGCTAGCCTTCTGAGTGTTACTTGGTATGCTCAGTTCTTCAGCAAATAGAAAATTAGTATTGTCCTACATGAAGTGGGTAGACTACTCCTAGAATTACTAGAGGAGGGGGGATAAATGATCCACTAGGAAAAGTTGACTCTATACGTTGTGACAACTTTGTAAATTGTTAGCAAATGGGTGTCACTGCTCTCAGCTGCAGTTGAGGCACTTCCTATCAGGAGGTTTAAACATAACAAAGGGATATGCTCACCTCTCAGAAGAATGCTAATAGCAGTTTTGTAATGGTAAGAGACTACTGTTACCAAAAAGCATGTTGGAATATCATAGACTATATAAATTCTGTCTCAGAGGCCCATATGAGCTGCTTGTCATCTCCCAGCATGTCTGAAAGCTCTGGAGACTCTGGAAGATGTTCTGGAAGATGTCAAAATTCATCAAATACACTCATGACTGAATGGGTATTCCCCAGCTTCCATCATAGTTATAAGGCCTCCCATACATTATTTATTCCCTTGTGGCTCTTTGCAAAGGTACCTCATGCATGCCAACCACTGTGCAGCTTGCTAATCACTTCTCTGCAAAAACGGTGAGCTAGCAGAGACTGCACTATGTTTTACCTTATCACTGCTTATTGTGGCCAAACACTGTTGACCACATCTATAGCTGAGCTAGTATCTGGAACTTGTATAGCAAAAGCAATTTATTTGCTGCAAGAAGTTGGATTTAGTTTTAAACAGACTAAGTCATGTTCAGAGTGTTTATGTACACAGTCCAAGGGCAGCTCCTGCTCTGCTTCACAGCTTCCTTTGCAATATCCAGGAGCACCTCTGGACTGCCAAGAGTTTAAGTCTAGACTGAATGCATTTGGGAATCATGTGCACATACCCAAACATAGAATTCTGTTGCATTAATTCGGCAAGTTTCTTCAAAATGAAAAGCTCTGGTAATGCTCAAATGGAAAAAAAGTTTGTGGATTTTTTTTCCAGGTCATATAAGTTCTTTGACATTCAGGCATAAATTCTTCGGTCTATTGAAATATGTGGGAGTTCTGCTACTTAATTCAGTGATACTAGGATTTCAGAAAAGATATTTCCTTGCATGCTTAAGACTTGGATAAAATTTTGCAAAGTTGGGCTAAGTACATAAGAAATCTGGGCTAAATCATACCTTATATAGAAATTATGAAAGACTGAGGTACAAGTGCTACTTTTACTTGTGTGTGTGTGTATACAACTAGTAGCTAATATTAAGTATTCTCCAACATGTTCAAACATTCCTATAAGCATTTGAGAGACATACAGAAGTCTTACAATAGCATAATTTACATAGACTAAATAAATCATCCCCATTTGAGGAAGCTGTAACTATGGCAAACATTTCAAGAATGGGAGCGTGGAGGAAAAGAGACTGTCAAGACATAAGTGGTATCACATCATCTCTGTCTGGAATCTAACACCTAAAGTTAAGAATTCAAGAGAATGGATTCTCGGCTGTGTATATTACTGAAGCTGGAGAATTTAGAAGAATGAGCTTAGAATATCCAGAATCAGCAGAAGAGAATGAACAGTGTGCCCAGGTGCTAATTCAGTGCTGTATGCAAGACCACTGGCTAAAACCCATAATAGCATTAAACTGGGAAGCTAGCTCTGAGACTACCTCTTAACACATCTGAGTGCGTTAACAGTAAGGCAATCAACATTCAATTGTGTAATTACTGTGTTCATGTCAAATCACGAAAAATAAAAGCATAAACAGTGCTCTCAAATGGCTCAGGAGGAGCCATCCACAGACAAACCTAAAAATATGACTTAGCAATTTCCAGTCACTATTATAGAATGAAAAAATGTTTATTTTTACGCAGTTCCTTCTTTTCTAAAATAAGGATTCACTCTATGCCAATCTCAGAAGAGAGTACTACACATTAGCTAATATCTAACCCATCCTTCAAAAAATACATAACGCTGAACGAACTTGCAAAGAGCATCGATAGATCTAAGTAATACTTGTAGAGAAAACAGAACATCCACAAATAGATCAATCTACCAGCAGATAAACTGATATTATTATTATTACTGCTAAATAATACTTTCAGTTAATTAATAATAGTAAATTTTGGTAGCAAAAAACCAGGAGAATTCGCTGTTGATAATGTCAAATCATTACGTATGGTATCTGTATTTCTTATAGACTACAATAGGAGTTTTGCAAGCTCAGCAGTTCTGTAAGTCCAGATACTTCTGAATGTCATTTTGTCAGCATGTGAATCATGCAGCCTGTAAAAAAGACTACCCTAGTGGGATTTTCGTACGTAGTGGAATGCATGCATCTAAATTCTAACCCAGCATGTACTAATTATGGCCGAAATGAGCTTGCTCAGCCTTTCAGGTTGCAAGACATGTAACAGGAGAAATGCACTGCCACATTACAGGGGTGAAAAAGCCCCAGTTTTCTACCTTGGGTGGGAATTCCTAAGTGGGGTTTCTTACACCTTCCTCTGAAAGTGTCAGGACTGGCCACAGTCTGATTGGATTTGACGGGTTAGTGGTCTAATCTATATGACAACTGCTACTTTCCTACAGAAAGTCTGTGTAAGTATTTGTGCTCCTGGGAAAATGTAAATAGGAAGTACTTTCTATTTCTTATGTCAAATAAAAGTATCTTTGTCTGCTTCTAGAATACTAAGAAGTCTGAACTCAGTGTGGCTGTAGGGTGCTGGCTCGGAATAAGAAAAGAGAAAGGAGAATCATCCTGGAGATTTTCACAAAGCTCTAAGGCATTCCATGCATATGGAAATGTTTGCAATAGCATTAGCAGTAGTGCCAAATTACCTCTTCTCACTCTAAAGGCTATCTTCTGACTGTGGCAACTGCAAGAAAATGCATTTCTAAAGTATCAACTACCACGGCTTTAATTTTGCAGGCCGGGGGGTGGGGGGGGAGGGCAGTGCTACCTGCATTGCCATGTATTGCCCTGCTTGAAATTTCGAAATTCAACCTACAGAAAGCAGAAAGGGAAACAGTGCAGTAGAAAGAAACAAAACTCCTTTGATTCTGGATGGGGCGGGAGAGGGAAGAAGCACACTTCTCCATTCTGCAGCACTATCAGCTGCTGCATGGTTAATTCCCTGCAGTGCTCCTGTAGTGTCCATGCATTCAAACGTACTGAAAGTAAGCCGTAACTTCAGAATATTTAACATACTTTGTTGCAGGCTCAAAGATGATTGTAGCCAATTATCAACATTTAAAAAATAATTTATGTTTGCGTGTACTTTTAGGTTACTTTGTTCTCAGTAAAACAAAACAAAACAAAAAAACAAACAACAAAACAACAAACCAAACACAATTATTTTATCATAATGGCTACTTCTTTCCTTAGGACTCCTTTTTTTCTTAGCTTGTCCCATCTTTCCTAAATGACTCTTTCCAAATGAATGTCATCATTGTTATCATTCTTTTCTTCTCTTCTCTCTCCTCTCCTCTCCTCTCCTCTCCTCTCCTCTCCTCTCCTCTCCTCTCCTCTCCTCTCCTCTCCTCTCCTCTCCTCTCCTCTCCTCTCCTCTCCTCTCCTCTCCTCTCCTCTCCTCTCTCCTTTCTTTTCCTTTCTCTTTAAATATGTATTAGCAGCTTTAGATGTTATCACCAAACAACCAAGCCTGGGACACTATGGACAGGTGCTGGGCAAGATTCTTTACATAGCTCTTCTGTGACAAGGCACCTCAACCCTTGGCCTCTGGCACCTGTTGTTCTTCTGGTCCTGGATTTACTAGGGAGTTCTCTCTCTGCTCCCTGCATGTCCACATTCCCTCTTGTTCTTCTCCTGGGCCTCCAACGTTCTTGCCTTTATGCAGCTCCCGTAATTTCAGTCCCAGACTGGAGAGACTCTGAGAAGAATCTAAACTATGCAGAGTCAGCATATTGGGTTGTTTGTGGGTTAGGTGTTGGGTGGTTTTTTGTGTGTGTGTGTGTGTGTGTGTGGTTTTTTGTTGTTGTTTGGGGCTTTTTTTTGTGTTGTGGTTTTGTTGTTGCTGTTTTATTTGCTCTTTTCTTAATGTTCTCTTAGAGACACAAGCCAAGGTCAGGCCTGGGTTGCAGCTCTGCTGCTTCCCACTTTGTGGGAGATGGAGAGAGCAGAATGGCAGCAGCCAGGACAGAGTGTTTACAATTCCTCTTTCCCTCTACAGTGGTGTAGACCATCACATGATTCAGTATGATGTGCAGGATTTCAGTGCCATGGCCATGGTTTCCCAGTCATACAGCATCTCAGAGCTTATCTGCTTGCACCCGCTATTAAAGGCTCTGTGAAAAAAAAGGAAACACAGGCCTCTCACTACTATAATCAGCATAACTGCTTTGGATTTTTGCACTGTGTTGTAGGTCAGCTGTGATACTATTTTTTCTGAAAAAAAATACTCTTGTTCCTTTTGCATTTTTATTTTTAGAAGAATAATGAGACTTGTTCGCTAATGTGGAATGGAACAAAAATTTTCTTAAGTAAAGCCTATCCACAAGTACAAATCCACAAATCCAAAGGCTGTGTTATCTGTTGCGTTCCCCAGATGATGTGTCCTGGACATAAAAATCTCTCTTTCGCATTTCATGTAAGAAAGTCCTCATGCAATGCCATCTGTTCTTGCACTGGCAGGTTTACTTCCTACCATACCGTGTGGCAATTAACATTTATATCTCATCATGGCATTGGACATGTGACATGCAAGGGGTCCCTAGACTGTTAGGGCCAGGAGCCCTGGAGGCCCTTTCTATAACCACTTGAAAGGTACTTGCTTTTAGGATTTGAGCCATGCAAATCTGTGAACCATGATTCTCTCTGTACTTCAGATATTAAACCGATGATGATCCCATATTTTGCCACTAGACAGCTAAAAGGAGAAGCAGAATCCAGTGTCCAGTAGTGAAGGTTCCTGTGTTATACCCAGGATCCTCTCAGCTGCAAGATTTGGAAAGCAGCTGTGCTGAGATGACACACTTTGTAGCCACCAAGCACCACAACCAGCTCTCAGAACACACGGACTGTACAGAGCCTTACTGACAACAGCAAGCGCAGCGTGGGGCCTTCCCTACTGACAGTCACATTTGGAAATACACTTAGTGATATTATTTTTAACTCTTCCTGAAAGCTACAGAAGTACTGGTTTCCTATGGGAGCTGAAGGAAGTTGACCTCCCAAGGGGTTTGTGCTGTGGATGCATGAACTGCATCTGCTCAGATGGGGGGACATTTTTTAAAATGTTTTGCTTCAGTTTAAACCCATATTCTTCCTCTCCTTTACATTACTTTGAAATTAAAATACAAAAGGCCTGTTTCCTTTGCTAAAAGGAAGGCTATGCTCACTGTCATTTCATAGACAAAATAAAATCTTCTCCTCCCTTCATGAAAACTCTCAGATACTCAAAGCAGTCCTGCCTGTAGAGTGCTTATATGATTTTCCCAAAAGAAATTTCCTCCCTGTCTCAGTCCTTTGTTCAGAGTCTGTTTTCTTTACTTCATTTTCAGATCTAATTTTCCCTGGGTTTCTATTGCATTATGTTCTCTCTGCCCTCTCTCCCAGGCTCCAAGAGAAATGCAAACCTAATTAAAGACACATGGAATTTTTAGGCTATGTTAGTTAGAGATGGTTAGAAATTAGAAAGGAAATAGATTTGCATGAAGCCACGGGAGGCTGTTTCCAGGCTTCTTTTTTTGGAAGACAGATGCCACAAGTTTACTCCCTGCTTACATTAAGGAGACGCAAGGATTGTATCTCTCAGAAAGAGTCATAAGCATGTAAATAAGGAGCATGGGAGTACACAAATAGCTGTCTTTAATATATGTACAATTTTATTCTTACAGCTCATGTTTTGAGTGCTAAAAGCATGTGTGGCAGTTAGAGGTCTCTGCCATGTGACCAGATGCAAGCCCACTCCATGACCTGACCTGCAGCTGTGCCTCTCAGATCACTGTATTGTCCGTAGGGTCAGGACATGATGATGCAGCATGAGTTCTGTTTTCCCTCACATTATCGCTAATTTTGAAATAGGAACACTGCTGTGTTTATACAATATGTATCTTTGCTGTAACAGAGATGGGTCAATTTTAGCAGAAGAAAAGCTCAGTCACACAGACAAAAGGAAGTAACAGCAAGAGCAGACGAGTTATTTTCGTATCGCACATTCTCACCCTGAAGTTTCTCATTACCCTGACACCAATTTTGGTCCTCCTTTCTTGACTTGAGGTGTTAGAGCAGAATTGTTTTACAGGAACAACATAAAGACGCACAGAGTCAGACCATGTCTGTTGTCTAGCACACTATCCCAGCTCTGACAGTTGTCTGACATAGACAGGAGATGTCTATGAAAGAGTACAAAAGAACAAAACATCAATTCCCAACGTACACGTGTCCAGCTGAAAAATCTAAAGCTGAGGATCTTCTTGAGCCAGAAATAGTGTCTCTGTGTTTAATAGACCCTGATGGGATTCTCTGCTGATGGGAATTTGCTCGAATAGCTTTTGAGCATTTTGGACTTTTGAACTTTGTTCCATATAAACTTTTGGAATCAATAACATCTTTCTATGATGATATAGGGAAAGTATATCTCTGCTGAAGTTATAAGCACTTAACATTCAGAACCTCTTATTTTGTCATTTACAGCTATGGATAACACATATTTATTCTTTTAATCTCCAACTAAAGACTGAGCAGTTTAAGCATGTACTGCAAGGGAGAGTCTTTTTCATCCTTGTAAACTGTTTTTTGGACTCCATGATTATGTACAGGGATGGAAGGTGAAAAGCAGAAGCAAATCAGGCATTAGGATTTAAGCCTTTTGAGGGGTAAAATACATCCTTTGAACTGCAGCCAAAGCAGTGTCATCTTACAGACTAAAGTACAAAATTTCTGCAGTTAGAAAAAACTTTATCGAAGTTGCAACATTTCCTGTTTTGGAGGAAAGCTAATAGTGTAATTTAGTAGCACTCCTACTAAATCTTTCACTGATGGCACATCAGCTGAATCACTATGACTCAACTTTAACATTACAATCCTAATTTGAGAGACTTGCGACTTGAAATTTGTGAGTCCTTCCCACTACAACTTGCACATAGTATCTTTATTTTGGCAGTAGTGGTAGAGGAAACACATGAAGGCACACAAGAGGTTGTTTAGAACCTGCAGAGAGAAATGTTGATGCTTTTTCCTAATGACATATAAATAATACACTCTCATATATACCACCATAATATGCTACCCTAAAGAAACTCAAATACATTTGTTGTTCAGACAGCAAAGTCCAGTTCAGAAGTTTGAAACACAGTGTAATCACATCTCTTTTGCTAAGAGAACATAGAATAGTTCCTTTAAGCAGTTTGAAAAGAAAAAGAGAATCTTCTGCTTCCAGCTTCATCCTCATGAAGTCTCCCAAGAGGAGCAGCACCCTATGTCTTCCATAGCCATTCTACCTTGAGCTGTTTTTTCTAGAAAATTCACAGCTTTTTCGCAATGAGTAAGGGAAAGCAGCCTACAAATTACTTTCTGTCATAAAAAGCCCACCTCCATAAGAGGACTTTTCTAATGGCATTGCAATTCATAAGACATTGGCTTCATTTTCCTTGTTTCCAACAGCCAGATTTATCCTCGTCCTACACCTCGCCTGTAAAACAGACAATATGCGTACCACTTTCAAAGTTTCTGTAAACAATGACCCACTAGAAATGCGGACCACTTTGCAGCTCTCTACTCTGACAGACTTGCCCTTGCTGGTTTGGCTCTGTACTCCTTTGCCCTGGAGGCCACTGCTTCTCTATGGCCCTGGCTGACATGCAGCTACCACAACTTAAGGAAGTCAGAAGCCTCAAAAATCTGCAACAGCTAAATACAAGTGAATCTACCAACTTGTAGTTAGAATCTGTCGATCCTCTGCTTTCTTGGGGCTTTTTTAAAAAGTCCTCCCTATGTTGAATGTATATTTAAAGCTCTTCTTAAACCTTTGAATAAGGATTTGCAGAGTGTGGGGTCTAAATACTGGTGGATTTAGTTCCGTGTAGAGAGTCTTTTCTGGCAGAATATCAACCAGACCTGGTCGTCACCCCCACTAACCTCCTCATGAGTCTTCCTGATAAATCCACAAACCCAACAGATTGGTATTGTCAGAGTATGGATACACATTTGGGTTTGGGGTAAGTGCACTATTACATACTGAAAAATAGCATTGAAAAAAATAGCTGTGCTTCTGTTGTTCAGGCCCTAGACAGTTAACATTCAACAATGCTTCTTTTTGCTGTCACGGTATTTGTATCTCATTCCTTTATTCTGACTAAAGCATTACAGCAGTCACCTTTCTGAACAAATTCCAAGAAGCTCGTGTACTCCCAACTATTTTGTCCCTTGCTGTACTGAGGATGGCTTCCCAGGCTACTACGGCTGCTTCTCTGCTCCCATATTTGGAAGTTGGCCTGCAGTATGGAGATCCCTTGTGGGTTTCTGTTTAAATTCCAGAGTCACTGTTGCACATTGCCATTTCCTTCAGCTGATGTTAATCAAATACAGTATAAGTGAAAAATGTGAGTATAGGCTTGGCTAACTGCTTTGCAAGGGAAACTGTAATGAACGCAGAAAGTTTGTCTCAGGAGAAAATGTTTCACAAGTGTGGTATGCTTTGCACAGTCTGACATTGCTGAGGCTATCGACCCTCATTTTGCAGCAGTTAGCACACACTTTACCACTGTGTACCACATTTAATTGGCAATGCTGACACAGTATGCCACAGTAAAGAATGACACACGCATGGAAAATATTGCTGCTTGGCATCAGGGGCATTTTTCTATACACAGAGCCCAAAATCTAAATGAGAATTTCATGGAGTACTGTGTCCAGTTCTGAGCTCCCGAGATCAACAAGGACAAGGAACTGCTGGCGAGCGTCCAGCGGAGGGCTACAAAGATGATCAAGGGACAGGAGTATCTCTCTTGTGAGGAAAGGCTGAGAGACCGGGGTCTGTTCAGCCTAGAGAAGAGAAGACTCGTAAAGGATCTCATCAATGCTTATAAATATCTAAAGGGTGGGTGTCAAGAGGATGGGACCAGACTCATTTCAGTGGTGCCCAGCAACAAGACAAGGGGCAACAGGCACAAACTGGAACACAGGAAATTACATCTGAACATCAGGAAAATATTCTTTACTTTGAGAATGGCACAGCACTGGAACAGGCTGCCCAGAGAGGTTGTGGAGTCTCCTCTGAACATACTCAAAACCTGCCTGGACGCGTTCCTGTCCACCCTGCTCTACGTGACCCTGCTTTGACAGGCAGGTTGGACTAGATGATCTCTGAAAGCCCCTTCCAACCCCTAACATTCTGTGACTTCACCCCTGAATTAATTTTAGGGCATCTGCAGCATACTTAGTAGCCCTTAATTATTGCTTCTCATCTTCCAGCAGCTCCAAGATAGCTGAACCCAAACATCTGCTAGTTTCAAAAAATGTTAAAATTTTTATTACTCAAGTGTTATTTTTTTGTCAGTGGACTGAATACTTGATATCATATGGAACATAATACCTTAAACAGGAATGATTTTTAAGAACTTTAACAGAAATAATAATTTCTAGCCAAGCTCCTTTAGTACAGAGTTTATGAACTTCACATTCCTATCTCTGAATACTCACATGGGTACCAGTCTCACCTGTGCAATGGGGCAAAAATCCAGTCCACTAACACTTAACCCCTACAGAAAAGTAAGGCAAAGCACAGGGATCCTCTCTATGTGTAAGAGATTCTCAATGTCATTCTTAATAGCTATGAATCTAACTATAAACAAAACTAAGAGAAAGATGATAGTGTTTTCAGTACCCTTTAAGAATATTCTAAACCAAATCCTCTGGACATAACATGTCACAAGGACAGTTTTTTCAAGCCCAGAATTGTTGCATGGATCAACATAATTCTGGGTTCTTCCCTTTGTAACTGGATACCACTCACTACATTCCTAATGATCTTTAAACCTACGAGTGGCAGAGTGTTGAATACACACTGTCCTTTCTGTGACACCACTGCATTTTTATGAGGAACAGAAAACAAGATGTATACATTCACAGAGCAATCTTTCAATGAGTCCTACTGAACTTTCTGCAATACAGGGTCCAGTTATGTGAAAATAACTGCAGATTCAGGATCTCAGGACAGGAAGAATGAAGTATTTTTGTATTAGGTTAATTTTCTTCCTTTATCGTAATTACTTTAAGCTCCTCTGAGGTATGGGACACTAGAAGAGTTTTAGTCAAGATGAATTAATGAATACGGTGCAGATAAGAAACTCAAAAGTATGTCAATGTGATTTATTCTGTGGATTCGTATTTCCACTGTATATGGAAAGAGTTTATACATATATACAGAAATTCAGTGCTACCTAGCAATTTCTTTTTTAAGCATTGCATAATTTGACCATTTAGTACTTGCTGATAGCAGTAAACTCCTGTATCTACTAATACAAAGTCACAAATCTTTAGTATGCATGCTAAATAAGACAATTATTTAAGCCATAAAGAATCTATGAAAGAGTTAAAGATCTTCAAGCCTATCCAGTAAAAAACCAATTACATACATGCATATATTCAAAGAGTTCATTATTACTAAATATAGTATTATTTAATTTTAGCCAGTGGCTTTTCCAGAAGTCTTGGCCAGTCCAAAGGCTTTGGCTTTGTGGTGAATTGGAATGTACACAAAATTGCACAAACCCCTGAGCCTGTTCATTTTGCAGTAGAGATATAAATAATTTATGAGACTCCAAACCAGCAAACCACTTAAAATTTCAGACTAATCTTACTCTTACCGATACACAGACACTTTAATACTTTGGTAAATCAAATCCAGTATAAGGAACTACTAGGAAAGGAGTTGATACATACAAGCAACTAATATTACAGGGGGAAAAAAGCCTCCAGAGCTGAAACAGGCACTGATAAACACATAGTCAAAACCATGCAAGTATTGCATAGGTCATCTTACAGGCTGATTTAGATACAGGCATCCTTGAAACTGAATTAAACACAATTACATGCAAAAATACTTAATCAAGAATTGGCTGAGTATCAAAAATGTGTTCTTGCAAGGGAGATAAAAAAAATTTGAGAACTTAACTGTGTGTATCTCAGCTGAGGTATCTGTCCAGTTCAGTGCAAAGTAAAACAGGGAAGCTTAAACTGATCAACAAGAGTGATATAAACCAACCGACCCTTTTTTAAGGAAATCCACAAAGAGCATACAAGAAGTGAGTTACCAGATCTCATCTGGTAGATGCAAGAGCTCTGTAAACTGCTTGCTCAGAAGTCCCACTATTCCCCAAAAGCATGTTCTTGGAAAGGAATCACAGTGCAGCAAAGGCCATTTGAAGCTGAATGACAATATCCACAGGAGGTTTAATATTCTTGAATTAAACACATTCAAAATCAAAATCTTCAGTTTATTTGCCTCAGTTTCCCTCTGTCTGTGTGTAGACATGACCATAAACGTTAACCAAAATTAATAGTCATAAAATTAATGAATGTCTCTGTTCAGATTGTTAAAATGGTCACATACTGTGAATAAAGCACTTAGAATGTTTGCCAGATAGTAATTTATATTGACAAGCTCTGAGACAGAATACATATACTCAGAACACAAGTATACATCTCTCATTGCTTAAAAATTTTATTTAAAAGAACACTGCCATAGTAAATGTGATACTTGGTTGGGATATACAGGAACAATTTTTGGGCTTCAATGCTTTTTTTCCTTTTAGTGGTACTTATCTATCCAATCACAGAGTCAAGCTCCTGAAAACTACCTATTGTCTTTTGAAAAAAAAATCAAAGTCTATCAGAGGTTCATAGTAATGTTGACACAAGAGTAGTCAAGGAATAACATCAGGTCATTCCAGGGAAAAGTGATTAATCACAGCCAAGTGCCTAGAAAACCTAATCCTTCTCTGCTGTGGTACTTAGTACTGAAAGTAACTACTGTAAAATGTAGGTTAGCGCTTCGAGCTAACCAGACACATGCACTTCAATGAAGTATTACTACTAGCAAAACACCTTATAATTACAGACAAGTGCAAGTTCATGAAGCTCTGTGAAAATAGTTCTGTTCCACTGCTCCTACCACTTGCAGCTGCACTGCCATTGTACCCTGACTGCATGATACAGAACTCTCCGAAAGATACCGTGAAGAGGCTGCATTGCAGCTACATTGCTTGTAAGCACGCAGTGTTCTCCCTTTTTCTACCAGACTATTACTTCTGTATTCATACAGTTCGCTTACTTCAGTGGAAGTAAAGAGAGGATTTCTTTGCTTCATTAAAAGGCTTCATTATGTGTTAGAAAAGGAGAAATTACTATCTGATCATCTGGGACAGAGACATTATGGCCCTAAACTCAATGGAGATTTTTGTAAGCAGAAGAGTCTGTTGACATGAAGTTCTTTGCAGAATTGGGTTTAACTGGACTCACCTGAGTTCTTATGAAATAGTAAAAGACATGGAAAGAGTGTCTTAAATGCTACTCCTTTCATTCTAACCACTTTAACTTATTTGAGATGCTAGTCACCACTGTAGTGCTAATAAAAGATACTGCTTCTTAACAATACTAAAATTTTGAGTCTGTGGAAAGGAAAGGAGGTTCAGCATCTCTTTTTCCTCAGTGGGGAATCCATTGTTGCACATGTAATACCATACTGGAAGAGGACAAAAGAATTCATATATTTCCACCTTGGGCTCAATAAATGGAAAATATTGTGATCAAATCTATTGTTACACTCTAACCATCTGTCAGGACCTGGAGAGTTAATGAAACAGTATAAACTGGAGAAGCAATCTCATAGTAGCAGCATAATTAATGTATAGTTACAGATTGAATAGTGCAAAGGGCAAAAGAAACAGATATTTTTTAAACAAGTACCTGCTGCAAAGCTGTTACTCATATGACATCAGTGCGACAGACCTGAATACTGCAAAGGAGAGAGAAAACACTGTAAAGGTGCTACTTGAAAAAAAACAAAAAGAAGCAGTGCTACATGTATTACTGTTAATTGCATGGAATTTTGCTGGATGTGGCTTCAAAAGTAAGGCAGCCGCAGCAGGCAGGGAATTTCAGTGATGGGCCTGCAGTACAGTCAATAAAAATTGATTTTTACATGTGCAAAAATTACACCAATATAACCCAAATAGCAAAGCAAACTCTTAACATGAACACACCTCTAAATACAAACACACATTTTAGCCCTGTAGATGAGTAAAGTTTCAGAAGGCTAACAAAAATATCCATCTGTTCTATATTTTATTTTGCCAGTAGTAACTATACCTATCAGAGCCACCAAGACAGCCTTTTATAATGATAACACTTTTTTTTCTTTAAAACATAAGCATGCATATTTCAACCAGAACTCATACAAGGTCCCAGACTTAAAGCAATTATTTTTAATCAGAGAACTTAGCTATGTGCAAGTCCCACAAATGACTAAATATGTGGTTTATTAGGTTTGCACACCTCCACAAAACAGAATTTAGCAGGTTATTAGTTCATAACATGGACTAATTGCTTTTTGTAATTCCCAGCTGCTGCACATTAGTATACAGAAGGATTTTTATGTGTGCACATTATTACTGATCTACAGTATGCTAAGGAGGCACTGCTGGGAATACATATACTAGAAATGATAAATACAATGCTATATAGCCAATAGCTAAAACCATAAAATACTCTCACAGTGCATAGTTCAAGTGACTTAATACACTCATTAATGCTGAGGTGGATATTTTAAGTTTGTTTTGAATGTCAATAACATAATTCGTTTAGCTGTTATCAAGCCTACAGGTATACCTTTTTCCAAATAAAACTGGATTGTACAAGGCGGAAATTAGTTGTCTAACTTATGCCACTGCAGATTCAATAAATACACGCACGTAATTCCAGCATCCTAAAAGAGAACAACGAAAAGAAATTCAGAGCTAAAAATATAACTAAGATTTCTAACCCTGCAAAAAATCTGGGGTTTTTAGCTCTTTAGGCCTACAACTTGTAGCTATCCCTGTAGCCCCAACAATGACAACTCCAGTACTTGAAGTTATGAAGACCAGAAGCCTTACTGACTTAATTGCTCGCTCTATATGTCCCTGCAGCTGCTGGTAGGACCGGCTGTGTTCAAACACTGCAGAAAGGACGCTGTTTGCTGTGAAATGTTTAGGAGCGAAAGCTACTCTGAGGGGAACATTGATTTATAGCTTAAAATAGCACCACCAGGGCAAAAATACCTCAAAGCCAGTACTCGTTTTCCAAACCTAATCCTGTGCCGGTGTTACCAAGGAGAGCCTGCAGTACGCACCACAGCCCTGTTGCCCCTCACTCACACGCTCTGTTTGACTACCGGGAGGACCCCCGGTGTGAGGGGGGAGCGGGCAGCGCGGCGCTCGCCCCGGGGGTGTGTGTGCAGGCCCCGGGGAGCACTCCGGCCGCTCGCAGCGCGGCGGGGGGCGGCCCACGGCCCTTCACCGGCGGCCGTGCTCCAGCGCTACGGGAGAGCGGGAATTCGCGCTGCTCCCTGCCCCCCGCGCCAAGTGTATTTAAACGAGCGCCCGCGCCGCTGCCGCCACCACAGACTATGACGGTAAAAACCGACTCGCTCAACCCCTGCCCGGCGCTCCCGACCCCGGGCAGCGGGGCCGCCTCACCGCTCTCCCAACGGGGCGTCCCGCCTCGTCCTCCCCGCCTCAGAGAAAGGGGAGGCGGGAGCAGCCCTCCTCGCCTCAGAGAGCGTAGGGCGGCAGGGGCAGCCCTCCCCCCTTGAGAGAAAGGTGCGGCGGGCGGGAAGCGGCCTCCACCGCTACTCCTCGGGGAGGGCGGAAGCGGTTGGGACCGCGCCCGGGGCGCGCCGGGCCGGCTACGGGCACTCTGTGGGGACGGCTGAGTGGTGGGGAATGGGTGGCGGTAGCACCGTGAGGTGCGCTCCCCACGGGAAGCCGCCCGAAACGGGGAACGGGAGCGGGCGAGGGGCGCCAACTCCCCTCAGCCACTCCCTTCCCAGCCACACGCACCCCGCTGGGCGATCGCGTCTCAGCCCGACGGGCCCGGGGCGGGGCGCCGGGATCTCCCCCACCGCCCTCGTCCCCGGCCGCTGTTCCGGCACCCGGCTTTAATCCTCTCCTTATATGGACACCAGAACGTCTGACGTCATCCCAACGCTGGGAAACCAGCACACGCGCAACCAAGCTTGGTTGGGAAGGCGGGTGGTGCGGGGAAGGCCGGGGGGAGGGGGGGAGACTCTGGAATTTTGATGGACGCGGCATTGCGCCACTGGGAGCGGGGGAGCCCGCTCGGCCATTGGGCAAGGGCGGGAGAGGGGGCGGGCAGCCGTGGGAAGGGTAGGCTGTAGTGGTTGAAAAGCCGCCGCCTGGCTGAGGAGCCGTGCCAGTGCGGGGTGGGCGCTGCCAGGGGGAGGCAGGAGGGCAGCGAGTTCGAGTCCCGCCTCCGCGAGCCCGAACCGGGAGCCCCTTCTCTGGGCTGCTGCACTCTCCTCAGCGGCGGAGGGACAGGAGCCAGCGGTCGTTTCTTTTCCCCTTCTTCCTCGTTTTTCCTCCTCGCGTGGAGGCCGCGGCATTCTCTGTGGGGCGCCAGCCCGCAGGGACAGAGTTTGCCAGGAGTTTGTGCGGACTTCGGGCCCCGGCCCCCCCGCCCCGCCGCCGCCATGCCCGTCTTCCACACGCGCACCATCGAGAGCATCCTGGAGCCGGTGGCCCAGCAAATCTCCCACCTGGTCATCATGCACGAAGAGGGGGAGGTGGACGGCAAGGCCATCCCCGACCTCACCGCCCCCGTCTCGGCCGTGCAGGCCGCTGTCAGCAACCTGGTGCGGGTGAGTAGCGGTGGCCGGCCCGCCCCCTCCGCTCCCCTCCCCTCACGGGACCCCACTTGGGCTGCCGCGGCCCAACTTGGGGGTCCCGCGGAGCCCGCCCGCCCCGGCCTGTCTCCCACAGGTGTGCCGCCGTCCCCCCCCCCGCCCCCACTGGCCGCCCCGTCACGGAGCGGGTCCCCCGGCGGCGGCAGTGTCTGGGGCCGGAAAGGGGTTAAGCCGGGAGGCTTTCTGGACCTCTGCGGCTCCTGTCTGGAAGCCGCCTTCGGCTGTTCCCGCCCCGGCCAGCGAAGGAGCTGGGCGAGCTCCGCTGCAGGGCAACGAGTCGTCCGGAGCGGCCAGCTGGGCTCTTCGCCGCACCGGTGCCTGAAGAAGTCCGCCTTTTCCCCGCCTGGGGGACAGCCTGGCGTTAAAAGTGCAGTGAAGTGCTGTAATTGCCGCTGTTCGTACACCGTCCTTTCCGCGCCGGGCGGGGAGCGGGGCGCGGCGTCCCTCGGATGCCTCCGATAACGCTGTCTGGTTTTCCTGCTGTCTTGGAAACTCCTATTTTAGGTGTCTGCACTATAAAAGGCGAAACACTTAACTTGGTGTGATCCTAGCCTTAAAAAAAACCACCCCACCCCAGACCTCCCAGGCATTTGATAGCGATTTTTATATTGGTGAAGGCGTGTGTTACCAGCACAGGAGTTGGAGGGACAGAGCTGTGGTTTTCAGGCAAAGTTCGGAGTTGCAGTTTGTTCTGTTTGTTTCGTTGCTTCGAGTGTGAGTGGCTGTTTGCTTGTGGGAAACTAAAGGGGACTGAAAATCGGCTTCAACCTCTCGACTTCTGAAAGCAGCTACACGTAGCATTTCTTTTTAAGATCTGAGTATTTGCAATATGGACATTTCAGTCCGAGAAGTGCAGATGACTAATACACTTGAAATGTAGTTTTATTAGTACTTCTATAACCAGCTATCAAAAGAATAGCAAACTGTTGCGAGGCAGAAATATCTTGTTTGATATAGAAAGCACTGCAACGTTACATACTCCTCTATTTCATTGAGAATTACCTGTAATACTTGTTTTGCTCTTCTGTTAAGTTCAGTTATAGATACTCTGAGTTCATTTTTGAACATCAGACACTACTTGCTCAGTTTAAATCCTGTAAAAATTCTTAAGTCATTCGTGGCAAGCAATAGCTCTTGCCAGCAAGCTTTACCTTAAAATGAAATGGCTATATACAGCTAAAATATTGTATCAGTGTTAACTGATGTATCAGTACACTGAAATCATGAGGCTTGTGGGTATAAGAAGCTGTCAAGATGACTAATGTACATGATGTGTTTATCAGATTTCGGCCTGTAGTACTTGCTACTGCTAGTATAACTTGCCACTTTGAGGTTTTGCAGTTTACTACAGTGTAACTACAACTCTTGGTCCCAACGACTCCATGAATTTTACAGGATGTACTGTCTGGAATACTTGTGCTTCTTGCTGACTTTAGCCAAAACTCTTGTTTTTATGAAGGACAATCAGTCTGCAGCAATGAACTGATGTAATAGGTATATTGGCTGTAAGGGTGTGAAGCCTGAGTGTATGAAATTCTTTTCCTTGAAAGGAAGACTTTAGAATAACGCTTTGCCTCTCTGAGCTTAGCCTGTATCACTGGGTTGTGTGACTATTTCCCACCCCTCCCCCCTTCCTCTCAAAAGAAACCTAATCTGATAAAGTAGCATTTATTAGAGAAATGCAGACACAGAATTGTTTTATTTCTGCAGCTTGCTAATGCCAGCTCTTCTTTCATTTTGGAGTGTTTTGGAAGCCTCTGTTTTTCTTTTCTTGCCTGCTAGGTAGATAAAAGGAAAGATGGTTGAATTATTTTTCTGTGTTAATTCACAAAGAACAAATAGAAGTGGTGTAATCTGAGGTGGTACTTACAAGGAAGATGCCCTGATCTGGTAGAACACAGCTTTGACTACGCTAGGAAAAACACAGAATTAAAATTCTGTTTCCTACCTGGAGCTGTGTTTTCTGTGCACCATTCTGAAGTGTAGAGGTGACTTGCGAAACTGCAGTTTCACAGGAGCAGGAATATTTGTGCAGACAGGTTATCTAATTGAGAGTCTTCTGGTGGCTTCACAGGTGACAGCAAAGATGCAATTGTCGGTATAACCAAGACAGTAATGTAGCTGCTCTTTGTGTTGCTCGCTGTTTGCTCAGGGTTCTTCATATAGCATGAGTATCACAGTAAGTATTGACCAGCAGAGAAGTTCTTCAGTGACAACTTGTCATACGCAGCAGGATCATTCTCTGGCTCCCCAGACTATAGTAAGGACTCCACAGTTTGGAAGGTGCAGTATCTAATTCATGTAACTACAGCATCTGCAAGTAACTGCTGGTAGCAGTGTCTGAAATACTGAGACCCGTTCTTTTGCAAGGTGTAGGAGATGTGCTGTGTGGGGAAGTGGGCTAGGAAATGAGAAAATGGCCATGAGGAAGGAGCCACGTGCAATAACTTAAAAGTTTATTTTGTTGACGTTCCTGAGATGGGAGTTAACGTGATACGCTATATCCAAGATGGAACAGAATGTTGATAGATATGAGTGTCTTAAATTTGAGACTATTAGATGAGTTAAAAGGGAGTCTTTTTCCTGGATAACTTGACTTCAGACCTCAATATGGGAGCTCTTTCTTCAGTTTGCCATTCAGCATGCATTTCTGTATTTTCTGTCAGAAATGGATGTGCTGTATTTTAAGGTTTGCCTGAAGCCACATTAGATTTTGGGGTGGTTCTAATGTAAGGCTTGCATGCCCAATAACACCTACTGCAAGGATGCTTCCTTGTCAGAACTTAGTTGTAAAGTAATCCTAGCTAAGAGAAAGCCCAAGTCATTGTTAAAGTTAATGAAATAACTAAATCTTTACAAGTTAGTCTCTTTCCTATGGTAAATATGGAAGACTTGGTATTTTGCACCTCTGTATTAGTTCCCAGTATGTGACAGTTTGATTCTACTGTGTCTTGAATATTTTGTAAGGGGATAGCTTTTGCAGAACAATACTGAAATTGTTTTGACGTGCTTTGATGAAATTTCTTAACTATGAGATAAGGTATGTTTTGCCCATGCAAAAAACTTTGCATGTAGAGGTAAGTGGCAGAAGCTTTTTTGCACAAAAATAACCCTTGACTGGAGCCAAGAATTTGAGGGAGAGGCTTCAGATTAATATCACAAGATTAGTAATGTACTATATCAGTCCTTTTTTTAACTGAAGATATAATGTTTTTATTGGCTGATGCTTGGAGTGGATGTGTACCTCTTATGGGAGGGTTGGTGTTTGGTTTGATCTTTCTTGTAGCTAAAGATGTAACACTGTAAGACAACAGAATTGGTTGGGGGTAAAAAACAGTCAAGCCCAATAGGCAGGGAATAACTTGGAGCTTGCTAAATATATATTAGTTTAGTGGGCAGTGAAATAGAATTCAGAATTCTAACTGGCCAAACTTCACTGGGAGGGAATATGGTGGGTTTCTAATTGTTTTTTTTAATAAAACATTTGTCAAACTTAGCCTATTTTTAAAAAGAGACATTTCTATCAAAGACAACTAATGATGATACAGAGAATGTAAACCTATCATACACGTTATATAAAATCACTTTATCTTGTGGAGGAGAAAAGTCTCTACTTTCCAGTAGTGAATTTGCAAGTGTTTATGTTGTGTTATATTACTGCCAAACAGAGAAAGCAAATTCTACTTTTATGTTTTGAACTCCATTCACTTACTGCCTTGTATGGATTCTTGGCTTTCTGGCAGTACAGGCGTAGTCCAGTCTTGTCACTTCTCTCCACTGTCATGGACAGAACTGCTTCAGAGCAGAGTCGCTGCTGCTCTGCCAAATGCCAACAGTACCATGGGTAAAGCCACTGAGTTTGACAGATTAGGAATTAATTCTGTGCGTGAGAATTAAGGTAATAGAGGGGAACCTGAGAAGGGACTTAAGAAATACATATAACTTAAATACTGGAGCAGGATCAGCAACTCAAGGAGATGTTGACTTTTTAGTCTGGGTTGTTGAACCAGGTCAATGGTGTGAAAGATCTGAGCTGCTTTGCCTGAGACCAAATGCCTGACCATTACCCTGTTTTTCAGTCCTTCATTTTGACTGAGCTTGAGCCATCTGAGGAAAGTGACACTGGTGTGAAATGCTCATAATGGAAGGTTTGTAAGACACTTATGGTCACAAAGAAGCGTCTGAGATCTTTCAGAACAGAGAGACCTGCTCTGAAAGGCCAGCACTTGCCTAGCTGATGATGCAGCTTCTGCCCTTCCATCCTCCATGCTGTAGGTGCTGTGCTTTTGTATTTGAATCTTTCATAAGTGTCTACATGCATCCAATTTCTATTACATTATGTTCATGGGGGAAATTTCTTCACTGTCTATTAAACTGTTAACTATCACACTTCTCAAGAATGTATTCTTGGTGTATGCTGTGTTATGCCTTTATTTACCTACTGAGATTTGGAGTCTTAAACTATACTGATATCTTTCTGCATCTCAGTCACTAACCACAACTAGCAGGTCAGGAGAATCATCAGTAAGGGTCTCTTGGCTTATAAATATCCTGTCTTGTAGTTGTGGTTTATCAGACGTTTCCTTTATGTAAAACAGGGCCAAGCACTATTTTTTAAAAGTAAATAAAAGCAGTCTAGAGTAAGATTAAGCTTAACTGGAGGTCGTATTTGATGAGAACAACACCCTATAGCACTGGGTCAAACAAGGTTTTTGTCACTCCCTGAAGCTGTGAGGTCAGACTCTTTACCACCAGCTGAAGCCCACTCCACTAGACACACCGAAAACCACACAGATTACTCACCAAACAGGTGAAACTCTATACCCGTACTTACACAGTGACGTAAAGTTTAAAAGAAACCAAAAAACCTCAACTGTGAAAGATTTGCATTTAGTGTAGCTGTAGCGGCTGTCCTATTTCATCCTAGTGGATGAAGAAGTAATAATCACCTGAATCTATCGTCATGTTCTGGGTGCATATCCATGGTCCTCGGTCAAATTACAGCCCTGGTTGCCAGGGATGCAGGGTCATGCAGAAAGATCTGGGCATTTTCCCTGGACATGCTGTGAATTGCCTATCAACACCTGCAAACCACCAGCTTGAATTTGTGAAAAATGCAGCCTGCCTTGAAAACCTTGTCAAGTTTGCAGCAGCTAAAGTCAGATACATGGCTGAACACTTAAAATGAGGAGAAACTGTCTGACTATTTTGGAGAGTGGATGGTAAAACAGCTTCCTCATCCCTAAGTTTTCTTCTGGTGTAGCTGACTTGCCTGTATCTCAGGGTACACAAGAGAAGAGTGAGCTGTTGAGGGCAGCTTAGTGTTTCTGTTTTTTGAGAGAAAAATTTGCTTGCAATATTTATGTTTATATATTTATGTATCTTGGAAAAGGGTGGAGAAGCAAGGAAAAATGTAAGCTTTTTCCTTGCAGAATTTTGTGCACAGCATAAAAGACAAGGGGTTGTAGTAACTTTCTGAATTTTTTTTCTTGGTGTTTCTAACTTGTAATGGGAAATGTATAGATCTGCGCTTTCCCACCTCCCACCAATTATTGTATTGGAATGTCTTTAAGCTGAAAGAAATGGGTAGTTACAGCAGCTCATCTGAACTCTACAGGACTCAAAACTTGGTGACAAGTGACTGAGAGTACTAGAAGAGACCAGATAATCTCATGACAGAGTAAGACTTTTCATTATAGGTTTCTTGGTCTTGTCTGTGTGTAGTAGAAACTTGTGAATACTGTCAGGAGAGATAGTGTGTTTTAAATAATAAACATTTCCTTCTTCTTCGAAATGGAACGTTCTACTTGAGCGTATCTGCAGTTTCTCTAGGGATAGTTTACCATGTTGTGGTAAATGTGGCCATTTTGTGACCATATGCTTTGAGAAAGTGGATAAAACCCATTAGGGTGTGTGCATGGGAGGGACAAGGAGAAGAGTGATTGATTAATCAGACAGAAAGCAACTTTGTAATAACAAAAGCACATCATAAACTTCTTTCTTGCTTTTATCTGTAGAACTATCTTTACATAAGTGATAAATCAGCTTCTGATTTGAATGGAATAATCTCTTTGTTCCGTTATTATGTTTGGTGACTTAATTTATACCAGTCTCTTGCATCAGCTTTAAAAGGAATGTTTTGTTCTCTGTTCCTTTAAATGTGCATATTTAAATGTGAATGCCTCCATTACTAATTACATGCAGCTTGCTTTTTGGGCATAAAAACTGAGAATATTATTGTGGAATGGGTAACCTTCAAGTGGCAGTTGGACTGAAAAAATCCATATGCCAACAATATGGCGTATACCACTCCTGCTCTGGAAAACTTAGCATCCGCTTTGTGCTGCATAAGTGAATTACACCAGTGAGGGAAGAGTTGTTAAATCCATATTAAGGGTCAACATTTAGCAATTTCTTTCTTTAAAGTGTCATGTGGTTTTGCTTTGTGCTTTGAAACAAAAAGATATTTTTCTCTATGTGGTAGTATCAGACTGTAGACGTGGAATTTTTTATAGAGTTTAATAAAACAGTGAACCAAACAAAGCACGGTTCAGTGTGTTTTACACTTAGAAATAGAAATGTGTAGCTTCAGAACATAAGCAGGGTAATTTACAGGTGTCCACCTCTTCCCACTGTAGTTGAAATTTGGATTGATGAAGCAAGTCTTTGAGAGGACTAGGCAGGGGGGAACCAAGCAGTGGTTTTAAAGATGTGTTAGCAAACATGTGGTGTTAATGCTAGTTACTGGAAATAATGCCTGAAATCATCAACTGGTTGTTGCAAGTGCTAGAGTATGTTTCTTGTTCCAAATCTGCTAGAATTCTTAAATAAAAGCCAAATGACATTTTCTTTCCAATTACTTTTCCGAAGGAGAGAATAGGCCAGTGCTAGCAACAACTTGCCTTGAGCACTGCTTAATTTTGGTAATGGCTTCACATATAGCTAAGGCTAGCTTTTTATCCCTACTTCTCTGTTGTACAGCTTGTATGTGTTGTTCCAAAGCTCTTGTTTCAGACTATATTGTTTTACCAAGTCTTACTGGCTTTGTATTTTTTAACCTCAAATATGAAGACAAAGTATTTACTGTTAGTAATATTAGTCTTCTGCTGCCATTTCTCACTCTGAAAAGCAAGTTAGACTGGGAAACTAGACCTTAAGAAACATTGGAATGTAGCACGTGTGCTGGTTTTTGTGTTTTTTGTTTGTGTTTTTTTTTCTTTAGTGACACAAATTCTATTCTGTCACTTGCTCAGTTAAATACTGAGAAGCAATTCTTGATACAGAACTTCACTTTGTCGCTGTGGTTCTTAATTCCTGCAAAATGCTAACCTTCCTGGCATTTATCTTCAAACACAGCAATAACAGCTCTTACTAGGGAGCATTGTTGTTCTCTAATTTGAACAGTAAAGTATCTTCTTTATATAACTGTTCTAGGTGCATCAACCAAATTAATTGTAATGTTTAATTCTCTCTTGCCTGATGGCATAAAAATTAAGGAAGAAATTATACAATTAATCCTAAATAATGTCCTGTAATCAGAGTCTAAAGTAACAACTTGTGGTGATGCATGTAAATGCACCACAGATGAGTGGTTATTGCAGCTATCTGCATTTTGGAAGACACTTTTTGGATACAAGATGACTTGCTGCATGGAGAGATGAAGTAATAGAGGCTGGATCTTCTTTTCAGTTACAACTAGTTCACCAATAAGTGTCTCCTTAAAACATGAGCCTAGCAGCTCAAACCTGAATTGATGGGGGCCAAACTCTATGTGCATAATATTTGTAAACAGGCCGAGTTTCTCCCGGTAGTAATTTCAGGCCCTAGTGCACTTGTAAGAATATGAAAAACTGGATAGAGAATCAGTAGTGAGGGTAAACCTATCCTTTGTTTACTTTGCCTAATAATTCAAATCTACTGAGGAATGACTTGTACTTCCCTCCATCCTGAGACTAGAACCAAAGTTTTCTGTGAAAAGGTACTGAATAAATCTCTTATTCTGAAGTAAATTCTTCAGAATAATTATTTACATTATGAATAATGATAAATGGATAACAATACTGGCTGACGAAAGGGGAAAGAAGGAAAATAACCTTTTAACTCCCAAACGCTTTCCATGATTACTGAAAATGTCGGCTCATACTAGTCTTAAATGATGATGATCTTGATAACTCTCCCTCGCTGAGAGAATACGTGTCGGAACAGTTTCCTGGTACCCTGGCTTCATGGGTAGGGTAGGAATGATGATTCATGTCAGGGTTCTCCGGTAAAGAGTGGAAACAAGCTGTCCCTGTAGAAAACTTGTGTGTCTTGTTGCTGTTGGCTTAGAACCCTTATGAAGAGACCTTTTGTAATAAAATTGCATTACATTTTCCATCAATGGTTACACCCACAGAATAGCGAATGTAACCCGATCTTCTTTCACTGAGGATAAGTTTCCCTTGTGCTGAACTTCCAGTGTATATTGGGGACCTGGGATTGCTGAAGGCATATCTTCTCAGAGTTGCAGTAAAGAAGGTATTGAGTACCTCAGCTGCTTCTGTGCTGTCACCAAGCCCCCCACCTATTCAGCAGTGGGCCCACATTTTACCTCATCTTCATTTTGCTGCAGCTATACTTACCCAACCATTTTTTGCTGTCCTTCAGGTCCCTCGCCAAATTCAGCTCTAGATAGATTTTGGGATGGACACAATCCCTGCATGCTCAGGTAGTGTCTCTGTGTTCCTCTTGAATCACCTGTCCATGCTTCTACCTCTTATGCACCTACTTTTATGTCAGCTTTGTCAGGAGAATTCTGTTCATCCATGCAGGCCTCCTGCCACCTTGGCTTGACTTCCTGCTCACCAGGGTGAAGCATCCTGAGTGAGGGCATCCTTGAAAATCAAGCAGCTTCCCAGAACCTCTCCTCTTTCTAAGAGTATATACCACGGGATTTATCTAGGCAGGTCCCTGAAGAGGCCAAAGTCTGTTCCCCTGAAGCCTAGGGTCTGACTTGTCTTTTCTTCATAGAATTGTAGAACCATAGGGTTGGAAGGGACCTCTGGAGATCATCTAGTCCAACCCCCCTGCCAGAGCAGGGTCACCTTAGAGCAGGTTGCACAGGAATGCATCCAGGTGGGTTTTGAATGTCTCCAGAGTTGGAGACTCCACCACCTCTCTGGGCAGCCTGTTCCAGTGCTCTGCCATCCTCAAAGTAAAGAAGTTCCTCCTCGTGTTTAGGTGGAACTTCCTATGCTCAAGTTTGTGCCCATTACCCCTTGTCCTGTCCCTGGGCACCACTGAAAAGAGCCTGGCCCCACCCTCCTGACACCTACCCTTTAAGTATTTTTTCTATATATTCCTTTATATATTCCTTTCAGGATCCTGAATTCCACTGTCTCATGGTCACTGCAACTAAGCTTGCACCTGACCTTTGTATTCCCAACCTGTTCTTCCTTGATTCGAACAGCAGACTGGCTCTTCTCTTTGGCTCCTCACTCTGTATCTATCTATTAATGAAAGATGATATTTAGCATTTACACTGTGTTATAGGAAAAGTACAGTATTTCTCATGGCAGTGGAGGTAAGCAATTTTCATATTAAACTGATTTTCTGTGATGGCCTAAGAAAGTTTGAGGACCAACTGTCATGCTTGATCTTTGTCCTCAGGTAAATATGGTGCATAAATGAAATAATGAAGAAGTACTGCTTTGGCTAGTTCTACAAACTTTATGCTTGGATATCTTTGCGTATGCAGCTTAAAATGTCTGGGTATGCTGCAACTGTTCTGGTCTCATTGCTTTACAAACTAGAGTTATGACAATCTTCAGTCGCTTGCTTAGGATACAGGAAAGCTTATACGGTAATTCCAAAATTGTCTAAATTCTTTCACTGTCCTAAAAGGCACAGATTATTTCAAGGCAGTCTCAGTGCAGGCTAGCCTAGGCAAAGACCAAAAGCCTTGTTCTGTAATGAATGCAAATGCATTTGCAGTTCATAAGCATATTCAGGAGCACTTGACATTCTTGTGATGGTGTTTATCCAGCAATGCATCTTTTTAAAGTAGATGATAGAAAAGATTGCTCTTTGTCTTTTCTTTTTAATGGACACACTGATGGCAGTGCTAGACTCTGTTGTTTTCAATGGTTGTTTTCTGTTTGTGGGAATAGTGAAGTATAATGGTATTAAACTTGAACTGCATTTTGGAAGCTGAGTCTTTGCATGAACTACAGAGACAAGCCTGTCCCTCCTTAAATGCTGAAGTGTGCACAAGAAAATAGCTATAGAAATTAATTTCTTTAACAGATATAGTCAGAAGTACCAAAGTAGCATTATGAGAGATGGTGGTTATTTCTGCAACCCCTGAATTGGTGAGGAGCACTCTGGCCTGTACTGGATAAATCAAAAGTGTCACCTTGTCAGACAGTAATGACTGTTCTCTTCTGTCTTTTTGTTGTTGTGTTTGCTGTGTGTTTTTTTTTTAATTCTCATCAAATAGTTGATATATAATGTAAGGAGCTGGTGCATCAAAAGGGGAAGCTTATTAAAAGCTGAACCATATCAGCTTCATTGGCCATTGTAGTCTTTCAGTCATTCTCTGGGTGTCAGCTCTTCAGCTGCAGGAGAGTCTGAAGACTCCTCCTGTCAAGCAGGAAAGCTATTAAAAGCTGTCATCTGGAACTTTAGTTATTCCAACTGAGTTTCTTCCTCTGCTGACCTCTTCTGACCTCTTCCTGAGCTTGGAAGAGGCTGCGTATTGCAACTGTTTTTAAGGAGGGATGCATTAATAAAACTTTCTTTTCTTATGCAGGCCTTGTTTTGTTTGCCTGCACAAATACTTCCTCGAAAGGAGCAGAAACAGACTTCAACCAGACTGATAGTCAGTATGTGTGACAGCCAGATAACCTGTGAGTTGCAAGAGTTTTTTGGTAGATTTGGTTCCTGGTAACCACAAATTCAGTTAGGTTTTGAACAAATGGACTTACCATTTATGAGTAAAATATCTGTCCATGCATACACAATGAATGGTTAAACTGTTAATCTCATAATGGGATATAGTAGTACATAATTGACTGAACCAAGTAGTGCTAAGGCTTAGCTGTATGCAAGCTGGCACGTTCAGCCTTCCTATTTAAACTCTATGGAAACCTTGTCAGTTGCTAACATATAGCCATGTAGTCATCTAAACTTGCTTAGGAGAGGTTTTTAATACTGAAGCGTGTGGTCTACTGAATGTTTATCTGAGGGGTTATCCCTATAAAAATGCTGCTTCAAGCACCCAGTCAGAAGTTACTGGGAAAGTCGCTTTCTTTGGTGCGTCTATTTCCTTTTAAAATCTTACTTTTTTTTTGGTAAATTTGCTCAAGGTTGATCTCAAAAGATGTTTCCCATTTCAACCTCTGAATGTGTGTACATGTGTCTAAGTATCCTTCAGCTAAGTCTTCAAAAGCTGATTTGGCTACAAAAAGGTCACAAAACCATTCAATACTTGAAAGAAAATTTATTCTCAACTGTAAAAACACTTTCTTAAATTGCTGCATAACTTTTATGAGGCTTTAGGTAAGAGAACAAGTTATAAACTGACTAGCATTTGTTGGACTACACTAAAAATCACTTTCACAAGTCTAGCTGTCTTTGCAGCTTTTACAGCATAATAGTTGTGCTGAGTAGCAGATAAACAAATGGACTTTCTCTCGAACTCCAGAGTAGTAGCGAGAAGGTCACTTTTTATTTAGCTTGCCCTGATAGAATGACCAGAAAAATTAGATTGTGAAGCGCTAGTAACTGCCAAACAACTGACTTAACTGTAGCAACTGATGAAGTGCTGCTTGATTCTTTGTCACGCTTGTAAAAAGTTCTCTTAAAAAATCAAGGGGTGGGAAGAGTGGGAACCTCAGTAAATTTTAGTTGGGTTTCAGCTTGACTTTAGTCTTTCTTGGAGGGGGGGCGCGGGAGGCAAGGGGAGGAGGTAATTGCATAGCATTTCTTTTACCTCTCAAGTTAACGCTGGAGAAAACCTGCATTCCTTAGCCCTCTGACTAGACTCCCCTGGGATTTGAGCTGTCAGACCAGCCGAGCCCACCCAACTCTCCATGCAGCAGGAAGGAATGTATTTATATATACTGATTTATTTTTTTTTAAATCTTCCCAGCTTGGCATCAATGATTATTGTAGCTCAAAGCAAAAAAAATTAATATATATATGGTGTTTTATCTCTCAATTGCAAGCTAATGTCTGGCATAACAATTTGGCCTGGCAATTTGGGAGAGGGGCAGTTGGAGTCTCTGACCTGTTCTCCAATTACTCAAGATAGTGAAACACTAAAGAGACTTTACAACCCTGAAGCAATTACTAACTGCTGCAAAGAGCTGTTGCTTAGCCTTTCTTGTGGCAGATTTTTATATGGTTGTCTTGCACTCTTGCACAGAGCAAATTTTCCTGCACGCCACTTATTAGTTTTAAATATTTTGGTGATGACGATAACTACTAACCTTGTTACTGTGTGGCAATGGAGGAAGTAGACTGTGAGGGGGTTTCTAAACTTGATGTATCTAGCTTCCTTCGGCTTTCACAATTGAGTGTAATTCACTTATTCTGACAGGTTTTCCAGCTCTCTTGTTAGCTGGCCCAAAACCTTGTATTTCTGACTCAGAGTATAGTGGTTGCTCAGAGTTTTAAATTTGGAGCAATTTCCTCAAATAGGGCAAAGTGTTGTTGGGAACAAGTGTAGCTTCCTGTTGTAGGAGATGCTTTTAGTCAAATTTGCAGCAATACTGCTGTTTCCCTTTTCAACTGCATTGTTGTAGCAGGTAAAGGAACTACATCTCTACATATGCTTACCTTACAAAGATTTAAAGGATTTTTCATTAATTTCTATTAAACTTCTGAAAGGATTTAAGCAGTTAAAAATGGTACCTATAACTTCCCAAAGTGGTAGCAATTATATACTATTAAGTGTTGGTGGCACTTTAACATCCTTATTCTAATGTGGATTTGATTTGTCAACATTCTTCTAATGTGACACGACTGGATAATATTATGTATTTGCACAGTGCCTGGCACAATGGAGCTCTAAAATGCTGACATTTTAGAGCTGATAAATTACAGTGGAAAAAACCTCCTGTTTTAAAGTTGTTGAACTTTCTGATGTCTCTTTACGACTCAGTGTCAAACTTAAAGATTAATTTTAAAGACAGGTATAGAGGCTTTACTTCTGTACAACTTCAAACTAACGGTGACTAGGATCAATCCCTTTTCTATGCAAGAGGTGAAGCCAGACTTCGTCCAGCTCTGATGACCATGGGAACTTAACAAAATAAGCAGTTTTAGCCTAGATATTTGTATGTACTGGATTGTAACCTTCAATTTGCTTGCTTACACTACATAGTTTCCCCTCTTTGTTTCAACTGAGAATAGTAGTAGCTTCATGTTGCAGAGCTACACTGAGAAAGTCTGTCCATCCCATCACGCGTGTTCAGATGCTGCTGTCTACAGTAATAGGGCCGAACAAATCCATTGGTACAAAGAAAAGTCCCACGGGTTGCAATGTTATGTGAACTAAGCTTTCCAAAAGGGACTGCAAGAGTAAGAGTAATGCTTTCAAATGCTTTAATTGGGTGAACATAGAGAATGTAATGTATATTAACGTTAGTCCAAAGCACTGTTTTGGAAGCAGGCTGGCTCCAACAATAGGTTTTAATGGCTGAATGTCGACTGTAAAAGTGGCTAGGAGTAGATTCTACTCAAGATGGCATGGAAGACAATAGTTGTTCTGAGTGAGAACTTTTATCTTTTAATTCATTCTACAGACCTGATTTCTCAAAGGAACCACTGACAACTAGGAATTAGCTAGATTATACCACTCTTATTGCTCATATCATCCTGTAGTAAATGATTCTGACTATGTTGGTAACATCTGCTGCTATGCCATAGTTTATTAGCCTTTGCCACTTAATCTATTCAAGGAATAACTTTCTTTTTCAGTGTGAGTCAAGAAATAAATAGCAAATGCTGTTGAAAGTAGTTGTTTTCAAAACTTCTTTGGATGTGAAAACTACTTTGTTACTTGACCACATAGTAAGTTTGTCTTATTTAAAACTAATTTTAACAGCGAAGTAAGTCTTCATTTAACTCAGAACTAATGCCAGATCAGACACTTCTTTGTTTGATTTTTAATATCGTCTATCAGTCATTTCTGCTGAGTAGCTGCTTTGTAGTAGTTTGCAAATTCTTTGTGATGCCTCTGTGCATAAGTGGGTTGTCTTCTACATGCCCAATTCCTTGCAGAGCTGGTATAAGTGGTCACAAGCACTGAAGACAAAATCAAGCTGGAAAATAATTACTCATACCAAGTTTCTGACACACTTAAGTTTTTAATGGTGCTGTAAATGAGCACTGTCCCTTGGAAAACAGCCCACTCTTTCTGGTCCTTATTCTATTTAATGTAACTAGATATTGTTGTAGCTAATTAAAAAATCACATTTAATATTTGAGGAGTGATTTATACCATTAACTTACTGTACACTTGAATTAACTGTTAGTCAAGTGAAATGAGACTCTTACGAAAGACAAACTGTCCAATATGGTACAGAAGGTGGGTAATCACTATGAAATACCATGTTAGTACATATTTTGCTGGTGAAGAAACATTTATTGTGAGAGGGCTTATGCCAAAAGCTAACTGCTATGAGTTTTGTTGCTTCAACCATTTAGTAAACACATAAGGATATTGTTAATATAATATTAAAAACTCAGTGAAAAGTGTTACTTTATCAATAAAGCTAATTTTAGATTGAGTATGGTTCCCTTGAGGGAAATGCTAGGATTAAACAAAGCCAATGAGGAACAGAACTCTGTCTAGTTCCTGCACCGGCAGGTTGACTTAAGTAAATAGGTTAAGGTAGCATCTCTTATGTATTCCTTCTCTGCCTCAGTACTAAGCCCTTTTAGTCTTTGTAACCCATCAAGATAATGGAAATAGATACTTGCTTGACAGGGCTGCAGATAAATAAGCCAGCACTTGTGACGGGCAGATTAGAACAAGTTCAGTAACTTGGAACAGTGTCATGGGAAGAGGTGGGGGGAATTGTTCTAAGAATTTCAGAATTGCTTGGAATGAAGAGTGGTCTCATGGCAGTGGCTTTGGCAAAATAGTTGCATTTAGAACACATTAAAAAGCAGTGTCATGTAAATGGTGGGGTGGTGAGTATACTTCCTCTTACTGATAAATGCATCCCCCCTATCAGGTACTAAAAGTGAGTCCTTATTCTGTTTTGTTGTGTCTTAAAATCAATGATGATTGGTATTCCTCCTTCCTCTGCTGTCAGAGGTGTTCAAAACTGGTTTTTCTTTCTCATGCCTATAAACTTCGTCTTCCTGCAGGGAATTGTTACTGTCTTGAACTTAAGAAAAAAAAAAAAAAAATTTGTTACTCTGAAACTCCTGATGCTCCAGGAGGGAGCTCATAAGGGAAGCAGTGCTGAACTTTCTGTAGAAGAGGGGAAAATCAGTGTTGGTATTCAGAAGTCAGTACAAGTTTGCATATGACAAAAGATCCTCAAACTCAGTGTCTGGTAGCCAACCTGCATTTTAATTTGTGTTATATTAAAATGATGCACACACAGACCCACTGGCAGTGAAGGAAGAGTTGGTATGCGAACTGTTACAGCACCTTGACCCCTATAAATTGATGTGCCCTGATGTTATCCACCTGAGCGTGTTAAGAAAGCTGGCTGACATCATTATGAGGCTGCTCTCCATAATCATTGATAAGTTGTAGAGATCAGGGGACATCCCAGAAGACTGGAAGAAGGCTAATGCCAACCCCATCTGCAAGAAGGACTTAAAGGGGGACACAGGAAATTATAGGCCCATCAGTCTTACTTCAGTCCCTGGGAAAGTTATGGAACAAATCCTCCTGGGGGCTATCACAAGTCAAATGAAGCACGCGATTGGGAAAAGCCAGCACGGATTCACCAAGGGCAAATTGTACTTGACAAACCTGATCGCCTTCTATGACAAAGTAGCCTGCTCAGTTGATGAGGGGAGAGTGGTGGACATTGTCTAACTGTATTTCTCCAAGGCTTTTGATGTGGTTCCCCACAGCCGCCTCCTAGAGAAACTGATGTGTTACAATCTAGACAAGTGGTGGGTGGGGAACTGGCTGACAGGCCAGAGGGTGGTGGTAAATAATCTTCTTTCAAACTGGCAGCCTGTCACAAGTGGGGTCCCCCAGGGATTGATATTGGGCCCAGTGCTGCTTATGATCTTCGTTAAGTGATTTGGATGATAGGATCAAGTGTACCCTGATGAAGTTTTCCTGCTGACACCAAACTGAGTGGGGAAGTGGATGCTTGGGAAAGGAGAGCCACCCTGCAGCAAGACCTGGATAGGCTTGAAGAGTGGGCTAACAAGAACTCTATGAAGTTCAGCAAGGACAAGTGTAAGGTCTTGCACCTGGGAAAACTTAATCCAGGAGTGCAACTGTCTTGGCAAAGGGCCAACTCTCTTTTTTCAGCTCCTTGAATGTTTTCTGTGCCAACAACATGGATAAGTGAAATAGCAATTTAATAACGTTGTTACAGAGGCTGGCTCCAATTTAGTTTGTTGTCCTGGTAAAAGAAAAAAAACAGCCTGGGGAGAAAGTCTGTTCCTAGCTATGTGAAGCTATAGTTTTGGATGGTTTAGAGACCATTATAATATTTATCTATATTAGAAACACAGATTCTCGCAGGCCACTCTGCTGTCTCTAGGAAGAAATCTTTTTTCCACTTGATATGATCTGTGAACTTCCTGTGGTGAGGCTTCTTCTTACTCTGTTGCTAACAGAGCCGAAAAGCCTTAATCTTAAGTAAACGTTCTAGATACTTCTACTTGATGCTTGGAAGGCTGGGGGATGGGATGTATCTCAATTACTGGGGGGTGAGGGGGCGTGGGAGAACAAAAATTCTCTTAAATGTGCAGATATTAGCAGACTGCCAAAGATAACACAAACCTACCAGCAGCATGATGGTATTTGGTGGTTGCTTGCTTTTCAGACAAGCATCTGAATAAGGAGAGAATTTAGTTTTATGGTATCACATGTGTTATCTTTTAGCATAATACTGATCTGTGTATACATCTTCAGCAGGATTAATGTTAAGAGGTGCCCTGAAACTTAGTGCTGATTCACAGGTCTGGGTACATGGAAATGAACTGGAAGAGTTTTGGAGCCTGCATGCTGTTTGGTATCGGGCACTTTCCTTAGACTTCCATGTAAGGTAGAAGTAGCTACTTGCAGCTGTGAATCTCATTTGTGGAGGACAATTGCTGTATCTTATTTTTCTGGGTGAATTTTCTATATGCTCAAAGGCCAGCGCTGACTTATGTTATTTGACTGAAGTGGAGTTACAGTGCCTTAAAATAGTTCTAACCTGGAAGCACTGATTTAGAAGAAGCAGCTCTTCTCTTGATAAAAGAACTAATTTCCAAATTATAATAGTTATGTAAAAAATCTCACATAATCAGTATGTCCTTTTGTATCCTTTAAGTTGTGCATCCTGTAATTAGCTAAACCATCAAAGCCTCAGCTTTGTACTGGTAACAGAGTTAGTAGACAATAGCAGCATGAATAAAAGTCTTTTGGTACCCAAATGATGTCACTTTCTGGTTTCCATATGGTTCTCATTTCATAGTTAGGTATTTTACTTGGACAGCAGGATTTCCTTAGCCTCAAGCCAATTGAATTTGTCTTAATCACCAGTGTAGACAGGTAGGTCAGTTTGCTGCTATTAGGGACCAGATGGCTGGGGTGTTCTCATTTACTTGACTCACTGCCAGATGACTTTGAAATTGTACCTTGCTATGCCTGAAATGCAGTCTCCAGGGTAATCTTAAGAAAACCAGGAGCCGGTATACAGCTTCCATATTAACTGAAAGGCAAAGTAAATAGGCTCTGATTCAGCAGTCTCTTTAGGCTCATGCCCGGCTTGAAGGAAAAGTGGTCTTGTTAGCTGATGTCACTGGTAGTATATGTGCATTGTTTGTTTGGCGTAAACTAGAAGCAAGAAGAGAATTCAGCTGCATATTTCTTTGGATTTATTTTTCAGTCTCTTATCTGTAGGGGAATAGGCCAATGCAATTAGTAGAAAAACTTAAAGTGTCTTAAAACAGTGCTAAACTCACTAATTGCAAGTGGCATATCAATCCCAATTATAAGTCAAAGCAAGATGAGAGTGGAATGATGAAGAAATTGGAAATTTGGTTTGTTAAATGCTTCCAAGAGAGCCTTTGAAGGAAAAAGAAAGCTTTGTGTGTTTTTTTTTTAAAAAAGGTTGTATTATTATTGTACCTAATTATAACTGGTTCTTTCTAGTCTTATTGGATGAGAAGGATTAGATTGTGAGGAGTAACCTGTAAACATGTTCTCTTAGATTTTTTTTTTTTCTAAAATTACTTCCACATTGCTTGTCTCTTCTGTTTGGTTTGCTGAAAGTTCTGTCTTTACTGGGAGCAGTTTATGTCATCTGATGATAATTTTTGAGTGACTTGTGAAATTTAGGTGTGACCAAGAAATGTCATGATGTACCCCAAAGCTGTTTGACTTGCATCTGGCAAAGTTTTAGGCTTTGCTGCTATGTCAGGATGTATGCAATTCTGTTTTGCTAACATTTACCACATGGATTATGGCAGCTAAAAGTCAGGTCACAATAAAACAACATTAATTCCAACAGCTGTATTTCTAAGAAAGAGCTGAGTGAAATAGCTTGAAATACCAAAAACTGGATCTCCTTGATACTGTAAATAAAAACATGGGTTGCAATCAGAATATGGTGACTGATAACAGTGAACATAAACAGCTAAGTGCTGTTTGCTTCTCTTTTGCTGCCAGGGCAGAGCCTGGCTACAGGGGCTTCTGTGAGAAGCTGTTGAAGCTTCCCCTATGTCCAACAGAGCCAATGCCAGCTGGCTCCAAGATGGACCTGCTGCTGGCCAAGGCCGAGCCCATCAGCGATGGTGGTAGTGCCTCTGTGATAACATATTTAAGAAGTGGGGGGAAAAAAAACCCCTGCACAGCAGCATCCAGAAGAGAGGAGTGAGAATATGTAAGAGAAGCAGCTCTGCAGACGCCAAGGCCAGTGAAGGAGGAGGGGAGAAGGTGCCCCAGCTGCTGTAGCAGGGATTCCCCTGCAGCCCGTGGTGAAGACTATGGTGTGGCAGGCTGCCCACCTGCCCATGGAGGTTATTGGTGGAGCAGATATCCACCTGCAGCCTGTGGAGGACCCCTTTTCATCAAGCAAAACTCATACTGTAGCTTATTCCTTGGGAGAAACCTGAGGCTCTGCTAGTGTTACAGCCATGGCTGTATGTGTTCACTGGATGATGATGCAGGAATATTCTTAGGCTCCTTGCTAAAATGACAGATGTTTTACATTAGCTTCTGGAACATTGCAAGAACTAGTTCTTTTAAGGTCTTTTTTTTTTAACTGGGGAAATAATACAAGCTGCAAGGAAAATTTCACTTCCTGCCTTTGGCAAATTGTCAAATTGGTATTGTCAATATAGGCATTCAGAAGAATATTTGTTTAAAAAGAAAAAAAACACCAAAAAACAACCCCAAACAATAAACTTCAGACTCTCATCTTAAATATTTGTGTGTTTTATTCTATATGGTACATGCAGTTTGTACTTTCAGGCTTCCAGAAGTTAAGAGAACTAGATATTGCTGGGTGTTTGTGGTGTCTTTGTTTAAACAAATTCTTAGAGAATTACAGAAGCTGAAACTGTTTCCCCTTCTCATTGAATAGCTGTTCTTTGCTATATCCAGCAGGCTAAGAAATGGGAAAGGGACCTGGTGGGATGCTCATGTCTTGTCTTTCCTGCAGTAGAAGCAGACATGATAAAAAGCTGCAAAACTGGTTATAAGGAAAAACCCCAGCCTGATCAGAAAGCTTTCCTCTTCCTTTTCCATGGAGAAAATACTCCCCAGCAGGAAGCTTAAAACATACTGATCTTTTACTAATCAGTGGTAGATAAGAGTGCATGAGACCTACAAGCAAGGTTAAAAGCCAAAAGCAGCTGGAAATTTCAAACTCCTCCTGGTTCTTCTAGCTGCATTCCTAGAAGGCTGTTCAGTGGCCATGTATGCCCTCTGGCTTGTGCATGTCCCATTTCCTTTAAATTTCTAGACTTGTCAGCCTCTTGTTTGCTGTTAAGTAGCAGGGAGCAAGCAGGGGAGGAGCTCATTCTTTGTCTTGATTCAACTGATTTGCCTCTTGTCTCCCAAAGAGTGTGGAAATGAATACGGATGGGTAGAAGTTGTAACTATGAAACTGTCTTGGTAAGTTTTGCTTGAGAGCTTCCCTTCCTCTGTGCTGCACTGGGCAGGTGCAGTGTTCAAGAAGTTATGGTCTCTTTACTATGTTAACTGGTACAGTTTCTTTAGAACCATGAGTAATGGCCACTTCGGTATTATTTAAAAGCAGAAGCTTCTATTCCATGGAGACCGTTGCTTTCTGGTTAGTTAGGGAAAAATTATCTTAGGAGGTAAGAGTATCTGAAACCCAAGTAGGAATCCTGTTTTTTCCACGTGTATACTGTTGGATAGAAATAAAATACAGGATTCTCATATAATTGTTCTGTATTAGCATGAAGCTTAACAAACCTTCTGTCTGAAATAAGGAATGTGTGGGTATTACATCCTAAGGAAAAAAAGAAATACAAATCTTCATTCCTTTGGCATTGGAGTATGGAGAAGGTAACAAATCTTCATTCCCTTGGCACTGGAGTATGGAGAAGGTAGAGTTGAGTGAATCTCTACCTTGTGTTACACTGCAGTGTGTCCAAAAATTGCTTAGCCCATGTAAAATTCAGTCTGAAGAAACCGGATCTTATTAAAACAAAAAGTAAGAAACAAAAAATCCCCCTAACCACAAAGCTAAAAAACAAAACCCACAAAACTACTTTGGGGTTGTGTATTTTTAGTCATGAATGTGGCATCATGTTTTGAGACTTTGCTTGTAAGATGGTATGTGGAGTACGTTTGTTCTTTACATTCCCTTTCTATACCTTGGCTGCAAATGCAAAGAGCAACTTCTGGAAAGGTTAATTACTATGTAAGTATAAAGTGTTTTCCTTTGAGCCACGAGGTTTTATGTTTAAACAGATTCAGTGAGTATGTGCTGTACTGGTGCTTAAAATATGGTAAAAAGTGTATTCTTCTAGAAAGGTAGGGGACCTTTTAAATTGAAGTCTCGTGGCAACAGCCTGAAATCCCGTGTCCTGTCTGTGTGCTGTATAGTGCTGAGGATATTGGAGGAATGAGTATTTCTTGCTTCGTGATGGACTTGGAAGAGAAATGATCTGCCTTTGGAGTTTAGGACAAAGACTGTGTTCGTTTCAGGAAAGTTTTGAGGTTAAAACTCCCTGCAAAAAATGAAAATGGGAATTGACTCATATCCTATTTGTTACTTTCATTTGAAGACTAAGGATCCTACCTAGGCATAGCAAAAATGTCCATATATATGTGTGTATGTATAAATACAGAAAGTGCATATATAGTGCGTATACATCTATCTGTAATTAGTTGATAATGCTTCTTTGAGGAGTGAACTTAGATATAACCTCGTATAGAAGAGACTTACCCTTTCCAGACTGAATGAAGAAATGCTTTTTGTATGGTCTAATAAAACTAGAAGTAACTTACGTCAAGCATCAAGTGTGTTTTAACTTGAGCAGAAGTTGTTTCTTGGTTGTGCCTGACTGATGATTCAATATAAAATAGCAATAATGATTGCTACAATTACCTTCAAATTGAAGCTGCCCCTTCTGCCCAAGCTTTGTTCTTCATGCTTTCTTTAAAAACTGTATATCCTCAGAATTTATTTTTTTAAAGAAACTGAACTATATGCATATAACTGCAAAAGAAATAAATCTTGAAGACAATGGGATTTCCTCCTAATGGGTCTTTGGAAATAAAGTATTTCTCTTTGTTTTCACCTGATGACAGCCTTCTGTCTGAATGATGTGTAATCCAAAGCTTACGCAAATTACTTCTTTTCTGTGTCATCTTTATCATGCATGTTTGCATACAAACATGTGAGAAATACAAAGAATGTGTTTCATGGGTGCAATGGAAATAATTAGAAGAAAGCAGGCATATTCTCTGGTGGGTCGTGTAACCCTTTCCCAAGAAACGGGACATGAGATGCTTTTATAATTGTGCTCCTGAGTCATTGCCATGAAGTTTAGGAGTCAAAGCAACACTGCAGTCAGTGCCCAGCGCTAGGGGGGAGCATGGCTATTAGTGAGCCTACAATGAGCATAAGTGACAGAAACCTATCATAAAAATAAAAAATAAAAAACCTGCTCTTCCCTTTGTTACTTATTAATATCTATGTGACTACTTGTGAGTCCGTTACTAATAGATTTTAAAAACAAAAGTAGACTAGGCTGACTCTGTGTGAACCAAATAAAATACTAGGGCCAATGTACTTTAAAGCCCATCTGAAAAGGACCAGATGAGGGAGACAGAGTTTTTGGCAAGCAGCATAAATTTGCAAGCAAACAGTGCTTCTGGAAGGCTGTGCAGCATTAGAAGTGGCAAGTGCTGTGCATACTGGCACACTACAACTTCTGTCAAAGACCAGCAAATTTTTAAATCACGGATTTTCAGGGCTATCTTGTCTGGCTTGAGCAGGCCTGGCAGCTCTTAACACAAACTGGTGTCTGGGTTAAAGACCTTCTGCTTTGTGATGCCTTGCTGAATAGCTTATTCAGCTGGAAAATACAGTGAACAAAGGAGCTGGAAATATTTTGTCAAGTTGGTGATCTCACAGTCCAGAGAGCCAGCTACCAATTATAAAGACTTCTATTGTATAACACAAGAGCTAGGGTATAGAAAACTCCAGATCTTACTCTATCTCTTTCTTTATTAGCTTCTGCATAATTATTTTTGCCTAAAGGATGGTGTGAATGTGGATGTGGGGTGTATTCTCAGTAATTAACTACATTTTTCTAATAGACTGGGTTGAATAGCAAAATGGGGGTAGGGTTTTTTTTTAACTTCAAACTTAATTTGACTTGTGGGGGTTAGGAGGGAGGGAAGCCTTCAGAGTTCAGTGATTAAGTTTTTACAACTAAGTCCCTATGTTGGCAGGAAGCAACATATGACTTCTAAATATGGTGATCTCAAAAACAGACACAGCAACAGTAAACTTAGTGAAAGGAATTTTCATTTGTACAAATAATTTTTTTGTTGATGTTTTGCTATTTGTTTTCATCTACGGTTTACAGTGAAATTCTGAATCTTAAGTGTGACTTCTTTCTCCTGCAGGTTGGAAAAGAGACTGTGCAGACAACAGAAGACCAGATCTTGAAAAGGGATATGCCACCAGCATTTATCAAGTAAACTCATTTTTTTGTAAATCTTTTATTGTAGGTACAGGAAACTTGTTCCAATGATAGATCATTATTACTTATTTCTGCTGTAGAGATTAGAAAATACTCTTATGTTTGAATAGCTCTTTGGGATCTTGAGGCTGACCTTCATCAGGAATGACCTTTCTGCCATCAGCGACCTTTCCTGTTACATACCTGTACATATCTAGGTTATTTCTTCCTTTAAAAATAAATTCAGTGTAATAATGGTGCTTACCTGTGTGCTGTTGTAGTTTTACCTAACAGTGTCAGAGATAATGTGTTCTCAATCTTTTCTATCGGTTGGTGGAAAAGTGTGAATTTGTGAGTATAGGCAGCTGATGCATGATGTAATTACCTGGAAATGTAAGATATTTGTAAGAGCAATGGCTGACACTCTTAATTCCATGGTTCAGTGTCAAGGACAACTGACTTTCTCCTTCTGTTGCCTTAGGTCTTAAAAATAATGTATCACTTCTTGTTGTGGAATTGCCGAGCTTCTTACTGCCAACTGACAAACTTTCACCGAAGTGACTTTGCCCTACAAGCTACTGAATGTAGTGACTGCTTTATCAGTGTTGTCCAACATATACAGAATGATTGCATATTTTACTTTAGTCCCAAACACAAAACAGGCAGGTAGTCAACAGAGAAAGCATGAGTTATGTGGAGAAGACGGGAACTTGCACTTCTCTTCCTGTGCAAGAGCTTGATCAGGGCATTGCTTTGCGCTAGTAGTTTATAAACCAACAATAGGGAGAGCTTCTTTGTATAGCAAGTAGTGTACTGCTAAAATTCTTTGTATAGGTTTGGAGGTTAATAGATAAGTACTTAGAGGAGTCCATTGTGGGTTATCAAATAGACAAACTGCAGGAAATCCCAAGAACTGCTAATAGCTGGGGGATGGGAGAGCGCCCAGAGGAAGTATGATAAATGCTTATCCTGTTCTTAACCTTCCTTAGGCATCTACTTGCAGCTACTTTTGGAGACAGGATACTGAGCTAAATGGGCCTTTGATACAAGCCACTACAGTATTTATTATGCTGTGTTCCTGGTGTGTGATCTTGTTTGGGTGTAGAGAGGTTTGATTTTTTTTTTTTGAGGGTAGAGTTTATGTGTTGAAATGAGATCAAAACTTTTTTCTTCTTGATGACTTGTATACAAATATGTAATTTGGATTGTGCTCATTTTCTGGGATGTGTAGAGTTTTTAGTTAATTTCCAGCTTCTTGTTCACCTAGACAAGTAAGGGATTAAGGAAAAGAAATTTTCTTAATTGCTATACTGCAACCAGTCTTTAATCAACACTTAGCAGATCGTGGAGACTTAAATAGTAAAATTTGCTGTATAAATGTGATAGAAGCACTGCTGAATAGTACCACTTTATGCTGCATGCAAGAACTTGTTCTGCAGCAATTCATGACTGCTTGAATTGTGATACAGTGAAAAATGGGAAACAAAGCTATCTGTCACATAAGGAAACCTACTTCACATAGTACTTGCTATCCTAGATGCACTGACATGAGTTTGGAATGTTCAACGGGCTTTATGAATGATAATCTATTGCATTTGTTGGTTTTTGTTAATCTTGAATTTATATCAAAATGAACTAGTATGTATCAACAGTTCCTTGTTAACACTATGGAGCGTATTGTCACCGGTAACTGTGTTGTAGGGACAAGTGACAGTCACAGGTGAGCTGCCAAGGGAGTCTTACCTGTTCCTGCATTAAAGGGCAGAATTTGGATTTGGGAAGTGAAACAGGTTGTTTTTTTCTTTCTTGGGAGGAGGGGTTTTTTGTTTCTAAACTGTTAGTTCATTGCTGTGAATATTTTTAGTGTTTGATTTTGTTGTGTGGTGGTTTTTGTTTTGTGGTTTTTTTTTTTTTTAAATTACAGTAATGGATTTACTTTTTTCCCCCAAATTCTAATCTTTTGTTTCCTAATATGCGTGCTTTCTAAGGGATGGAGGGTGTCTGTTTTTTAAACACCACTCTGCTTTTTTTACATAGTGCACACTCCTGAAGTCTTCAAATGCATTGGAAACTTTATACAAAATAGACATTGTACAAGTGAAATGCAAGTTTACCTTTCGGAAGTTCAACTCTAAAGAAAACTTTGAATCTTTAGAAACTTTAGTTTTGTTAATTATGGTAATTATGGGTAGTACACATTCACGTTAATTCCTTTGTTACAAATGAAAAAGCCAGCCTTGAGATAATCATTAGTATTAAACAGATGACCATGAAATTGAACTGTAGGAAATGAAGTATTTCTGAGTCCATAGCTCTGAGCTGGCTGAATGGGTGATTTGTTTAATCCTTTTCTTGGCAGAGTTGAAAAGAATAAATTTGAGAAGCAAGCACGGAAATCTAATTTAGCGAAGTCAGTTGACTTTGATAATGCAACTAAGTACATTGCATAGTAATGAGCAGACCATTCCCACTTTCTGCCTTGAAGTCCTGTATTTTCTTACCCAGTTATAAGTTACCACCCTCTGATGTGCTGAGCAGATGTCTCGCTATGGAGCAGGTTATGGTAAGGTCAGCTGGCCCAATTCGATCTACTCTAGGGAGCCATTAGCTGAAAACTTTTACTTTCTGAAAAAAGTATGTTTTCCTGTAATGAGTGTCTTATTTCCAGTATAGTTAAATTTAGATGTAATCATTAAGTTCTGCCATTTGTATTAACAAGGAATGTAGGGGAGAAAATGGTCTGTGTAACTTTCCAGTAGTACTTAACTGAAAGCATCATAAAAGAGTGTGTCCAAGTGGTCGGTAGAAAAAGGGCTATATGACAAACATGAAAAGGTTGCGATAAGAGATAATATTGCTGTAATAAAAGGGTTTGATGTTTGTTGGAACCTTGTGTAACTTGAATGAGCACAGGGCACTCAGATGCATAGAGCCTTGTATTAGACTACACATATTTCTGTCAAAGAAACAGGAGAGAATGGAGGAAAGTCACAATCAGCATAGTCAATAACTACAGTTGTGAGTAGCATAGCTAACATGAAAGTGAAGTCTGAATTCTGTATTTCTCTAAGCTGTCATGAACTAATTACTGTGAGAGAACAGAACCGTAAACTTTTAAATGTTCCGGTTCTTGATATTTTAAAAATGTTGTGTTAAATGGCCTGATGGAACCTAATTTCAGAGCTCATTTGCTTATTGTAGTACCTTCTGTGTTACTGTTATTACATACTGTAATATCTTGCAGAACTTCCTTTCTGTTTAAGTGTGGAATTGCAAGCTGCATTTGAAATTCATACCTCATCATTAAATCTTATGGCTATTTAAAATGCTATTTCTGTTGTGAGTGTTAGACTCTGAAGAGCTGGACAAGAGCTTCAACAAGCGGGGCAATCAGGGAATTTTGATTTTCTTAATACTATTCTTTTGTCTTAATGTGTAGCTATAATTTAATATTTATTAGCAGCAATTGCTTCTTGGATGACAATGCAAATACAAGGCTAATAAAGGTCAGCAATTACTTTGATTGTGAAGTCCTAAAAGAATAATTGTTTTATCCCCTCCCCTTGTTATTAAGAATGGAAGGTGTTTTGCCATGTTGGGACCTCTCCTTAATGACACTGTATTGACTGCTGTACATGTGGTACTTCAAACATTCCCTACATTGGAAGATGGCATGACTTCTGAAAAAACTGTGTCATACAGTTGCTGGCTACTTTCTTGTTAAAATAAATACAATAAATACTCTTGCTTTTTAAATGATAAAGGTGTAGAACAATCAGTTTGCTTGCAGTGCTTTAAAATTAGTGAAGTTAAAAACAAATCCGGCATCTTCTCAAGTCTGTTGTCGTACAGACAGAAACTGATCAGCCTGTTTTGTCTGATGACTTTCCACAGGGTGGAGAATGCCTGCACCAAACTTGTTCGGGCAGCCCAGATGCTGCAAGCAGATCCTTATTCAGTACCAGCTCGTGACTATCTCATTGATGGATCAAGAGGCATCCTTTCTGGAACATCAGACTTACTTCTGACATTCGATGAAGCGGAGGTAGGAATCCCAACATGACTGACATAGGTATCTGCACAATAGTATTATTAATTCAAATATCCATCTAACTGAATTAGCTCATCTAAGCTATTGAGTAGATGAATATGGTTTTGATCATTCTAGCTTGATTTGAAGCATATTTTTCATTCCTTTCTGTCAGAAGGAGCTTAGGCTTATTGCTCTGTTTTGTTAAGAGCATCTTTTTATGACATAATGTTTAGGCGTTGCCTGTGATTATTCCTCAGAAAGGCCAGATCCCATCAACCCTGTCTTACATCTTGCTTGACACTTTTTTGTATTCTCTTCATCATATTCATTACCAATCCATATATTCTCTGTATCCCTTCACTGAAAAGCCCTAGGCTGCTTCCTAACCTGTCTGTCTGACTCATTAGCTGTGGCAATTTAATTGGCCTTGGGGCACAAGGGGTAATAAAAATTTTGACTGTCTGGTTAAACAGAAAATGTGTCCTGATAGATTTAACAGTTGCTACATTTTGGCTGCTGCACAAGCCAAAAAAAGTGGCTCAGATATGCTGTTTGTCCATCTTCAGATGGAGGGGAAAAAAAAAAGCCACAGTTGCAAGGAAACTTAAAAAGGAGGTTTTGAGTGTCTTACATTTGAGAATGTTTCTTTGTCACAAATCTTACTCCATGATCCCCTTCTGGGAATGGTGAGTCTTGCTTGTTTATAAGTAGCAAATGTCATGCTACTATGAGGAAATGAAGCTCACACTGTTAGAAGTGCTGATGTTAATTCTAAATTTTACCCATGCAATAATATGCTAATCTATGAAATTGTGCTAATCTTCCTACTGTTCTGAGTAGTCATGGCATCCTTGTCTCCCATTTAAGCAGCTCATGGTACTATTAGCACATTCCTCTGAAATGGGGAGAATGCTATGGGATTTCTCCATGGCACTTGTGATTACACATTATTTTAAGTGGTTTTTAATAGATACTACAAAGTATTATAGGCCAGAATTTCAAGGAAGTTAATAACTTTTAATCTCCTTGCTTCCTGTGTTTAGGAAATGAATTGACTTCTGGGCAGTTAATGCTTTGTGGAACTATTCTGATAACTGCACGTTAACCAAAGAAAAATTTCACAAATACAAAACTTGGCATGTCTCTATCTTACTATGTTTAAAGATAAACTAATATTGGGACAAAACTGAAATGACTCTTAGAGGAAACTATGATCTGTTCTAGGGACTGAACACTGGATGTGGTTGCTACGAATTAAATGTTAATTAACTCATTCTTCAATGAGAGTTGTATGTGGTGTTGTCAGGAATAGTATGGTTCAGGAGGTTAGAAGATTAACTGACAGAGAACCCTGTTTTGGAATCAAATATGAACTGAAAAAGTTAAGCTGAGGCAGATGTCCAGAGGTAAAAAAAAAAGTACAGTCTTCACAGATTTTTCTGGAAAGTTTAAGATGTTGGATCTACCTTTCCCAGTGGAATGCTGGATAATGTTTTATCCATATGTAGAGCTGCATGGTGAATAATATTTCCTCTGAAAGCTTGGAGTCTGCTTTCTATATAGTTTTGCTTTGTGATTTAAGTTAAACGTTTTTTATTGATGAAATTCCAATGAAAAACTTAAAGCATGCCAGCATACTTAAATGCACTTCCTTTCCCTATAACTTATTTTCTCAATGATATCCTTCATTTATCATACAAAGTGAAAAAAATAGAAGTAGGATTTTGCATTTCTGAGTAGTGTAATGCTGATTAAATATTGTCTTTGTCAATACAGCACTCCTGAGTAATAGCACGCTGGGTAGCTTAATCAGTATCCCAGACCTTTGTGATTGCCTGTATGTCATGTTAGCAAATGCTATACCTATTCTGTTCTAATAATAGGCTTGCATTTCTAATTCAGTTGTAACTTAGCTTCATCTAATAAGTGATGGAACGTTCCTTTTTTAGGTCCGTAAAATCATCCGTGTCTGCAAAGGAATATTGGAGTATCTGACTGTGGCGGAAGTAGTAGAGACTATGGAAGATTTGGTGACATACACAAAGAATCTAGGGCCAGGTTTGATTTGCTACAGTCTATCATAAACTTACTAAGTATAGTCTTTTCCACTACCTTTTTTCCACCCCCAGCACCTTTCTCACCCAAGTTTCGAAGCAGTTTCTTTGAAAGTGTCTGGAAAGAGTTTTAAACTAGAGGGTGAATGATGACTATTTTCTGATTCACATTCTCTCTTAAGAATGCAGAAGAGTTAAGATACTGGTAAATGATATGTACTACACAGATGATATGTACTGTGCTTCTCCTACACTATGTTATATGAGGGAAGTAAGCACGAATTAGTAAAACAAACAGATTGAAAAAGCTGTGTAGTTAAGCACTCACAGCCATAAAGTCCATTAAGCTGATAAAATGTGTAATTCTTTCCACACTTCTACAGGATTGAAATATTTCTAGCAGAACTGAAGTATAAATAGATACAGTTCTTGAACACTGATAGAACAAACTCTGTGAGGCAAACAAACAAACAAAACCCTGATGTTTTCTTTTTCTGCCGTTCACAATTAAGGCTTTGATCAAGTCTTAACAGAAAAGGAAAAAAAACCCTGTAAATTAGCTTCCAGACTTCATGAGGTGACTTCATGTCCTAGAGCAGTCATTACAGGTTTTTTCCTATTTTATTGCTGGGATTTTAAATCAAGAATTTTGAGGATTACATTCTACTTTGCATAGTAGCTATGTTTTGAATCAGTGGCTTCTCAAGTAACAGCTGCTAATATAAAAATTAAGTTTTAAAGTTCAATATAGTTGTCATAAGTTATCACACTTTGTTCTTGTTTAAAAAGCTCAAATGTTGCAAATTAGACTTAATATTACGTTCCTTTGTTTATGACTGTTCAATTACTTTAATCTTTAGGAATGACAAAGATGGCCAAAATGATTGATGAGAGACAACAGGAATTAACGCATCAGGAACATAGGGTTATGCTGGTAAACTCCATGAATACTGTGAAGGAGCTATTGCCAGTACTTATTTCAGGTATTTTCAGCTTTAATTTTTAATACCACTCTGAATTGCTGTCTATTTTGAGCTGGCGTTCCAATGTCTTATGTTTATTAAAAATAACAGCCTTGACCTTGCTTCTGTACTGGTTGCAAATTACTGTGCTTCTTGTATTAAAACTACAGTCTCTTTGAGATAAAGTGGTCCATGCAAAATAAAATGGTCTACCGCTGTATTAATGCAATAGGAGGTCACCTTGAGCATTGATCGTATCTTGCATTTACCTTTTTCTAATCTATGGTATTTTTACAGCTATGAAGATTTTCGTAACCACGAAAAATTCTAAAAGTCAGGGAATAGAAGAGGCATTGAAAAATCGTAATTTCACAGTAGAGAAAATGAGTGCTGAGATAAATGAAATAATCCGTGTATTACAACTCACTTCCTGGGATGAAGATGCCTGGGCGAGCAAGGTATGTTTCACACCTACATTTGTATATAGAAGTCTAATTTTTATCTACCGTGTTCTACACTTTATAGCCTTGGGGTTTTGAGACTGTTGAAATATGTATTTGTGCATCACTTTTGTAACACTTTGTAATCACATTAAATAATCTCTTCAAGGTCAAAGAACACCTTCAGAGATGATTGTATTAATGTGTCTTTCAAAATTAGCTTTCTCTTAACAAGCTAAGCTAAAGGAGTGTAGCATTTGAAGGTGGCTCAGTGATACATAATCATATCAATTATGTTACATAATCATATTTGACAGAGGTTAGGTAAAAAGCTATCATTTTATACATTAAACTGGTCTTGTAGCTAGACATTCATAAGTGAGACTACCTGAGATTTTTCTCCTAGATACGACTAGAAAAGGTAGGTTGCTGTCATATTCCTTGTGCAAAAGGCCTGAAGTTGAGAACTTTGAGAATTTTTTGGGGGGGCCCTCCTTGAACGCTTCCTCCTTTCCCCCCTGCACCATTTTTAGTCTGGACGTGGGAGTAAATTTCAAGTCTTTGCCTTGTCTCAAAGAAATACATGTTAGATTTAACAGTCTTTCTGGATAAGTATGATGTCTGTGAAGCTGGCATATGGACAGCATTGGTTCCTTACAATTTGGTGTTAAGCTGTGCAAGTGACGGCAGCCGCTTACCTGGACTTAAGTGGTGCTCTTAAGTGATAGCCACGGAAGATACTGAAATGTCTAGCAGGCCATAAAGTAGGTCTGACAGACAGAATCGTAAAGTGTTATTGTGGGCTTACAAATAAATGTAACCGCATAACTCAAATTCCTGCCGATTTTTTTTGAGTACCTTGAAGTAAATTGCTGAAGGGATTTTTTTAAGGGTTAGTGCTATGAGCAACAAGTAACCGTAAATATATTTAAAGAAAATATTGAGATCTGAAGCCAGACTTATTAACAAATGAAATCTTGCAGAAAATCTAACATTGATGTAATCTAGGCATTAAAATCACTTTGGCCTATATTGTTTGGCACTTGACCCTTAGTTTGCCTTTTGAGTTATTTTGTCACTATCACTTCCTTATTATGACTACTTTATGCATCTTTGTTTTTGTTCTCCTGTTTCTTACCCTTTTCTCACCTTTAGAAGGTAAGCTTTCTTCCACACCCTCCACCTCTACCTTGTACTAAAACCAAAAAAGCATGTATGTGGGATTTTGTACTGTGTGCTGTGCAACTTCTTATTTGTGTGCCAGCTGTGACACCATACTTATGTATATACACACGGAAGTTTTAAAAGGATCTTAATAGCTCTGCCTAGCTCCATGTGGAATTGGCTGTCACTAAGAGAATGGTAATTGCAAGCTGAACTGCATTAAGACTGTCTTTCTGACTCCGATTAGAGTTAGCCCAAGGTTTTAGAGCACATTCTTGCTGAATGCTTTTGTGTTAATTTATGGTACTAGTCTCTGTAGCTACAAATAAAGGGTCCAGTCGTGCAGGAACAAGCTTTCTACGTGTCCAGAAAGCTTTCTTAAATCATGAATTTTATCCATTCCATAGTATTGCATCATCAGCCTTCCTTCAGTTCAACTGGTTTGTGTTCTTAAGGTCTAGGCCTAAAACTTCAATTTTGTGTGTGCATTTTCTTTAATTATGTTTTATTTTTGGATTTAAGCATTCCTGTGTTTTACAAAATACAAATGCAATTTTTTTCATGGTAAAAAATGACTCTTGCAAAAAGTTGGCAATTTAGCCTTAGGAAGTTTTTACTTCTCTTGCTAGTGAGGCAGATTAATAAAGGATTTTATTAAGAAAATAGTTGGTGTATTAGCAGTATTTCCAAATGGAAAATATTGGTCATTATGCATAATGCATAAATATCTTGTGTAGACTAGTATAATCAAAATATCATTCTGTTCTGAGCTGGGAACTTTACCTAACTGTATTTTGTCTTTTAAATTAAGGTACGCTGACAACTTGGAACTGTAGTGCTGGGCGTTAGCCAAACAGTTGTGACAAAGAATTTGAGTTGAAAAATGCAGAAGCAGGAGCTAGTTTGTCAATGGCCACATATTACAGACCTTTGCATGTATATCCATTAATGGTTGACTTAATCATTATTTTTCTGGAAGGGAGAGGGAGGAGCTGTTTATTTCTGCTTGAGATTACTGTTGCATGCATTTTGTGGTCAAGGGAAAGATATATTCCCCATGCTTTTTTGGAGCAAAGTAAGGTGTGTTTGGGGATGCACAGGCTTGGATTTTACCTGTGTAGTACATGCTGCTGTTGATGTTGGAGTCTATTTTATGTTTATTATTCTTTCTTGAATTGTTTGTATGTTGGAAGTATCACAAAATCTACCTAGAGATAGTGGAGGCTCATCAAATGTATGGAGACAGAGTTGTAGGCTCTTTTGTGAACTATTTTGTTGGTCTTTCTGGACTCTGAAATGCACGTTACTGTTACTGGATTGAAATAATCCCTGCTTGCACCACCACTGGATTTTTTAAAAATAGTATACTGATTTAGAATTGAAATACTGAGCAAATACTGATCTCTGACAAAATCTGGAAAACAATCTGTATTTATTTCTTCCATTCATATCTTTGTGCCTTTTTTCCTTGGACTTTACATTTTACAGAGAAGTTTAGCTTTCTCTTGTATATTCTTAGTGTTTATTTTTAAATACATTTGAAGTAATACTCAATTCAAACATCTTCCACTTCCATAGAAATGGAGGGAGTTAAAAGTTGTAGGAAGCTGAAAAGTATCTGGTATCCTGCAGGATTGAACCCTGGATGGTGACTAAGCTATCTACTCTGCCAGAAAGCTGGCTTTGCCTATTTCCTTCAACATTCCCTTCTTTGGTAATGAAATGCAGATATCGCTAGACTAGACCACTTTATTGAGCCAGAGGTTGTGTTTTATATTCAACAAGGGATTGTGTAGGATTTATTATGCTCCTTTTCAAAGCAGGGCCAATACCACCAGCTCCATGAATAATCTCAAAGTTCTTGGTAGTGGCAGAAGTGATGCATAAAGGTATCTTAAATAAGTGCTCATTTGCTTTATGAATTGATTTGCAAAAAGCCAACTTGCTCTTTTCCCTTCAGACAGTGTTGCCCTAGTTGTTTAACTTGATTAACTTGTTCATCTCTTCTCAAAAGGTAATAGTGCTGCTTTTGTTAATGAAATTCCTTTTGCCAACAGGGGAACTGTGGGGAGAGGAGGGAAAGAATAATTTCTTGCTGATAAAACTACTCTACATGAAACTTTTTTGCAGGATATAGCTGTAAGATTTTTTTTTCTTGCTTGCAACCGATATTCTGCTGGCAAATCCTGAAGAGTAAAATTTTAAACATATTTAGCTGTTTAGAAAGGAACAAGGCATTTAAACAGCTACAGAAATCAGGAATACGAAGATACTTTCAAGCAGTAAGACCTTGAGCAAGTTGCTCTGTTTTGTTTAAATTGAATATTTCTACTTTTGTCGTCTTGCTTAATAGCCTGAATTTGGTGGATAAGTCCAGACATTTCAGGATTGCTACACCTTTGTCACTTGCCGAGTATCTGACACCAGACACAACTGTGGCAGAAATAAAAGCACAGTACCAACAAACTTAGTTAAAGATCTGGTTTAATTTCCTATTTAAAAATTACTCATATCATTGCAATGAAAACTCCTTATCAGGCTAAAGCTGTGAGGGTTTCCTTGCCGTGGCAGTTTGAGCTGAGACAATGGGAAATAGTGCGTTTTTAGAGCAGTTGTCCTGGAACACTTCAACTGCTACACTAGGATTTCACCAGATTATTTTTTTAAATTGGAAAAGGGGACAGTATTTTGCAAACATGAGTGCAGAGCCACACAGGACAGCAAGATTTACACTGCAGAGCTATCCTGTTATTAGCCTTCATACGATAGGACAGATGGGTCCTGTTATTGCTTAGGTAGTGCTAGCATTACAAAATCATGAGTGTAAAAACTGAAATACCCTTGATTTTTCTCCCCTGATAGAAGACTTTTGATTCGAGGCTTCTGTATAGTTTTGCTGAAACTGCAACTCTGCAGGCAGCTGAGACAACACAAAAGCCTGTGTCAGTAAAAAGGGAGGGGCAAAGGCAGTTTTCCCAGCACTCTCCTTTGCTCAGCTATCCCACACCTATCATCTCATCAATGTGCTAAGCAACAGCTGTTGCCTTTTTAAAAATTCAGTTAGTTCTTTGTTTCAAATTATTTATGGGTAGACAGGGCTGCAGTAGACCATTCATTCCAAAATAAAGTAGCTTCAGCCCATATATAAAACAATGGAAAACTGTAATACCTACCTTCACAGCTAGTAAGGTTTTTCTATGCATTTGAATACTGAAGTGATTATTTACTCGTCTCTTGTCATATATTAAATGCACAAGTCTCAAGCTATAGACAAGATGACTTCTTTTAAAAGAATGTGCCTGCCCCCCATCCCTAGCTGCATATCCTAATCCTACCCATTAGAAGTTTTCTCAAACAAGGCCTGTCCTAAACTCTGAGACCCAGTTTGTAGATTTGAGAAACGATCACCCAGGTAAAAATGATTTTGCTTTTGGTGCCCTCTCTCAGGCTGTGATTCAAGAGCCCTTAAAAATATCCATCAGTGTTGCATGACCTTTCTTCGAGTTGGTTGCTGAATTCTGTTACAGCACCTTATGAATAGCTGATGGGCCAACATGCCTGAATAAAACTGGCTTAAACGCCAAAATGTTTACAGTGATATATGTTTGAGATTAAGCACACAGAATGAACAACTGCACAAAAATGTGGCAGTTCTTTAGTGTTGTCAGGACATCCCATGCTGTACCAGATACTGATCGTTGATGCTAGTAGGCTTCTCTTCATAAGAGTTGGGCATGGATGGTCCAATTCAGTTAATAGCATGAGAGCCAGGCTTCTTTTCGTCATCTGTGTACTAATTGTGGGATGTTAGATACATTTCAAATTATTACATGTGTGGTAAAAAGCTATTTTGGCTTTCCCCCAACTTTTTGCTTAAGGTACTTGTTACTTTTTTCACTGTCTTTTTGCATAAGATAGAAAACTTCTGGCCTCTAGTGGAGAGATGACACATGAACAATTAACAGAGTATGCAGAGAAATGAGAACTGGATGGTTTTATCTCCTCTAGTCAAAGAGGTGTTGGATAATCGCAGCATAATAGTCAAAGAAGCAGCTTCTCTGATGCTCCTGGCAGAGAAGTTCTGAGTTTAAAACCACCACATGTGAATACGTGTTGTCTCCAAAGATGTTAAACTCCATGTTTGAGAATTCCAGGAATTAGCTGGCAGTCTGGTTTTCTGCAAATAGCAGCTGTTTGACTTTAAGCAGTGGAGCAGGTGAAAAATGCAGATGTGCAACTTCTTACACAGAAGTAACTAGTAAAATTCACTGGCCAATTTCCATTTTTGAGAAGTTTAATCTCATTGTTAAAACTCTTCTATGTGCCCTGCTGTACATTAAGGAAAAAAAATGGAACTAACTCCAAGATGTATGCTTATTATAGCTCTGACTTTAGAAATTAAAACACTAGTAAATAAAGGAATAGAAAAATCACTAAAATTGCATGCATATTTTCTGCATTTTGAGTGAAATGAAAATGTCTGTCTTAATTGGAAACAAATGATTATGACCTGCTAGTTTGAAAATGGGTTTTGAGCTGCTTATATGGGTGTGTTCTGTAAGTAGACTGTGCTCTATAGAACTTCTGTCTGCTTTGGCTGTGTTGATTATTTGTGCTTTGATTTTTATTTTTTTTTGAGAATCATTTTGGTGGTTTCTCTTTTGTAAAGGATACTGAAGCCATGAAAAGAGCATTAGCCTTAATAGATTCAAAGATGAACCAGGCAAAAGGTTGGCTGAGAGATCCAAATGCACCTCCAGGTAATATTAAAAAAAAAAAAAGAACAGCACGAAGTATTTTGATTTTTAAAGGTCTGAATAATTCTGTTGTGTAAGACAAAACTGCCTTTAAGTATTAATAACCCATATGTAGCGGATCATTCAGAAGGAGCCTGTATTTATTCCTTTCTTTAGATACTGGAGATTGAACAAGTTGTGTCTAATGACCTGGAAAGCTTTGCTTCTTTTCAGTTGTCTAAATAACAAACTCCGTATAATATATGTGGTTTTTTTCATTGTGTTACACTAGTAAAAACAAAAAGCTATAAAGTGCATTGAGCAGTATTTAACTGTAGTCATTGCTAATACTTAAAATTCCTCCTTCTGTATTTTCAATTTTGTATAGCTTCAGACTTGCCTAGCAGTAATCTTTAGGCATTTTTCTTTCAGTCTTGACATAAATTTAACATGAAAATCTGCCATAAATACTGTAACTATAATCACCTTTACTTATATAGAGCTTTTGCCTTTGTATGCATCATTAAAATAAATAAAACCAGGTAGAAGCCTGTTCCATTTAGGCTTTGAAAGACCTTATCTAAAATACTTCCTCTGAAATTGAAGCCAAAATAATACAGTTGTCGAAGTTGGAAGTGAATTGTTATCATCTGTGGAGCTACTGCTTATACTGCTTCTGACCTCATTCCCCTTGCCACCATCAATTCCAGAAACCTCAAAGTTTTTTTCCAACTGAGTTTGAAAGGTTTTTTTTTTCTGTCATTGACACTGACAACTAATGAAATAAATTATTAAACATTTAGTAGGTAAGGACAAATGCAAAGATGGTTGTAGAACTCGCTGCAAATCAGATTTTACTGCGTACAACTTTTTGAGACAATTTCAGTATTATAATCTCATGGTGGAACCAGTATTTGCAGGAGGATGGGATCGACGTGGGTTGCAAGTAAAAGGAATGTTGTTCTGGCATCTTCTTCAGCCAAAATCAAACCAGATTTGCAACTGGCTGAAGTAAAGGCTACATGAATCTTGCCGTGTTGCTCTTTCCCTTCTTAGCCTGAATTACAGATTCTGTAAATGAAGTATTTATAGAAAGGAATCTATGATAACAGAATGATTAAATGACTTGAAATACATGGCACGTGACGCATATTGTTTTGGAAATAGTCCTATTATAACTATCATATTTGGTGTATATCTCATACTTTTTGATAAATTTATTTTCATGTCTGAACCTAATGCAGTTAATGCGGTGGGACACGATGAGACTACCAGTTTACTCAAGCACGTCTTGTTTGTTTTACTAACTGACTCTGCATCTTAGGGGATGCTGGTGAGCAAGCAATAAGGCAGATCCTTGATGAAGCTGGAAAAGCAGGAGAACTGTGTGCCGGCAAAGAACGCAGAGAGATTCTGGGAACATGCAAAACTCTGGGCCAGATGACTGATCAACTGGCTGACCTCAGAGCTAGGTAAATCTATTACTTTTCATGGACAATTTTCCAGTACTATTAAACGGCTTTTCTGAACTTTCAGTTGTGTCGCTTCCTAATCTGTAGGAGAGCAGGCCAGTAGCTGTATTTTGCCTTTTTTACTTCAATCTCTTCTGATAAGAATAATATGTTTTATTGTGTGAAATCTTAATTATATAACATGATGAACAAAATTGCTCTAGTAGATAATGTGGAGTTGTTTTAATGTCAAACACAACCTTCCTCTAAATTAGGGAGAAACGGAATTTTAAACTCTGCTGTTAACTCTGCTCTCCAAAGAGGATATACCCCAATGACTGTAAGGTACATGAATGCTCTAGTTTTTAGGTGTTTATAGAGATGTTAGACCACAAGAAGTAGTTGTTTATCAGTCACTGATATATTATACTGAATGTCATGGGCATTTCTTGCAAAGAGTTTTATTTAACCAGAGCCCTTTATCAGTCTTCTGCCTCCTCATTATAAATTGGTTATTCTTCACAATGGTGTCTTGGATTTAAGGGGTTCTGGTTTTAGACAGCAGATGAGTCTCTTTAAATTTTCTATAGTTTCTTGATGTTAGGTATTATGGCCTTTTGTTCTTTTTCCAGGAAGTAAGAAGTATGATATTTCTCTGTGAAGGCATAAAGATGATGAGCTAAGAAATAACTATTCCATGTAGTTTGAACGCTATAACTCAGTTTCCTTTGAATACGAGGAATTTTTCAGCTGCTTATGAGTGTAGTAAATTGTTAAGCTTTAGTGCTCCAACATTGGTTTCTTTATTTTGTTTTAACATTCCTCCCCATCCCCCTAAAAATTCTCCACATGGAAATGCCTGAAAGCTGTTCATTGCAATCCATTAGGGATACAGGTAATGGTTTCATGGTATAATATTTTCTCCTAAATGTTAATGTGTCTTTCAAATTGTCAGAAAAAGCAACACAAGTTAGGAGGTTTTTATTAAAAAAAGGAAAAAAGCTTACGCCTCTTCTGACCTAAGTCCCCAGTGAAGTGCAGGAAGTGAGGAAATACAGATTATTTGGAGAACTGTGCTTTGAGTTAACCTTAAGAACAAATTCTTGCCATCACTTTAAATCCATAGACTACCACGCTGTGAAGTGTTGTGATGATACGTACACAAGCTTGGAATATTTCTGTAACTTATTTCCGTGAAGAGCTGTTAGTTTGATATATAAAGGCTAAAAAAGCCAAAATTCAGAAGTACTGGTTATATTGTCATTAAAGAAGAGATGCGTATTAGCTATAATAGTGGTAGTGGATGAGAAGCTGGTTTTAGTTTATCTTGGCTCAGATTTCCACATGATTGACCTGAGAGAATGTAAGAGCTGCTTTGTACCAGTTTTTGCACAGAGTGTTAGAAATTTGGCTAAACTCTTACTCTTTGTGTAAAGCAGTGGCTGGTGTCAGCTCTGTATTGTTTGACATTTTTGGAGGTGGAGGAAGAGACAGGAGTAAGATTTACTAACAGAAGAGTGAATTTATATGCTGGTTTAATATATAAATAACTTCAACTCAGCTTGTGAGAAACAAGGTATAAAGAAACATATCTTGAGACTCTGGCCTGACTGTAAATACACCTTAGCATCTCAGTAGCATGCTTACACTTACTGTGGTCTTTTTAAAGTTAGTAGTTTGATAAAATGAACATGTTCAAAAAGCTTTCCAGGAGACAGGTTATTTTGGAATGGAGTATGAGTTTCTTATGCAAAACTAACGTTCTAAGGCATATGTATTTGAAGTAATCTTTCCATCTAACTTTTAACTCCTAAGCATTTGAACCAACAGTGGTAGTGCTGCAAATTGTTTCCTACAGTCCTGTAAATTTGTATTGCTAGCATCCTTTTCACCGTTGTAAGAAGTTTTACCAGTGGCCCGTAACCTTTAATCTACTTTGTCGACATGATTGAGGCAACAAAGACATCTTGGTTTCACTTACAAACTAGCTGTCCTCACCTAGCTATGGCGAGACATAACTCCTGCAGGTTCTGACTGACTTGGTGGCAGTCTGTAAATAAGGAGATAACAGGCCTTGCCCTGGGTACTTTAGTGGAACTGTGTCCACAAATAGCCTTACACTTAAAACATATTTTTTTATTCTGAGGATGCCGAGTGTCAAATTCTGGGAAGGGGAAAATATGCTCTTAGTTTTAAACTCTTCTTGTTATGGTGGTCCTCCTCCAGTTATTTTTGTTTTCCCAGGAAAAAAAAATAATCTGATTAAATACTGTATCTGTTGCAATGAGCTGGGAATGCTCATAAACAGTTTTTGTGGTCTCCTCATTAGAAAAGAGCTTTGTTTGATCCTGAGCTGAATCTGTGATACTTTTTTTTTGTCTCGGGCAGAGGACAGGGTGCTACACCCATGGCTATGCAGAAGGCGCAGCAGGTGTCACAAGGTCTGGATTTGCTCACTGCAAAAGTGGAGAATGCAGCCCGCAAATTGGAGGCCATGACAAACTCGAAGCAGGCAATTGCTAAGAAGATTGATGCTGCTCAGGTACCACCAATGATTTCATAAATACTTCAGAATGTGATTACATTACTGCTGTTATACTGAACTATTGTAGTTGTTTGCAAACGCAACACAGTTACTTGTTAGGAAGAACATGTAGGGAATACTTGCTTTTACACAGAAAAAATCTTAAATTTAATTTACAGGGTGCTGTAATTTTCCTACAGCTTGTGATTTTTTTTTTTCCATAACTCTTTTATCATTGCTAAAAATTTCGAGGTTGTGAAATTAAAATGAGGGAACACTCTAAATCTGGACGCAAACTAATCTTATTGAAGAAAAGAGTAGAGGAGTTTCAGACTGCACAGATTTTCCTGTGGGTAAAACCAGAGCCTTTTCCTTGCACTCTGTTTTGGGAGTGGAGTTCAGGATTTAGAACTTCATATTCAGGACAAAAGCAAAACAGTGTTAACGAAACTACTTTTTCTTTTTGTAACCCTTAATTTCCCTCAATGGACAGCCTATTACCCCGTGATGGTGATGGTTATCAAATAATGAACCTTCTAAATATACCTTACCTAAATGTGTGTATGTAACTATATATATAAATATACATTAATATTTTATATATATCAACTGAAATGATAATGAGACTTTTTAGGAAAAGCTCTGTAGAGCTGCGCACTGTGTGCAAAAGCATATATTTTCATTTTTTTTCCTAAAAGCCAAATCGTGAGTCTTCAAAGGCACTAGTTAAATTTTCCTTCTGAAAATACTGTTGGCAAATGCTGGGGAAAGAGACAATGTAAAATCTTAGGGTAGCTTTCATTTAGTTTGACATCTTTTTCAAAACAGAAGATCTGCCAGACAGTAGAACAAGTTCATGGTATCTAATAAACAGAAATTGCTTTTGAAAAGTATTTTCTGTTAAATACAGTTTTGAAAGCTGTACTGGTATTTCTTTTTGTTTAAAAGCCTCTATAGAAATAATATTACTGTTTATGTTCACTTGTACACAACTTCTTTCTATTAAGAATTGGCTTGCAGATCCTAATGGGGGCAGTGAAGGAGAAGAACATATTCGGGGAATTATGGCTGAAGCAAGGAAAGTCGCAGAATTATGTGAGGAGCCTAAAGAAAGAGATGATATCCTTCGTTCCTTGGGGGAAATCTCTGCTTTGACAGCTAAGCTGTCAGATCTGCGACGACAGTACGTATTAGTTTTATCACCGCTAATTTATTTGAATGACTTCCATTTGCAGTTCAAAGTGCTGATCAAAATCAGAATATTGATGGTTAATTGGGGAATATATTTTCCTCCAAGAGCAGGGAATGGACATCTTATACTTCTGAGTTTCTGTCCTGCATTTAGTAAAAATTGAATGTGAAGAATTGTTCAGTTCCCGGGTGGGGGTGAAGAAGCTAACTTTTTAACATGCTTTTAAAAATTTAATTTATAAAATATGGTATCCTTTTTAATGCTTCAACCTAATGATTTGTGTCCCAAAGCCCAACTTGCACTGTCTTCCTCAAAAAAAACCCACCAAACCTCCAACAAAAAACCAACACCAAAACCAAAAAAGCAGAGAGTAACTAGACTTGTATTACCTAGAAAATATTTTCTTTCTACTGCCTATGGAATATTTGGCAGGCAGACTGAAGCCAAAAGTGAGCTGCTTTGTACTGTCAAAGTACTTCAAAGGAGGGAGATAATGTGAAATTTAAGCTTGTTTATACAGACAAATGTCATCATTGTTTTTGCTAAGCAGTTTACTAAATGGCAAGGTGGAATATCTATGACTTAAAGCAGTGTCAGTGCTCTAAGAGGTAACCACAAACTACATAAAAGATAAGACTTTCAGAAATTATATTTCTGTATCAGTTTTGCTAAGAGGGTGCTTGAGAATGGAAGTGGAGAAACACTTATTGTATAAACTGTGATCTTTGTCTATGGCCAGTTGCAATATGGAGATAAATATTTTTCTTCATTAGTTAGACACTTTAATCAAGTTTTTCTTGATTTAGCTGCTGCAGGTCTTAATGTGCTATTTCTTTTCAAGTTTATATATAGCCTTGGGTCTTTCTGCTTGTAGTCTATGTGGCATTATTGCAGTTACTTGTGAGGCAGCCATGAGTATGAGAAATCAAAGTCACACATTAGAATTATCAATGACAGCACCATGCTTTCCCCCACCTCAGTGCTGTGTTGAACACATGTAATATCCACTTACCGCAGCAGAGAAGCGTGAGGATTTATGGATGACAGATCTGCATTATTTGCTCTGAAACTCAAGTGTCAAATTTAACCTTATTTAGAAAGATAAAGTACCTTGCATTGTGTGTTCCTGCCGAATTTGGGACTAGCTGTAAATGATCTTTATATGACTATATTTTATTTTTTTTTCATTCCTTAGTGGGAAAGGTGACTCTCCTGAGGCCCGTGCATTGGCTAAGCAGATAGCTACGTCACTTCAGAATTTACAGTCCAAAACAAACAGGGCTGTAGCAAACACAAGGCCGGTGAAAGCAGCTGTCCATTTGGAGGGCAAGATTGAGCAAGCTCAAAGGTGGATAGACAATCCTACAGTTGCTGATCGGGGAGTAGGTAAGTGGTTCCTTGTGCTCTTCCCCACACAGGGAGTGGGTATTCTGCTTTTTCATTTATGTTTTCTACTTGGCTTTTCTCCCCCCTCTTCCTGCTCATCTTCTAATGACTTGCAATGATGTGGAGATGAATTGCAGTACTTGGAATTTGCAAGTGCTTTCTATTGGAGTCAACAGATTAGTTATGTAGGAATACTTGTCGAATTTGAATTTATACCTACTTCAGCAAATTGAGTAGGTCCTTCAGAGAGGAGAAAAACATTCATAAACCTGACCTAAAAATATCACTTCTTGTATGGTTTCTGGGTTATCTGAGGAGAACGTTACTTAATCACAGAGAAAGGTGATCTGAGAATCCAAGGACGCTATCAGCGGGTATATAATTATGGCTCAGGAGTTGCTTTACTGAGAGCTTATTGTAAACCATTTCTGAAATTTCTTGTTTAGCTGCTTCTGATGCTATTGCAAGTAGGTGGATGAAGCTTGAAAACTGGATTCAGTAGTTCTTTCCATAGCAGTTAGGTCTGAGCAGTGCAACTGATAACAACAAGTGGAAACGTGCCTTATAACTGCAAATCTTTAATCCCTCTTTCTCACACCTTTCAGCTTCTGTTGTGTGAATATCTGATGACAGATACTTTAATTAAAAATCTAGTGATGTTGATAGCTTGGACGCTTGTGAAGTGCAAATTTATATGCAATATTTTAAATAGATTAGTGGAGTTCCGTGTTTTGACACTTTCTGATAATGAAGAAGGTGGTAGATAAGTCTCATGAGATGTTTTGGTAGTGGCTGAAAACCTTCCTAATTTTGATGTTTCTCTTTAACATAGTAACCTGTGAGGCAGTTGTCTCAAAAAAGCACAAAACCTAAACTTAATTTTTATTATTCTTAATTGAAAAGAAACAAAGGTAACCTAAATCCCCCTTGAAGTCTGTAAGTGCTTAGTTAATCATGAGGCTTGCACGCATACTGAAAGCTTGCTGAAGGAGCTGAAGGTTCTCAACAATGATTAAGTTCTGGAGTATATATCCAATTGCTGGAGTAATACGTATGGCAAAAATGAGTGTAGAAGTGCAAGATGTGGCATGTCCTGTAACTTGAATGTTTCTAGTTTAATAAAAAAATTCTAGTTGTAACATGATGTCACTGTACAACTTTTTTTCATTTAAATGTCTCTCACTTGCATTGGCACTTGGCAGGGTGCTTATAGGAGAGGTATATTAAGAATATAAATCAGATTCATGCTCTCTTCTGTCTGGACAGCACTTTTGTTAGAATTTGGGCTGATATTTTCAGTACTACAATAATGTGAAAATACTTCAGTGTTCTCTGCAGTAGTAACGACGGTGTCACAAGTAACGGTGCATTTGCAGTTATCCCAGAGTAGTGCTTCAACTCAAACTGAATTTTGAAGTAACAAGGCAGGTTGTGTATTTTATAAACATGTGAGCCACTTTGGTAGTGTTAGCTGCTACAAATACTTACATGCAGTCATATTATGAATTACCCCGGCAAAGTGATGGCTTAAGTAATTGTAATTGGCAGATACAAACTAGGCAAGTTGTATTGAAATACTAAACTGGTGTGTGAAGTGTACTTGCTTGGCTGCACTTGACTGACGCAAGACAACAATTAAAAAACATCTTGGGACATTCCAATAGCACTAAACTTAGCTATACTAATAAGCTTTCTAAAATTATGGTGACAGTGCTGAGTGATTCTTGGATAGTCAGGTCCTGTGATAACTTCCTTCTAAGCAATTTTGAGCTTGATCATGAATTTGGATTACTTGTGTGTTAGCACTGGCTTAAAATGATTCTTCAGTAGGTCTTTAAAGGACTTATTATATGATCACTTCTTATAAAAGAATAATACTATTGTATTATTGAAAGAACAGAGGAATATATTCTTGTGAAAGAACAGGAAGCTTCTGTAAGTGAATGAAGGAAATCACCCATGCTAAAAATAATTTTTTTCCAGAAAAACTTTCGACACACTGGGGAGGCTTTGTAAGGTGGTGGGGTTTTTTTCCCTCCCCCATCCTGGACACTTGACACTTCTTACCCATGACTTCTGGAATCCTGGGAAGAGGGTATTCTGCTTTTTCATTGATGTTTTCTACTTGGCTTTTCTCACCCTCTTCGTGCCTCTAATGTCTTGCAGTGATGTGTAGATGAATTGCAGTACTTGGAATTTGCAAGTGCTTTCTATTGGAGTCAAGAGGTTAGTTACGTAAGAATGACATTAACCTGACAGCTGTAATGGTTAACTTCTGTCAGGCCACCCTAGTTAAAAAGGATGCATCTTTAGCCAGAGCTGCTGTAATAAGCAAAAAGAAACTGGTGAGAGTTGAATTCCTCTGTGGGTCTGAATTGCAATTACTCAGTGATAAACTGCAGAAGATTCTTTCCATTACCTAGAAAGGTGTTTTTAAAAACTCAAGAATTCTGAAGTGTCGCTTGCTTCATGGTGCCTCTGAGTTATGCTTTCAATGTTTTGTTCCACTGTATGGTAACGCAACATGACTTCTTCCACTGTAGGCCAGGCAGCAATTCGGGGTCTGGTTGCAGAAGGTCGTCGTTTAGCCAACGTCATGATGGGACCTTACCGTCAAGACCTGCTTGCCAAATGTGACCGTGTAGACCAACTGGCTGCTCAGCTAGCTGACCTCGCAGCAAGAGGGGAGGGAGAATCTCCTCAGGCCAGGGCAATTGCTGCCCAGCTTCAGGACTCACTGAAGGTAAGAGTCTGCCCTTGTGCAGTGAAGCACATGATACGCTGAAGTATTTGCACTCATCTGGTAAAGTGCTTCTGTGTGGGAGGCATCAATAAAAACAAAAGTGCAGCAAGAAACGTGTTGGTTTAGCTGAGATGTTAAAGCAAGCTTTCTACAAAGGCTTTGATAACACGCCATGGGGATTGATTCCAAATGAACAATTCAGAATCAAAATTGAAGTCTCATTTTAAAATAAAATAGTACGCTAGCGTTGCAAATTTGAGGGGCAAGATCTCGTGCTGTTCATCACTTCAAGGAGTGGTATGTAAGGTTCTTGTATTTCAAATTATGTAAAAAGGGATTCATTGATCGTGCTTTTAAGATAACTTTATTTTAATGGCTGCTATTGTAATGTGCTCTTTTTTTTTTTTTTTGCAAGAAGAGATTTTATGGGATTTGAATCCCTAATTTTTAACATTCCTGTATCACATGCTAATAATCTTCCTTTTTTTTTTTAAGGATCTTAAAACACGGATGCAAGAGGCAATGACCCAGGAGGTTTCTGATGTTTTTAGTGACACCACAACTCCTATTAAATTATTAGCAGTGGCAGCCACTGCTCCCTCTGATGCTCCCAATAGAGATGAGGCAAGTATACCTGGGTGGTCTTTTTCCCATGTGAAGCTTCAGTTATTGTTTAATTTTACCTGAATTTGTATTTTGAAAAATGAATCAGGAGTTATTTTACAAGCTTGTCATACATGCTTATTTTTGCCATGCAAATCTCTCTGGACTCTTAGAGACTGCAAATTGTGCTGTATATCCCTGGAAACTGTATTGTTCCTGACTTCAATAAACGGCAAAGATTTCCCCCTGTGATGTTTATACCATGTTGCCTTCAGCATGCTAAAAATTATTGTGCAAAAATCACCGACACACTAGTTAGTGGATTGTATAACTCGACATTACATAAGCTGATTAAAATAGTCAAATTCATGCAACAGATCAGTCAATGGATTTAACTTGTTCTCTTGTTGGATGTTTCCTGTACTTCAGAGCTACTGTCTGCATGTGAGGTATCTAAAACTCTGTGTCTGGCAGCTCTGTTTGGCAAGTTGATTTGAACATGATCAAAATGATTCCCAAGGCCAAGGGGAATTTAGCTTTCTGACAGGATAGCTTTTTGTGAAAGTATTCTCTGCCTCGAATAACTAACTATGGAAGGAGGGGATTTTTTTTCAATACAAAGCTTCAGTTTTTAGGGTCAAACCCTGTCCTTATCTTCCAAATATAATTACTTTTGATTAATTCCAATGAGCTAAAATAGTTTTAACACAGTATTTGTTACAGCAGTAGTCATCAGGAAATAGTGTACTTAATACCTCAAAGCTATAAAATACGGTAGTGTCTTTTGTTGCCCAAATGAGTTAGTAAAGAAGAAAGTCCAGAAATGCAACGAATAAAAAAATAAAACCGCTTCTAAGCTTTTGTGTCCTCTTTCATCCTCTCAGATGAATTAAGTTTGGATATTAAGAAGGTGTCTCTGGTATTTGACACTTTGAAGAAACAGTGTATTCTGTTACGGAAGTTAGGCTTTTTTAAATGGTTTTTCTCTTCTGACAACTAGGTGTTTGATGAAAGAGCAGCAAACTTTGAAAACCACGCTGCCAGGCTGGGAGCTACAGCAGAAAAAGCAGCTGCAGTCGGAACTGCGAATAAAACTACTGTGGAGGGCATTCAAGCAACGGTGAAATCAGCAAGGGAACTTACCCCACAGGTTTGCTTCCTTCGTCTCAAAGGGCTGGGGGTGGCTTCTGTGCAATTTTCTTTATGCCTCTGCTATCAGTGAAAGATGTTAATACCAGCAAGGAACATAGTGCTGACACTATTAAAAGAGGAATGGCAAATATTTGTGTATATGGTACCAAGTAGAACAAACTGATTAAATGACTTGTCTTACTCTTCAACTTCTGGACAGAAGTGTTAGCGACTTACCCTTAAAACAAAATTACTGTGAGGCTTAGTAAAACGTGTAAGTGGAAAAAATGCTCTTTGAATTTTTTTCCAAATTAAACTTCCCTCTAAAATTTTGGTAGAGTAATAAGTATTGTACTTTAGTGCTTTCACAAAGTGTTTTTAAGATATGTTAGCATGTAATTGAAGTTCTGGGGAAAAAAAGTACTTGTGTCACCAAATTCCAGAAGCACTGTAAATCTTCGAGCAGTTAGATGTTGAACTAGAATGAATGAACTAGTATTCCACATGAGGAGCTACACATCCAGTCCTGAAAAAACAAATGCATTTTCAAGAACATGTGTGATGTCACTATATACTCATACTTCCATAATTAAAAATGTTTTCCATTGGCAGGTAGTATCAGCTGCTCGTATCCTCCTGAGAAATCCTGGAAATCAAGCTGCTTATGAACATTTTGAGACGATGAAAAACCAATGGATTGATAATGTAGAAAAAATGACAGGTGAAGTAGGAGTTTTTGTTGAAGATTATATTAGTGGCTAACTAGCTGCTATAGGTTTCCCCCACCCCCCGCTCCATTCCTGTTTGGAGTGATGAAACATGCATAAATGGCTAATTAAAAATAAATTAGGAGAAGTGGGAATGTGCTCTCTGACTCCAGAAATATGTATGAGTTACAGCATAAAAAAATAACTTGCTTCATATTGTTAATTCTGAGCTGCAGGGGAGCAAATTCAGCTTTAATTCTTTTGTGGGAAAACAGAAATATCAATGCTTTTTATTGCAACTGCCATCCTAGCAGTGTATCCCTGTAGCAACCTGAGGGTTTTGTGCATAATTTTGGCATGTTGAATGAGGACAGATAGTTAAGTGGGGGTAAGAAAACGTGTTCAAAATGATGTAACAGCTTGGTGAAAGCAGGGAATAAAGCAAAGCGACTGATGTACTAAATCTTGCTGAGACACTTAAATGTTTCAGTCCTTCCAAAGTGCAGATCTTTTACACTGGTCTGCACATTTCCTGACTGTATACTACCTCCTTCTCCATCCCCGTAATTAAATTGTGGGCATTTTAAATCTTACTACCTTGACACTATATGACCCTTAAGTGAAAGCACAGCCAGAGGGTTATTTGCTTTTGATTGAATGGGAGAGGTACAAAAAGTACTGAATATGCTTAAAGAAATTTGGTGGGAGGAAGGAGTGTCTGCTGCGTATGCTGTGTAAGCCAGTTCTTGACTCAAGTAACATTCCACGGTAGATACGTAAAAGGTTGAGATGTCATTAGTGGGAGCAAGCCTGACCAAGGGTACTGTGATAGACGTACCGCATAATCAGAAGTAAAACTACAGTAATACATTTGGTCTGATTCCCATGTCCCCTTCCACCCCTCCCCACCCCCCAGTTTGGAAATACTTACTTTTCTTGTTGTGAACAGTGTCTGGAATACCAAATATCCCTTTCCGCAGATGAAACTAGAATATTAATGTGTTGAACTTTTATTCTAGGGTTGGTGGATGAAGCCATTGATACTAAATCTCTGTTGGATGCATCGGAAGAGGCTATTAAGAAAGATCTTGATAAATGTAAAGTTGCCATGGCCAACATGCAACCTCAGATGCTGATAGCTGGTGCCACCAGCATTGCTAGACGAGCAAACCGCATCCTACTGGTAGCGAAACGGGAGGTTGAAAATTCAGAAGACCCTAAATTCCGTGAGGCAGTTAAAGCAGCCTCTGATGAGCTGAGCAAAACTATATCACCAATGGTAATGGACGCTAAAGCTGTGGCAGGCAACATTTCTGATCCTGGTAAGGATTCAGTAAGCTGATTACAAATGTATTTTTGACTGGCTGAAGATGATGTGAAGTAGTGCTTATTTGGTCTTGTACTGCTGTGTATCCCCTTTTATGCAAGTTCTGTGTACCCTTAAATCCCAGAATGGTGAAATCAAGGTCACACCACTAACTGCTGAATCCTGACCTTTGTCCAAGACCTTTGTCACGTTCAAGGGAAAGGGATTCAGTGTTCCAGTTTATTATGTGATTTCATAATCCTTATTAGAAGTATTTGTTACTAGTTATCAGTAGTACTACTTTATATAAGAAAATATCACATGACTTCTTTTATTCTAAAAGCTGTTTTGGGAATTACTTTGGCTAATTGATAGTGACTGTTACTCAGCCTAGACTTTGTTTTGTTCCTGTTGTGCTTAACATTTCAAACATGTAAATTCACTGTAAACAATTTGGTAGTTTTTAAACATCTTTTTGTCACAGATATAAGTGTACTCGGCACAGTGCATTATAAAAGTAATTTTTTTGGGTAGTATTGCAGTTTTAAGTGTTACAGAATGCTGTTAAACCGGTAATGGGATTTTTGTTCAGGTTTGCAGAAGAGTTTCTTGGATTCTGGATACAGAATTCTGGGAGCTGTGGCCAAAGTCAGAGAAGCCTTCCAGCCTCAAGAACCAGATTTCCCCCCTCCTCCTCCTGACCTTGAGCAGCTTCATGTAAGTGCAGCAGTTTGTGATACGATACGCAGTTGTCACTGACGACGTGTGGATTGCACGCTGAAATTACTTCAGTATATCTTTATTCCTTAGAAATAAAATGCATTGTCTGGCCAGCCATGCGTACAAGTAGCTGTAAGTCTAAAAAATACCAATCCAGCTTTCAAAAGAAGAGATTAAAACATGGTGTTTCCTTTAACAGAGTGCACTTGAAAAACTGGCAAAAGGCATGAGCTCAGTTGAGTACCCATTACTCACCCTGTGTACTGTTTCATTGCACTGAAGGAGATTTTTGCCTTTCTTAGCTGACTGATGAGCTTGCTCCTCCAAAACCACCGCTTCCAGAGGGTGAGGTTCCCCCACCCAGACCACCACCACCTGAAGAAAAGGACGAAGAGTTCCCAGAGCAGAAGGCAGGAGAAGCTATTAATCAGCCCATGATGATGGCTGCTAGGCAGTTGCATGATGAAGCCCGGAAATGGTCTAGCAAGGTAAGAACTTGTTATGTGTGTCTCGTGCCAAAAGGAATATTTTTTTAATTTCTTTTTTTAGGATCAGTGTGTTTGGTCCAAAGTCAGCTGCCTCAATGACAAAGCATAGTCTTCTATAGACCAAGTAGTAAAACCACTGCCAGAGGAGGAATTTAAAACCCTTTCAAGTTCGGAGTAAGCTAGGGTCAACTGTTCTAATGCTCAGAATTGCTGGGATGCTTTATTAACATACCTCTGAACACAAATGTGCCTTGTGCGCTAAGCTGTTTGTGATCCTTGATACGAGTATTGCCTGGAGAGCCACTAGTGGTTGTGCCTTTCTAGGCTGACAAGCTGATGGATTGCTATATTTAAGTGACTTCAAAAAGTCTGTATGGATGTTGCAGATGCCAGCTGCAGGAATCATGAGCCGGTTTGGCTTAATTTTGGAAGGAGCTGCAAGTTACTTCGTCGTTAATCTGGTGCATTTATGATTGGAAAAGTGACCATATATAGATGGCCTTATCTCATTCTTTTTTGCAGTGAGTCACGCTCGCTATTATGGCCAAAATCCTTCATTTCCTTACCACTTCAGTGCTACGACAAAGCAATGTGAATTTGTCAGTCTTATAAATGCTAATATAATTTTTTTGCTTTCCCTTTTTTTTTTCCACAAAGAGCCACATTTTTCCTCTGGCAGCAACTGAGTAAGAACTTTAGAGATTTAGGCTTCTGCAGGTATAAATTAAAGGTCAGAATTTGGGTTTTAAAACCTCCACTACTTTTTCCCACCAAATGGGATGGTGAATGAGAAGATAAACTCGAATAGCTTACAGAGTCAACTTTAGTGCTCTGTGCTTAAGGTTCATCTGTTTTAGAAGTACAGATAAAATACAAAAGAAGTCCTACAAATCCATTTCAGTGTTTCTTCCATAAAATGAAAAGCTCTGTTTCCTCCCATGCTTATGGATATACCAAATACATATTTATATTACTAAAGGGGTAGTATTGGAATAGATTTGTCATCTCAGAAGGTAGTTTTGAGGCCAAAAGCTTTCATTTCAGCTTCCTAAAGGTGTTTTGATGTTTGAATCCCAAAGTGGTAACTTAACAATACAGAGTAGCTAATAAAATTCTTTTACTATAGACATACTAAATTATCTATATACTATATACATTCTAAATTAAATAGTGCAACTGTTAAAATATTTATTTATCAAAGCCAAGCAGCAGACTTTAAAACTGCTTGCCGATTATGAAAGAGCTCTAAGCTCTTTAAAAAGTGTCTTTAGATTATAAAACACTATTTTCATTGCTGTTTCTTTAATTTGACACCAACAAAGCAGTAAGTTAGCCTAGCGTTTGTCCTTCTAATACTTTTTTAAGTCCCATTTTAGCAATAAGAGTAAAGGTATTCTGACAGTGTGGTTTTGGGGAAGAAGTTTTAAAAACATTTTGGTAGTCTCTGAAGTCATTTATTGGGTGGAAGTGATGGACAGTGCTACTGCGGAATATGGGTTAGACCTGAGAAGACAGAAATACAAGATCTTGCTCATACAAAATCACAATAGACTCTGTGTCAACTCTCTTCTGCTTTTTTTGCCCAGTTGCATTAGTCTGCTGGTACTTTACCATGTGTTACGCAATGCGGGGGGACAAGTACTTAGTCTTTGTAAAATTTTGATAACATTCTTCATTCTTATAAGGTTTTAAAATCAATTTGTTTTTCCTCTTTTACGCTTCCCTGAGTGGATTCTGGGCTTTTATGTACTCCATTTTTCTCATGGAGCACAAAACAAATGCTGCCTAATGTTTTAGCTTTCCCTGCCTTTCCCCCTCACTTGGATAAATCAGAAAATGAGGGATATTTGGAAACTCTTAATTAGGTTCAGAGTTAAATAGAAGCTGTCTTTGAAGATGAGTTGATTTGGCACTATATAAAAGATTCAACTTCCTTTCAAAACTTCCGTGTATTTTCGTTGGTGTAGATGTTTGGTTTTTTTTTTCCTATAAAAGGCTGTCTCTTAAACAAAACACAGTTGAAAATGTGTAGGGTTTGGTAAGGGTAATTTTGACTTTATCACACTTGGCTTTAGTAAAAAAAATACAGCTAGTAAATGTGGAGAATATTTTTGTATTGAAATGCTGCTGTATTATAAATGCCTGTATTGTTATACTACTTACCTCTTCCTTGTGATCTACCCTAACACAATATATTTGCTTGAATCCTTTTTTTTTTTTTTTTAAGGTAATGGATACAACATATTGTGGCAAAACAGTATCATATGCTTCATAATCCTCTTATTCTAATTCTGTTCAATCTTTTTTTTAAGAACTGTAGTATTCACAGCATTCATAACATTCAGTATCACCTCTTCTTTTCATAACCCGGTTTTGTTAATTTTCATGTTATTTGTGGTACTTTGATACTCACTGCTACAGTGTCCCCCACCCCACTTTCTTCCTTTTTTTTCCCCTCCCCCCTACAGCAGGCAGTGTCAGTGGTTTTTCCGTGATCCTGCTTCTGTCTCTTCTTATCACATATATGTGAATGGGCTTCCATACAAAGCTTTCCATCTGCACAAATACCGCAGTCATCAGCTGCTGTGCCTGCTTCTATGCAGTCAAAATGGCTTTCATTGAAACAGAAAATCCATTCATTTCACCGTTGTCTTGCCAGAAAAATGTTGTTCTGCAAGTCAGCCTCTGTCTGTAGAAACTGTATGCTCATGTGAAAAACATTGCTGCGTCTTTGAATTGTAACGTCTTAATATTTTTGGTAACTTTGGTTCACAGGTGAAATGTTTGTTTCCTCTGCTAATCTTGTGTTCCTTCCCCTTCCCTCTGACCTGATCCTAGAGCTGTCTTGCCAGATCCTGAGAGACCAAGAGGATGATTTGGTCACTAAAACAGCTCAGTTCATGCTCTTCTACCAAATCCTGCTTCTTGTACTAACTGTCCCCTGTTTCTCCACCCTTGCTGCCACCTGCAAAGCCTGATGTGACTGTGATTAATGAAGCGGCTGAGGCTGGTGTAGATGTAGATGAGGAGGATGATGCAGATGTTGAATTCACTCTCCCCTCTGACATTGAAGATGATTACGAGCCTGAGCTGCTGTTAATGCCAACCAATCAGCCTGTTAACCAGCCCATTCTGGCTGCTGCTCAGTCTCTACATCGGGAAGCAACCAAGTGGTCTAGTAAGGTACTCCCGAGTCCCCCGGGGACTGATCCGTGTGCATCCAGCCATTTGGAACGCTGACACACTTGCATCACTCTTGATCCCTGCCAGGCCCCGCCATTCTGAATGAATAAGTGTGTCTGCACTTCATTTTAAGGACTGAGAGTGGCTTCACAAGTTTGCTAGATCTGTTTGTCACTGCTGGATTGAAGCTTGATTTGGGTCACTTATTAATATTTAAAGGCTTTCTCTCCCTTTGCATCTGCCTGTTCTTTGTTATGGCAGTTTTCAAATTGTAGTAGGGGTTGCCTTCCCTCCCCCCCCATTCTTTTTTCCATTCATTTGGGCTGCCTGGGAAGCCATGGTTAATGGTTTCTAATGACTTCCAGATACAGCAGAGTATACAGCATTTGAGAAGTCATTTAATGTGTCTATTGTGCTTTGCCTCCCTCGATGCCATCCATTAGAATACCTTCCAACAAGGAATGGCTTTGTATGGCAGTGTTTATGGAAGAGGACGGACCGACTGACTGCTGGCTTGCACTTGGCTGTATTGCAAATGCTGGTCTTGAGAGAATTCGCTTAGGAAGAAGCTGCACTGAATGCTGTTAGCTGCTGAATTGAGATTGTGTTTTCATGAAACCAGTGGAAATCTAACGTGAGGTTCAGATGCTCACAAGTAGCCTGTCTCTTCTGTCTAAGCACAAATGTTTGCAAGACTGGTCACTTTTTATAGCATGCTGCAAAGAATAAGGTTGGTGTCCCGTAACAAGGCTTAGGGGTGTGTGTGGATGTTTATGTATGTGTGTGTATATATTTACATAGCTAGATATACTAAACTATTTTAATAAAAAGGGCTTTTAAAATGTTCTTGTCCTTTTCAGATTCTGATGCTTGGATAACTTGTTAGAGGGCTTCGTAAATGACACTGGTCCTAATTTCTTGATCCTCCTACGTGAAAACATGGAAAAGCTTTGTGTTATGCTGTTTGCATCCTAACTGGTTATAGTAGCAAATTGTTTAGCTCTTAGGTCACGGTAACAAATAGTTGAGCTTTTTGTGTCACCTGTATCTGTAAAATATCTGGGATATCTTCTTGAATTTGCTGATAGCGAGTCATGGAAGTATGTGCACAGGGCTAGAGATTACATTTGCTAAATTGGGCTCTCTTTGCTGTGTACTCTTTGCTCCGAACTTCATCAGTCATTAATTGTGGAATTACACTGAAGAAAGAGTGTGCTAATACTTAAACTTACTCTGCTAATATTTCATCCACACAATAGGAATGCTTCATGGCACCAAATAATTCACTTCTGTCTAACAACTTTCTACAAAGTTGAATCTGAATATACTAACAGACTACTAACAGTCCATCATCTAGATCTGCTTTTTCTTGCACTAGGTTTCTCTCTGGAACAGTGTATAAGAAATGGTTTTGCCTTGGTCATACTTAATTCACCTGTTTCGGATATTTCTCAAGTATTTCTGTGACTGTAATTTTGATGTACAAGAAATCTGGATTTTAATGTAAGAAATAACACTAGATTATCTTTTGAAATACCATGTCCTTCTCTCCTGGAAGCTTTACTTTAAAGGGAGAGATTTTGTCAAAAAAGAAGACTTATTTTCAAGGAATAACTTTAAAAAAATAAAAAGAAAAAAAAAAGTAATAGTTGCATCTCATTTCCATATTACCTGTGACAAAAGTTCTGTATGTTACAGATTTTCTTCCACTTCTGCTTTTATCCATTCATCCAATCCTAGCAGTAGAGCAGCAGAGCTCATGCTTTAACAACTTCAGTTTCAGATGCCACCGAAAATTTTATGCTCAACTGTTATGACTACTGTATTTAACTTAGTGCTATTTGGTTTAACAAGCTATTTAGCACACTTTCTTTAATTTAAAAGTCATTTTTTTTTTTTGGGAGGGGGAAATCTGGAATTTCAAAGGCTAATAACATGCTTTATCTTAAAACCTAGCCAGCAGAGCAGTAACTCTCATTCCATGGACAAACTAACACTTTTCTTACCACTTCTTTTCCAGTTTTGAAGCAAACTTTTTTCCTGAGTGTTAGGAAGAAAAGTGTCAGGAACATATAATGTAGTACAGATCTTCCCTGTTCCTTGAAGAAACCTCTTCTGTGTTCGCAAATAGCCCTTCTTGAAAGGGTTGCTACCAAAACGTAGACTGCTCTTTGGTCATGACTTCTGTGAAGCTTCTGTCCTGGCACGAACGCTGACTTGTGTTGTTCTCTTCAGGGTAACGACATCATTGCTGCTGCTAAACGAATGGCGCTTCTAATGGCCGAGATGTCGCGCCTGGTGAGAGGAGGGAGTGGGAACAAGCGTGCCCTTATTCAGTGTGCAAAGGATATTGCTAAGGCCTCGGATGAAGTCACTCGACTGGCCAAAGAGGTGGCAAAGCAGTGCACCGACAAGCGCATCAGAACAAACCTCTTGCAGGTAATGAGTTCACCTGTAAATGCCTCAAATACTTCTTCATTTATTCCGCTCTTAATGTGCGAGCGCAGGAGCTGTGGCAGTAAATCACGCATCTTTCCTTAGCTTGTAAAGTTTTGTCAAGTTCTGTGTCTGTTTTTAGATCCCATGGTCGTACGTACTCTGTAAAGTCAGGATTTGTTTACAGGTGAGTGGAAGATGCTGGTGCCTAAAGAGGTTTTGAAAAATCCTGTGCTGTGAACACTGGTCTGTTCTAAGCCTCCATTGCTTTGTGTTTCATCTCCTCATTCCTTTGTATCAAAGAATAGTTGTGGAAATATAACACTCCTTAGTTTTTCAGTCACAGCCAAATACAGATCCTCCCATTCCTACACAAGCAGACCCTTGAGGAATGTCTGGAGGAAAGGAAAAATGTTGGCTCCATCCCAAAAATGCCTTAAGCAAGCAAAATAAGATTCAAGTATCCTTACCAATACTTGTCAGAAAGTCTCGACGGTTATAAGATCCCATCTATGCTTATTCCCTATCTAAGAGTAAAACAAAATCAAAAAGTTTATCTGAAAAGACAACAGATAATGTTTGGGTTCAGTTTACAGTGTGAAGTGTGTTTTATCTCTGTTCCATAGGTCTGTGAGCGAATCCCAACCATCAGTACACAACTCAAAATTCTTTCCACCGTCAAAGCTACCATGCTGGGCAGAACTAACATCAGCGATGAAGAGTCGGAACAGGTAAGAGGTGTAAAAATTGATGGTAGCGTGGAATTGTTGATCGGTTCTATAGGGAAGAATATACGACATGTAATATCAGACGTGTTGTGGGAACTCAATGCTTGGAAGCTTACCTCGGCTGTTTAGTAAAGATAATTTTAGTATTGCACCTCGGTTTCTGGCTCAAAAGCTACGGTTTAATAGAGGAATATCAATCCTTCCCAAGCCAAAAGGCTTCTCTGGTTCAAATTTTTATACGAACAACTTCTCAATCTCCTTGACTTCACAGTAAAAAGCGAGCTAATGAGCTTGCTTCTACAAATGCGGCAGGTTTGACACTGGAGGAGTATTAGCACCCTCTGGTGGATCGTAGTGAGAATATTTTATTCTTCGACACTACGTTTTCATTCAGGTTTTGCACAAATATATAGTGAGAAATGGGAAAGTCTTGTCATGAGTCAGGGTAACACTTGCTGGTTTCCAGTGGCCAGTTGTTTCGTTTTTCATAGTAAATGAAAGTCCGCAATCGAATGACTTAATGCCTGTGCTGGGGGTTCTCATACATAATGGGTTTCCACGCTGCTGTTCTCGACGTGGCAGTTACTAATACATTTGACATTTTCCTTCTTGACAGGCAACGGAGATGTTGGTTCATAATGCCCAGAACCTCATGCAGTCTGTGAAGGAAACTGTGAGAGAAGCTGAAGCCGCATCCATTAAGATAAGAACAGACGCTGGATTCACTCTTCGCTGGGTCAGAAAGACCCCATGGTATCAGTAAACACTTGCCACATAAGTATTGTTTTCTGTAACATAAAATGCCTTTTTTTGGAAACAGAAGAGATATATTAACAGCAAAAGGTGCTGTATACATGAGCTTACGATTAGCTTATGCTAATGGCCCATTCTAAGGGTATGAATTACATGAGAATGCATTTCAAATGTCTTCGGAACGCATTTGATATCAAACACCTCAAAACTGCTTCCAACAGTAGACAGTTCTTATCCTTTTTTTTTTTCTTTGAAGATTCTCTTCATGAATTCTGTACTGCAGAAGCACATTTCATTTATGCACTGTATATTCCAGTAGTTTCCATGTAATGATATAAAACATGGACCTCACTTTAAGCTTGTGTTGAGAGTCTAGGACACTATTGGTTACCTGGCAGTTTTTTTAGGGACAATCATTGATATAGAAACACTCAACTTTTCAATAGGATTTTAGCTGGCTGTTTTTAAACCATACAGAAATGATGGAAGGTGTGGGGTTTTTAATTAAAAGGAGGGGGGGGCATGTCAGCAGAATAGTTGTAAACTAATGATTAAAATTCCATCTCCAAAATGATATTTTTTTGCTTTTGATTTTTGCCTGGCAACAGAACTTTAACAAAAACTGGAGCTGTCTTTGTCACCCTCCTGTCACCCTGTAGGTCGGCATTCCAGAATTCTCGTGCTGTACTGACATGCTTTGCAGTGTATGTTAGTGGCACACTGTCGACAGCTTGAGTCAGGGCTGGAGACCTTAAATCACGGAACTCACTCTTTCTTGCTCAATTCAGTAATGTATTGAGATGAAAAATCCTGGTTCTCTTAAGCTAGCTGTGTGTCTAGGGCCAGCAAATGCCCCATGCTGGCTCTTTCCTTTTGAAAACCGAATGAGCACATGCAGTTATTCTTTTTTTCCTCCTCTTTCCATCTAATGTTATTCCATCCGCTCAAGATGGAAATTAAAAGATAAAGATATTAGAAGAGACCTTTTTCCTCACTGCCCTGGTTTCCAACGACGCATAAGCTTTTTGAAACCCAGGCACTGCAGGGACACGAAACCCTTTTCAGGCAGTCTGATGGCTACCAGCAAGAGGTGGTTCCTAATGCTGAACACACTAGGATATTTTTACTGGTTTTCACGTTTGGAGGCTCAAAATCTTCTTTCGAGTTCTAGTAATAGTGAAGTCAACAAAGTTACTGTATCTTTAAAAAAACCTAACAAACCCACAACAATGAAACGCCACAAAATCCCCCCACTCTGTTACTAAAATAGACTTGGGATGCTTTTATTCTTCTGTAATTAAACACGCTGTCATAGAGATACATATATATGTACACACACACATTAATTTAATTGCTCCATAGTCTCTTTTGGCATGTGGCGGAAAGGAGAGCGAGTGTGTTAGAATGAGTCTCCGTGCGTTTGCAAGGAACACTTGCAGGTTCCTGCCCAGATCAGCACTCGCCTCGCGCTGCCCTCTTAATCTGCTGGAAATCGATGCAGGATCAAACCACCTTTTAATCAAAGTGCCCTTGTGGAAGAACTGCTCAGTCTTAACAGCTCGAAGAGACACACCGGACAGTCCGCTCTCCTTTACCTGTCTGCAACAGTTATTCTACAGTTGGACTTCCTCCCCTCCACCCCCCTTCATTGCACTGTTATTCAAAAAGGGAAGTTAAACTATATCATTATAATCCATCTGCCTCAAACTGATGCTAGCAAAAGAAAGCATGTGCTCGCCTTTCATTCACTCCTTGCGCCTGCGTATTGTGAAATACGCGGTACTTGGGGTCTTTTCCTCAGTTTTCTCTTCCTGCAGTTACCTGCAAGAGGAAGAGGAAGGAAGGGGTGCCGGAGCCTTAACCTGAATGTCTCGCATTTGGTTGGTTTATACCAGATCTTTAACATAATTGTAATGTAGTAATTTCTATTTAATAGTAAATAACACTGAATAGGTAGGGGTTATTTTTAAGGGATTTTCTAAATAGTCTTCCTATATTACTTTTTGATGCTCCTCACATTTCTTCCCCCCCCCAGTTCAGGCTTCTCTGTGAGATTTTGGTTTTTTTTTAGCGTCACTGTTTAGTTGCTTGACTGATATTAATGCAATATTACTAATGCCTTTAATACATAATTGTTTATGCCAAAGATCACTTTTTGTTTATCGAGGAATGTTTGCAGGAAAGTTATGAGTCATGGTTGCCTTTGATATTCTTCCAGAATGTTTGCTATAAGCTCTTAAACTGTTTTGTAGAAGCTGAAATACTCGTCCAGCTTATGCAATTGCTGCTTTTTTGAACACTATTGGTCTTCGGACCTGAAATGCAGCAAAAATTTGCAAAAGACCATGAATGTCACTTAGAAATGTTTTACCACTATAAAACTTTGTTTATAAACCAAAATGTATTGTATAGTCTAATGTTTTCAACCTTTCTTTGGTTCTGTTAAAACAATAAAACTGCATTTGTATAAACGTCAGCTCGTGAGTGTTAATGCCAAGGGAGCGGTGGAGAACACTGCAACAACGAGAGGAGCAAAAAGCCGAAGCAGCAGAAATACTAAAGCCAAAGAACAGTGGTTTCTACATATTCTGAACAAAAAAGTGCAAAGTTCCTCATCAGCAGGAGATTAAAGCAAGTTGTTTCTGTCTTTCATGCCCATAAAATGAATAATTAAGGAACTTATTGGAAGCTGTGGTCCAGTGGGTGAAAGCAGGAGTTTTTCCAGAGGCCTGATGGTCGTCTGTTCCTGTAGCACTGAACAAGGTTCTGGAAACTTGAAACGAGATTTGCCTGATCCTGTCAATAAGGGAAGAACTGCTGCTCTGGCCAACACCTCATTTATCTGAACTTTACTTCACAAATTGAATGGAAGGGCGATTAGCATGGAACCACTGTCCTGTTCCTTTCACTTCTTCACAGTAAAAACCTCTTACAAACACTTTTTCTTGATAAAAACTTCTACCAGCACACATAATGTTCCAACTTTGTGGAACCAACATTTATTGGTGCTGTAAGGACCAAACACAGTCCCACAGTGCTGGAAGGCATCTTGGGTTTAGTAATAAAAGGTAAACTTTGGATTTCATACTGTTCACCCAGTTCTTTGCGTATCTGAGAGAGGATGAGAGCCCCAGGGCCAACTGCCTTTGCCAGCTCTCCCAGAGCGGACACCTGGGGAAGGGGAGATCAAAAGCTGGCAGTACTAATTCCTCAATAACAACATCCCCCGATTCCTGAAGCTGTGCTATTCATACAGGTGCTGGTGCAATTATTTTTTTTAACAGGGAGAATACGAACACAGTCCCGGCTTCTGCAGATCCTGCAGTCGAGTTTCCCGTGTTTGGAGAACTGGCAGGAGCCAGCACACCCACAGCAAAAAGCTGTAAACCTCACGCAACAAAAACCATTTCCCTGACAAAACCCATCCTCGTGCTCAGGGTGGTTTCCTACCAGGTGAGTGTAATTCTTGATGACAGTGACTTCTGGTGGTGTGTGGTGTGTTCTCAAGGTCGGATCAAAGCTTTTCCAGAGGCAGCAGCTTCGTGCGTGCTTCGCTGGTGCCCGAGTTACAGCAGGTTGTCAAGGCTCGTTCTGTAACGTGCCACAGGGCAGCGCTGGGGTTACGGCGAGCCTGTCCGGTACTACATGATGTCCTCCACCAGTAACGGTGTCGGTTCTGAAAGCAGATCTTGCAGCATTTCCAGGCTGCTAATGCCAAGAGCAGCTCTAGCTACCCAGACCTAACCTGGGGAGGTTACCGGTTACAGCTGAAGGCAAGAATTCTGTTAAAATTACCCTAACTGAAGGATGCCATTTACTGTAACGCGGAGCGGAACTCTGAGATAAGCAATGAATTGATGGATGTTTTTCCAGTTGTCAAAGGTAGACTAGAAGGTTGGTAGCTTTTACTACCCAGTGTTGTGGTTACACAAATGCAAGACTTCCTTACAGGTGCTGGTTCTTGAAAGTGCTGGTTTAGCTACACTATTCTTACTGTAATTTCAGAAATTCAAAATGGTTGTGGCCTAAGTTTACCCTAGTGATTATCAGAGTTACCAATAGAGAAATATATGCTCATTTCTTTGTACCAAAACTTGAAATTGTGACTACTGAATGACTCCAGTTCCTGCAAAGGTAGCACCTATTCATCAATTTGTAAGCCGAAGGGGTCAGGGAAACAAAAGATTCTCAGCATCCCACCCCTCCGTCATTCTGAATGTGGGTTTTTCAGCCTACCAAGTACTGACCACGTGTCTGGTTCGACGCCTGAGGGGTGCTGTGGCGCACCTATCGCTTTGCAGAGATAGCGAGTTTATGCTGGTGTGGAAGGAGAAGTTGTAGTCAGCTTTGTATCATCACTGTTGTGTCTTTGAAATGTCATAATCTAAACATTAATTGTCCTCCACTTAAAAATAAAAAAAAATGAAGGGAGTGAACCTGCCATGCTCCTAAATGCCCTTTCTAAACTTTAAATAGCTGCACAGGGATCAAGTTCAGCAAAGATGTTACAAATAGTCATCATTTAATTATTTATCAGATGTCCCCTGCTTAGGAGCATCATGAATAGTTTACAATAGCAAACACTGCACAAGAGAAGCTGTATTTGCAGTAGAGTTCCCTTTATTTCACAACATTAAAGCACACAACCGTTAAATACACTTGACACTTCTATTGTGCTATCTAAAAAGCTACGCTCCAATGTACACATGGCACAGACTGGTGGCATCCACTTGGAACAAGTGGAACATCTAAATCAAAGCAAAGGCTTCACATAAAAAATAGATCTTACTCTCTGCAACTGTATTCTTAAAAAAAAAATGAGGATGGTGAGATTGAATGGAAAGAAAGTGGATTACTGAAGCAACAATCACCTCCCAGATTTAATGCAGAACGTTATTTTTATCAGCTCATCTGCAGATGGCACAAATGAAAGCTGATTAAGGCAAATGCTTCTTAAGAAAGGCGATTTCTTGTAAACAACAAGGACTTTTTTTTTTTTTTCTTCATCAGAAGCTCTTTCTCAGGAGTGACACTTGCTATGTCCCAGGCCCCTGCGGGACCCCTGCCCCTCTCGCTGCTGCTCTCGATTTCTGGAGGGATGACGTTGATGCTTTGTGGAATGCCAGCTTGCAGCTGGCGGTGAGAAGAGCTGCGTTTTCTCTGCAGGCGGCTGCAGCAGCAAAATGTGCCACCGCAAGACTTTTCCAATGGGCTCTCTGGCCTTCGTCCTGTGCTTGGCCTCTGGGCTTTGGTACCTGACTGGCAGTGTAGTGTTTGCGACGTTTTGTGGATCACCTCTATCAAACAAACTATTCACCAGCACGACGACTCAGTAAAAAAAGAGTGAAGGTGTATTAGAAAAAAAGTACCTTATTAAGAAAAACTAAGCTATGCTTTCATTTTAAGAGCTGCTGTGCACAAATGCTTTGATTCCAAACTAATCAGTGTCTATTAATTAATTAATTGGCACCTAATTAATAGCAACATAAGTCACTAAGCAGTCAAGTATTTTTTTTTAAGGGGAATTTCCTCTTGGAAGTAGAGCATCTTCTCATGTCCTGACTTGGAATTTTCCTGCTTTTGTAATATATTTAACACCTTTAAAAGGCTTGTATTTTTCTCCGTACATGTCTAGGCGATTCACTTTCAGTCCTGAGAAAGACAAAACCAAGTATTAAAGTTAAAAGCAGAATGCTAGGAATCATGCCAGTCTGCTTAAAAGTCCTGTTTTCTTGAAGCACATTAAGACTGGTGAGGAAGATAATTTTCCTTCCTTTCACAAGTTCATCCAGTTTGAAACAGCAGAACGGACCATTCTCGTCACTTACTCGTAGCTGCCCTGGGAGGGCAACAACTTTTTTCTGTTCTGCTCAGCGTGCCAACATCCTCCTCCCAAGGGATGCACGACTGAACGAGAGAGTCCATCTTCCACAGCTCCTGTACACTGCACTCATTTCCAATAATGATGGAATGGACATAGATGAAGCAAACAAGTTCTAGAATTCTTTTCACTCTAAAGTCATAATTTCAAGGACCAGCAAGCCCCCTGCTGTTAACTGCGGAATGGCAGTAGCTATTAATTATCTAACAGTTTCAGGTCATCCCCTGCTTTCTCCCAGGTCTGCTACCTTTAGCATCCAGCCATTGGATCCACTAGATTTAAACTAGTGCATTGCAAGTTTTTAAAGGAAACTGCAGGATTCTGTTCTTATACAAGGAGTAACCATTACTTATTCAGCAAAGCAGTCTAGGAAGCAAAAGGACCATAGCCTGGCACCCACCTAGAAAGATACTACGTGTCCTACCACAGATTCTCCTCTACTGTCTTCACTCATCCTCTTTTTATCCCGAGGGGAGTCTGTGCTCTGTGAGGGTCCTAATCCTGCAAAGCTTCCTCACAGAAGCATTTTACACATGGACAACTTGCATAATTTGTGCGCAGACTGAGGCCTTGTTTGCTTTAAATTTACTTTCGCACTTACCCTCTAGACTTCATTCTGATTTTACTTGCAGATTGTTCTGAAGATGAAAAACTAACCAGCTCCAGAAGGAAAGAATATGAAGGGCATTCTTTAAAATTAATGGGATTTTTGACCACCAGAAAGGGCTTCAGTGGTACAAGGTGAAAGCAGCATGCTAAAGCATCATCCATCACTCTTCACTAAAAGGATAAATTTGCATATTTAATGCACAGGTCAACAAAGAAAAATCCATTCTTCTGTAAACTTCTCACAATCTTTCCTGAGCAAAACAATTGGGAATTCATAGCCAGGGCATCTTCCGGTAACGGTAACTGTCAGGTTTGGGTAAACGAGACTTTAGCTTTTTGGACAAAGCTGACTTCAGATCAGCAGCTCCAATTAAAAGATTAACAGTTTTCCGCTTCATTTCCTACTGCTACTCAGTCTGTGGGTATCAATTTCACGTAACACCAACCCACTTACCTGAAATAGCAAGCTGTTGTATCTTAAACTGGATGTTTAAACTTGGATTCTCCTCTGGCTTGGGGGCTCCAGACTGCAGGTTCACAATGCCCTTCAGGTTTGGTAGTTTTTGAGGAGTAATTTTGCCAACGTCCCATGTTAACACCTTGTCAGGAAAGAGAATAGTAGCAGTAGCTTTCTAGGAAACAACCTCTGAGGTCAAGTTCACGTCAAGCTTTTAGTTGGCGGGCTGGGTACAGAAAGTAGCCTGGTAGCCCTGAGAATGACCCCACTGGCTGGGAGATGGCACGGTTAGGGCGCCCGCAGGTATGGTGTCTTTTCTTTCCCAGCATTTCCTTTGCCCTGTCAGCATTCCTTACTTGGTCTGTGCACTTAATACACCTTGTTCCCTTAGTAATGGTGATTGTTCCTGTTGTCTAATTAGGTCAGCTAGATCCACGAAGCACGGAAGGTAACCAGCACAAAGGTCGCAGAAACTTAAATGTGCGAATGAGGAGGGCAGGAGCAAGGCACTTGGCAAGAGGAGATGTTTACGCTAGAGTAACTTTTCTAAGGGTCACTGGTTTCCCATTGATTCTTACACTTTAAAGAAGGTACGTGGAACCAAGCTGACCCTTTGCTCACTAACAAGAGGCGTGGGTTTTTTTTTTTTGTTCTTATCATAAATTTAAAATTGTTGATAAAGGCAGAAAAACCTCAGTTCTCCCTACTTCTACAAACTTCTGCAGTTACAACCCACCTAGTTATCCCAACTCTTGGTAAAAACACAGTATAATTTATTTCTGTAGAGAGGAAAGGAGACTTCAAGTGTTTTTGTTTTTAAAAGATCATGGTCGGTTCTTCTTGAAACAAAATGTTACTTGGAGAGCTCTCACTTACAATTCAAATCAGTTGCTGACTGAGATATTCCAAGGGCAGCAGAAAGCTCAGAGCAGGGTGTTAGAGCCAGCAGAATGGTTTGGCTCAGCGGCATTTCAGTGAAATGGTTCCTGGGTACTAAAAAGCTTCAAGAACTTTAGATCTCAAACCCCAACTCAGAAGCAAGAAAGCAGGACTCCCACGATACAGTTTTTCAGACCCTTTGTTTTCCTTCCTGCGTGGCTTCAGGCAGATCTTTTGGAAGAGGTTTTTTTTCCTCATCTCTTGCTCCCTGTTTTTCTGGCTACCTATTTTCAGGTCTACTGCCTTTTCTCCAGGTAAGTATGTTTTAAAGGACATAAGCCTGCAAAATATACCATAGCTGAAACCACTAGCAAAATACTGCTGCACCTACTAAAGAAAAATATTAGGGGGTGAAGAAGCAGGGGAAAAGAGAGGCGGGAAAGGAAGGGAAAGGAGACTGATAAAACCAGAAATCACAACTGATGTGTATCTAAGTTTGAAAAAGTAAGTTTTAAAGAGAAGATTTCAATTCATAAACATAACGCTGAAGGGAAAGCTTTCTGCTAAGTGTGGAGCGCTGCTCCAGTGCTCTGCAATATGTATGGCTTGTTCTAATGTCATCTTAGATATTTAAATAAATAAAAACTCAAAACTTACTTTAGTAACTGGGTCAAACGTATAGCTGCCTTGTGTAGCAGTGAGGTTCATATTAAGTACAGCCTTTGGCATGTGAACTGTCATGACAACTCCTTCGACTGTTTTCCCCATATTCTGTTTTGGTCCAATTGTAACATCAAATCTTCCCGAAGAACTATTTTCCTTAAAGCTGATCATGTGTTTCACGTATACAGGAATTGCCACCAAGCTGCAAAGAGAAGACAGTAGCTGAACACATCCTGGCTACTTCTCTGCTCGAGAAAATAAGGCTCTTTCTCATAAATAGTTCTTGTGTTTCTGGCAGGTATTCAAGTTAGAACCAGTTTGTTTCAAAAGGGGAAAGCGATACTCAGTTCTTCAACATCATCACTGAAGTGATTTTATTACAAGAGAAACACAGGAAAAAAAGATTTTCTTCCAAATCACTTGTCCTAATCTCTTTCCCTTCGTCTGTTTATTTTTTTTAAAGTAATCTCACTGAGCAAATTCTCAGAACAGCCACCAGTCAAATCAGACTTAGTTTGCAAATACCTACAGTTTAGACTTTTTTTGCTTTATTCTCTGTGTGAAGATCAGAGTCCTCTATGTCTACAGAGACTTAGCCACAAAGCAGCTAGCAGCAACAATGACAACCAGGAATGAATAGCCCAGTATCACTGTCATGTGTGGTTTATCCCACTGAAAAATGATTGCTGAGTACCAGCAGCTCACCGAAAAACTGTTTTCTTGTTTGCAACACATTAGACAAAACCTGAGAACGTGCACTTCAGCAACAATGCAGACTCCCCCCACAACAAGGAGGAACTGGTAGTTACTCAGACGGAAAGTGGTAGATGGTATATCTGAAGAACTAGTGTGTCTAAATGGAAACGTACTTCTGAGAACTGACACGGTAGGAGATCAATCTGAAATTCCCATCGGGAGGAATAAACGAAAGGACTCTCTCAGACTCCCAGCGTTTGAACCGAATACATGGATGGAAGCTCACGTCATCCAGCAGCCGTGGGTTCTGTAAGTAGTGGCAAAGTGGTAAGTGAAATCTCATCAAGTCTCAGCAGTTTGAACTAGCTACTGAACTCCACACAATTCCTATTTCTTAGACTCTAAGTATCGTTCCTAGCCATTATCTGAGACACGTTACTGAGCTAGATGGATTCCTGGTCTGACCTGGTACAGCAGTTCCTCTGAGTGTATTTTTATGTACAGACAAAAGCCATTCCAACTAGTGAGCAATGCAGCAACTTCTACAATATAATTGCAAAACTTGTTATTTTTTGTATGTATAACACATGAAGTAGTGATTGCACTCTTAAAATTGTTTAACTCTGATCATTTAAAAAAAATAAATCTAGAGCAATTAAGATTCCCAAATATATGCTAAATTTACCATGAAAGAAAGAGAAAGATCTGGCATTCCTGAGAGCTTAATACACGAATCAATAACACCTTGAATTTCTGCAAAGACTGTGGAACCTGCAGGGGGAAAAAAAAAAAAAGACACTTAACATTATTATCAAGGGCCTAACAAACATTGCGAAGTGCAGCTACAGGGCACAGATGACATTTACACAACACTCAAGAACACGCCAAGCACAGATAGGAAAGGTCGGTCATTCCAGTTACCTGTGGCTTGGGCAGCTTGCTAAAATACATGAACCAGAGCAAACAGCGTGTCCCAAATCGGCTAATTATACTTGTGCCAGCTGTTACACCGAACTTGTACTGGATGTGCTTGAACATTTTCAGAACATGCAAGCTCTGAATCTTCCTTTTTTTCATCCCTGTCCCCTGCCTCCAGAAAACTAGCAAGTTGTGTAGTGGTGCGGGGAAGTTGAAGCACGTCAAAATACAGTAAGTTTTTGCTATAAAGCTCCAGATAACCTTGGCTTTCACAGGCTTGTTTAATGGTGGGATTACATATCTATCTACATGTTAAATAAACATAGAGCAAAAAACCCCAAAACACCCGAAGCAAGAATACCAAGCATTTTACTCAGGAAAGGCTCATTTCCTTAAATGCCCTATAAGGACAGAAAGGCACGAGCAGGACTCTGGACCAATTAGCTCTACAAGCAAAGGTTATTTTAGAAGATATGTAAAAACTATTGTTGATCTTGTCAAGGGGAGGGAGAAACTGTGGGTTAATACTTTGCCTGAAAAGAAGGGATCCTGTTTCAGATGAAAGAAGTCTCACATCCCTATGGAACAAGAGAACATCCCTATTGTAGGGGAGCAACCTTATCTGCTGCTTAGTCCTAGCGAAGGTTAGGAAAGAAAGATTCTTGCATTGCTAGTCCCTGAGGGATCAGAGCAGAAACGAGCAGCTATAACTACTGCAGTGGATCCTCAGTAGGAAATTTAAACACTCGCTGGACACTGACTGGGCTTGAGATACATACAGACATATAAACATGGTCTTGATTATAACTCCTCAGACTAAGCACTCATACTACTCTTGAGAATCCTATTGAGCTAGGAAAGCAACACAGCCATCAGGGTGTTCTGACTGTGACTGCCGCCTTCTTTTAGTTTCAAGACAGCAAGACTAAGAGTTACATAATAGGTATTTGTGACTATCCAGTTCAATGGTGGCCAAAGCATTTGTTGAATTGCTGTACGGAACCAAAACAACATTGACTACTGCCACAACAGCAGCATTAAATGAAGAAATCAGAGATTTGGTCCCTGCCCCATACCACCACAAAATGCAGTCTTCAGCTTTAGTAACTGACGGCTACAATAATGAAGAAAACAGCAGGCTCCTGTCCACAGCGTAACAGTTTTCTTTTTGGGTCATTTTGTTCTACTTCTTGGCATTGGCAATATTTACACAAAAGTTATCAGATTCCTCCTCAAAGTTAAATCTCAGACTAAAAATTTTTGTATTTGAAGATACCACGTTTCATTTACAGAAAAGAAAGGAGTAGTATTATGCTTCATATCTGGCTCCAGTTTATATATAAGGAAAACAATACTGTCCAGCTATTTTGCACCAAGTTTTGTCTTGCTATGAGACGAAAGCTAATGAAAGCTTTTGTCTTCCTCCTTTGAGGGCCTACAAGAACTAAGTAAATTGTTGGCAGGAACAACGGAAGATAATTTTCTCATCACATTTAAAACTTCAACTATTTTTTTTCCGTTTATATCTCTTAAGAGATAATCAACATACAAATAAAACACAGCTAAGTACAGAGTATTTCTTGTGGATGTTCTTGAAGCAGCCTCGAGCATATTGCTATTTTAAGACAAACTGAAGAAATACATTTGGGTGTGCCATTTTAAATTGTACATTTCTATTTAAGATATAGATTCATGTATATAAAACACACGCAAAAAAGCATTTGGACTGTATTCTCTCTAAACATCAGCAGCTAAACATAAACACATTCAACAAACAAAAATGAGTTTGCAAGGCATCTTACCTGATTTGTCTATAATCGCATCAATTTCTTCAATGACATCAAAATAAGCTTCATTGTTTGTATATTTTACCCCTGCTCTTCGCCAAGGAATGTTGGACAACTGTCCAGTGGGAAGTGTGTCACCCACATTACTACTGCCTTAAAAATGAAAAGGAACTCAAAATCAGTAATTAATTACAAGAGGAATTGTTCAAATTTAAGAATCAAAGTAAGGTTTGCTCCCAGGAACTGCAGACTAGAAGCTGGACTGCGAAAATTTCATTCATTAGGTGATGTGAATGCACTTTAAGGATGTGTCCAGACTTACGGCTTTCAGACTATACTTTGCGCAGCAAAATACAAGGCTCAAGTCAGCAGGAGGTCTGAGTGGGAGTAGATGTGGGGCTAGATCCTGCACGGGATTTCAACACTACAATTCAAGACAATTAAGGCCCTTGTGAGGGCCTTAAGCACGCTTCCGCCTTCTCCTAAGACTTTTAGCTGGCTGACTTGAAGGCTGATTTATTCATGAGTTGTTATGAAGAAATACCTGGGAGAAGCCTTAGGGAGGGCTCCCACTCTCTTTGCTTGGGAGGTGTTGTTAGGCTGAGGCTCTCACCCTTGGCGCCCATCTGAGCCACCTTGCAGCAACACGCCAGCCACATCTATGCCTGACTATGTGCCACATCGATCCAGAGCCCGCCCCACAGACTTGACTTTCTGGCTTGACCTGTCTCATCATGATGGACTTTCCTGGCAATCACTGAGCTGTAGATGACCCTGTTATCATCTGATCCCAATCCTGACCCTGACCTGTTGGCTCAGCTTCTGGGGTCCTTAACAGTGATGTCACTGCCCCCGCTTGCCTTGCTGTCACCCTTGGCTACTGGTCCTTACTGGTGTGAGAAAAGGGCTTCCTGAGCTACCTAGTTATAAAGTAAACTGATGACTCTTTAAAAAGGAAGAAAAATAAATAAATCTTTTCACTTCTGGGGCTTAGGACTTGGAATCCCAGTACAGCAGAAACAACTCCCTCTGCTAGAAGTAGGTCGGAGGATAGGGCCACAGCTCATGCCTGCTTGTGCCCTTGAGCACAACAAATGTGGCAGTGTATCCTGCAGTGTGAGACAGCTTCACTGAGAGGCTGGTGGCCAGCAGTTATCATTTCTGTACAACCTTCTGAGTAGGCCCTCTCCTAGAAGGCAGAAAACAGAAATCTTCATTCTTTTGAGCTAGTAAAATAATTCGCACAGAAAAACCCCTCTGTAATGTCCACCTCAGTGTTATAACACACGGGGGAGGGGGCTGCAACCATTTCCTCACTCCTACTGCATCTCTGAAAGGGAGCGGTTGCTGCATCCGTCCCTCGTGTCCCTCAGCAGCCTTGCAGGGTGCAGCAGCGCTAGGCGGGCTGGGCTGCCAGGCCAGGTAGGCGGGGAGAGCTCTCAGGTCCCCGTTTCCCTCCTGCTCAGTGCCGAGCTGTCGACAGCGACAAGATGCAGGCAGCCCTGGGCAGGCGCTTTAGGCTCCTAGGGAATTCTAATAAGGCTTTAGATAAAGCAAGAGGATTTGATGGTGCAACCCTTGGCTTCAGGAGTCTTAGTTCCCCTTACAGTGGTGCATCTAGTCCATTGATGTCATAGATATTTTTCTTAAGTATAACTACTACCATCGAAAACCATATTTAAGAAAAACAGAATAACCAAAACCTAACAGAAATTAAAACTGATGAGATTTATACTCAAAGATTAAATTACATATGCTACCCCAAAGACCAGCCCCTCTGAGCACCACCTGTGCGGCCCTGCAGCCTGCCTACTACCCTTCTCTAACACGATGTACAGGGGAACATCTCACATATCTCCGAGACACCACGTGACGCCTCATGGCCTACCTCCCTTGCACCCACCTGCCACACAAGCAGATTCCACCAGCTCAGCTGACAGACATTTGGCTCTGTCAGTGCAAGGCATACCCATTCACAACAGCCTGATGGATGTGGGTGGTTGGTGGTGGGGGCGGAGAGGAGGCTGAGGACAGGCTATTTGCTTCCTTTCATGCTACCCATTCCCAGTCGGCAAAGATTTATTAGATATCTGTTATATATCCTTCTATAATGATTTCTTACAATATGCATAACCTTCTCCAATGCCCCCGAGTTATTCAAGGCTTGGGGCTAGCTCTGTACCAATCCCAGAGCACCTGTTTCCAGTATGTGCTGTCTGTGCTGGGAACTGCTATTCCTGAGGGACTTCGGCAGCTGTGGCTGGACCAGAGAGTGACACTGGGGATATCAAAGGGGCTAGGCAAAAACTGCAAACAAGGAGGAAGTTGCTTTTACTCAACTCTTGTGAGAAGTGGCAGGACAGTGGCCTCGCCTTACAGGTTCACACCAATATGATATTATCTTTTAGCTATAAAGCATGATGGGACTTTGTTTTTAAGCAGCCAGTCACTGCTGAAAATTATTTATTTTCATACCTGTGATGGAGTTGACAACGGAGCGCAAAATTGTGGGAGGCTTAATCAGCTCCTTCAATATGTTAGATTCTGTTGCCAAAGGAAAGCCGTTGTCTAACATTTCTTCTAGAAGTTCATACACAATAACTACATTGTCCTTAATTGCAGTCTCAGAACATTCACCGAAGTAATCCTAAACAAATCAGAGATTACAAAGGAGAGGATTTTTATTCCTGTTAAAATGCTTTGCAAAAGTTTGTGTTTTTCGCTTACAGAAACCCTCCAATACATCAAGGAATTTTAGAGCCTAAACTGACTAGCTACTTCTATAATCTTATTGCATCATATGTTAAGGTTACATCTAATCAGAAATAAAGACAACATGAACAGTGAAATTATTGTAATCTGGTTTACTAGTAGATATATCCCAAAGGTTCTCCCACTTGTGAACATTAACACATTTTCAGTTAGAGGACTCTTGTAAAATAAGGAGATTATCTTTTGGCAATGCCCAGTCTTCACAGAGGCTCCTTTATTTACAGTATCTGTGACATAGGTTGAAAACCGACTCATGCTTCGCATCTCTCTGCTCTCCCTACAGACCTTCATGACTGCATGTTCCTTCTTGTTCATCTATGTAACATGAACAGTACAAAGGCTTACAGAAAAAAGACAGCATTTACAAAATGGCACCTGGGTTTTAGTGCATATGCAGTGGTATCTATAAATCAAATGAATACACAAAATATACCTTCTTTTCCTTTGTAGTCTATAAATCAGTATTTGACATAAAAATTGCAAAGGGGAAAGTCATTGACAGAAGGATTTAGTACCTTTCCTTAAAAGAAGTTTATTCAAAAATTCCCTTGGAATTATTTCAATTTTTAAATTATTTAATGGTGACACACCTGGAAAGTATCTGCTACTCGGTGTAGAAATTCAATTACAAAGAGTGGTGGCACTTCTGTCTGTATGACAGACACGAAGAAAATTTTATCCCGATAGATGCTGATGAGGTAGTGATGTGGCGTTGAGATGACAGGAGGCACATTCTCAACATCGATTGCTTTCTCCTGAGCTTCAAAGAAATAATCACACACAGACTGGCTCACAACGCTCTTCCAGTGCTTCTCCAAGAATATATCACCAGAACAGTTTATGAGAAACAGGCTGTGGATCATTTTCTGTTGGAAACACATTCAAAGAAGTTAAAATAAACAAAAGGATATGAGGATTGACATTATTTCTTCTCCCAGATTCTCCTTCTTACAATGGTTATTCTTTATTAACACGCACTGTGAATTTAAGAAAAAGATCTGCTTTGCTGCTTTTCTTTAAATTGCGTTTTCTTTATTTAGAGGAATGGTCCCCCACAAAGTATTTCATAGTGGATTAAGTCGCTAACATATATCACAATGTAAGCAAGAAGCTAGTAGCCTTGATTTCCACTTTCATCCCTATTTGGTATTTATTTCTTAAAGAAAAGCTGACTCTCATGAGTTGGCACTCACTTAAACATGTTTGGCAACGTGTAAGGGTAACTTAAAGTTTCCTATGGCAGAGGAGTTTGCATGACATTTACACACGTAACTAAGAATTGCGCTATCTTAAAGATACAGCTCTTTAGCTTGTCAGCTTTCAGCTATTGAACTAGAAAAGTGTTTATTTGCCGGCTGATTAGTCTTTTACTTATGATCTATGCCAAGCTGCACTTGGATAAAGGGCTGGAATTCATTAAAAGTACACAAAACCAGGAGTTTAAATCTGGTTTAATGAATAAAATTGCCTCAAATGTGCTTGACACGCATGAAATATGTTTACATAAAATGTTTTACACTTAAAAACTAACTCACTTATGAAAAAAGGGAGTATGAACTGCAGATAAGGAATGTAGCTTTTTTCTTATATCTTTAAAGATTTACAAATAACATGTCTCAGCCACTAATCCTTCATTTTATTCATGGGACAAGAAGCTTATCTGCCTTTTTTTAAAAATAGTTCTCAGTCTATTTCTCAACTGAGATAATAAGTGAACTAAGTTGTTGATTCAAATGAACAAACTATTTTCTCCACATCTACAAAAGAGACTAATGCTATCAGACTTCAGTTTATCCCTTCAGCCTTTACATCAGACAGATATAATGCTTTGGCTGACCTGCAGCATAACCATCCTCTAACAAAAATAAGGTCCAAGTTGAAACTCAGGCTTAGAAAACAAAACAAACAAACTGTAACTTAAGCACTGGGTCCTCGTGGTGAAGTTAATCTTGTACTTATATCCTGCATAAATTCATTCTATAGTTGAAGCAGCTGCCACTGGCTCTTCATCCCTTTTGCCCTCCAGGTATTGATTTGAGCAGGTCTGTGGCTCTGTAATTACCTATATCAGGAAACTGGTCCAGCCATAAATTGACCCAGAAAAAGGAGTTTCTGGTTAGATCAGCTTCCTGATCCAAGCTATCACTGCCATAGAGTTCTACAGCTGGTGCAGAGGAGGTGGTAGAAATGGGCAGATGACAGCAGTGGAGATATCCTGAATAAAAGTTTATTTAGCCTGTGGAGGAATTCAAACATGACTGGAAAGAGCTCAAACAGTTACTGGGCATCCGCACCTTGAAACAGGAAGACCACCATCAACTCTGTATGTCCAAGAGAAGCCAAACACATCTACCAAAAACCTATCATAGTTTTCATTAATCTTAGCATGTTTGGCCAAGATCATGCCAAAAAATGGTGATAAAATTTTCTCCTTTGCTAATGTTGACTCTGGCACACAAATGTGAAGATGGCACAGAAGCATCTAGATGTAAATGGTCCGGTCCCGCAGAGATATTAAGGAGTCTAAACACTGTATGATTAAGCCTCATTCCAAAATGCTGGAATAAGCACTTCATCCAGAGTGAACTCTTGTTGCTGTGTCTGAATCTAAACTGCCCAGAGCACTAGGCTGACCTCCCAACACACTCGTAACACTGAAAAATGGTCTGGCTCTGCAGGTCTCAACAAAACAAAAATATGTCTTCCAAAGCTCACCAGAGAAGGTGAAAAAGGACCACTAAAGAAGGTCTTTACCATGCTATATACATGTAACATTATATGCATGTAACATTTACAGCAGATGTGGGAAGGGAGCCAAGATCCAGCTTTTCAAATTCTAAACTCCAGCTGCTCCTTCACATGCATGACGGCAACGTGCTCATCTTAACTGGGGCCTTGCCAGGTCTTAGGCACCTCCCGCTAAGAGCACACTCTCTTTGGTGGTAGACACAAAAAGACCAATAGTCAAAATGTGGACAGAAAAATCCAACTAAGCTAATACCATATATAAGAGGAAGTTCTTTTGGAAATTGTGATTGCCAAATTTGCTTAAGAGTGGGAAAAGAAACAAAGCTACAAAGCGTTATTGCATGTTTCTACTCTATCTGTCACGGACCAAATTAATCTCTAATTTAGTTTGTTAAAAAAACTGACAATTTTAATACTGTAAGAACAGCATTTTCATCAAGAAGCCTTGACACAATTGCTTTAATCCAGTTTAACTAAACATGTTCTGAATTTAGCCAACGCTGAACATTAAAACCCTCCAAAATCTCCTGGATAGTCACACAACGGTAGCAAGTATAATCAACCACTGAATGTCAGTATTGTTCCACACCACGGCAGCCCAAACATATGAAGGTGATCAGCTATAAAGCTTAGAATAGTTCTCTGTACATTTTAATATGGATACAATAGCATATCTGTTAACAAATATAAACCCCAATTCCCAGTAAATGCACACAAAGCTGCATAGGAGAGTTTCAGTACAAGCAGCACTGGTAAGACCCTCTTTCCAGAGGACTTCATCTACAGCCCACTGTAGAGAACCAGCAGGCAGCTTTGGACTGTACTCTGACAAAGTATATCAGATATGTGTGACAGGGTGTTTTTAAGCCCTAGCAGTTGTCCTGCTGTTAATGTTCATACCGCTTCTATTGATCAGATTGCATTTGTCACGATACACTTTTAACAAGCACAGCCGTGCAGCAGGCCAACATAACCGCTACCTAAACACAGCAACTTTGTTCTACTGTGCCAGCAGCAAGCTCCTGGCGCACACAATGGTTGTGTTAGCACGGCCTCTTCTTTTGCCCTAAGTTCCGCTTAGGACATTAGACCACAACTTGATATGGAATTGAGGAAGGGCAAGGCTAGCCAGAAAGGGGGGTAGTGTTGGACCACTGCCCCTGTGACTCATCTGCCCCACGCTGCCCAGGTACCAGCTGTGTTCATCTGAGCGTTTGTGTGGCCTTGTGATGAATTGGAGCAGCAAACTGATCCAGGGGACCACGCTTGGCAGGTTATAGCTTTACAGTATCTGTGGCAACTGAGCAGTAAAATCCCACCTAGCTGCCTACCCTATCTTCTGGGTAGGAAGATGGGGATTACAGGATTTCCCATGATACATAATTATTTTGCTTTTAGCATAAGAGTTTCTTTCAAAACCCCACACATACTCCTGTCCTCCTTCACAAGTTTTAGCAGTAAACTAATTTGCTGGTAATTTGAAGTGCTCTGGAAAATCGAAGCTCTTTTCTTGCAGCTTCAACAGAGAGCAGGCAGACGTGCGGGGACAAGCCCTGCCCTATCAGTCAATGGGCAGCTCAGTTTGGAGGCTTCCCTTTGCCAGTGTTGACTATAGTAAAGAAGCTCTTATAGCAGCAGGGACATCAGTCTATTATACAAGAGACTAAGTCATTTGCTTTATCCCACACACTGTCAAACGACTGGCACCAGCCAATTAAAGATGTATTTCATGTCGGATATCTTACAACTGGTGCTACCACAAAAATACCTTACGCAAGCTATTATTTAACAAAAATTACTTACAGTTCTCCCAAAATGGAAGATTTCCCAGCTACTCTATTTTTTGAGTGCTAGATTTCAATTCAGACACAGAGACATCCCTAAATTCATTTCTCAGTACCCTACCTTCTTCTGTTTCAGAAGAACACCAGATTTGCAAAGAGAAAAAGAATAAAAAGTGCTGAACATAAGAAATCAATCTAGTAACAGTAAGATTCCTCACACCAAAAGGTCAAGTTAATACTTGTGGCCAAACAGCAAAGCATGTTAAGAGCTGCAACACTTCAAGGGTAAAAGGTCTTGAATCAAAGTTTGTAAGTTTAAAAAAACAGTAGCAAAAGCACAGCCACAAAAATTTAAGAATCATGAGAGTACCTGTGCAGCAGCGTACACATACATCGCTTTGAGATGGCAGCATCTATGTAAAATACTGAAGGTGTGCTTCTATGATTATTTCAAAAGGACACGCCTCCCATCTCTCTGCTTTTAGGCCTACCTATGAAGCAGAGAGATGACGTACGTGGATTATTATTTGCATCTTTAGTCCAGAGCAAGCCATTCTAGCTCATTTTTAGTAGGCTGATAGCCTTCCATACTACTGCCTGACTGAAAGGCATCTTACAGGCACTGCAGCAGCAAGCAGCCCAGCAGAGGTTTTGCAGCTTCTTCTCACAGAGTCCCCATCCTTTGCGTGACATACGAAACTCCACACGATTCTTTGCAGTCATTTCCATCCTACCAGAATCTGAAGTCTGTACAGAAGAACTAAATATTTTAACTAAGGCGCCTTCTATATGCTGTTTCCAAGTCTGTATCTTTTCTTTTGACTAAATCTGGATTTTGCAATGCTACTGTTTTTTCAATCTTTTGGCAGAGAAACATCTGGACAGAACTCACAGCAGGCTCACAAGACAAAAGTGGAGCTCCTTGGCAAGAGGGAGAGGCTGTGAGCATGGGAAAAAGACTGATTGCATGTGCCTGTCCTTAGCTACAATTAAGTACTCTAAAATGTAATTAATGCCAAAATACTGTTACCAGCTGCTTTTCCATAACACTGAGCTGAGTTACAGTCAAATCTCTGAAAACCAGGAAGCGAGGAATTCATCACTGACCTCTGCAATGCCCTTTAGAGCTAGTAATAATTACTGAAACAGCTCAAAATGGGACCGTCACTGGGAAAATATTCCACAGCTTCCATGTTCCCTGCATTTGGCATAGCTGCTCTGAAGGGTGGAAGGATTAGTGGGGATGGACTGGCTGAGCCTCTGTTATGTATTTGTGGAAATGAACTTCTAGTGAGAAGTGAATGGAAAGTAATCAAATGCTTAAAGTAATCTGGAGAAACAAATAAGCTAAGATAGGCAGTTCTATTTCTATTTTAAAGCCAGTATTTTTGTTGCAACCAGCTTGTGGGCAGTTTAGCTTTTTCCTATAAATTCAAGATGTGTCACAAACACGTGAAAGACAACCTTTGCTCCTCACCTCCCCAAGCCCATTCTTCGGCCCTTAAAACAATAAACTGAATGAAGTCCAGTTATATAAATGAATGACATTTTCAAGACGGCCAACATGGCAGCTCTGAACATACGTTTAACTGCCTGGACCAACCCTGACACAACATTGGAAGCTGTGATTCAAACTGATACATCTCAAAGCCACAGATCTTACTAAAATATTAATGTTCTGTAATTTCACAGTTTTTGTAAGGCTCCCATCATATCACAGTGTATCTTACTGCTACTGCTCAAGTGTCATGAATCTTTTAATTTATAAAATGTTCACAGCTTAGGTATCTCCCCATTAAAGTAAAAACATTTTTGCAACCCTTCTTAAGAACTGCCTGGTGTCCATCTCTGTTAGTCAAGCAAAAATCCCAGAATCAAACCAACTCTAACTTAACACCATGACATCTGTACGCTTACTCAAATGCATATTTTATCAGCAAGATCATCCCTATTAAAGACTAAACGCTCCGCTTCCCAGATGCTCAGTATACATTTATTTATCTTTACTCTCATTCAAAGCACTGTTAGTAACTTTCCGGAATTGTTTTTAAAAGGAAGTAGTCTTCTGAGAATACTCTGAAGTTGTCTTAAACACTGGTTTGGTATCCATAACAAAATTTCCAACTTCCTCCATGCTTTTACCAATAACAACCACAGCCTGCATAAGAATTTGTGCGGCATTTCAGCTACTGACTGATGAGCTTTCCAATAATACATTTGCATGGTGCCTCTGTTCAATTTGGTTTGAGTATAAATCTTCTAATTGCTGGCAAGATAGTTCCATCTCTTGCCAACAGAACAATATTAGATCCTGAATAATCAAACAATATTAGATCCGGAATAACTGCAGTTCCCTTTGGGACCGGCAAGAACAAAAAGCTTCACTGTAAAAGCTGAAAAGGTAAGAGTTTCTTAGAAAAAAAACCACACCGAACCAATTAAAAATTCATTGCTAAAACTACATTTTTACATGAAAATGGAACATTTCTAACACAAATTCACTCTCTGAAAGCAATACTGAATAGATAGGGAGGACCAAATGGACACAGGTAAGGTGAATATCTTGTCAGGCATTTACCGGATTTTCAGGAGCAGACTGACAATTAGGCTCATATTCCAGCCAAACCACTGAGCACTCTGAAGAGCCAAGGCAGCAGGATTCAGTCATAGAATAGAAAAGCCTTGTCTCAGTAGTTCTTTGGGAAGATGTCTATCGTGCTCTCCCAATTCACTGTTCCAGTAAGTCTGATGGGCCAGAGCAACAGTGCTACCAGCTCTTTTTTACAAGCTCTATTTTAAGAGGCACTTGAGGTTCAAGAAAGGACAAGCTCAGTGCCAAAGAGCCACGCACTACTGAAATACTAGAACAGAGCCAACAAGTATCACTGGAACCCTGCTGTAAATGACAGCTCTTACTAATGTGTGTGCTCTCTGCCACAACTAGTCCAAAATGCAGATGGTAGAAAGAGGGCTTATAACCATTTTTACCTCTCTTCTCTTCCATGAGAAGAGAGCACGGTGGCACTCTTTAATTCTCACATCCTACAGAGTAAAATCAGGCTCCAGAATAAGGAATCTTAAAAGAATCTTTCAAGAAGTTCCCATTAAAAAGCAGCCTCTCAGGCGCTATGTTGAATAAGCGTAAATAAGGTATCACTTGTTTTCCATGTATTAACTAAGTTTTGAAACCTAAATAGGAAATAAGTAGGGTGAAAATACAAGGGAAATAAGAGGAAGGAACTCAACATTCTGAAAAGGTTTTATTTGGTTTCTTCCCATTAATACAGCTGTGAAGTACAGCTTGTCACCTGCTGTTCAGACCTCTCTACCTCAAGAACTTCGATTTCTCTTTCATGAATCCTCATGGCAAGGTTTCTATTTAAGATTCTTAACGCAGAACTGCTTGTAAGGAGAGCTTTGTTTGAAGAGTAACTGGGACTTAGCTGGTGCAATTTTGCACAACAGGAAGTTTCATTTCTGGACAAAGACAGCAAAATTAAGCACTAGAGGGCATGGAACGGTCTTAATGTTTAATTTGCCATCTGCAAGGTATGTGCATTTTCAGGTATGTGCACACAGACGGGAAAGAATCTGCTTGTCCCATTTTTTATTTTTTTTTCAAAACCAGGTTTTCTTGTGTTTTTGAGTTAGCACCCAACATACCATAGATTAAATCCTAGACATTTACAGTGAAATACTACTGAGATTTTTTTTAAATAAGTGAGAAGCTATGTACTGTTCAAACATGCCAGGAACTGCCAGCTGAATCATTCTCATGCCTGGCATAGTCAGTTCTTTTGTAAAACATTGCTTCCATCATTTTATCTCTTGCACAAGCAATTTAATTTACTTGCAAATAGATTTTCCTCTCCTATACTGCAGTCTGCCTTCTATGAACATGAATTTTCGTTATTCAAGTATGATTTTTTTGCCTAGTTGTTTATACAATAGCTACACTTAACAGTGAAGCTATTCCTCCAGTTTGATCACTATCTAATGGGTACAAATCATTCATCATACTGAAAAGACACTAAGCGCACTGCTACTTCGAAGATTAACACTGAAACAAAAGAAAAGAAGGGACAACCTCCACTCAATTACCCTCTTGGGAAGCGAACAGAGCAGAAGCGATGTGCAACGCACAGTGGTGGATGATAACGGATTAATTTCCAGTGCGTATTATGCGAATCTACGCTCACAGGGTCCCTGGCTAATTAAGCATGACCAGAACCACCATGTTTGCAGCAATGCTGCCGAAGAAAGACTGAGGAGGGCCGGGCGCGACCCCTCCCTGCAGCCCCCACCCGCGGCTTGCCTGCAGGTTTGCCACAGAGCCCTGAACATACAGTTCCTGCACCACCCCTCCTGCGGGCCCATCTCCCGTAACAGATAAATTAATTACCTCCCTGCGAATAATCCCGCCTTCTCATCACTCCTTATCGTGTCAAGAGTGACCCAAGATAGACCCCCTCCCTCCGCGGGGCTGGGGCTGAGGGGCGGAGGGCGCCGGGTAGGCCGGGGCCCCACAGGCCCACAGCCGGGCCTTGGCTCCAGCACACGCCCTGCTGTCCTGCAGGCGCACCAAAGCCCAGAAAAACGGGGTGGTTTTTTTATTCAAACACGGGAATAATTTAGTATTTAAATGGGCACCGACCAACAGAAATGGACGCAGGTAAAGTGGGAAGTCTGGGATGGTCGGGGCAGCTTCCCGCTGCCGCCCGGGATGGGATGTCCCCCCACTCCGACTCCGGACACCCTGAGCTGCCGGCGGCTGCCTACGAGGCCGCCGGACACCGGCGCCTGCCGGTGAGATCCCGCGGCTGCCTCCCAGGCCCGCCCCGCCACTTCCCCCGGTCACGGAAACCAACGCCCCCCGGTGAAGCCTCCCTCAGCGGCCCGGGCACCCCCACCCGGCCCCACATACCTCCCCCGGCCCGCTGCGGCCCGCTCGCCCCGGCCCGGCTCGGCCCGTCCCGCTCCCGGGGCAGCGGCCAAGATGGCGGCGAGGCCCGGCAGCGCGCGGGGCCGCCCCCCGGCGGAGGCGCGGGCGGCCGGGGCGCTGCCTGCGCTGAGCGGCGAATAACGGGCGCCCCACCACCGCCCCAGCCCTGCCGGCCCCGCCGCCGCGCCCGGCCTCCCACCGCCCCTCGGCGCCCCTCGGCCTGGGCGGCGGGCAGGGGACGGGGGCTGCCAGCGGGCGCTAGAACCAGCCGGGCGGGCGGTGCGGCGGCGCGCCGCCGGGCGGGAGAGGCGGGCGGCGCGGCCCAACCTCCCCGTCAGGCGCCCGGCGCGGTCGCCCGCCCCGCCGCCCCCGCCCACCGGGTGGCGGTGCCGGCGCGGTCGGCGGGGCGGGCCGGGGCCGGCGGGCGGGCCGAGGCGAACGGAGGGCGCCGCACACGCCGCCCAGCGCGAAGATGGCAGCGGGGGAGCCGCAAGCCAAGAAGCTCAAGCTGGAGCCAAAGCAACTGAGGTAAAGGGGCGGCGGGGCCGCGGGAGGGGCTCTTCGTCGCGAAGAAGCCCCAGCGGGTACCGGAGGGTGGCGGGGTGCCGCCGGTGCTGCCCCCGCTGGAGGACGGGACACGTGCCGCCGCGGTCAAAGTCACGCCGGGAAGGTCCCGCCGGGCCGGGCGCGGTGCGGGGCGGGCGGCCCCGCCGCGGGACCGCGCTTCTCTCCCGGCGGCGCCGGGCGCACGTGGAGGCGGGCGGCGGGGCCGTCCCGCTGCCGCCGGTACCGCTGCCCCCGGCCCCGGCGTTCGGCCAGCGGCGCCGAGGCGGTGGTGGGCGGGAGCGGTGCGGCGGGGCCGGCGGGTGTGCGGGGCGCCGGCGCCGCCGCGGGGCCGGGGTGGGTTCACGCCAAGGCGGTTGCGGGGGGGGCCGTGGTGTGTAAGGGGGTGCTGCCCCGCACCTACAGCAGCCGGTGCTGGGAACGCGGCTGGGGCTGTCACCCCCTGTGCCTCCTCTTCGAGAATGTCCCCGAAGAGCAGCCCCGATTAATGCCCTTGAGGGAGTGTCCGTCCCCGTTAGCCAGGAATTTGGCTATCTAAAAATCCTCCGTAACAGATATATTTTCTTCAGGACACGTGGGATGTTTTTAAGTGTCTTCTATTGAAATAACCTGTGCTATTTGCTGTACTTCCTTATTTGTGTGAAGAAGTGTATATCACTGACTGAGCCCCACCTGACCGATGGCCTGCACAGAAAGAAGTCATTTATTTTTAAATGTCATAGCAGAAAAATATAAGGTTTCTCAATGCAGGAAGCACGGCCAAAATGTGTACCAAGAGAGCTGTAGTGGAGCTCTTGTTGGTGCAGTTTCTGATCTGTTTTCTCGGGATTATTCACATGAATATAACTGTAAGGTAGCCAATCTTCCAAGTATTCAGTCTATGAAGAGGATTAATGACATGAGGCTTGAAAGGTCCAAAATTACTTTGGCGATAACTAATACCTTGCTCAAATATAGCATAAAAGAGATGTACTTTAGCACAGACATGAGAACAGTCCCTTTTGGTACTGATGTCCTTACTGAAAGAACTAATCCTATTAAATTTGTCAAAGTCAGGGTACTTGCTCCTTTGGCATCTGAGTGACTTTTCAAGTCTAATAATAGTTGACAAGCTCAGTCGCAGATAGTGGAAGAGGAAAAATGTAACTGAGCTCTGAAAGCAAATAAATGGCAGGCGGCAGTGTAAGGTTGTCATTAAAAAGCAACAGTTATTTCCATGGGCCTTAAAGCAAGGTGGGACAAGGAACAGGGAATTGCAATGTTCCTGTTTATAAAGCTCATTAGAGGAAAGTGCTTTGAGCCTAAACATGAAAATTCAAAAAATTGAGAACATTATTGAAGTATGAAGTTAAAAATGTAAAGGATGTTTACAATGGAATGAAAGCCCATGGTGACCTGCTCCAGTAACAACTGATTGAACTGAAATAATACTTTTCTGAGGTATGATGGATAAAACGTGGGGAACATTGTTAAAACTTGTGGACTCTAATTCCATTTCAAGTTATTTCAAAATAAAGTGTAAACTAGACTCCAGCTCTCTTTCGTAAGAGGAGAAATGCCATAATCAGCTGCTGATTAAATAAAGTTAACGTGTGCTGTGGGCCGCAGGTTGGACTTGTGAAGCGGGTGAGGTGATTGGTGTAGATATGTCAGACCTCCGCACTCCCTTGAACGGAGGAGCAGCAGGAGCGTGTTTGGCTGAGTGCTGCTGTTGGACTTTGTCCCATGTTAAGAGCCAGTACGGAAGGTACCAGAATGGTCACGATTCCTTGATTTGTTGTATTTGTAATGAGGTTCGGTTGTTAATGCAAAGCGTTGCGACATATGCTTGGGAGTATTGGAAACAGTTAACCTACAGATTAGAAAAGAAGTGGAAAAATCACTCAAAAATTTTGGGAGGTAATGACTTCATGTTTGTTGTCTCAAGAATTAGAGGAGACTTCCTTATTCTCTAGATCTGAGACTCTCCAGCCTCTTCAGAAGACCATGTCTAATGGACTCAACAAGGATGATCTTGTACCTTACTTACTTTCCCATACTGTATGAACCTCAGTCTTTCCTGTGGCTACCATGAAAACTATTTTAGTATAAAACAACAACGTAAAAAACCCTCAAATTCCACTCTGCAATATAAGATGTACCTTGTCAACAACAACAAACATGTCCTTCACCTATATTTTTTTTCATCATTGTCTCTCTCAAAGTGGCATCAGGGAAGTTTCATGGATACCTTTTATTTATTATTTTTTTTAGTGCCTTTTGATCCTTTCAGGCAAAGGAAAGCAAATATTGCTCCCTCATGAGGTAGGCAAAGCTGACCGGGTTCAGCTAAAGTTGTTTGAAAGCAGTATCGGATGGCCGGCCTTTGCCACCCATTGAGCAGAGCACAAAGCCCGAGACCCAAACCAGCGTTCCCAGCTCAACAATGCGTTGTGCTGACATTAATCTGCTGGGCGGCAGGTTTTGCATTGTCTTTATTGACGGGTGCAAATCCCTGCTAAAACCAGTGGGCTTTAGGCAAGATCTATTAATGCGTGCTGTGTTGTTCCAGGCTTCTGACTATGTCTCTGCTGCGTGAAATAAAATATCATTGTGTGTGTAAACTGTTCTGTTTGAACAGAAAATAGGCTTGCAAAACTGCAAACGGCTTGTCGCTGAGCGGTAGCATCAACTTACTGGAAACATCGTGAAGTGTTACTTTAGAGGAGAATTACTAAGGATTTGTGTCCTTTTATATTTGGTTTGGTTTTATCTTGGAAGTCTGTGAAAACTGCGAACAGACTTCTATTAACAGACTGCAGTTACGAAAGAATTTGGATGTTCTCTGTAGAAATGTTTGAGCTCATGTGGACATGTCTGTACTGAAATATGCACATGTACAGAAGAAAAAATTAACAAACTTGTGAAATCCTCTGCTGTGAAGTCCCCTCTGCTGCATTATGACCTGGCTGTTCTGCAGCTGCTGTATTGATTGAATAGTCCTGACGTAGCTGGCCGTTTGGACAAATCAGTTTATCTACATGGAGACAATGTAAGCATTGAATTTGATAAATACTTCATACTAAAAGTACAAGGTACAATATTATTCTTCTTCTGTTACTATTAAATATCTCTTCCTTTTCAGAATAAATTATCAAACACCCTGGGTAATTGTTATCAAAAGCAGCCCTTTGTCATTACTGTTCCACAAGATTTTAGACAGCTTCATACCCATGACTGTAAGAATATTGCTAATTTCATACATTTTTAATTTTCTTAATGAGCTGGCTTTTAATTTAGCTTATTCCTTCATCAGCTCTCTGCAAATGAAAGAAGATTCTGAATATTTTAAATTAGCTGTGACAAAGCTTTCAGTTAGAATTCAGTAAATAATTTTTCTTTCTCTCTTACTATCTCTGGCTTTTCTTTTTTTTCTTTTTTTTTTAATTTTTAATTTCACCTCGCTCCCCATTTGTATTCATTTCAGTTTCTGTCTTCATGGCCTGTACTTTTCTCACTTTCCAATTGCTCATATCTGCAAATAAGGGTAACTTTTTCCATGTCAGTACTCTTAATGGCCTGGTAGTACAAAAAAAGACCTGAGACACTAGCACCTTGCTGTGTTTGCTCACAGAAGAACAAAAGCAATAGACTTTTTTCTTCAGATGGATATTTAGGCCCTTGTAGAAAGCAGACAAACAAATAATTTTGAAGACACTAGCAACAGACTTGGCTAATTTTGCTTGATTTAAGACATAACAGCAACAACCTTCCCTTCAAAGTTGTGTTGACAGAAATACAACCAAAACCGGAATGACTTGCAGCATGGAAAATACTTTGCACTGACGGTTCAGGCGCTCGTTTCCATTGTTCAGAAATGTAACTCTCAAATTACTGTTTAGATTGACGCGTGTCTTTGCCTGGCCTTTGATGTAATCCCGTGGGATTTCTCACAGCATGTGTCATATTTCCACAGTTTTGTGTTCTCGTATTGGAGAGGCTTGTTACGGTGTTTTCATCCTTTTAATTAAAGTAAGTCCTTGCTTTCCATGAGGGAGTGTGTAACCCGAGGAAAGAGGAGGTCGTGGGAAGGCTCTTTCTGCCCTGGACCGCGAGCATGGCTGGTGTCTCTCTCTTTCATTACTGATGTTACCTGCAGCCCACCTGGCAGAAGAGTCACACTGACGAACAACCGTAGTTTAGACATAATAGTAGCCTTTACTAATACCCTGCAGAAAAGTACACCTCTGACTTTGTGTGCTGCCTCCCTGAAGCCAACAGGACTAGTCTTGTCCCTAGAGCTGCCTTGCATGCTTGATTACCTGTGGGAGGGCAGCCGGTGCAAATACGCCGATTTCATCATGAATCTTGGAAGTTCCTGTGAATTTTCCCGAGACTTGCGAGTTCCTTCTTTTTCAGCTAATGAAACAGCTTGTGTAGAATTACTCATCTAATTGGATCTACTAATATTACTTATAACCCGACAAGGAAGGTGCCTTGAAAGAAGGCTTGAGCGAACGTGGAGGTAGTTGAATACAGAGTCAATGCAATAGTGTGAAGTGCGCTTTCTGTAGAACAAGACCTTGGCTTACTCTATTACTGCTGAGGTATACTTGATGTGGAAATGTTTGAAGCAAAACTCTGGCTTGTGTTTCAAGGTTGTGATATTGAATTTGAGTAGTTACTTACACAGGTATGGTACACAAGTATTTCACAAAACCAGTTTCAGAAGCAGGGACCGGCTTGCTATCTAAAGGTCATTAATTACTATTTGCTGGCACTGTGTTGGAAAACCTTACCTTCTTGAAAAAGTAAATTGAACTTGCAGATACAATGTGAACACTGTTTTCTCAAGCCTGTTCATTTTCTACTTACAGAAATTGCTTCTTAAATAATTTCAATTTACATACTAATATTATTTACATAATAAATATCAAAGCATTTTCTGTGAAGGAGGGAAGTGCTACGCAGAATTCACTGAAGGGAAAGGTTTTTTTTTCCATTTTGAACTGCAATCATATCTGTAATGATTGTTTGCCCACAGTCAAAGCTGTTGCACACTTGAAGGATATGGTAACATAAAGCTACTTGTTGGCTTTACGCTACCTTGGGATTTCATTTACAGGGAGAGATTTTTGTTGTTTTTTTTTCTTTTCATTGTATATTCAGTGATACAAAGCAGTTGTAACTGTCTCAAGGGTAGGCTATTTGACTGGACTAAGAAAAAAAAAAAGCATAGTGGTCTGCAATGTGATGAAGATTTAGCAGATTTATAGACTTTGCTTTGCTCTTACAGCTGTATGGTCTGTGAAGCTGCATTAAAAGAAATGGGATTATGCTATGGAATTGTAAAATAATAATTTAAAAATCTTTTTAATACTTTACTAGTAGATCCATACAAGATAAAAATGCATCTTATTTTAGGTTGCAAAATATGAAATTCACTCTGCAGAAAAGTTTTCAAAACAACCACTGTTCTAGTAGAAAAGATGTGCAAGCTCTGCAAAATGCTGTTATTGAAAGAGAATTTGTGGGCTTTCTGCTTGCTAGTCCCATTTTATAATGTCTGCTGAGGCCATTATGTAAAAGATCAACCTTCTGCCTTGTGAAGACAGAAGAGCGGGCAGCTTATCTAAGATTAACCCTTAGTTTTATACTTTGAAGAAATTGGGTGAAATATGGGGGTTAGTGGAGAACTTTTTGTTTATGTATTGTAAACTGGACGATTTATACCAAGTCTTTGTGGTGTAAAACATAACACATTAGTCCAAGGCTGAGGCCTACATTGCCTGTATCTTGGATACACAAGTTACAAATGTATAAAATATGTAGTTTTGTGGATTACTTCAATAAAGTGGAATTTTAAAAGTTCTCACATGCTTACCATTTGTTATATCAGATAGGGGTGCAGTTCACTTTTAATTCACACCGTGCTTGAAAAGGAAGTGTTTTAGTGAAATCACCTGAGGAATAATTGTTCATCATACATAGAGGAACTCATGGGTCATGAAGATCTCTTCCTCACAGTATACTAACAGAAGCAGTTGAAATTGTGGCTAGACCCTGTCAGGTATTATACATTTTTAGATGCAAAAGCTGTGAATTCCATATTTCCGTCAGGGATTTCTGGAGACAAAACACATGTGAAGGCACAGGACAGCTGCTCCACGCAAGCAGAGTGAGTTTGGAAGGTGTCAGGGAGGCTGAGCAAACTCAGCTTGGCTGCCCAGCACATATGTGCTGTGACTACGAGTCGGACTTGTGGCACAAGCATCATAAAGTTAGTCTATGAATGACCATAAGAGATAAATGACCATTTTTTCCAGGGATACCCTGGTTGCTGTTGCTCCACCTACGTGTCAGGATGTCTAGAAGTTCCCTGGCAAGTGACCAAAAAACGCATAGTGGTAGATGATGCCTCGAAGACATCAGTAACGGTAGATCCTGCGGGTATGTGATAGTACAGGCAAGACGGTTGTCTTGCGTCCACTTGGGAATAGCTAGAAATTTATCGTGCTATTGGCAAATGCTGTTGAGGTGTCATACATGCTATTTCATGAAGGGCTGTTTAATTTTCTAGAAAAACACCCTTTTGATCCTATCTTGCTGAACTGGTAAAAAGTTAGAAACATTTGATGGTACCTCATTTGGACTCTGTAGCTTAATATTCATAATATGCAGTTGTATGTTACAAATTACTATAAATATACATTATGTTAATGTATTGTATCTATTTTCTTTCACATATTCTTATGTGCTTGTTAAAGCCAAACAATTATTTATGAGGGAATCTGCAACTTGATTTTTAAAAAAATTGATTTGTTATTTAAAATACGTGGGACTTTACCCAAGGGGTAAACCAATGGGACCAACAAGACCAAGCTGTGGTAGTGCTATTGTTATACTTGCCTCTGATGGGATTGCCCCCCCCCCCCCCACCTTTTCAGTTACAGAGGTTTGGCTATTAGGCACTGAAATTGTTAAACTAGGAATAATGTATTGTTCAGTGTGGATCAGAGGATACAGCCATTATATATCCAAATACAGTATTTACATTTTATTAGAGTGCAAAATCTTTCATCAGGATTTAGGAACCTGTTGTACTGTGTGTTGTGTTGCAGTAAAGGGATGGATGCTTTTCCCACTCCAATTAGTTTGACGTTTCAAGACTGCTGACACATTTTAGTAATGAGAATTTTGTAAGTGGTGATTAATTTTTGGGTGTCCAGTTTAGAGAACCTAGGAATTTTTTCCTACATCAGGTATTGAACGTAAATATTCCTGTTACCTTTATGTGACAGTATAGGTTGTTGAACATCATGAACATCTCAAATTTTGGCATCTCTTCTGTCACACCCAAAAATCGACAAATAGTTGAAAAGTTTGGCTTTAATTTTTCTGAGTACAATATTCCCATTTTGTAGGTGGAGAGGAAGGGAAACTAAGGCTAATAACCACATGATTAGGAAGTTGTAAAGTTCAAATATTTAATTAGAGGTGACACAGCAGTACTTAACAATGTGGGATTCACTTTTGGCAAAAACAACCTCTTCTGACATTAGTTTAATGAATCAGAGTTTCTGGTGCTGGTAAGTTAACAAAAAAAGTGCCAAATCCACACAGGGTAGCAATGACTTAGCCAAATGAAGAGCAAGTGAGTGGACGAGCGAAGAACAGGAACCTGGCTTTACCGACACTTTCCCTTTCCGGTACAGCAGTTCTGCTTGAACGTTGGGCGGACAAGAAAGAGGTTGGGTGATGAAGGGCTGCCTACCCCTTTTTCCCCCGCAAACGGTGGCAGACAGGCCCACGTCTCTTTTGTGTCTCCACTCTTGCCCTCTGGTGGGTTGGAAAGATGGAGTAATGTGCCACAGGTGGCTTCCAGGCCCTTCAGCAACCTGGGGATAAAATCGAGCTCCTCTCTGGAAGGCGAGTGGGAGCCCGTGTCCGCGTGGCCCTGCCCCGCTCCTTGATGGCCATGGGGGCTGATGCCCGTCGGTGGTGGCCGGGGAGGAAGGCTTCCCAGGTGGTCTCCTGAGGTGGTGTTAAGGCCTGACCCAACGCACCAATAAAAAGAGTGAAAATGCCTTCTTGTGTGTAAAAATGGGGTGTCGGGGAGGTGCCAGTCAGCAGTCTCGGGGTCCCCTTGGGAGCATGGCAGTTCCCACCGCCCCGTGACAGCTGAGGGGCTCCGCTGGCCATCTTTAATGTGGGCAGTGCGGCTGGAACGCCGCACCTCCTCGCTACCTTGATTAAACGTCATTTTATTTTTTTTTTTAATTAGCGCTGACCACCATCAGTGCCTCCTCGGGCCGGGGGAGGGAGGTGACAGGAGGAGGTGTGTGGGCGGTGCGTGCTCCCTGCCCGTACCAAAGATGGCGGCCGGGGAGCCCGGGGCGCCGGCCGGGCGGCGCCGCCCGGTACCGCGAAGCTCCCGAACCGGGGCTCGGGCCCGTCAGCCGGCGCCCCGACCCCGCCGCCACCTCCTCGCGCCCTGCCGCCGCCGCTCGAGGCGCCCGGGCCCGCCCCCGCCGGCCGCCCCACAGCCAATGGCGAGAGGCGCGGGCGGGGCGGGGCGGGGCGGGCGGCGCGCGGGTGGGTGGGGCGAGCGGCGGCCGGCGGCTCAGTCGCGGCTGAGGCGGGCGGCGCGAGTGGAGTAGGCGACGCCGCTGCTGCACAGCGGGCTCTGCTGCGGGCGGACGGGGAAACATGCCTACCCTCAGGTAACGCCGAGCGGCTCACCGCAGCCTAGCCCGGCGCCCCCCCGCCTGGGGAAGCCGTGCCAGTTCCCTGCCGTCCCCTCAGCCCGGCGGGCCGCGGCCGGGAGGGGAGGGGGTCACCCGCTCCCGGGGTGCCTGAGGTTGATATCTGGCGGGCAGGTGGGCGCGCGCCGGCGTCGCCAGCCGCCGCCCGACGGTCGTCCCGATGTCGGTCCTCGTCCGTCCGGGTAGCCCCGGCGCGGCTGCCCGCCCTCGCCCGGGGGAGAGCCCTGAGGAGTGATGCGCCGGGCCGGGCTCCCGGGGGTGGCCGGCGGGGCGGCGGCCGGGGCGCGGTGGGGCTCTGCGGCCATGCCGCTGTCGGAGGTAGAGGCTGAGGGCGGGCGGGCGCCAGCCACGGCGGGGTCGGGTGTGGTGGGGCTCCGGCAGCGCCGTCGGACCGTGCAGCATCGCTGTGGCGTGTCCTGGTTGGAACCTGGTTTTAAATGAATCCCAAATAACGAGGAGCAGGGTAGTACTAACCGTCTCGGCTCGTAGCGCTCTGTTGGAACGGCGTCGTCGTCAGTTTGTCAGCGATAACCAAAGAATGACAAACCCCGAACTTAACGTTCAGTGAAAGGAATTATTATGACTGGTTTTGCTTCCTAAAACGGTTGCTCTTAGGACGGGGTGCTATCGTGAAGTGAACTGGTGCTCTTCATCACGTAGTTATTTTGATCAGTGCTTCGGTTGCTAAAGAAGTGCCTAAAATTATGGACTCCAAGTTCAATGATAATTCAAGGCGACTCGCCCACCTTCTCTCTCCACCCTCAAAACTTGGTGTATCGGATTTCACGCTGTTTCTGACCCAGGAGTACAGATGGTAACTCTTTGGAATTGCAGTAGTATCTCAGTACTGGAGGTGGTGGAGTTAGCGCAGCTGCGTGAGGAGCTGGGCAGTGGTGGAACAGCGTGGGTTTTTTCTGCGGCAGCCTTGCTTACATAAGGCCAAGGCTTTTAGGCTTGGCTTCTGTGAATGTGTCACTCTGGAAGACTATGAAAGTTTCATAATGAATGAAATCTTCACTGAAGATACTCCTCTAAGTCAGTATGTAAGCATGTAACTCCTTAGCCAAATATTGCCTTTACTTGAGACCTAAGTAAGGAAAGCATGTGAATAGTCCTACAGGCTATTTGTATGTTTAAGGTCTATATGCTAAAGTGATTTTGCTGACAAGTGATGCAAGGGAAATTGTCTGAACTCTGGAATTGTGGAATAATAGTTCTGAGGACCTTTTAGTGTCAGAGAAGTTATGGTTAATGGTAAATGTTATCTTATGCACTTGCATTTATGTTGCGTAGGTAAGTGGGATGAGAGAAGGATGTTCTTAGTTGAGAGCTTATAGCTATTCAGATGCTATGAATCTGATACTATTGCTGTTTTCTTTTAACTACCTGTATAAATGATTTTTGTTAAATTCAAATCTTGTGTTACATGGGGCTTAACTATATTCCTTTGTGACCGAAATGGATATGCTGAGAATAGGCTTAGAAGGTGCCTTGTTTGGCCTTATTTTTAAGGGCATAATGAAACCCTATAGAAATACTAGCATAAGGTATGGTTTTGTAAGATCTAAAATATTTGTAAATGGAAGACTAGGCATACAGCAGGCTGTTGTGCAATTGGAACACCCAGATGTCCCAAACATATTTTATTAAGGCTTTCTGACTGTAAAATGTCTTAGCATAAGAATTTAATATTAAGTGTCCACTACAGCTGCACAGCAGCATGAGGCTGTTACAGAGCAATAAAAAGGTGACATTTTCAACTTGTCTTCCTTTACTATTAGTTACTATTGTGTACATGATAACATTTTGCAGCAAGAAAAAATACAAAATTTTTTAAAGAAAGAAGGGGATATCTTCTTTTTTTTTTTTAAGTGAGACATGCCAGTATCAAAGGCTCAAAATATTCCTCTGTCTCTGTGCCAGTAACTAATAATAAGCTTTCAGTGATATTTTGATGTTGCTCTTCTACTGAAGTGCACAGCAGTATGGGATGATAACAATACTGTGTGATAGTTAGATACAACTCTGCTAATGTTCAGCAGCTGACTTGAAACAGGACCATATTTTTAAAAATGCCTATAACAGCAGAACATTAGTAATGCATAATCATGATGTTGGACACAGCTTTCCAGATCGTTCAGTTACATTTAATTTTGTTGACTTTTTAAAAGTGATTGAAGGGGGTAGCTCAGTATTGATGTGGGATTTTTTTGTTTTGTAGGGTTTTTTGTTTTGTTTTTATCCAGTTTGGTTTCACTTCATTACTTCTGCAACTTGTGATAAGAGTAATGCGTGAAACACTGGCTATTTGTGAAAAATCAATCATCTTGACAATTTCCAAACAAATTGCCTTAATTAGCAGGTGAAGATCTATTTATATTTAATGAATTACATTGCTTGAACTTATAATTGCCACTCACTCTTCATGTAGTCCAAAGTTAAAAGGCAAACTCAAAAAATATATATTGTTGTCAAGAGTTTAGAGTGCAAATGCAGTGTACATCCAAGCTTTCTGTAAAGTACGTTGCTGCTGTTCCTGTAGTTTTGCCTGTTAGATGGACAGTGTATTTCTGTGTCCATACAAGTTTTAGATTTGTATAAAGATCTCATTCTTAGTTTACAATTTTAAAAGTATATGTACTATTCATATATATATTCGTACTCCTGTGTATGCATATGCATATATATGTACACATACATACTGATTGTGTGTAGTCAATTATATATCCTTAATTTGTGCAGGTGGAGGAGTTGTCACTTGTTTCTTGCTTCTTTTGCAATAGGTTAGTCAAGTTAAGTAAGAACATAATTCTCAAATTATTAGGTATCAGTACACCCGTGCAAGAGAAGGGACTGGAGAGAGTCAAGGAGGCTGTGAAGTACATAGGTGTTCTGTGTCTGTTGCAGATACGTATTTCCCAAATAACCTATGAGTTGTGAAATCACGCTTTTCAGGAAACTATTGCTGCTTACTCACTATGTTTTAGGTTTAGTTGGTTGGTAGTAATCTGTGAAATTTGAATCAATGCAGGTGTCCAGTGTGACTGAACAGCAAAAATAAGGGTGTAGCAGTTCACATGTGCTGCTGAAAGTGATAAATTTGGTGAGACTGTAACAATTTAATATCTCAGTGTCTTGCTTCAAAGACTTGTAATTTAGCATTTTCCAGAATGCTAAATATTATGTTTAATCTTACAATGTCACTTTACAGAATATATGTGACTTCTAACATATTTTTTTAATTTTTATTTTTACAGAGGAGCAAACTGTAGCCAAGTAACTGCTATACCTCATGTTGTGCCACAAAAAAGTGCAATATTGTAAGAGTGCAGATATTTTGCAGCTATGCAGCCCCTCAAGAAGGGAAGGGTGATTTTTGCTGCACTGAAATGTAGCCAGTGTTATGTTAATCAGGTTGAACATGCTAAGGATTTGCACAGCCAAGTTTCTCTTTTTAACAGTAGAAACACTGGACTTTCCAGATCGTGGTTCACAAAGCTTGTATTAGAAAATGCTGATCACAGCGATGATCTTAAATTTCTGCTTAAAGTTGTTGAATTTTTAAACTTTGTGACTTGGAAGGAGATTGTTTAGACTCTTCCCATTTTGCCCAGAAAGGCATTTTTACCAAATGCGGTGTCAGTTAAGGAATGACACAACTGCAGTATCCAGTACCAATGGAGTGTATGGATCTTTCTCCTTTTTGCCAATGGAATGTTAATATCTAGTTTTAAGCATGGAAGTTCTAGTGTCTTGGGACTTAGTTAATTCAAATATTTAGCTGAAACAAACAAAAACATGGAAATACATGTTAATTGAAAACACAAGGCTAGCTGTTAGTATATACTAGCTCATGTGTTTAGATTATTTACAAAAATACGTTGAGTGGTATAATCTATGTACCTCTTTTCTTTATAGAAATCAAACAATTAATGTACTCAGTTCTATGTGTTTGTGTTGTGGTTTAACCCCAGCCAACAGGTAGATCTACCCAACTGCTCACTCACTCCCCGTGGTGGGATGGGGGAGAGAATCAGAAGGGTAAAAGTGAGAAAACTCTTGGGTTGAGATAAAGACAGTCTAATAAGTAAAGCAAAAGCCGCGCACACAAGCAAAGCAAAACAAGGAATTCATTCATAGCTTCCCATGGGCAGACAGGTGTTCAGCCATCTCCAGGAAAGCAGGGCTCCATCATGCCTAACTGTTATTTGGGGAGACAAATGCCATCTCTCCAAGTGTCCATCCCTTCCTTCTTCCCCCAGCTCTATATGCTGATCACGATGTCATATGGTCTGCAATATCCCTTTGGTGAGTTGGGGTCAGCTGTCCCGGCTGTGTCTCCTCCCAACTTATTGAGCACTCCCAGCCCTCGCTGGTGGGGTGGTGTGAGGAGCAGAAAAGGCCTTGATTCTGTGTAATCACTGCTCAGCAATAACTAAAACATCCCTGTGTTATCAACACTGTTTCCAGCACAAATCTGAAACGTAGTCCCGTACTAGCTACTATGAAGAAAATTAACTCTACCCCAGCCAAAACCAGCAGCTTGAAAAGCTGTCAAGTTCTGCTATCCTGCATTTTGTTATGAGAAACAACTATGCTGAAGTTGGGGAGAGCTTGCCCAGAAGTTTCAGCGTAATGTTTCTGAACATACATTTACTAGTCTAGCGATAGCTACCTTGGCTTTTAAAACTTTCCATCCCAGATGGCACTCTACTACACAGCCTCTGGAATGCTCAAACAGGGATGATGATAAAATACTGTGGGAGAAGGAAGGCTTCAGGATGGAACAGGACTTGTATGTGATGTAGAGAGCTGCCTGGATTAAATGGCACTGAAAGTGCTACTTGATGTATTACGAGTTTGTATATACGTTACTGGCTTGATAGAGCTTCTGTGGATGTTAAACCAGCACAAAGTTGCTCTTGTGGTGCTTCAAGTATATTGACCGGTATGTTCTGCAGCCCGCAGCTTGTTAAATGTTCGGTAGCTGCTATTCTGCTTTTCTGTTGAACAAGGTAACTTCATAGGTAGTGACCTCAACATGTCAGCTGTATTTCAGAGTTTTTGAAGTACAGCTCTGTTTTCTGGTGTACCATACACTTAAGTGCTGATATTTGTGTTGTATGTTATCAGTTATATACACTTTGTTCTTACGTGTAGGTATAAAATTATTGATGTGTAGAATTTCACAGAATGTGAGAATTGGCTAAACATCAAGTACAGGAACGTACAGTTTGTGACAAATCTGCATTCAGCACTTTTAGAATTCTGACTTGTCCACTTATTGTCCTCCACTACTGCCGATGCAATACTTAGTTTTTAAAATGGAGAGGATGTTATGTCTTGAGGCTCAAACTGCAATCCCCTTTATCCTTATGTCTTCCTAACTGTCATTTGTCTCTCCTTCTTCTAGGTAGGTATAACTTATGGTTATGCTATTTAGAAGAATCAGTATTTCTTTTCACAATGACAAAAGCATTTAGTGAGTCTTGCAGGTTTTTACTAAGCAGATGTTGCCTGTCTCAGGAGTGAGCTGGCTTTCTTGGCTCCGTCTTCGCAAAGCAGCATCTTCCGCATTTCACTTAAGGTGAAATGGGCTGTAAAGGCCTTAAAAGCTACAACAAAAATCAGGATACTTAAAGCATGGTTTTCTGTCTCAATATCGAGGTTATTATTCATGCTTTCCACATCTTCATTTCCGGACTTCAGAATTTAGCATTTAATGGAAGCTAATGTGGCATCGTAAAGAGGAAGAAGTTTGACTCCGTACTTTTGGCAAGTAGCTTTAAATTTGACAAATATTTGTCAGCCAAGGGCTTTTCATAGTAGTTGTGAGAGGAAGTAAGTGAATGAGTTTCCAACCTCTGTTGGACACAATTAATGAGACTGTTCCTTATCATCGCCTTTCTGCTTGTTTTATATTCTTTTTTTCTTATTCTGTTGAGTAGAAATTAATGAAATCTATCATTTAGTAGGCAGATGTCGAGTCTCTAAAACATTTATCTTGCTCTAAATGGGTCAGAACAATGGAAAACTCGCTCACTTTCTTTGAGATTCAGCTGACGCTGTTATGCTTTGGATCAACTGTAGATAAACTTTGGATCCAACTGCAGTGTTACAGTAGTACTTTTGGGGGATGGAGAGAGAGGGAATATACTTTCTCTGCAAATGCTTGATGGAGACATAGTAAAGAGGGAGGTGTATTTGGTGGTCATACTGAAGCTACCTTTGGTGGCTAGACCAAGGGCTTGCCTTGCCAGTTGGAGGCAGCAGTTGTGAGCTTAACAAGGAATGTGATGGGTTTGGGTGTAGTTTTAGGCAGCCTTCATCAACAGCTGCATTCACTCCTACTTGACACTAGGCCACGTATCTAATCCTTTGGTATTACTGCATTATCACCCAAGTGCATGCTATTCAGGAGAATGTAACACATGGTTTCTGAATGAATCTAAAAAAAAAAGTTAAAGCCAGCTATTTCAGCTGCTTACAGTATCTCTGATGTCTTGTTTTTATGTGGCAGAAGTCATGGTAATGAATTTCAAATTGATTAAGAAGTATGTACGTTCTTATCAGTAAACGGCTATGCTGTTTAAGATGGCTGACAATGCAGAATCCATAGTCCATTAATTTCAGTTTATTAAAACAGACTTAAATTGTTAATTATTGGTCAGTAGCAGGGTAAACCCCGTAACTTAGTCTCTTCATTGAAATTCTTATAACCTGGTCTGATGCTCCCCCTGTCTAAAATCTGGTATTACAATTTGAATGCAATCCTTTAAAACTAGAGAATGTGGCATGCAGCTCTAATTCTTTATCTGAGTGAATGATAGCTTAACAGAATATATAGCTTTATATATTCTTGACCGCTTGCAGTCTATATATTGATCAAAGATGACTATTGTAGGGTGGTACTTCACTGAAATTTGACTCTCTGCGTCTATATGTCAGGTCTCCATGCGGCTGCTGCAATGGGCAAAATGTGTGTCTTTGTTCCTTAGCTGTATTCAAGAAAAACTTTTCTCTATAATAAAAAAAGTTTTCAACATATTATACCAGGAACAATAAACTAACGCTAAGCTAACTTGAAATAATTCATTCTCTTACAGTGAAAATGTCTTGTTTGGAATGGGAAATCCTCTGCTTGATATCTGTGCAGTTGTGGACAAGGACTTCCTTGACAAGTAAGTCTTGATTTCTTTCTTTTTTTTTTTAATGTGAGTTTTGTTTCCAGAATGATGCCTACAAATAAATGGGGGACTACCTGCTTGTGTAATGCTAAGTTTTTGCTGATATCTATGGGATTCTGGCCTTATGCTGAAAGAAGCCAACGTTGTATCAGTCACTTGATTGTTCTAGCTATATGAAGCTGTGGTGGTGGTGTCAATGAAAAACTTCAGTGTTTTCTTGTGGCCTTAGTATTTATTGTTTTCTATCAATTATTTATTGTAGTCTCTTCTTGCTGTCTTTGCAAGCCTTTAATGGAAGCAATCGATCATCAATGTCAGGAAGATGTAGATAGTTCTTGTATGAATATTTGTGTGCTACTGTTGATGTACTGTTATAGCACTCGTTTCTCTCTTTAGTGATGACTTTGGGGCAAATAAGCCATTTCTGTAACGCACCAAGAAAAGTTGTGCAGGAGTACTTTCTTTTTTTTTAATAGTCCAATTTATCAGTCAAGAACAGGACTGCTTCTTATCATGTGGCCTGTTATCTTGCATGAGCCTAGTTGTTATGCTACTATCCGTATAACCATATCGCTGAATTGCTGTTTGTGTATTGCTGTCGGCGATCAGCTTAGAGATGTGCCTTTTTGAGGTGTAAAATATAGTTGCTCTTTTAAATACTTCTACAGAAGCTCACTTTCTTCCAGTTGTTGCTGCTTTGTTCATATTATTTTCAAGTGATTATTAAGTTGATTTCATCTCTGAGTGCTTATAATTCTTTGTTTAATTTTTAAAGTGTTAATATTTTTTTCTCTAGTTGTTCCTTTAGTTATTAATGGGAATACTGAATCAAGAATAAACTTCACATGACTAAATAAGGAACAGATGCAGAGTTTTTATTTGTGAATGTGTACTGTCAGCTGCAAATGTTTTGTTCTGAAGCTTTTAATAATAGCAATAATTTGTTTTGCAACAGATATTTTATCACTCAGGTTTTATCTGAAGGTGTGTTTAAGTGAGAGCTGGAGGCAAAAGACAGGACTGTTAAGGAGTGTATCAATCTTAGAAACATCTGGAACTTGGAAAACTCAAGACATAGACTTGATTTCTGAAAAAGTGAATTATTCTGATGTAATTCTCTGCCTTATGTTTCTACTGAAATAACTTGAAAACCAGTCTCTGAACTTAAGTAGTGTCCCCAACAATACCCTCCAACTAATCCTTAGAAACTGATATCATTAAAGAGGTGGCAGGATCTGTATTGCAACAGTGAAATCCTGCAAGAGCATGTTATGCTTTTCACTGCACCTGATAAGCTCTGCAGAGTTTAATTTAAAAATTGTCTTATGTACTCAAATTTCAGTCTTGTCAGACAAGTTAAATTATCTCCTGAAACAGCATATGATATGCTCTGTGAGCGTTTTTTTACTGCCAAAATGCCATTGTGCAGTATTGCATTATTTAAGGCAATAAGCAGTTCTCCAATAACAGTTTCACAGGAGACCTGCTAATAGTGTGATAGCTCTGGTAATAACCTGAAAACAGAGAAGCTTGTTTACCTTCACATGTTACCTGATTTTATTTCTAGCTCCCTATTTGAGGTGTATGCACAGTAGTCCATTTAACAAACAGACAAGCATGTTTCTACTCTAAGTCCAACTACCTTTTGCAATACTTCCTGAAATGGGAATCAAATCCCACGCCGCCTCAGCTTATGACAGGAGATAAAATATCAAACCTAGCTGTAGAACTACTGCTAGAATAAAGTTATCTATTCAAATGCTGCGGGGAGGTGCAAGAACATAGATATTTCAGGACTGTGAAACATTTGACAGAGAAATTGTCAATCATACCAGCCTAGTGTCTGTTTTTTCTTGTCAAACAAGAAGTGCATCCATCTCTAGCCACGTCATATCAGTTTTTGGCATCTTGGCAGTGATCAAGTAGCTCTGGAGTCTGTGTCTCACATCTTCAACCTGATGGGCATGTTTAATGGGGCCAACAGGCCAGCTGGGCTCTGATTTGAGAAAAGGGAGCTTAGTAAAATGAGGAAAGAGTTTAGTTAATCATCCATAAGAATTTTATACATTTAAGTCTTTCACTCTTTCTGTTAGTTTATCCTCCTCTCTTGTATAACAGGTTTCACTTAACCAGTTTAAGTAAATACCTTTGTTCAGAATAAAGGACTTGATGTTGCAAGTTTAATCAACATTTATTGTCAATGAAGTGAGAGAGTATTAAAATGAATCCTGTAACCAGATTATTTTTGTAACTTCTATTAAGAAAATGCAAATGGAAACAGCATAAGATTGTGTAGGAAGTCTCAAGTGGTCCTTTTAACAATATTTAAATGGCCTACAATCCATGTTATAAATAAACCTGAAAATAAATACATAATGCAGTCCTACCCCTGGCAGATTTGAAACCGCTTGCTGCCATGTAAACTGGCTTGAGGAAATGAGCAGTATTAGGGGGCTGGGTGGCTGTTTTGGTCTTGGGTTGTTAGCACAGCCCTGTCACCTTTCTTTCAAGGTGGATTTTTTGGCTCCAAAGTCTTGTGATCTCTTGAGAAGTTTTGTAAAGCTTTAAGCCTTTCCTAGACTATTTCTAGGAGAGGTGGTCTTAATTTATATCACATCACAACTTCACTGTGCCGGTCTGAGCTTTTCAAACCACATCATCAGTCTGGCATTACCTGAGCCAGAGAAGCTTTGGCTGCTGTCAGGCAGTTATGTTTTCTGGGTCTCATTTCTTATCTCTCTTCAGGGAGACAACCTGAAAAAGTGTTAGCGATGTTGATGGCACTGTTGAAAGCCGGTGATATCCAAAACCACTTAAGTTTCTGTTCGCAGAGCTGGAAAGTGGTCTTGAAGTAAATGTAATCCATTGTATGTCCTTTTTACTGAGTATCAGTATGATTGAAATGTCAGAAATGCTTTTTTTTTTTTTGGGTGGGGGGCGAATCTCCTTTTAATTTGCATTAACTCCACAACCTAACAGTATTTATTTTTGTTTCATTTTTCTAGGATATAGTTACTTGTTCAAAGAGCAGCTTTTTGTGGGTGGGAGGGAAGAGAATAGAAAAAAAGATTGATGCTTTGTGGGTGAATTGCTAACTATAGCTATGCTCATCTGAAAGTAACTTTGCTAACAGGTATTCATTAAAGCCTTTGGTGTACTCAGTTCTACCTGTGATGTTAATGGAATGATTCCTCTAGCTACTGAATCTGTAACAGGCATTCAAGAATAACTTAAACTACACTGTATATTAAACTCTAAGTGGGCAAAGAAATTCTGATTAACATGGCAATGATGTTTTAAGACTCCGTGGAAACTCAGTACTACTGACTCCTGTAAATACTCCAGTGTCCTGCTGTTAAGAGTTAGGAGATGGCATCTATTTCCTTGCTCCCTCCCAAGCACTCTGGTTTGCAAATATTTAGTTTTTGACATTTATCTAATTATAGTTAACTTTTAGGCTGTAGAGATCTGGTCATTATTTGTCAATTCAAGTGCACAGCCAGCAGTTGAGAAGCGTGTGTTTACAGAATGGACAAATCCTCTCTTGCTGTTATCCAGCATTTGGGTCTGTGGCTGCATGAATTGAGGAGGTGGAGAAAATCATTATGGACAAATTCATGTTGACAGAATTATTATGCTAGTCTTGGAACTTCTAAATATGTGAAAACCTTGTATGTTCCCTAATTAGCCAGTGGGAAGGCGAGGAAAATATTTGAAATTGCCAGCACCTGTGTAAGCATGTAACTATCTTTCAGCCCATGCTCTTAAAAAAGAGCAGACATATAGGGAAAATTATGATGTATATCCTATTTGTCACATCGAAGTTAAGGATGATTATTGCTTTATTTCACTGTATTTTCTGGGCCCTTGACCAGAGCCATGATTTCATTAATTAAGGTGTGTTTACTAGTCTGGATGCTGAATTTGCATTATACTTGTAATCTCTGGACTGATTATTTGATCACCATCATTGTCCAGGATTACAAGTTGCTATTTTATTTATTTATTGGTTGTCAAAGCAGCAAAGTCCTCTTTCTCCTCATGTGTTTTTTGTTGGTTTGTTGGGTTTTTTCCCACAAAATCAGGTCTACAGCAGTCTTTGCACAAGTTCATTGAAGGTGCTCTGTAAAGATCTGTAATTTTTAATAGCTTTCATGCCCTGTATCATGTGCTCCTTAGTTCTCTTCTCTGTCACACTGTTGTAACTACAAACTATCTGTAAACCAAGAAATGGATTTATATTCTTTTTATTCTTCACTGGAAAAACGGGTTTGAAGAAATGGGAGAGGAAGAATGAATGGGGTCTTCAGAGCGTGTTTGTGTTTTGGAGTGGTAGTGATGTTTAATGTGTGAAAAGAGAATATCGTCACACTGAAGGAAGAAATGCTGTAATTTTGATCTGTAATTTTGCAAGCATGGATATCTATCTCCTGCAGTGTGTTACCAAGTTGTCTGCAGCATTGAAAGTGTTTGGGTCACTACTGGAGATCCCAAGATGCTTGGTCATTCTCTACCTTTCCTCACTGCAGAGCACTGTTGGAGGGTGATGGATTAGTTAAGCACAAACTTCACTGATAGAGCAGTGATGACATCTGGTAAATTAAACTTTCTTGTGTGAGGCTGTTTTAGTGCTTGCTGTGATGGAAGCGAAGATGATGTACAAATTTTCCACTGTTGTGGGAATTTGGTTTATAAATTAGGAAAAGGTTTGAGAAGCAGCTGAAATGAAAAACATCTGCTTGCTTGCATTAAATTTAGGTTGGTCTGTATAGCTGTGGCTTTAGCCATTCTACCTTTTGTTATTTTCAACAGTTTTAGTTTGTTACCTTTGCTCGTCTGTAACTTCCCGTAGCAAAAAAATCAAAACACCATTCAAGCTGTTAACTCTTGTAAAGTGGCTAAGGGTCTAAATAGCTTTTACGCAATCAGAAGTGATTTTTTTGTTGACCAAACTCAGGTTTCAACACAGTCTTAAGGCTTCAACGCAGAACAAGCCCTTCCTCAAAAACACGTGCTGGAGTGAGCGTGAAGACTGAGAGAGATGAGTGGTGATTCTGTACTAGGAGGCTGCAGCATCAAAGAATGCACGTGCTGCAAAACCAGACTTCACTGCCAGATTTAAGTGGTAGAAAAAAAAGCCCCAGACTTTCAGCTTCTTTTAGTTTCACTAACATGTTTACTTTGAGTTTGTGTGCTTCATCGACCCTCTGGGACAGGTTAATGGTTTTTTGTATTGCTTTGAGTTGGGGATTGTGTTACCTGTCTGTACGGTGCTGAATGTATGGAAAATACATAGTAATAACTATATAACTTGTCATCTCTGAAAATTTACCCTTTTTTTTAAAGATAGTTTGCTATATAATGTTCCATTGTTTCAATAATCCTTGTGAAAGATCACTACTAAAAGTAGCTGTTGCACTGGCTCATTTGGCAGAGAAGCTGAACAGCTGAGGATTCTTTATTATTACCTTGTGTTTTGAATCGTAGCTTTAGAAGTCAGTGTAGCTTATCTCAGGGTCTGACCATAGAACATTGTTGAAACTGTTGAGCCAAATTGCATCATCTAACTGCTGGTAAATTATAAAAAGAAAAAAAATCAAGTGTTTGCTTGCAAAAACTTAGGGTAATGATGGCTGTCGTAAGAAGGTCCTCTCAGTACTAACACGCCTATAAATTTGGTAGCATTCCTGAAAATGTAATTAGAGTTTTCTGCAAGCCTGATAACTTCTCCTAGTGTATTTAGTTAAATGTGTAGTTTGAATGAGTGAAAGATTTTAGTCAAGCTCAATTTGGAAAAGGCTATTTGAAAAATCTACTCTATACAAGGACAAAGTTCTGCACAAGGAGCTGTGATGTTTTCAGGGTATACTGGCTTGAGAGATAATTATAGAAGAGCTTGTAACTACCTGTAAAGTAGGATGTAACATGTTAGTGAATAGGAAATATTCCACTCATTGTTATCTCTCTCTTTATTGTGTGTTTTCACTTTCTTAAATGCTTGCTTAGTATTAAACTACCAGTCAAACTTCATTTTTTTTTTTAGTTTTCCATTTCTTTGGAAAACTTGCTAGTCTAATATATATGTCAATAGAACATGTCTAGTTCTTGGATTAATTTTTGTCCTTAGAATAACCTTGAGACACATGCCAGACTGACATACACACATGAGCTTATCTATATTTTTCCTTCACTCCCAAGTAAAAATTTGTTTAACAAAACTTTAGGAGCTGTGTTGTGAGGCAAATGATGAAATATGGCTTCCATTTACATCCGCAATGCAAACATGGAACTTTAAGTGAAAAAGCTCTATGAATTAAGTGTCTGTTTTTAACTAGACAGTGACATTAAATGAAGAGACCCTTGCTGAAGATGTCTTTGATGGAAAAAGCTGGGTTTCTCACTAGAGCACTGGAAATGATCCAAAACCAGATGGTTAAACTTTCCCTTTGGAAGTTGTACTTGCTGTTTGTACTGAAAAACTTTTCATCTTAGAGTTTCCTGATTGCATAATTACAAGATTAATTTTTATTTAGGATACAGTAGATAAAAATTGTGATTCATATTTTGGGTATGGTTGCAGGCATTATTTTTAATTACAGGGTAATAAGGTGCGATTTTAATACTGTTTTCCATTCCCATGCTGCTTCTCCAACCCAAAATTTCCAACTGCATACGAAAGGCTAGAGCTTTGGTTTTTTTCCTAGTTGCTATAGTAATATAGTGAAACAGTTTGATCACTCATGAATTGAAGAATAGAAAAGTCCAGTCAAATACTAACAATTACTTGTGATGTTCTCAGGGTTTTGTTTTTTTTACTGTAGATGAAATTGATTTGTCATCTCTTGGAAAAGACAACTTTTTAAGGATAGCATTTTTTAAGTGGTTGGAATACCTTCAACTATTTAAAACCTTCAGTTTTAAAAAAATTAGATATTTAAGTAAATTATAATGCTCATTACTACGTAATTGTTTTTTGCTTCATTTAGGTCAGGAAACTTGCAATCTTTTCTTCCCAGGTCATATGTATCAAGATTAGAAGGGACTCTGCCCTTCCCTTGAAATTAAATACTAATCTTTAACATTTATTTTTCGTAACTTGCTGTTTTGTCAGGCTATTCATGAACAATGTGCAAATACCACCCTAGCGTTACTGTTAACTGTAACCTAACTTATGAGTTGCTTATGCTGCTGTTGATCTCTGATTCTGTGCTTGCACTCTGCGTCACGTAACCACGTCCAGGCCTGCTCTGTGCTTTGCCTTTTCTTGTCCTGTTCCTTTCTGGAGTGTTGGACCTGTGGTCTCTGCTGTAGCCACAGGGAGAGGGCGGAGGCAGCCTGTCTTCCTCTTAATTACTGGTGTTCTTGTTTTTCCTTAGTCAAGGGCTGGAGAAGGGTAAACCAGCTGTTTGAGTGCTATTTTACTTTATTTTTGTCAGGGCAGAACCATCAGCACTCCGAAGTTTCTGGAGACCAAATCTGTGTTGTAGACTTCAGAATGTCATGAAACCTGCAGTTCCCTAATAAATTTAGGTTAAATGCAGAGCTGAAGACAAAGATCTTTTCATTTGACAAACCCTTGATTCCCCCCTTTAATAGAATATTTCAGTGCAAGTGTGTTTTGTTTTTTTTAAAAAATTATCATCATCAGATTTCAGAGCTGAGTTCATCAGTCACTGGTATAGATGTTTGTGCTGTGTGTCCTGCTATGCCATTAGATTCTTATTTTGAATCTGTGCCCAATCCTATAAAACAATGCTGTATCTTTTAGGACAACTCAGACAATCTCTGTTTATTTGCAAGCTGCATGAATTAATTTTAACATACAGATTATCTTCATTTTGTAGTTCTGCTTTAAACTTGTGGGTTTATGTCTGTCTTATTATCAGATAAAGACTAGGGAGCTGTGGCTAAATGATTTGGGGTGATTGTTTTTCCAGCTTGTTCCAGTGATTATTTTTTTTTCCTTGAGTTTTTTCCTTTGTTGTGAAGTGACAGCAAAAGTGATGAAGTTTTGGTGCAGGAATCTGAAATGCACATGACAAAGCGTAAAGGGGAGCATATGACTGCCTCATATGACAAGCTGTAACAAGTGAACAGTAGCAAGAAGTTATAGAAATACAAATATTACCGTGGACATTTTTTCAATCCTTGTGTCATTGAGGCTACTTACTTCGTGTTGGGGCTGGTTCTTATTCTTTTTAGGCAAGAGGAGCTTCCTGCTGGTAGGAAAAAAGGCAATAAAGATCACTGTAAAGTTGTGCTATCCCTCTAGTCAGGAAGCGTACAGTTGTCTTCCTTCATGACAAATGAAACTATAAGCAAATAGACCCCTCCAAGTAAAGGTGGCATGCGGTCTCAACTATGGATATTAAGTTAATAGAAAACCAAAAATGGTACCTGGTGATGCAGATATTTCAATCCCAGAGTCTCTTATGTGGCGTCAAGCAAACATACCTTATCTGTCCTTTTTTGTGACAAGAACTCTAGTTACAATGTAAATCTTCTAATTTCCAGTACTTATATTTCCCTGACCTTACAGTAGAAGAGGCAAAGTGTTCCAGAATCTCACGTGTCTCTTGAGAACAGTTTTTTTGTAGAGTTGCTGTGTGGAAAATGGATCAAAGGGCTTCCCCTAAATCTGATTGCTAGAACTTCATTTTTGCAAGAGTGTGTTCCAGTGTATTTCCTTGAAGCTATTTTGGTTTTGAATTGTGCTTTGTGGTGTTATGTGCAGCAGTACTAAACAGAATGCAACTGTTGGTTGGTCTACATTTGGTAAAGTGTTTGAACATGCATCTTGATTAGATATGGTTTCAATTACAATGTCTGTAGTATTTTTCATCTAGGTTGCAATTCCACATGCTTGGAGTCATTGGAAAACATATTTCAGAGGATTGTGGGTTGTGAATTAGCTATCCTCTTTACTTAAGGAGGGGAAAAAAAAGTGCTGATCTTGCCACCTTTGCCAAGGTTAGCCTCTGCAAAATCCCTGACTTCTTTCTTTAGCAGCTTTTGTGCTGGGGACATGGCTAGCATACATGAGTAAAGGCAAATTGTAGCGTTGTATCAACAGACTCCACCATTCAAAAAACAAATTAAGATGAGTAAGTTGCTTTAGTAATTGCTAGCTTTTTAGTGTTTTGAAAACATCAACTACAAACTCCTCCTTTAGCTAAGAACATCAGAGGTATAGCTGACTTGTTTTCAAAAGTAGAGAATTTCAAGTTTTATATATAAATTGGAGTAAAAAGTTATTAAAAGATGACTGGTAACTTTACAAAATAGGAGGGTATTTTGAATTTCAAATTTTTGCTGACTCACAAAATTAGAAATGTTCAAAACCACCTTTTTCTACAGCCAGCCCTGGGACAAAACTGTTAACATTCAGCTGAAGTGGGGAGCTCTTTTGGGCTGTAAATGGCAGGAACTGTCCAAATGCCTCAGTCGCTTTTTCCTCTGCCAGATCCTTGGATGTCTGGGCTTGATGTTGCAGTTACCACTGTGGGTGAAGGGTTAAAATACAAAACAGTGGCTATGGCTAGAGGCGAAAGGGAGGAACAGCTCTTCCCAGAAGCAGTAATTGCTGTTCTCGGTATGTCTGATCCTTTAGTGGTAGCAGAGCAAGGAGTTTATCTTTCAGCAGCTCTTCCCTGAATCTCCATCTTGGTATTGCTCCTTCATTTTTTAGGATGAAATTAAAATTTTCATCACAGTAAAGAAGCCTCCTCTGCCATTTTCCATATGCTGCTTCTTTCCAGTAAAGCTAATGCTTTTAGTGGCTTGGATAAGTTCTTTCAGCATGGCTGGAATTTCACAGTAGCTGCAACACTTGTCTGTAGCTTGCCGTTTGCTCTAGTCAGTGTTAAAAATAATTTTTAGAGAAGGAAAATTAAGGTACATGAACTCCGTGACAAGTGTCTGTTGAAGTTTCTGTAAGCTGAACTGTCCTGTAACAAGTGCATGGATTCACAGACAGCTGATGGAAGATGCGTTTAGGCAGTATGAAAACTCATTTAGGTTGCAATAATAGTATGGAACTGATACTTTTGCCTAGCCTATCACAAACAGAAAGACATCCATAAAGTTGGTTTTTTTTTTATTAATGTGTTCGCTTGGAAGGGTCCAAGCCCCTTGCAGTAAGCAGGCACATCTTCAACTAGATCAGGTTGCCCAGAGCCTCATCAAGCCTGGCCTTGAATGTCTCCAGGAATGGGGCCTCCACCACCTCTCTGGGCAGCCTGTTCCAGTGTCTCACCACCCTCATTGTAAAGAACTTCATCCTAATGTCTAATGTAAACCTACCCTGCTCTAGTTTAAAACCATTGCCCCTCATCCTATCGCTACATGCCGTTGCAAACAGCCTTTCCCAGCTTTCTTATAGGCCCCCTTCAGGCACTGGAAGGCTGCTATAAGGTCTCCCCGGAACCTTCTCTTCTCTAGGATGAACAACCCCAACTCTCTCAGCCTGTCTTCATAGGAGAGGTGCTCCAGCCCTTGGATCATCTTCTTGGCCCTTCCCTGGACCCGCTCCAACAGGTCCATGTCCTTCTCATGCTGAGGGCTCCAGAGCTGGACACAGTACTACAGGTGGGATCTCATGAGAGCAGAGTAGAGGGGGAAAATCACCTGTCTGGATCTGCCGGCCACGGTTCTTTTGATGAAGCCCAGGGTGCGATTGGCCTTCTGGGCTGCAGGTGCACATTGTTGGCTCATGTCCAGCTTTTCATCCACCAGTACCCCCAAGTCCTTTTCTGCAAGGCTGCTCTTTTATCACATCATCCCCCATCCTGTATTGATAACGAGGATTGTCCCGACCCAAGTGTCGGACCTTGCACTTGGCCTCGTTGAACTTCATAAGGTTTGCTCAGGCCCACCTCTCTAGCTCATCCTGGTCCTTCTGGATGACATCCCGTCCCTCTGGCACATCGACCGCACCGCTCAGCTTAGTGTCGTTGGCAAACTTGCTGAGGGTGCACTCGATCCCACTGTCTATGTCATTGATGAAGATGTTGAACAGCACCAGTCCCAGTACGGATCCCTGAGGGACACCACTTGTGACCCCTCTCCATCTGGACATGAGCCATTGGCCATCACCCTCTGGATGTGACCATCCAGTCAGTTCCTTATCCACCGAACAGTCCACCCATCAAATCCGTATCTCTCCAACTTAGAGAGAAGGATGTTGTGGGGGACCGTGTCAAAGGCCTTACAGAAGTCCAGATAGATGATATCCGTAGCTCTCCCCTTGTCCGCTGATGCAGTCACTCCATTGTAGAAAGCCACTAGCTTGGCCAGGCAGGACTTGCCCCTGGTGAAGTCATGCCGGCTGTCTCTAATCACCTCCCTGTCTTCCATGTGCCTTAGCATAGCTTCTAGGAGGATCTGTTCCATGATCTTCCCAGGCACAGAGGTGAGGCTGACAGGGCAGTAGTGTAATTGGAAAATGGAATACATCTTAAACTATATTTTTTTTAAGTAGTAGTTTTAACTGGTACGTAAGACTCACTGTTAGTTTCCTTATGATTTCTAAATGGAGCAATGCATTGTGCATTAAATACGATACACCAGTCTTTTTCTCTGTGTCCTTGTGATTGATGAAGAGGTAAATTCTTAGCATTTTTAAGGCAATAAAGTATTTGGCATCAATCAAGATTCAATACAGCCCCAGTACTTCCAGTATCCTCCTTTTTGGAGGATTTTATTGCTTGAGAGTAATATTTTGGGCTGACTTTGTGGTTTATGAGTTCTTCACTGGAGAATAATTGTCTTTTGCCGTGTCTTAATTGATTTTTATTGATGTGGCATTTCTTTGTACTAGAGATATTAAAAATAATTGTGTTTTAGACATTCTGTTTTTTTTTCTTTTAGAGACAGAACAGATCTAGTATGGGGACAAAGTTGTAATTTAGTTATGAAAAGTATTGCAGGTTGGTGGAGCCTGACACTGTTGTTTTATGTTTGCAACAGTGTGGTGTTACTGCCTTTGTTAGTTTGTCCAAGGTGTTAACCTGTGTTTTATTGTAGAAGTAGAGCCTATTGAACTTTATCCTGACACCTAAAAGCACATTACTTTACAAGTCTGCCTTTTCCTTAGCAGAAATGATGAAGGATTCATTTTGAAGCCTAAAGAAGCTCAGTTGAGTAGCTGTCAGTGCTATTCCTATGTGGCATAGAGAGAGTCTTTATTTAGAAGAAATCATTAAAATAATCTATAAATCTAGGCAGGAGAATCTCAGGCTAGTGTCAACAACCACACTACTCTGCCTTCCTCAAGTGATGTTTTGTTACTATTTCCTTCTCAAAGCAGAGCTTCTTATGCAGCAGCAGCCAGGTATTTGGGGATTTTCAATACTAGAGCTGACAGGATCTGTTACAGAACTGGTACAAGTTGGTCCAAACAATAAATTTTAAAGTAGTAATAGCAAGTAATTGTGAATAACTAGGAAGAGAATAGGAACCCTTCAGTTCATTACTGTTTGGATTATGTACATGTTATTTTTGTTGGGTTGTTTTTGTTAAGTTTTTATGTAAATTAAACTTTTAATTCAAGATTGTGAAATCTGATTTGTATGTATAATCACAATGAATTTGATACAAACCAATGCTTATTTCTGGTGGAAGAAAATCGGTATGTAAAGGTTAAGTTATGATTTCAGAACAGAAACAGTGCAAAATGACTGGTATGACTAAAATGGTTTAAATATTGAAGGCTCAAAGGAATAATATTAAAATAACATGTTAAAGAGTCTATGAGCAGAACTGCCTATAGTTCTGCACAAATTGAATTAATATTTTATTCCTTCATGAAGTGACTAAAGGTCAACCGAGTATATTTCTACCAGTGTAACGAGTACAGAATTCAGAGTACCAACTTAAAAAAAAAAAAAGTACGGAGTGTGTACAGCTTTTTAAAAGGTTTTTGCAGTCAGATATTTCAGAAACTATTACTGAAAAAACATTTCTTTAGCTGTATACAGGAAGTGTTAAGATGTCTTAAATTTTTAGCTCACTAGTTTATAGTTAAGAAAACTGTTTTGACAAGGCCACTACTATATGCTTAAGTCCAGAGTGATAGGGCTGACCCTATTAAATGATCATAGTTTTCCACATTCTGGTGATTAACAGGCTTTGAACTTTCCTGGCTTTCTTAATCCCTTTTAATCATTTAAACCTATTATTGTTTTGACTTCAATTTCAAAAGCCCTTTAAATCTGTCTTACAATATTAATAGCTGATTAAAGTCCTGGTTTCCAACCATATTATCAGTGGGGAGTCTATCTTACTACACTGAATAATTTAGAAACAACTGTTTAGGAAATGTTGATTCGGGGGAGGGGGGCAGGGAGGGGGAACCAACGAAGAAAAGACACCAGAAAAACTATACCTAGTAATGTTTGTATTTAAATTAGTGATCATATCCATGCAAGAGATTGGGGAAACTTAATGCTTCTAATTCATGACACAAATAACTATATTTCTTTTTTCTTCTAGATTTCAGGAGTGTAATTTTAAGTTAATTCTGTGTTGAAATTTAGATCCCTCCTTCCTTTCTATAATAAACATTGTGGTAAAAAAAAAATCTTTCTGCTAATGTTTTTGGGATCCATTTCACCCAGAAATTCCAAGTTTTTTTCTGAAAAACAGGGGTTTGTTTAGGATGTGATGCAACCAAATAAGACTCCAGTCATTCTAATACACAGGAGCTGCGTACTAACAACTGTGTAAAAATTAAAACACCTGAAATAACTCCATGGGTTCTCTAAGGTGGTCCTTCATTCTTTCATTTATATTCCAGTACCAGTGCTTAAAGTCTGGAGTTTTTTAATAAATGAAATGGACAAGATCTGTGGTTTGAGTTGCACTTAAACTTTTTCTAAAGCAGATACTTTTGTTTTGTTAAGGAGTGTAATTCTCTGCCAGGACAATGCTATGTGGTCTTTTCCTTGCTGGACTTGATTCTGTGTCATTGATAACTATGATGTAATTTGTTTTCAACAGGCTTCAGATAGCGGTATCTTAACCTCCTATTGCTATTTTTTTTTCATGTTTCTTTCCTATTACCACTAGTGTGTGCTTTACTCCTACCTATATTTCATAGAATCATAGAATGGGTTGGGTTGGAAGAGACTTTAAAGATCGTCTAGTTCCTGTCCTCCTGCCAGCAACACCTTCCACTAGACCAGGTTGCTCACAGCCCCATCCAGCATGGCCTTGAACACCTCCAGAGATGGGTCATCCACAACTTTTCTGGGCAACCTGTTCCAGTGCCTCACCACACTCAGAGTAAAGAACTTCTTCTAAATATCTAGTCTAAATCTAACCTCTTTCAGTTTAAAACTGTTACCCCCCATCCTACCACTACACTCCCTGATAAAGAGTCCCTCCCCATCTTTTCTGTAGGCCCACTTTAGGTACTGGAAGGCTGCTATAAGGTCTCCCTGGGCTTTCTCTTGTCCATGCTGAGCAACCCCAACTCTCTCAGCCTGTCTTCATAGGAGAGGTCCTCTAGTCCTCTGATCAGCTTCGTGGCCCTCCTCTGTACTTGCTCCAACAGGTCCATGTCCTTCTTGTGCTGAGGACTCCAGATGTGGACGTGGTACTCCAGGTGGGGTCTCACGAGAGTGGAGTAGAGGAGCAGAATCACCTCCCTGGCCACCCTTCTTTTAATGCAGCCCAGGATGTGATTGGCCTTCTGGGCTGCAAGCACACATTGTTGGCTTATGTTGAGTTTCTCATCCACCAACACGCCCAAGTCCTTCTCCTCAGGGCTGCTCTCAGTCCATTCTCCGCCCAGCCTGTTTTTGTGCTTGGGATTGTCCTGGCCGATATGCAGGACTTTGCACTGGGCCTTGTTGAACTTCATGAGGTTTGCAAGGGCCCTCCTCTTAAGCCTGTCAAGGTCCCTCTGGATGGTATCCCTTCCCTCCAGCATGCTGGCCACACCACACAGCTTTGTGTTGTCGGCAAACCTGCTGAGGATGCACTCAATCCCACTGTCCATGTTGCTGACAAAGATGTTAAATAGTACGAGTCCCAGTACTGACCCCTGAGGAATGATACTTGTCACTGGTCACCACTTGGACATCAAGCCATTGACTGCAACTCTTTGAGTGCAGCCATCCAGACATTTTCTTGTCTACTGAGTGGTCCATCCATCAAATCCATGTGTTTCCAACGTAGACCGGGATGTCGTGTGAGACAGTGTTAAACGCCTTGTCCAGGTAGATGACATCAGTTGCTCTTCTGCTATCCACCAAAGCTGTAACCCCATCATAGAAGGCCACCAGATTTGTCAGACACGATTTGACTTTAGTGAAGCCACATTGGCTGTCACTGATCACCTCCTTTTTTTTCCATGTGCCTTAGCAGAGTTTCCAGGAGGCTGTCCTCCATGATCTTGCAGGGCACAGAGGTGAAACTGACTGGCCTGTAGTTCCCCAGGTCTTCCTTTTTTCCCCCTTTTAAAAATGGGAGTTATGTTTCCCCTCTTCCAGTGAGTGGGAACTTCCCTGGACTACTGTGCCTTGTCAAATATGATGGATAGTGGCTTAGCAACTTCATCTGATGTTTTTTTCTTCCCAAGCGAAATGTTTAGTTATGTGTTTTTATGTTTAAAAATGAAAGGGGACAAAATAATTAGGGAGGTCAACTGCACACTCTGTTGTTTTTTTGCTCTTTTTTGGTGTATTTGCTCTTTCCTGTTTCTACTAAAGTAGTTCATTGATGTCTTCAATGTTTGACATGAGTTGGAAGCTCATGTTGAGTTAGTTGCAGATTATGACACCTGGTTTCCCCCCTCACCAAGTTGCTACTCTATGGGATGCCTTTACCCCTGCCCATATTTTTATTCTTTTTGTTTACCTACTTGGCTCTGCATCTGTCTGTATTTTGAGGTTACTGTGTTTGAATGGGTTCATCTTGCTGCCTGCTAGAATGTTCTTTTGCCACTACATGCCCTTGCCAGTTGGCTGTCATCTATGGATTTCATCAGTAGCTATTGTGCTTAACTCTAGATCGCTCATAAACGTGTGGCATAGTTTGGGGTCTAGCGCTGATCCATATTGAAGTCAATCTGGGATGTGCGTTCTCTTACAGCCCTAATACTTTCCTAGAGGAATGACTCAAAAGTCTTTTAGGCAGTTTCTTTTTCCTCTTTTTTTTTTTTCTTTTCCCCATATAAGTTGACTATTGCAGAACTTAGGTTTTTCTGAAAGCAGGTTTTCTTTGGGATTTTATTGCTATCATACAATCTCTCTTTAATCTTTCAGTTTTTCAAGGAAGAGATTCTGGACTTGCATTTTGTATTTGGCAACAAAGCAGTATCTACTCAGTAAGGAATTTTTCTAAAATTGTCTAACGGGTACAGGGGTATCCTGGAGTAACAGTGAATGATGATCATCTGTCGTTAAAACCAGAAATTAATGTAGCAGGGGTCCTTGTTTTCCTGTCAATTTTAGGCCAAGAAAGAATGTGAAAAGGTAGGTGAAACCAACTGCCCTGTTATGGAACAGGGGAGAGAAATTTTGAGGGACTGGGGAGAGTAATGGTGTTCAGATGGTGAAGCTGGAAGACTGTAGCAAAGCAACAGAGGAATTTATGGAAAAAATGAAAAAGCAAATGTATTAAACTGGCAGAATAAAAGCAGTGCAAGTCAGGCGAGGGACTGAGACTTTCAGGATATGAATCAAAGCCCTTTGCTGTTTGTTGTTTTTGTTTTTTTTTTTTTTTAATGGGGGGAAAAAAAGATGACTTAAAACAAATATTTGGACTAGGGTGTAGCTATGTGTCAGTTACACAAAACTTTAATTTTGGTTTAGCTGATTCCATGTGGCCCATGATGAATTTGGCTGCTGAATTTATGCATAAGGTGTGGTTTGGGTTGTGGTTTTTTGTTTTCATATTGATTTAGAAAATGCACAGCCCCTAGAATCTGGCTTAGCAAGGTTAAAGTAATGATCCAAACAAATGCAAGTCATGGTACACTCCATATTTGTGTACATGAAAAAGATTACTAGGCTGATCAGAAGAATAAGGCTACATTAGACTTAACTGAAATTTTTAAGCAACTGTAGCCTTGTCAAAAATGCAGAAATACTGCCTTGCTTTCCTTACTGTAGGAAAAGCAGTTCACTTATTGCCTTTTGATCTCTGTATAGATCAAGACAGAAGAAATGTAGTTAGCAGGTGTGGCAGCATTACTTGTTCTGTCTGATAAATTGCACATGGAAGCTGAGAAACAGGGTGACCTTCTATACCCATCCCCCATAAATCTTATGTATTAGAAATATTTTGGGAGCTTCTGTTGGGCTTGCCGTGTGCATTGGTCTGTAAATGCTTGTGAGGATGCACTGCTGTAGCAAGTTCACACATGGCTGTGTTCCTGACCTGAAAGATCTTGTGGGATATATTAACTGTGTTTGGTAGAAAGCAGTCAATGCAGTTTGAAAAAGGACATATGAGCATCAATGTCCCACAGGCTCGTTGTCCTAGTTTTCACAAGACTAATAATTAATAAGAACCAACAGAAAAAGGACTGCATTTCTCTTTTTCGAACAGCGAAAGTAGCCTTAACATGACTTGAAAGTTATGGCAACATAATTGCTGAATCATTCTTATGGAAACTTCTTTTGATTAATCTGAAATACAAGAAGACTATACTGAAGTTCTTAAGGTTTCTTAATGGCTTTGTTGAAAATCGATAAAGAAATGCTTCTGTAGAGCCCTGTGTTAAAAGGTCTTTTCTTTTATTAATGAAGCATGGTCTAGTACAGCAGAAATTCTACTTGTCTTGTCCAGTTAATATAACCAACCTGCTTTGGCTCTCTGACAGAGAAGTCGTACTCTGTTCCTCTTTCTGGATGACTTTTCTGCAAAGTTCAAAGAACATTTTGGAAAATCTACCCTTTCGTAAGTTCCATTTTTAATCAATATGGGAAATACTTAGAAAAGTAACTGCAGCAAGGCATGTCAAGTACAATATGCGTATGGAATAACAAAGCCCAAGTGCATTTCAAGGGGAGTGGGGTTAGTCAGAACCATGTAGTGTGGCGAAAAGTTTGTGTTTATTTGTACATCAAACAAGGCAGAGGAATGTTTGTGCAGATATATGTTTGGAGCTTCCTAGGGTGCTTTACTTTGGCAAGTTTGTATTATTGAAATAGTATTAATTTTTTTTTTTATACTGACTATTCACATTCATGGTTAATGTAGAAAAAATTCTGGTACCTCTAGTGTCTTGTTTCTTCACAAGTATTCTTGAAAATATTGATGAAAATATTACTCTGATACTTATACAGTTTTGTATACTCCTTTGTTTCTGGGTAGTCAGCATGATGGAGATTTTGTCTTGGCTCTTCTGGTCTGAGCAGCAGTGTATAAGTCTGTGCTGATTTTTAGTTTGATATCTGTGCAATTTTTAGCTATTGTTTCTATGTAAGTTTTTGCTTAGGTTGGTGGATTCAAATCAGAAATTTTGAAAGGTGAATTAACTTCGAAGTTATGAAGATCTATTGCCACTTTCTAAACCTGTTTGCTCATCAGCAGTTTTTATTTTGGGCCTTAGGACAGGTGTGTTTTACCGGCTTTTCAGGAAACTCTTGTTTGTAGAGCAGATCTGAACTTGATACTCATTTGGTGTTTTTTACCGGTACGTACTTAGCGTAGGCTGTGTTCTCTCTTTAATTTGGTTAAGGCTTTGTAAAATTGGATGCTGCCTGCAGGGAACCATACCTTATGGCTCTTTGTTACATTTAGAGCAGCAAAAAATGCTGACTACAGTCCAAGCACATTAATTTTCATACACTCTCATATTAGAAGCTGAGAAATAAAAAAGCATGAGTCATAGGATTACCGTTTCAGAAGGATCTTTAAAATGCATTGCACAAGTCAGAGTTGAACTTACAGATTCTAGTATGCTTAGAAAATGAAGACATTTAATAAAAATGTTACATTTCTGCAAAAACTGAAATTGAGATGATAAATTTGTAAGTGAATGCTGGGGAAGTCATATACATGCAAGAGAAGAATATGCCACCTTCTCTTTTTTTTTTTATAATCAAATAGAACATATCTGTCAGAGTTGTACCTCTAGCTGTTACACAGTAAAACTCTTCCAAGTGGCCTTGGCATTTTTTTTGACAGAGTATATTTAGCTGTATGTACAGCCAAATTTCCCTAACAGTGTTCTGGCTCTGTATAATGTCTGTCCTCAGAATGCCTGCAATAATATTTTAGTCTGGGTCTCTGCTAATTTATTCTCAGGCTTGTGGAAAGGGAAAATGTTTAAGGTTAATGTCGTTGTGAATTTATAATTAATGTTTTAGGGGGCTAAGTTTTATATTATGTATGTATCTGCATGTACATAAAATTTGGTTCTGGAAATGTATCAGTTAAGAAGGAAGAAAATATCATGAAGTTCAGATCTGAGTCTAGTAGTGTTATTGGTTACAGTAAACAAATGAGAAAAGATTGAGAGGTTCAGGAAAACTTTGTCTTGGGAAGTAGAAAACATCCTTGATAATTACAATTCAATTATTTCAGCATTTTTTCTCAATGAAGTATATCCCCAGTTTGTTAATGTTCTGAAGTTACAGAGTTAGGGACTAATGGGACGCATTCAAATCACCTTGCACGGTAGGCTTATTTGGTGATCCTACATCTCTGTGCCCCACTGTAGTCAAAGGACGGAGAAATGCTTTTCCAGAGTGTGAATTGGAGGTGGGGCTTTGTTTCTTAGATTGCTCATTTGTCCTGGTAAGTTAAATGCCTAAATAAGTTAAATAGGCCTTTTTGTAACCAGGTTGGAAAGAATACCATTTAAAAAATTATCTCAACACTGAAAAGAGTAATATAAAGCAGTGTGAAACTTTTCATTTAAACTGTGATTAGAGAATGGGTGATAGAATAATGATCCCTGTTAGCCATCTGCAGTCAGGTCACTTGAGCTTTGATCAGAATAGGGGATGTTGGAGTGACTATGATATGATGACATCTAGAGGTTAGACCAAGAACCTTGTGGCTTAAGAAATTCCATGAGGACCTAAGTTTGGAGAGAAAGGTGCTGTCTTCCAAAGGTGGAAGTTTTACCCAAGGTACAGTCAGCCTGTCTGAAGCCGTCCGCTGCGATGCTGCCAGGCTGGGGTGTGCAGATGCGGGCCGGCAACTGCAGTGCTTGGGTGGAAATGGGCAGCTGGGCAGCGTGAAACTGCTGCAGCTGGGGCACTTCATCTGTCCTCCTTCGTGGCTGTGTACAGCTGCTGTGTCAAAGGGGGTGGCTGGAACACTGGCTACTCTTCCAGTAGGCTAAATGTCTGTGAAGGACATATCAAAGTGTTTAAGTGTATCATTATTTAGATGTACTACAGTTTGTTTTGACATTTACCTTTGGTCTTGCTGTAGACTCTTGCATATTTTTATTCCTAGGTCCCTTTTTTGAAATAGGATCTCGAGCAGTGTTGAAGAGACTATCAGCATTTTGAAACTGTATCACATTTTGGCACTGGATAGTTGAAAAGAGTAATCATTGTTCAATGTGCTAGGATGTGTTGAACTTTGAATTTAACAGGGCAAAAAATAGAAAACAGTGAAGTTGTGGTCCCTTCAGTTCTGTTGCCCACTTCCGTAGCGTATTTGTTTCTCTTCTACTTACTAGTTTAACACCGGGTATGTAAATGTGTATGCTATATTGTTCTGGTTGCTTAGATGGTTTTAAATGTCCTAACTTTCTTTAAATTTTAATACTGCATAGCTTTAACTTCGATTTTTCATCTAGTATCCTTGGCTCCTAAAATGCTTTTTAGAGAAATTCTCTGAAATCTAACCTTCATCAGTTAGGAAGAGCCAACTGGTGCTTATCAATCTTGCCTACAAAACACATGTTGGGAAATATTATGTAAGTTCTTCACTGTGCTAGTTGCACATTTAAATTTATTAAATACTTCAGCAGCTGTGTATGAAATATAATATGCATCCTGTCTTAATGCATAAAGTACTAATAAAAGTTTGAACTCTACAAGCATGTCCCTTTGTGGGAAATTTTCTTTGACAAGTTGCTATCAAAACAATATCTTTAGGGGTCAAGAAAGAATATTTTAAATATTCTTTCTTGGTGAAAGAAGATGGTGGTGGTGAAAAAGATTAGGTAAGCTAAAGTTTTCACCAAAGGAACCATTCTGCAAACCTCAGGGGTAGCAACTGTGTCCCTCCCGCACCCCTCTGTGGTATGTCAGTAACGTACCCAAGCCCAAAATCACACATCTGTTAAACAGCACTCCCTTTATGTTATGTGCTTTCTGACTTAATAGTCTGAGTTAGTAGTGAAGGGTTTTATTTGTTTTTTTTTTTCTTCTAAGTAATGCTGGGGGTTAGATTGTAGTTTAAAAAAAAAAGGTGAAGGAACAAGGAATCTGGAAGCTTTAAAAGTATAGATATTATTTCTATTTTCTCAAAAGACAAACTGTGTTCAGTTCTAGCTGAAGAAATCTGATTTCTGTTCAGAGGAGAAAAGCAGGCAGCGTTATTTTTCGTGAAGAATGGTTGTGACTTTATATGTGTATATATATATTATTTTTTTAATGGGCAAAATTATCTCCATTTACAAAATGGATTGCATATTAGCCAAGGGTATATCTGTCTATGACAGGCAAATCCTTTTAACAAAGGACCTGATTTCATTTTAAGTAAGATTGTAAGTTGCATAAGAAGAGTTAGTGTCCTTTGACTTCTGAAAGATGTTCCTTTTAGAATTTCCTGGTAGCTCTTTGCTTTTTCTCCACTATATATTTGCCATCAATACAATAAAATGCTTATTAAGACATGACAAATGGAGATATCAGGGAGGTTTAGCAGCATTATGAAGAGACTGGTATTGGGCTAGACCCTGTTTCATTAAGGAAGAAGAGCCTGATGCCGTTTACTACAGAAAACATTGATTTGGAAGCAAATGTAAGATCACAACAGTTAAAATTTGTGGCTTAAAGACTGATAGGATGGTGAACTAAAAACAAGACTCGTCAATTAAACCAAGTGACCTAGATCTGTTATTGAACAGTGTGTTACACTATAGTCTGCTTGCTGTAGGAGTCAAATGCAAACCCTGCATTTAGAAGGAGAATGTGTATGGACCTCACTGTATCCTGATTAAAAGTAACTCCATGAAGCATTTAGCAGCAAGTGGATAAATGGATGCAAGTCAGCATGATGCTATGGCAAATAACCTAAGGCAGTCTCTGCATATGTAAACACAAAAAATGGGTCAGTCAGTTGGTGTCTTGTATGTTTGAATGCGGCACGAGTGAGCTTCAGAATGTGTCTGGGGTTGATGCTTGCATTCTAAATGGATGCTGGAAAAACAAGTTTCAGAGAATATCATCAGAAAAAGCTGTAAGGAAGAGAGAACACGCATTTTATCTGTTTATTTGAAATAAAAAAAAAAAAATTGCAAGATAGCTTGATCATAGTTGGTTGGTGACCAGAATCTTTCCTCAGGAGGAGTAATTTATGGTTCTGCAGTTGACTGGAGCGAGGAACAAAAGCAGAGGGCAAAGGGACAGTGGGAACCCTCAACCTTCTGCAGTGTGAGCAGTTAGCTGTTTGCAGAATTATCAAATGGACACTTGATGTTTAGCTGCTTACTGTATGTAAGACAGTATGACTGTCTTACAAACCAATCAAAAAACCCCCAAACCCCAAAAAAACAAACCCCACAGAAAACCATACCAGTTAGATTTGTGGAGTATTTTGGGATGGCAAAAGATTTTGCTCTGCCGCAGAACAAAAGTGAGGTCGCTTCTTAAAGGTTTCCCATAGTGAGTGACAGTACAGCCTGCAGCATGACTAGTAGTAGCCTCTGCTGGGGAAGACTGGGTTCCTTTTTCCTCTCTAATTCAGACAGTGTAGGCAACCTATTCTAATAAATTGCCTGTTAGTTTAAGCTAGCAAAGGACACTGCTTTCTCTCAAGCTCTCATTTTCATCAGAGGTTGCCTGTATGGAACGCAGAAATTTTCCCAAATAGCCTGTTGCTAAAGTATAACTTTTCTATAGAATGTTTTTTGGTATTGATTATAATAGCTTTACTTGTTACAGGGGGAAACGCTACAGCCAGTTTCAGTGTTCATATTATATTCCTCACTGTCATGTTTTGTCATATCCAAATTATAAGATCAATGTACAGTTTATGGTATGAAGTGCAATGCTTTTGGATATATAGCAAGCCAGACTATCTGATATTATTTGAAGCTGTGATACAAAGCAAAGGTTTTGTGTGATGTTAAGTTTACTTTGATGAACATGTAATAAATTTTTTAGACAACTTTGCTGCTGTCATTGCAATACCTGAGGTACCTGAATCAACAAGTATTACATAGTTTAATAATTTGCCAGTTTGAAACTAAAAAAGTACATTTTATGGCTATATTCTCAAAGAAGTAACTACTTTTTGTTTTGTGTTTTTTTTTTTTTTTTTTCAAGGTATGGGCTGAAGCCAAACGACCAAATTTTGGCAGAGGAGAAGCACAAAGAACTGTAAGCTCTTTTATGGTGATATACATGCATTTATATGTATTTACTTTTCTATGTATATATGTATCGTATTATTAAAGACCTGAAGCAAAATTTTTGTGTTTTCATAAATAGTTTCTGCTCCTCAGTATTTTCTACTGTAAACTACACAACCTCTCTGAAAACTAATTGTTTCAAAAAAAGATTTTTTTCATTATTTTTATTAATTCCTTAACCGCGGTTGGTATACATGCAATTTAAATGTCTCTGTACTTACCCTAATTGATGTTTGGTGAGACAGTGGTTACACTAACAGCTACTGCCTGCCAGCAGTATGTTTGTGTATAAGCTAAATGTTTGTATCTTGCATAAACAAAACGGAAGATTTGTTTGTGGGTTTTTTCAGGTTCAGTGTTGACTCATTATTTTAATTTGCCTACTGGTGTGATATCATGGTCATTCCCACCTTCACAAATTCCCATCAACACAGTTGTGCTGTGGTGTGGAACGTAGTGAAGAGCCACCAGAGCCCTGTCAGTTACATTGAAATTTTGCTTGTTTTGGCTAATCTGATTTTGTAGCCTGAAAACTCTTGTCCCTGGGGGAGAAATGTGATCCATCATTGAATGGATCATTCTCTTGTCTTGCAGGAGTAGTAGCCATAGGAAGCTTAATCAAACATTGCAATAACAGTATATTCAGTTATTTTGCTCCTTCATTAAAGACATGCCCAAACCAAAGAAGCACGAAGTTAAAATTTATTCTGATTTTAGATAGCGTTTTATTTTCATGCAAAAGAATCTTTATTTTTCGCACACTATGTGCTAAAATACAAAAGCTCTACAATTGAGTTAAAAGCAAATACTAGGTACTGTGCATAAACATGTATATATATTTGGAAAATGCAAAGTAAAAAGACTGGTAGGTATTGTTTGCATATTATCTATATATAGGGGAGGGGGATTCTGAGTTTGTATGCCTGGTTTTGAAACCTTTTTTCTTTTTTTTTTTTTTTTCTTCAATTATGGTAGCTTTTAAAACAGGTACAGAAGTTCTCCAAGTTACTGACTTCTGAACTGTATACATGTTTTGAAAGTGGAGGGAACTTAGCAGAGCTTGGTGTGCTTTATGTGATGATTGGTTAACTCAATGAATAGTTACTGTATTAAATGGGAGAAGAGTACTCACTAAATAAAAATGGCACAAATGGAACATTCCTGCTCACTTGTATGTGTAAGCATACAGGTTACATAAAGGCAATACTATAATTATTTTTATTTCAGAATTGAGCTTAAAAATTCTCTTGTTCTTAAAGCATTATGTGAAGTAATTGTGTCTCTCATTACTGCTGGTTTTAATTCCTGCACATTAATAGCACTTGCTGAAGAGCTATATTCGGTGCCAGACCTGCAGTTTTCTTCTTGCATCATTCACTCCCTGTTCTCCATGAGCTGCCTGAAAAACGTTCTATGTGAATGTCATCTTTACCATCCCTCAAATCTGTATTATGTAACTGCTTTTTTTCAAGATAGATAGTTGGTACAAAAGACTTTAGAAAATGCTTCGCTTGTCATCCCTTACATAATTTTATTTACTGTCTTCTCCATGATGACTAGTGGAATATTTACATAAAAGTCATCGTTCCAAATAAGATACAGATTTTTAGGATTACTTTCACATTTCTTTCTTTCAGGATAGAGATAACGGTGAATTTGGTCCCTTTTGTGTGCATCTTCATGCTTAGATATAAGAAAAACGCCATTCTGTCTTTTTGATTTTAAACTTTCAGCTCTTGCATGTAGTTGTCTGTTTTCATTATTGCACTAGCATTGTTTTGCATCATTTCATTGTACCTCCAAAAGCTTTAAGTAGTTTATCCATGTGTAAGATGAGGCAGCTGTTTCAAATGAATTAATACTTATAGCTGTCAGATTTTTCCCATGTTAAACATTTGTATGTTTCTCATTAAGATTGTAGATTTCAAACAGTAAAAATGTATTCTGGTAATGAAGATTTAATACCTTTGGAAAAAGAATTATTTGCTAAAAGCCTTAGTGATTGAATTACTAGCCAAATGAAATTTCCGTGTTGTTTCAGAGGATGGAGAGAGACATTTAGCTTAGATTTGTATGTCATGGTAATGTACCTGTGACATTAAAACTGCTTGAGCTTCAGGCAAAAGAGGCAACAGCAGTTGCCTTTGATCAGTAGATAAGGCTGGTTTTATGTAGAGTGCTCTCTCTAACGACAGAGCAGTTGTGGATAGCATAATTATGATTAACCCATTAAATGTGTTAGACCATTTAAAAAGGTATAACTAACTAGAAGTATTAAAAGTATTAGCATGTTGAGGGGTTAAACTCAAGTTAAATGACATACAGGTCTGTATTTTGGACAGTACAAGTTGTACTGTGTACACAAGCTTTATTTGCACAATAGATACTGATTAAACTGAACCTTTTCATGTGAGGTATTTCATTTGAAGTACTTCAAACATACTAAAATCCTGATTGAGCTTTTTATTTTAAGTATGTTGCATATTACTTAATTGCATATTGGTTACTGATATGTTCACAGCATAGTCACTTCTTAAATGGAGGGTTGCACTCCTTTAATTAAATAAAGAAAATTCAGTAAAACAGAACTTCTACATGAATCAGCTGCAACAGAAACCTTTCTTCGGTTTTTCATTGTTATCACTACAGTAGCTCCTGAGATGATTTATATGCTGTTGGCTGTAATGAAAGAGTTTGAACATGCTTTTGCGATTGACCTTGGCATCTTGAATGTCGCTGGATACTTGAGCAGGGAAAAACTCTCATAGGTCAGAGTCACGTTGTTTCAGGACAGACCTTTGGAACTTTTCTAATATGCTGCGTGCTCTTCTTTTCGGACCACGTTAACTGTACGGTATAGAACAGATTGAACAGTGTTGAGCCTCAGAGCACTTTCAGTCCTTCAAGCTAAATTCTCTGACCTAACTTACAGTTTAGTTGTTAAATACTGAACTATTGTTTTCTGATACTTAGGTAGGCTTTAGTATAAAAGAAATGCCAATTCTAGGGAACGGTGCAAGACAATACTAGGGTAGCTGTCACTGATTTGATTATAAACTTATTCTTAGGTTCAGTGCCCTTACAACCAAGGTGTTCTCCTGAATGTGTCCTAATGTTTTTAAGTCAAATACAAAGAAAGTTAGACTCTTCATATTCCTGTTCAGTGCAAAAATCCCTTCACTTAAAATATTTTATCTTCTAGTCTTGGAATGTCAGCAGCTTTTATATTGACTTACCTAGTAAGGAAGACTTTTTTTTTTGGCATTCTTCATCTAATAGTACCACAATGATTTTTCTGACTGTCAGATGTCCTGCAATTTCTTAGAAATAGCTTCTATGTAGCTATTGTTCATAAAAATGTAAATTTTGTTCAGTAATGAATGCCTTATCTCCAAAAGTAATTGGGCCAGCTACACCCTGACTTGGCTTGATCCTGTTGTCCTTGAATCTTAGTTATCTAGAGAGAGAAGTACAGCCACTAGGACAGACTGGAGTTGGTTTACAGGCATGGCATCATACTTAACTTCTATTTTAAGAGCTAAGGTATGAAAGATCACTTTTTTTTCCTGCTTCCAGTTCACTTGGACTGTAGCAACCTTTTAAAATTGTATCTTTTCATTAGGGTATACTTTTTTATCTTAAAGGAATTTGTTAGCACTAAAGTTGTGAGTTAGTGCATATATACATTATTTTCAGAATTCGGATGGAAATGTCTGTTCTCCCTGCCCCAATCAATTTCTGAATGCACACAAGGTAGAGGTCACTGTCCTGCAGCTCAGCCAGGGAGTGGAATGTGTGGAGGTTCCTTAGCCTGCTTCCATGTAAAATTAGCAGATTAGTTCAAACCATCTGAAATGATGATCAAGCCAAGCATGCCAGTGTTATAGCAAATCAGATGAGCAATCATACTTGGTTTTGCTGGTGAGTTTGTTATTCTGCAGCAAGAATAACAAATATGGGGGAACAGTAGTATCTTCAGTTTGCACAGGTGCTTTACAGGGTAAGCATGCATTTGTGCCTGAAGGGATATCCTGGAGATGTTTCTCACCACCTCCAACCCAACTAATCACCCATAATTTTGAGGAGAGGAAAAAAAATTCCATCCTGCAAGACTGCTGGGGAAACTTGGATGTAATAAGGTTGGTGAGGCCTTAATGTTGCGTATGTTTTTCCCCTTCTGAGAACAATAAATAAATAAATAGGAACTCAGAGAAAAATGGAAGTATTTCTCATGACCATTTGTATAGCCCTTTTACAAGAGTTGCTCCCATTTTTAGTTCTCAGAATTGGACTAAATGACTTTAACTGAAGGTCATATTAACCAAGTATAGACTTGTGTGTGTGCGTGTGCCCGTGTGTGTGGTTGTCTGTGCTGATTTTTTTTCCTATGGTTCCACATCAAAAGTTTTTGAGAAGAATAAATTTAAGCTAGCTGCAGCAAGTGATGCGATATGATCTAAGTTGTGTTGATATTAAAGTAGAAACTTTAAGTAGATATTAAAGTGGATGATTTGTTTACCCACTGCCCAATACAGAGTCCATTTTCACTGTGTGGAGTAGTGTTAGGAGAGGTGTTGGTGTTTTTTAGTAATAGTCTCTTTTACTAAAATATGGGCTGCAGCAAAGTCTTGGTAGCTTGACTAGCTTGTATGAATAGGCACCTAAAATATATTAATTGTGAGTCTTAAAAGCATTGTTCAGAGCTTAGTGGTACCACCAAGTCTGTAAGCAATGCCTGAGGACACTTGTTTTAATACAGCTTTGACTGCTGGTTGTACAATTTTATAAACTGTTTTGTTTAAGCAGTTTCGGCTGTAACAAAACAATTCTTTTTTTTTTTTTTTTGGAAGTTAGTTGAAGGAGAAAGTAGGAAATGTGGCACCCATTTTGTGCCCCAGAGCTACCTCTGCTTTCATAATACGTCTTTTTGCAGAGATAAAGGCCGTGAATTGATAAAGAGGAAGAAGATAAATACAAGCTTCCTTTCTCTTCCGTCAGCTGTTTGATATGTTGCAGTCAGAATGTAGGGCAGATGTGTTGCTCTGCAAGTTTGCTGAGAAGAATTTATTTGGGTATTTCATTCTTAGCTGCATACTTGCTATATGAATACTTTTTCGTAGTGAAAGTGAACCAAGGACAGAGGGACTCTTAAGCTTGAGAACAGCTATTTGGGTGACTGATGCAGTTTTGAATTATCTGTAACATCATGGGGTTTTGTGGTTTCTAGTTTTGCTTAGCCAAGATGTAAGTAAGTGAGTGTGTGTATATATGTATATAAGGAAGTATTGGGAGGATGAATCTTGGAGACATAGTAGGTCTGTTTGGGGTTTTACAGATGGCCTGCATGCTGCTTGTGAAAGAGTAGAGAAATTTACAGTAAGAGTTTAGAAGTAGTCCGGGTATGTTAGAAAGCTAGAGGATGCGAAAGGGATTCGAACCTCTTTGTGGGAATGTTGTAGTGGAGTTTCCTTGTATTTGGAGGGGTTACCATGTGTAAATCACTATCACAACACTTAAGTGCAAAAGCTGAGGGACCCAAACCCATTTACTAGGCAGCCATGCCTCACTGGTGGCTCAACATGCAGTGAGAGAGGCATGAATGCTGAGGACGTAAAGGGGTGCAACTGCCTGTCTAATGCTGTTGGAAACAACCAAGCTACAGTATTTTATGCCACTAGAGGGTGTAGCTTATCTTCAATAACACTTTCAAAAAATCCTTTCTGTATCACTTTTAGGATTCAGTGTCCTATTGGTGTGTTTTCTCTCTAAAATACCTTTGCTTTTTATCCACTCTGTTCCCCCCAGAACCTATAAAAGAGGGTAGAAAATTGTTTCTGGGGGAAGAGACATTGAAATACCAGAAATACTAAGCGTTAAATCTTTTGTTGTCCTACTCAACATATGCTGACAGCATAGGTGATTGGTATGGCTGGGGCGATGCATGAACCTGTCGCAGATGTCTGTCAAAGCTGTTGAGTTACTTTAAGGAATATACCTCCCTTGTAATTACATTTGAGTGGATTAATATATAATATGAAACGTGACTTGTCCATGAAGCAGTGTGGAAAACTGTTATGGCAATAGAAAGGTGCCCAGCTTTTATGAAAAAGCTTACCAACTCTCAACCTTACAGAATTTTATTTTAGACTTCCTCCTCATTTTTTTTAGATCAAGCTATCATACTGGCCTGTTTCCTGGTGTGGAGATTTGCATGAAAACTTCAATAAAAATGTTTACTGTGTAACTGATACTCGTTTTTACAAAATCTAATATTTTTACAATTGCTACAAATTGAAACTTCTAAACTACTGTTTTTAATGAATAAATAGTAATCTAGAATGATCAGTCTCTTAACTTGTCACCTTCTCCCAGATGAAATATAAATTCTGTTGTGTATTGACACTGTTCTGTGACATGTAATCAAGCACTTCAAGTACACCCCATTTCCTCAGGGGTCTGTAATGGGACCAATACTGTTCAATGTCTTCATCAATGACATGGACAGTGAGATTGAGTGCGCCCTCAGGAAGTTTGTGGACAACACCAAGTCAAGTTGATGTGCCTGAGGGAGGGGATGCCATCCAGAGGGGCCTAGACAGGCTCGAGAAGTGGGCCTGTGGGAATCTCAGGAGGTTCAACAAGACCAAATGTGGCGTCCTGAACATGGGCAGGGGCAACCCCCAGTGTCAATACAGGCTGGGGGATGAAGGGGTTGAAGCAGCCCTGCTGAGAAAGACTTGGGGGTACTGGTGGATGAAAAGCTGGACATGACCGAGCAATGTGCACTTGCAGTCCAGAAAGCCAGCTGTATACTGGGCTGCATCAAAAGAAGGGTGGCCAACAGGTTGAGGGAGGTGATTCCAACCCTCTACTCTGCTCTGGTGAGACCCCACCTGGAGTACTGTGTCCAGCTCTGGGACACCCAGCATAAGGAGGATATGGACCTGTTGGAGCGAGTCTAGACGTGGGCTACAAAGATGATCAGAGGGCTGGAGCACCTCTCCATAGGCTGGAGCACTACCACCACAACAGGCTGAGAGAGTTGGGGTTGTTCATCCTAGAGAAGAGAAGGCTCTGGGGAGACCTTATTGTGGCCTTTCAGTACTTAAAGGGAGCCTATAGGAAAGACGGGGACAAACTTTTTAGCAGGGCCTGTTGCAATAGGAGAGGGGTAATGGCTTTAAACTAAAAGAGGGTAGATTTAGACTAGATAGAAGGAAGAAATTTTTTACAATGAGGGTGGTGAAACATTGGTGTGTTGCCCAGAGAGGGCGTAGATGCTCCATCCCTGGAAACATTCAAGGTCAGGTTGGATGGGTCTCTGAGCAACCTGATCTAGTTGAAGATGTTCCTGCTTATTGCAGGGGAAGTTGGACTAGAAGACCTTTAAAGGTCCCTTCCAACCCAGACTATTCTGTGATTCTAAACTTTTCCTAAATGCTTGGGAATTCTGTGGAGTGAGAATCTCGATGATGTGCTGTCGGTATTTGCAAAACATGTAAATGTAATGAAAGAGGTGGATAGTTGGGAAGAGCTCTGCGTTGATCTGGAATTCATGTTGTTAATCCTGTTCTTTAGGTTGTTGGCTCCCTCTGTAGAAATTACTTTAAATTGCAGTTTGATTTCTCTAGAATTATTTTATCACTTCTGTGGTATATATAAAGGCTTGACTCACATATATAAAAAGAATGATTTATGGCTTGCTACAGAATTTCTATTACAGATTCCTCCCTCTGTTTCTCCCTTTAGTTCTCTGCCAGCCCACCCCCCACCCAGTTCTTTTGAATGCAGCACCAATGCAAATTAGAGTTACACAAATCATCTCATGAAATTCTTGATAACAGAGAATTCTGCATAAAATTTCCAAAAATTAAGAACTAAATTATAGAAGAAATGCTTCTTCTTTCTTTGATGGAGACAGTCTTTACATCTGCTTAAATTAAAAATGAAAAATTGAAAGTGTAAATTACGTTGTATAATTTCATTTTGCATCCTGCTATTGATAATATGAAGTAAGTAGTCTGCAGGTTACTTACACAGGGTAATAAACACTGGATCAATATTTTTAAATTTTGCTCATTTATCAATACAGTATTGTAATTAAGCATTCTGCCTCTGTTATTTTTTGTGTATAGTATATTAAAGCAAAACATTGCTGTGTAGCTTTATAGGCTCTGTTAGAGTATTCTTTATTGTTAAGCAGCTCTTGGAAATGAATGTTGATTCGTTCTTATATGATACAGTGTTTATTTGATATAAAATAGAAGAAAACTTCTGATAATAGCTATAGGTGGCAGATCTGGGGTTCCTCTGGGGAACTTGGTTTTTATAGTCTGAGCTGCTTATCCGAGACCGTTGTGTGATGCAGCACTTCCATGGTAGTGGGAAGAAGGAGAGCTGGACACAAAAGAGAAGGAAGGATATGAAAGCCAATGGAGAATCCAAAATATTTTGTGTGAGACACATTAGAACCTAAAAATGAAAGGTCTGAAAACAGCTTCTAAAGGATTGAAACTCAATTTGCTTAAATCAATTTATGGAAGTTCCTAGTGTCAGATTTATTGTTCTTTTATAGCCTTGCTCTTATGTGATTTAATCTCGTATATTAATTTTTCTTTTCGTACCTTCAAGAGATGTTTTCCAAGTACCTGTGTCATCTACTTTGATTATCACTCTCATATTATAAGTGGTACAGCAGGTATATCAAAAGGTCCTGCAACGGAAAGATGTTTTGGAATATTCCAAACTGTAATTCCAGCTCAAATTTGACAGCTTTCAGGAGCTCTCTCAGTACAGGTTATTGAGTTAAATTGATCTGTCATAACCATTTCTTCTACTCTGGAAATTTATGCAGGAATAGATGGATTGGCATCAACCTACCTGGCTCTTCAACGTAGTGAGCTAATGAGATGAGTTAGCACTCTATTGCTCTTTCTGATAGTAATTACCATTACTTAGTATGTACTCTACATACTTTGTTTAAAGCAAGGAAGTGCATTTTGCTTTTGCTGTCTATTCCTGAAATCACCCTAAAGTGCAAACTGAGCAGGTAGCCCACAGCACCGAATTGAATGCCCGGATTTGGAAGGTTCAAGCATTCAGAACTGCTGTATAGGGTTTCAGGTTGCTACTCACTGAGTGTTCATAGCAAAGGCTTCACCAACAGCATGAAATAGTTGCACCCTCTTGTTCCCCTGGGGTTCATGTTTCAGTCTGTGCAAGTTTGCAGTCAGTGAGGCATGATTGTCCAAAAGGAGACTTTTCCCTCACCACTTCTGACACTTTTCTTATTTTACAACAAATTAAAAAATGGTGTGAAGAATGGCGTTAACTGTATTTTGTGTCGAGTCCAGGTATGCACAAAGTACGGTGCTAATACAGTAGTGACATGACTGTGTGCAACCACTGACGAATTCGAAGACTGAGTTTTGAAGAGGCAGACTGATTTTTCCATAGTGCTGCATATTTCTGCTATTTTATTTCTTTCGGAGAGAGAATGGGGTGCCTACTTATTATAAGATGCAATCCTAAGATGCAGAACATCCAAAATTTTTTAGGATTGCTATTTCTTAGCTAAGGTAGCTGTCTGCATCTTCGTTGCACTGAAATGGACAATTTAGAATTGGCAAAATCTGTCTTTAGAGTATTAGCTTTTATGTATTATGCCATGTAGCACTGAACTTGAGATTTTCTAAAATTTAGAAATGAGTATTTGGTTATTTTACTCACTTGGAAGGTATGCCGTCTGTCTTAGTGTCTCTTAGAGAATGTAAATAAGGATATTGCTGTGGCATGGGTTTAAGCTGTCAGAGATAGTTGCTCTGTTAGTTACAGAGTTAGTTACGCAACTCTTGTAGTCTATCTTGCAGCTTGAAGTGATCTGAGAGATAGAAAATGTTTAACTTAACATGGTTATGCTATTCTTTTATTGTAGTTCTTACGTGTTGTATTTTGCTCATAGTCCTTTGGAGACAGCAAGAGATGCAGGAAAAAATTTAATACCTGCATGGCCATTTCATTAAATTACATTAATTTCTTTAATTTCATAAATGTTGTGCGTGTGAAGGAAAATCTCCAGAAAAATCTTCTCTTGGCAGATCCTTTTTTTAGTTCTGTTTTTGTTCAGATTTTAATGAAATATGCATCAAAGCTGTTGAAATTGTGGCAATCTTGAAAGCTTTAGAAAAGGGACATGCAATCAGTACTTGTTTTGCCACAAGGTGGTGCTTTATGTAGTAGCTAGCTTTACGGCAATCAATTGAAGACTACAGTAAAAGATGTAAAATACATCATGTGTGCGCACAGTTTGAGCTTGAGATAAGATGCACCGGAGCACAGCAAGCAGATAGTGGGGTGTTTTTTGTAATGCAACCACAAATGTATTTGCTATTCAGATTACTATGTTAAAAGGTTATGTTATAATAGACAAAGCTGTGAACCCCAAAATGACAGTTTAATTATTTCTTCTCTAAATTCAGTTTTGTTTTGCGTTTGTGGGGGTTTTTTGGTTGTTTTGTTACTGGTGTTGTAGTGATGTGCTTTAAAGTCATTTGCATGTGTTGCTGGTACAATTATCTAAAGGCTGGACAATGCAAAAGAAAGTAAAAGTATTCATAATTTAGTTTATACTCAATTTTTTGGATAGTTGTAAGAGAAGACAGGGAATTTAAGCTTTCAGTAGTTTTGCATTTCAATGAAAAAATCTACTGTAACAGAAGATATGCTATAACTGAATTTTAAAATGAAGCTGTCATTTGATTTTTTGAATAGCTTCAAGCTTTTGTGAACTCTTAGAATTTTAAAAATAGAATTTATTGTTTGATGCACCGGTGTATGTGGTTCTGTTTAAATGTATAAAATATGTAATTTATTGTTTCCTCATAATTCCATAAGAGACATAATCGGGATATAATACCATTGTTTTTCCTAAATAATCAGGTAACGAGATGTATTGTTGTATAATCCTGCTGGTTTTGGACACTTGCGTGCTTTTCGGTGAATAACATGGTATATATTTTTCCTCTGCTGGGACTTCAATTTTCTCATTTAAAATATTTTTCAGTGAAACTATTTAGAAATGAATTGCCAGAGAAATTCAACTGATGTCCTGCTTGTTATGCTATTGTAAAAAAGGCACGATTACATCAGATATTCCATTTCCAAAGCTGCTAACGCAACAATCACTCTCTTCATTAATTTAGCTTTAAAAGTATCTTTGTTCACAGATGTGAGCACCCCAAATAAAAAATAATAAGCTGTATATTTTATCAGAAACTGAAAGAATAGATAAGTCTCTGTTGTCCATTCAGTCTTTACTGGGTTAAGCTTAACCCCAAGAGTACCAATTAGTGCTTAGTATAGTGGATTCTGCTCTTTTAAAGGAGGTGATCATCTATCAGAGCAGATTAAATGGCTTGTGTGAAAATAATTTAGTAGCTGTCCATTAATTGCCTTTCCTTTCATAGAACTTTAGAAAGAGACCTCAAGAGATCGTTTAGTTTCATTCCCCTAATCCAGCTAGAGATACATCTTTGTCATTCCTGGCAGATATTTGCCTAGCCTCTTCTAAAGATCTTTGGAAATAATAAGATGTCATGTGGAGGCAGTGCAATCTTACTGCATAATCTGTATTGGAGTGCTGCTTCGTTCCCACTGAAAAGTTCTCCCTCCCCACACTAAACCGAAGCTTTAATCTGCTCTGAATACAGTTCAGTTCTGCTAGCTGTCCTGTTCTCCACTGATACAGAAGACAGATTATTCCCTTCCTATTGTTTTTATTTTTGTGTTCTCAAGTCTGTCCTTTTTTTCTCATCTGTAGGCTGGAGAATGCAGGATACTTCTCTTCCTGCAGCTCACATCATCTCAACTTCTTCCCAGTTTCACTGCTTTCCTCTGGCTTCCCTCCAATTGTTTTAGGTACTTCATGAAGTGTGTTGCCAAAAATGGGGTGCAGTCTTCCAGCTGTGGCCTTGTCATATATAGTGTGGAATTCCGAAGGCATCAAATTAAAACACATTTAACAAACTCAAAGCTGATAGAGTGCAGTATTCTGACTAGTGGTATTGGAGTCATAAATATTTATCTTAAATTTTAATTTTCCTGTCACTTTGGAGATGCTGTTTGGTATGCTTTAGAACTAAAAATTAGTTGGTTATTAACATTCAGATTAATTAAGAAACAAGACTAATAAAAAGGCTTACATGTACAGCATCTATTACTTCATATGTTTAGGATTTAATTTTTTAAGTTGAAGAGTAACTGTACTACTAATTAACCTCTATTCAAACATGGTTGACTTCTCCCTCCCCTTCCCCCCCCCACACCCCTCACCCCTCCCCTTCCCCAAATGAATGAATTCAGGAAAAGAGAGTCGGATACTTTAAATAATTCAGATAACTGACTCTCAGAAGTCCTCTGGATACATTACATAAAACAACAACAAAATAATGTTGCATGTTTAATTCCCGAAAGTGTTTCTTTGTGACTTAAATTTCTAATGTGGCTTCAGAGAGTTGAAAAGTGTTGTTTTGGAATGGCTGCTAGTTTGTGGTGGTGTTGGGAGTGGATCATTCTTGTTTGCCTCATGGTAAACAGGAGACCATAAATTTTCATAACTGGAGTGAGCCGTGATGCCATAATTTTCAAATTGGAGTGAGCAAAGGTGCATGTAACTTATTTATGAAGAACAGTTCTTTGTAATTCTGAAGCAGGTTTTATGGATGAGCCTTCCTGTTAGGAGAAATCATGGTACAAAATTTGGCAGTTCTGTTTCATTACAGTTTGCATGAAATCTGCTGTAAGAGCACGAAGTGGCAGAGGGCTTGCAGGATGAAACACAGAACTGATACCTGTAAGTCAATTAAACAGCAGAGATAGAACAGCAAAGAGGGAGTTGGATGGATTACAGAATGCATAGGAATGGTATGGGAAAAAATGGCTATGGTTCTAAACTTGGGAGCCAGAATAGTGCAGGATTGGCAGGACGAGGCCATATGCAATGAGAATGTGGATATATATTTGCTACGGTAAGGTTCTGCGCACCTGTGCACCCCTGCAGGCAGAGTAGCTTGTTGTCTGAGGGAAAATATTGATACTTAAGCCATTTTAGTAGTGTGATGGAAGAGATCACTTAAAGTTGACTGTTTGAGTAAATGAGGACATCTAGAAGCTCCTGCTTAACTGTGTAAGTATATATGTCTAGTATGGCTATGGGGTTTTATGTTTGCAGAGAGATAAGTATGTGTTTTAGTATAAAGCTGACTTTCTTACTGATCATGAATAGCCTTGAAGACTTGCCAGGAAATATCTCATCTTCTGATCTACATACTTATATAGCTCAGAAATCATTGTATATGGGTGACTCAGACATTTAAATCGATTTGTTCTTACAGCTTTCTGTTAGATAAGACTGTAATTTTATGGATTTGTGGCCAAAGCAAACAGGGAACGTAGCTGGCTCCAAATTGCATGGGAAACTGGATGCAAATTCAGAAGCTGTGTGCCTTAACCACCGAGCCATCTGCTGCTTCTGAAGGGGGTCTGCTGCCCGAATACCGTACCGCCTGTACCATCAGCTGACCTTGCTTTACAAGGAGTGGGAACAGCAACTGACACACACTGCAGCTTCTGTCCCCAAACCAGTGATCACAGATGGAGCGCAGCTGCTGCAAGGGATTCAGTGGTACCTTCTGGTCACATGAGTCAGCTGGTGCAGTTGCAGCTGCAGATGCCAGTGTCTCTGCTGAGCAGCTGAAACCCATATGCATTATTCAGGCTGGTGCAGGAGCCTGTGGGAGGTGATGGAGATAAACTCCCTGTGCCAGTTAAGCATCTTAAGCACCCTGCTCCCCGTACAAGTGGCCTGGCCTTGTCTCTTTAACTGATGTAGCTGGCTCTGATTGTGAGGCGAGTGACAGTAGAGCTGCAGATGGTGAGAATATAAGGGCATTAATTCATTTCAGTTATTAATTTCTAATATCTGCATAAACAAAACCGAATATACACACATTCTCCTATCCTGCTTGTCCTAGATTTAGGTCAGGAGGATGTTTGCAGGTCTTGTTTTGGTCTATCAAAGATAGGAAGATAGAATCACAGCCTTCCACTGTATTGGAAAAGTTATTCTGTGACACTCAATGTTAGTACAAAAGTGTGTTGAGTGCTTTAAGTTAGAAGTGAATAGTTAATCAAGATATGCAACTACAGTAGTTAATGCTGTGCTTTTAAACTGAAGTGACAAGTTATCTTACAGATTTGGTGAAAGCTGAGATGGGCTACTCTAATGCTTCTGAACTCAACTTCTAAAACAAGTGATCTCTTCAGCTAACATTTCTAGCATTCAGCAACAGTGAAACATGTCTGTATTCAACAGTGAATAAGCCTACCATTCCCTTCTGTTGGCGCAGTCTGCACAAATTTCTGAATTCTGAAAAAATTTCTGGGGGGAAAAAAAATCTGGGAAAAGAAAAGGGATGTGTGTGTGTGCGCGCGCTTGGGTTATAATCCCCAGCAGCAGCTATGGGAATGTTTTCAAACAGCAACTTTTTAAAAATGTCCCAGTGTGTGAACATCACACTTCACAACGAAGAGAAAATCCTGCCATCATAATTGTCCAAATACATGTGTTGGTGGTTGATATAATTTATGGGAGCCTTTCCTAAGTTGAAAGGATGTGCCTGTGTCAAGGGTTGGACACCGAACTATTAAACTGTATGACTGTTATTTATTGTCTTTACTCTGAGATAAACACCCTGCAAATGCCTTTAAAATCAGCTCTTTCTTTCTCTATTCCTGTCATAGTGGTTACTGCAGATGGCAATTACTGTACAATAGGCTTTTTTCCTTTATTTTCTTTTGTAATTTCTTTTGGCTTTGCCACAGGTGCTTACCATGAGTAGAGTTCACCATTCTGGTACGTGAAAACATAAAATATTGTATTTTCTGAGGAAATAAGACATCAATCAAATTAATAGAAGGGAGAAACTTAACTGAATAGTAATTAAAAAAATAGAGGGAGGAATGAGCAGGCCTAAAATACACAGAGAACCATTGTTTAGGGGTTTTTTTGGTGGTGGGAGTGCGGTGTTTTCATTTTTTTATTTTATTTTTAAAAGTATATACTGAGAAGACACTGCATCATTTTTACTGAAAAAGCGGTAAGAAGCTGCCTAGTATTATCCTAATATTATGCCTAGTATAGGAAAAAAGCATTTTCAACCATCAGTGAATATATTAGTAGTATTTCAACATTAGAATAATCTTGCATTACAGATCTTGTAAATATTTCAAGTTGCAGAATCTTGTATTTGATACTTGAAGTTCAGCGTTGGTTTTGCACAATTATTTGTATGCACAGTTGCTCTTTCACACTCTTTGCTAGTACTGTGTTTCCCACCAAGACCCCTATATTCTCAGGATGCTGGCTGCTCAAAAAACCGATGAGAAGTGGAAATACCCTACTTCGGTCTTTTACAGTTGTTCCAGCAGGATCGCTAGCGTGATGAACTTCTTAAAGGGAAGGTATTGCCACTGGATGGTGCTGTCGTTATGTTATTTAACTTGCATTCTGTGATAATGTGGATGGCATGAAATCTCCACCCCTGTCCTCCCCAAAGATTTTGTTAAGATCTGCTGCAAGAAAATCCTGTGTGTACAGGTCACAGTACCAATGGGAAAACAGTCATCCTTAGTCTGTACTTTCACAAAGGTTAGGCAAGTGTAGTTCTGTCTGGTGTGATCTGTGTTTGAGCTTTGCAGATGAAGGTTTAATACAAGTTTGGATGAGAGCCTGCTGCTTGGTAATACAGTTGTTTTTGTGGAAGGTGATGTTCTTGAGGAATGGGCTCTATTTGAGCCAATCAGCTTAGTGAAATCTGCATATTCATAATACATCTAATTATCCAGAAAGAGATGCTGAGTTACTGAAATTGTCACTTTGAACAGTTTCCTAACAAGGGGACTGTCTTTTAAAACGGCAGGGGTTACGTAGTTAGCTACCTATTACATTACAAAAAAAAAAGGTTTTGACTGTCTTATGCAAATCTACTGCATTACCTTGTATAAATGAGAAGGTAAATCAGCTTTTGAAAGCCCTTCATGTTTTTTGAGGGTGGAGAAAATGAATTCTTCTTAAGAATTTGCATTTCAAGAAGTAAATAACTACTTGAAAAGGTGCACCTTCTTTTAAAAATTGCAGTTTAATAAGCTAGAGATTTTGAGAGTTAAAATGGCTGTAGAAATTTTTGAAATTCATCTCTGAATATGCTATGAACAAATGGAAACGTACTCCAATTTTCCTATAAGCTGGCTTAAAAATGAATTTATTTTTTTGTGCTTGCTCTCTCTCCCTCTTCCATTTTCTTTCACGTGTTTCAATCTGTCCGGAGCAATTGGAGTGGATTTTTTTAAGAGGTCTGGGAGAGGAGAGGAAGGAAAAAAAAATCCCTAGAAACTAAGAAAACTATTGCTACCGTCAGTCTTGACTTCAGAAGAAATTATGAGATTTGGCAAGACACCATCCTGTGTTTTTGTAGCCTATCTCATTTACCAAATGAGCGATCCTGTATCTGTCTTCTAATAGTTCTTAAGCTCAGTGGGCAATATCATAACCATATTTGACAGGGCAGCAAAAATATGTAGGATAATAAGTTACTTCAGGTTTCAAGCAAGTTAGTGGCTTGATAGAGAGTCCCATGGAGGGAAAGGTGGGTAGAACTCAGACATTTTCTCCCAGCAGCATCATGCCTATTTGGGTGGAACAGACTTTGATCATACTTCGGTTTACATCTTTATGTAGGGTCACTATAAAATAATTTGTCATTTAATGGGGGGGGAAAAAGCTGACATTATGTAACTCTAGATATTTTTTTTTTCAAATTCTTCATGTTATATGATAGAACCAAAAATGAATGGTCCATACAAAAAAGTTTCAGTAATTGAAATTAAATTTATGAACCACTGTAGCTAGGTAGATGATTCCAATACACTTCAGTTTTTCAGGGTTGTTTTTTTTTCTTCTTGACTATTGGGTCTGCATGCGAAAGAGTGATTATGTTCTATTATGTGACTGCTACTATGCCCTCCGGCTTCTGTAAGAAATAGCTAAGCAGAATTATCACTTGTTTGAAGCAGTATGAAGTCCTAGATACATTCCCACATGGAATTCTCATGTTCAGTATGTCATAGGTCTGTCTCACTTAAATTCTTATTACTAGAGATTCATTTTCTGACTGTAATGGGGTAACACATCACAAACTCATGTTTTAGTCAGTGTGATTGTGAATATAGATAGGGTGTTCAACAACCAAGATGTAGTAGTAGCATATGTCTTTTTTTAAATTTATAATGTACAGTAGTCGTGATAGATTTCGTAAAACAGATATTGTTTCAGAGCATCCAGCTTCATTTGGTAAATAAAGAGAATTCTTTAAAGATACCATCTGTTCAGGCCTCGTGTTTCTGGGTCCAGTATCTTCTTAGTTGGAGCTTCATGAATCTTCTCTGATTATTAGAAGTTTCTTCCAATTTCAATTGATTTTTAACCTTTCTTTCCCAATTTTCTCTTTGTTTTTTTCTTGATCCATTCCCTTATGTAAAAGCAATTAGAACTAAGGGTTAGGCATTAGTTCCCCATGTTACCTCTTTGCTCTCCCTTGTGTCTTGGGATACAGTTCAAACTCTCTATCTTGTAAGAGTGAGAATCCTTTATAAGTGCGTTTTATGGAGAGGAAAAACTGTGGCCTTTTATACTGCTCCTCTGATGTCTTTTTTTTTTTTTTAATATATCCTGGATTCTTCTTCATCTATTCTCTGTATCACAGTTGAGTTAAATCTGTAAGCAGGCTTTCATTTGTTACCCTGTTGTTCCACTCTTTCTGAAAGATGGGCTGCTGGAGTTGTCCCATTTCAGGCATGCTATGCCTGGCTCCTGTCTGGGAGCTCTGCCTTTCCCTGTGGGGAGAGACATGCACAAGTAGAAGAGGAGTGTGAAAACCTTGGAGTTCTGCCAGAGACAGCTTCCCTCATGTGCCATCCTCTTCTTCTGGTGTAAAAACTTCAACGTCAGAGATGTTGTCCCAGACGTGACAACAACCTACATCTATCCTGAGAAGGAGAAAAAGCTGAGTGTTGGAGAGTGATTTTTAGTATAAAAGAGAAGCAAACCAAGATTAAACCAATCTGGGAGCTGAAGACATGAAATTGATCTAAAAGGAAGCATGCTGAAACTGGCAAGCTGGTTGGATGAAGGAATGAAAATCCTGCAAGCGGTATCTTGATGATTATGAAACAAATTATTTTGCCTTGTTAAGTCCTTAATAAACTGGGGCAGGGGAAAGCATATGCAGATGTTAAATTTTGCATTAAACCCCCAAGCCGCAATGAGAGGGAACACAGTATGTAAATTTCTCATATTACATCATGACTTGTCTCTGAGTACTTGGCATTATTTAAAACGACTTTGTTGAATTGGATGAACTTTGATCCTAATGAAGAACATTTGATCATATTAAGTGCAGACTTCAAACTGGTGTTTATCTTGAAGTGTTTGCAAGTAAGTGTTATATGTATATCTAAACAATCTAAAATGACTATTTTTAGTGTATTATATGTTGATATGCAAATTTCTGTTAACTTAAGGAGTATATTTACTGTTTCCCAAATTGTGCTTGGTGTTTCAGTTTCTCTTAGCGGAAAGAAGCATTCATTTTATGGACTTCCTTTTTCTTCCTGCTCTTGCATCATACACATATAGGTTCAGAATGAGGCTGTATGGGCTTGCCCTTAAAGGGTGCAAAGTGCTGTTAGCCTAACTTTCTGGTACTGGCAGAGTGGCAACTTACTCCAAGTAATGTGCCTTGGAGACAGTCCCTGATATAGCCTTATCTCCTCTGTGTACTTTGCAGTGGGAAGGTGAGATTATGTCTGCATTTTTGGGAGAAGAGAGTATCGTGATTGTCTGAGGTATGATGCTACCTGTAATACAGTTGGTTACTACAGCCCTGTTCATATAAATGCCACTTTTCTGATTTGAGTAGACTGTATTTTATCTAAGCCAGTCAGTGTTAATACGTAAATGAAGAGTGCTTAATTAAACTGACTCATCAGATTTACATACAAGGAATACTAGTTGAGAAAATGGATGTTATAAATAACTCTGCTGCATTTTTAGGAAATTGGTCTTTGAGGAAAAGACCCTTAGCTAATCTGGATGCTGTCTGGGCAGATTGAAATACTGTGTTCCGTAGATGCATTTTATGTTAGTGTCTAGTTTTTATTTCTTCTATTTTTGAATTGAATCTTCCAACTGTCTCCACTTGGCTTCCCATTGTAGAGCGATCTCTGAGCACATGAACTGAATTCTTTTTGGGAAAAACAAAAAAGAAAGCATGCTCCAGGAGCATACCTTGCCTGCCCCAACTGCTATGAGCTCAGGCTATGGGAAGAGGCAAAAGCTAGTCTGACAGATGCCCTGACATACCTGTACAGTGCATGCCTACTCCTAAAACCAGCTAATTGTCTGGCTCTACCATTGGCTCCATATATACAAGTTTGAGATTACTTTTAGACCTAGGATTTCTTGGGGCAATGCACTATCCATCGAGCTACCTGCATAGTTATGATGGCATTGTTAAACCTCTCAAATATGGGACTGCTACTGCTGAGCTCAAAGTGGTTAATGTGTATAGGAAGCTTTTATCTTCTTTGAAGAATAAGCAAGTGAAGACATGGGGAAGAGTTTACCGCTGTTCTTGGAAAAAAAATAACCACTGTTGTAGGATTCAAAGATAGAGAAAAATCAGGACTAAAGTGGAGTGCGTGTACTGGCTGCTAGTCATGCTTGTTTGTTTCGGATGTTTCCAAGATTTTACAAAAAGCTTGCTCTTCATAATCTGGAGTTTGGAGTAGTAATAGCTGGTTGCTCCCCTTTCTGCAGTTCAAGATAAGTTTTACTTTTAGCCTTTAAGGTCCAGTTGAGAGTGTACCTATTTTTTCCTGGAAGTGAACAGTATCGGTTTACCGGTCTTAGGGGAAAGTTTTAGGATGTGCTGATGGATGTTAGCTTATGTTCAATTTTATGTTTGAATTATATTTTTTTGTTGCGTTCCTCCGATCCTTTAGGATTTTGTCTGCCTGCAGTAACTGGGAGAGACTTTCCCTTCATGTGCATAACTTGGCTTTGCATATTCATCTCTTAGACTAGTTGGAGGTAATGGTAATGCACCAGGATTTGGGGCAAAGCGTGCTGTGGTTCTAGTGGTATTAAAATACAGTCTGTGTCTGTCAGGCACGTCTCATTCATGAACTGAAGTTGTATAAATGGCTCACTGGGTGTGGAATGAGATACACAAGAACTTTCAAGTGCAGTGCTGTTCTGGTTTTCACTTTCTTGTGTGTTCTGGGACATGGTAGAGTCCCTGAGGTCATCTAATACATTTCTTAATATCGCAAGAGTTTAAGACACTTTTAATACCTTATTTCTCTACCATTTTTATGTCGATCGTTGATAGTAAATTTTTTCCCACCTCCTCCACTCTATCTATGGCAAACCTGATATTTTGTTGCTTTTCATAGGATGCAGTTCAGGCTAACATTAGCAGGAAGGTGTCCTGCTGTGGATTTTGGTCTGTAGAGGGTATATTCTGTGTCCAGTCTGGATTATCTGTGTCTGCCTACAGCTATGGAGAGGATTGTACTTTAATTCAAACGGTCCATATATTCTTATATTGTTTTGTATTTGCATTTTTACTATTTAATGAGGTTTTCCTGCCTTTAACTGGAGAGTGCTGCCTTTAATAATTGGAGAACAAGGCTGCCTATCACTAAAGTGACTGAAAAAGAGTTATCTTTGCAGAACGTATTTTTAAAAACAGCACATGTAATGGCGATTTCAGGCTTACGTGCCATGGCAGCAATAGCACAAACTGTTTCTACAGAGACTTTAATATCACTGCAGGTTTTTTTGGTATCAGTTGTATTTTTAATTTCACTTGTGCTGTTTAGATGTCAGAGTAATTGCTGCTTGCAAAATCAACTAAGTAAAACAAAGTTCATAGATACTAAATAGCAGTGGAACGTGGAAAAAAAAACTGCTGATGGGAGTAGCAAAAGAAAGAAATGCAATAGTTCTGTGTTTGTACCACCCAAGTTGTGAGTGAAATAAGCAGCCTTCTCTGGGAATTGCAACCCTCTGAACTCTTGACATACATGAGAGAAAGTGATGTGAGTTTGAACAGAGGGGAGGAGGAAGTTGTTAGATGAGGCATCTACTGTCTTCTCAGAGGTTTAGTTTTTATTTTCTATTTACGTACTGTGAAGCCTGTTAAATCATCTTCAGATTTCTAGTACTGGTAGACTCCTAACCTGTTTCTTTGGGCTTGGTTTTATGTCTTCTGTTTTGAAGTTAGACTTGAGCTTTTGGACTGAGGCCTGATTCTCTGGTGTATAGGATTTAAAACTTTTTGGACGACTGTATTCCTCATCCTGAAAATGGTTTTGCTTGTTTTGTATGTCTACTGTATCTTGAGTTACCAGTGAGCTTGAATTTCTGGTGAGTATTGTTATTGTATCACTGTTGAGTGAGAGAGAAATCAGCTATATTCTTCTGGAAAATGTACCAACATGTATGAAATTGTCAGTAGTCCAAGCATGAAAAGCTGACCTACTTCTGTGGACGAGAGGGGATTGATAGAACGTTTGGATCACTGTGGTGAAGAGCAGCTCTTTGACCTTTTAGGTACTGCTTGTGGGTTAAGTTTTAAGGGGTTTTGTAGGTGGAGGCATGTCTTGGGTTTTCTTCTTTTGTTTTGTTTTTTTAAACCTTATAGCTGAGTGTTCTTAACTTATTTAAATTCCTATGGTAATCATGGTGAGGTCGTTGTAAAATTCATTTGTTAGCCTTTCAGAGGAGGGACGTGCATGCTTATTGTAAATTACATGCATCAAATTGATTTGAAATTGGACCATTAGTTACATTGATTTAAAGTGCCAGAAAATTGATCTAAATTTCATAATTTAAGAATGGAACTAGTTTCTCTTACTTACGGGAGGATGATTTATTTAGAGACCAACTGGAGCATGAGTACTTGTATAATAAAGTAGATAATGGAGAGGTGGCAGTGCTGGGAAAGAAGTAAAAAGGCTTTCACAGTTTATGCAGGGAATAATTTCAGTGTAACCCATTGAAAAATCGAACATACCTGAATATTTCTGGATTTCTTGTTAAAATGTGTCTCCACATACTGTCACATTTTTAAGAATTGTCTGTCTTTCCTTTCCCTTTTTAGTATGCTTTGAAGTTCTGGCTAGCAAGCATTCTGTCTTTTATTTAGAAGGTTTTATTAAATAGGCTTTTCCAATTGAAATGAATGGGATGGTATGCTAGACTACTGTATTCAGAAGACGACGCTGATTAGGAAAATTCAGAAGTTTAGTATACTGGAAAGTTTGAAAAGGTGTCAGATACTGAAGTTACCCTGAGAAATGACAGTTGGGGGGAGCGTGTGAAAGTAAAACTTGAACTTGGTTTTTGTTTCTAAACCTTTACAACTGGTGGTACAGTTCTGGGTAAACTGTTAATCCTCTGACTAGTTTTGTGGAGCCAGCAAATACAGTTTGGCCATGTTGAAAAGTGCACTGTTTGTGTTCTGAATCAAACAAAGTGAAATTGCACAAACTTAGAGTATATGTGTGTTATATACACATTACCAAGTGTATATGACACTGACAAATACTGTTAAGTTATAGAACATCTTAACCATTTGAGGCATAATCAATTAATAGTAAGAACAAGTTGTGACCTCTGATCCACAGAGTCCTCTTAAACTTTAAACACTTCCATGTACAACTGAATCTGAACGTCTTTGTACTGAGCTTTTTCTTACTTGTCTTAGATTCTCAATAGTGCAAAGAATAGACGTGGATTTGTGAATGCCCAGTTTCTTACAGGGAACTCAGGCTAAGGTTAATCCTGTGCCTTCCTGAGACAAGAGATTTCATAGGCCTGAGCCGCCTGGCAGTGCACAGAGCAGCATCCTCCATTAATGGTCAAGGAAATGCATGAGGGGGAACCCAAGAACCAATTAATTCCGCTAAATGTTTTCTTGATGCTGAAGAGTACTGGTGAGGCATATGCTTTGAATTGACTTCTTACCAGTCTCATCATCTTGGTGTCTCGTTTTGTCAAAATCATGTTTGTTACATGAGCTAATGAAAGTGGATAGTTATTCATTATTATCTTAAACAGAAAACTGATTTTGTGTATATTACTGTGAATGGATTTGCTGAAAGTACTCTTAATAACCATACAGAAAGTAAATCAGAACATTATGATCAATTGTGATTATTACTATTGAACTTCATCAGTCTTAATACCTCACGTATGCTCAGTGGTACTAACCTGTATGAGTAAAAAAAATGTGCCTAAATTAGATAAACAGTTAGCCTATAAAAATATTTAGGAAGGACCAGTACAGAACTTGAGGAGAGCAGGGGGAAGAAAAAAAAAAATCATGATGAAGGGGGGGTTGTACCTTATTGTTTTGAAGTTATTGAAGCTAAGTACATTGATTCAGAAAATCAAGTAATACGTGTGGGCTGTTAGACAAGTTATGGCAGTTCTAAACCTGAAACAACTTTTGAAATGGATTAAGATGTGCTCATTTCAACTTTTCCAAGCGGAATTCAGCAAATGTAATGAACGAAGATGATAAAAGCGACTGAAAATGGGAGGCAAAATCTTAGATATAGAGATATTGAGTTCAGTTCCAATAATAGAAAAATACTATAATTATCGATTATAGCAGGCAGGTAGGTCAGTTATAATAATGTGTTTGCTTAAATTTGATGTTTGTTTAGATTCTGTGAGAAAGATGGCAAGTATTTAGATAAAACCAGTGGAAAAATGTTTTTATTTTGGTAGCGAATAAAGCAAGCATCAAGGGGTGGGGAAGACCAGTGGTTGTTATTAAAGCTTTTTGACTCTTCTTTTGTTAATTTACAATAAAAAAATTTAACGTTTTAAAATCATGATTTAAGTTTCTCTGTGAAGTTGCCCACTGGCTGTTTCACTTTCCCTACTTGGTATTCATTTAAATGAATATAAGAGAATGATTTTTTTAAAAATTGTTTCTATTAGATGCTAAATTCATTAATGGTTAAGAAGGTAAAAATGATTGACTCAAAGATTTTGTTTATGTAGTAAATGCATCTTTAAAAAAATTGTCTTCTAACTTGCACTGCAAGTAGTACCATTAGTAATGAACATCATAGAGGGACCTGACAATGTATGAATTATTCACTGCTAGATTAATATATCTTTGTTGTTAGCATGCAAGATAATGAACATAATTACTGTGGCAGTGTACTCAGGGGAATGTGCAGTTCTTCCCTCTGTCTAGACTGGAGTTAACGTCTAAAGGAGTATTAAGAAAATATGGATGAGGGCTGGTAGCTGAGTTGCTGCTGCTTATTTCCTTCTGCTGCTTTTGTAGATGCTTATGCTTTGTACACTTTAATCTTAAAGGTCTGGTGGGTTATGGGGGAGGAGGATGGGGAAGGAAGTTTGTTTTGGTTTTTTTTTTTCTTTCATTTTTGGGAGTAGGAATCATCTTTCTGTTCTCAGTCTGGCAATATTGCATACTGACTAAAAGGATTTGATGTCTAATTGTAGCAGCAGTGTAGATTTATCCTCTTTTATTAGAATGGTCTATTATAGTAAATTAGTATAAATAGTCTAATTGCTTAGGAAATCCAGGGTAAAAGGTTAATCAGCAATTTGCCTTTCTTTAAAGGACTTAGCTTGTTATGGTTTACTTGTCTTGAGGAACTTTGCAAGGCATTAGTTTGTATGCGCCTCTAATCTATGAGGCTGTCCACCTGATCTTAAGTTAAGCTTTTTTGATGAACCAAGTACTTCTATTTTCTGTTTTATATTATGATAACGAAAATTGTCTGTAATAAGCCATCCTAATTAAAGTTGGTAAATCTACAGCTCTGTTCCAATTACACACTAATCAATTATACACTAATCTAATTCTACTTAGCTTGATACAGTGCATCATTAATCAGGTTCAGGTTTAATACAACAGATTTACTGTATTAACCAAAAAATTGGTGCATTCAAATAGGGGGAAATAAAGGAAATCACGATGCCAAACAGTGTACCTAAATACTTTCTTATCAATAATGCGTTACAGAAGATTTCATTTTTCCTTGGGGAAGTATAACTGAAACTAGTTCTTTCTTTGTGAGCAGATTATTGTTATGAGCTGAAACCACTGATAATATAATACATTTAAGCAGATCATGGTGGTAGCTCTGAATGCTATACCTAATTATCTAATATAGGCAATTGTCTCACTTCTAATGTTATTTAAATGATTAGTTGTAAATTAAATTTGCCAAAGTTTTCAATGCCCTTGGTGGTAGAACAGAAAAAGCTAGTGGCCAAGTAGATGTCATTCTATTCAGACTTCTAAAAACTTTAACAATATATAACTCTTTGTAGAAGTTTTAACTCCTCTGCTGCTCTCACCAGTGAGGCTGCGGTTTTGATGAGCTCTTACAGAGCCAGCTGTGCAAGAAGGCTGCTCCGCATGCTCTGTTTTCCCTCTCCTGTGGCAAGGCCGAGGAAAGACTGAAATGTGCCACCTGGAGACTCAAAGTTAGTGAGTTGCAGGGTGCAGTTCACTTGAAAAACACAGATACCACACAAGCTAATAGGGTTTCCAAAAGTGCTTGCAAATTAAGACATGAACCAGACAAAAAGAAAAGAAAGAGACAGTCCAGCAAACAAAACGAGACAAGGTTTGCAGATGAAGTCACTTAAAACTCCTGTTCCTCTCAAAAATAGTTTAGTATAACTAAAAAAGGGTTGAAGGGGATTAAGGGACTTCAATTGGTATTTCATAAAATAGACGTACTGGGTAGAAACTAAAATGAATAATAAATGAAGTTAAATTTTATTACTCAGAGGCAAGTATGATAAGTTTTCGGATATCTTTGCCAAAAAAAATGCAGGAGGACAATTAGGTTGCGGGGGAAAAAAAAGTTGGAAACCATTACTGGGAAAACATGAATAGGAGAACATGTGGAAAATGGTCACTATCCTCAGATTTGCTGTTCTGGATAACATGCATCTTTAGAAATAAAGGGAACTGAAGAAGAACGTTTGTGATTCTGTCTGACCAAAAAAGTCATGACAAGGATTTATTTTCTTTTGCTATGTATTATCTTGATCTGTCCATGTTAAAGATGTCTTCTCACAAAATGCTTATTTAAAAATTCTTAAATCCTGGTGGTTTGCAATAAAGGCTTTGGAAAATATACTTATTTGTTTTCCAGAATCTTAACTTGAGGCTTGTATGGGATGCATTGATGATTATCTGCCATTGCTGTCATATTCCTGTCCTAAACCTACAAAGCATATTAAAAAAATCATGCTATCAGAAGATCAACAGCAGCTCCAGTTCACTTTTCCAGAAGATTTGCAAGGCAGCCTTTTAGAGCTCTTTAATTCGGGAAGACTTGATTTAGCTTAATAATCTTTGTCAGCTAAGATTGACTTCCCTGTTGTAGGATCTGAAACTGAACGGGGGAGGAAAAAAAAGGTCTTTGAAACTTCTCTGGATATTTTATACTTCATTTCATGTCTTCAGGATGTGTCTTTGTCCAGTGATATCTTTTATTTACATTTTGGGGAAATATTTGTCCTTTCCACAAGTTAAGCTAACAAATGTGCGGTCAAATATCAGTTCCAACAACAATGTGATGATTGTTCATGAATTTTTTTTTTAAACACAAGAGTTTACTTTTGGGAGTATTTTTAGTGTGGATGTGCCTAGCCTCTGAAAGTGATTTAAAGTAATCTGCCTTGATTTACATTAAAGCTGACCAACAACATTTATACGGAGTTATTGCCATCTCCACTAAGGTGACAGTATCTATCAACTGTGTGATTCTCTTAAATTCTTCAGCCTTGATAACAAGCGTGCATCTCTATGCTGGTGGTCTTTGGCAATATGATCATACACTATTTTTTATGTAGAACTGTTCAGAGCACAATATGAAAAGAAAGGTGATTGTGTAATGCTAAGATGCTCCTGTCTATAGAGCATCATACACTGTGAAAGATGGGATCTGTGAAGATGAATGAGACGAGAGATAGTGAAAAGTGAAGACATTCAATTCTCTTTACAGCAGAACTGAATAATCTCCTCGAAGTTTGTATTCTAGTCCTCTGTGTAAATTTTCTAATTTTCAGTAATTTTTTTTTTCCAAGTGTTTGACTTGCGGTCTTAATGTGCTGAGTACATGCAACTGTAAGTAGATGAATGGGAGTTATACTTTGAACGTATTAAGTACTAGATACACCTGGATACAACCAGGTCCAAAGCATAACAAATTGAGCACTCAAAATTAATACATTTTTTACCTTTACTCCTCCAGAAAGAGCATAATTATACCTTTAATCTCAGTGGGATCCTATGAAAATACATTTGTATGTACTCGAATACAAGTGCTTCACTATAGGAATTTATGTCGTAAAATACTGCAGAGGAAGCCAATAATTCTGTCTTCATAAATGGTGTATACATAGAATGTGTAGGGCCACAAGCTAAATAGGAAGACGAAATAGAAAGAAGCACCCACAAGAATGACCCAGATTCTTATTTCCAGCTTTTTTTAGCTTTAAAGTTGCTAAAAGGAACTAAAGCTTAGTTCCAAAGCTTTTGACTTTGGAACTTGAGTGATTTTAACATAAGGATATTGTGTATCATTAATACAGTTTCATAAATTTTGTATCGCTCTCTTTTGGGTACAAACCCATTTTGCATTGTATTGCAATTTGAAACTTTAGCTGTTTTGCTTGCAGTTCAACTGTTTCCGCATTAGATCAGTCAACTGAGAAATCCAGTCTTAAATCCAGGAAATAGAAATTAACTGAAATGTGTTGGAAGTTAATGTTTTCCTTTTTTTTTTTTTGTATTTATATATTTGTAATGTTTGAATTGTGAGACATCTACTAATGGTGTAATATTACCTGTTATCTCAAACTACATGTTACATTGTATTTTAATGAATGATTTTAACTCTGCTGTTAATTAGTAAAGGAGAACAGAGTTACAAGCGGAGAAAAAGAACCTTATGAATGAAAATCAAATTACTATATTTTATTAATGAGGTGATGATAATTTATAATGGTATAATTATGTTCACAGTGTATAACTAGTTGTTTCAGGAGTTCTTTTTTGTTTTAAAAAAGCATGCATACCTGCATAACTTACCCTGACGCTCTTAGGTATGTGCCACTGTGGATGAGTATTCTATATAGCATTCCAGTAGCTCTCATTGTAAGTCATTGGAAAAATGGCAAGTGATACGTCATTTTCACAGGAGGAGTTTAGACTTGAATGATATAAAGGCAATAGTTATGTCATGATCTATGTGAACTTCCTACCATCTATGTTAATGCAGTAAAAAAGTATATGTACTTATGTCTCTAGTTCTATATGGAGGTAAAAAACTTCTGTGGAAACTGTCTTACAGTTTTCAGTTGCCTTCGTGACTGATGGCTTAAAGTCTTACATTTCCAAAACAAGTATTTCTAAATGTGTGAAGAATGTTAGCTACTTTTAAGTGATGCTGACTGCTGTAAAAGCTTCCTTATGTTTTCAAGTATTTTATATTCATGTACATTGTTCATAATGGACTTCTATTTAAAGCTTAACATTGTAATTTCCCTCTATAATGAAGAAGAACTTATTAATAAAAATCTTTGTTAAAGAAGAAATTTTGTGAAATGGACGCAGTCCTCAACAGTTAGAGAAAGTTAATTCAACAGCTGTGGAAAGTTATAGTTCAGAAATAAACACGTATTAGCAATATAAATATGTTTTAAGAGGAGTATAAATGTTCCAGATGTTCCCAGTATCGGTATTCACAATTGACCACAATTACATATCACTGTTAAATTGCCTCCTCCAAAAGCAAGTTCTGCAAATATAGTTCTGCCTTCGAGTATAGCACAAAGCCGCAACATAGTCACTTTTAAACTAGGGGAAGAAGAGATCAGGGAAGTAAGAATGTGAGCTGTCAGTACTCTGATTCTAGACCAGTTAAACTGCTGTCTGTTGTTACGTAGATAGATACATACACTGTAGCAAAAACCTGTATTTATTTTGCTATGTATAATATACTTTTCATATATATGTACACATATATATATCTTCCTGATACTGGGGTGGGGTTTTTTTGTTTTATTGTTAGTTTTGTTTTTATTATTATTATTCTTGTATTAGTTAAAAATCAGAGTAAAGTGGTTTTGGAGACCATATTTGTTACTTCTGTATCAGCTCCTTAGATATTATTGGAGGATAGTATCTCTCAGTATTTGTTTGGTTGCTTACAATACTTTAAACACAACTTGCATTTGGCTCTGTTTTGACAATAGAAGTTAATCTTGTATGGTTTTTGTTAAAGCACTGTTGGAAAAAATATCTTATTGAGCTATTTGTGGTGTTTTTTTTAAAAGATGTTTAAGATTTCACATACAGTTTAACTGATCACAGATGAAACTGTAAATTAATACCTCATGAGTTTTACTGACTGCAGGGCATTGTTTGTAATTCAAAGCTGCTTTATTCCTACCCACTAGGAAAAGACCCTGTTCAAGCAAACAAATTAAAGAGTTCACCGTGATATCAAACTATTTATTAAAACTGAAAACTCTAATTTTGAATTTATTATTTCACTGTGACTTTTATAGTAACCTATTTAGAATGTATTTTTAAAAGCCTAAATCTTTAGGCTGAAATAAATAAAACTGGTTTAATTGTTGGTCTTAATCCACCTTGGTCAGAATTTTGTACTCAAAGAATTACATGGCATAAAAAAAGAAGAAACCTTGTAAGTTGCTTCAGTTCAACTTGTTCTTTGAGATGCATTTCCATTCCTACTGACTTGTATATGGTTGGTCTTGATAAAAATAACAGCTCTGTAACAGGAAACTTTCAGGCATGTTTAATGTATAAAGTTTATTTTTCTCACTACCGCTGGCCATTCTTAGCTTACAGGGTCAGGATGAATAGGTTTATTTTCAATGTCCTTTTTTGTCTTCTCTAATCTCACAAAGGATTTGGAGGGAGGCCTTTCTTTATACTTTTACTATTTTTACAGTATGATTAGTGAGTAAAAATTGGAGAGCGAAGTAGTTTTACACAATTTGAGACGTTCTTCATATGGTGAGACTAAGTCAGGAGCTCCTGCTAGGAAAAGATAGGCTTCGTGAACAAAATCAAGCTCTTGCAGAGGTGTTCCCCTGGTGGCATATCCAAAGTTACAGAGGAGTCACCCACCATCTTCTGTCAGGTAGAGACACTTTCTTTAATCTCTCAACTCAGTCATGTTCTCTGTGGATCATCCCACAAGCCTACATGCACTATAGAAGATGTACTTGAAATGTGTTTGAATTGGGTAGCGTTGCTGTAGGGTGGTGAACATCACCGGCCAGCCTTTGGTGTAAGGGCCAAACGTTTTTCTGCAAGTGGTTCAGCTGCTCTAACATAAATGTAATATTTCAAAAATGTACAAAAATGTAATAATCTCAACAACAAAGCAGTGTGTCGTGGTGACAAAGGCTACTTAGAACAGCTGAAATGGCTCATGTACCCCTGCTTGGTCTTATGTAAGAACATAGTTATGGTCACATCCAGTCAGTTCGAAGGCTCAATTACTTGTATGTGAGACTGGAGTGAAGGACTGTGAAATTTAGCAAGCATTACTGAATTTCTGTATTTGTGTTGAATATTATCCCAGCTTCCAACAAATAGCATTTACACAGTTTGTGAAATGGAGATAGTAGGGATTTTAGGAGGTGGGGACGGTTTTTCTTTCTTGCCAAATAAATTTTGCTGGATGTTTTGTGCATTAATTTATCCAATAATTTCTTGAATCCAGTATGCCTCTAACATTCATGGTCTGTTAAGGAAAGAGTGCAGTAGCTTCACTCTATATTATGTAGAAGTATATTCTTTTCCATGTTTGTAATCTGTCACTAGCTTGGTTCATTTATGCCTTTATGTCTTGTATTATGAGATGATGTGAATAATCACAACTGATTCCACTGATGAATTTGTAGATTTTGATTGTTTCTCTCCATAGTTGACTGTTCCAGCCTGTGTCCCAATCGTCTTCATTAATGTGAAAGCCTTTCCGTGACTTTGGTTATGCCTGTTGCTCTTCTCTGTATCTGTTTCAGTCTCTTACTGTTTCACTTTTAAGGTAATCAGGACCAAAGCTGCTGATGGTGTTCATACTGTTGATTTTGACTGCCATGATGGTGTTCTCCATTTTTATTAGGAAGATCAGAGAACAATCATAACATTGAGATTTTTTTCAACCCGGCCAATCTTATACGTGAGCAGTAGTATTTGGATCAGGGTCCTTTATTGTTTTAGGACTGTTTTTACTTCATGCACACCCATGCATCACTCAAAGTGAAGTCTTGACATCCTCTTAAAAAATAAGTTTTCTAAAATTGGTCACTTACATCAACCTCAGGACATTCAGGATGCCCATGGAAACTCTCTTATTCTGGTCTTGTCTAGCTATTCAAAACTGCTCTTTGAGCTATTTTTATAGTCTTTGTGGGCTCTTGCGTTATTCTTATCAAGCTTAATACTGGAATGTCTACAGATCTACAAAAATATGTGTGGGTTGGATTTTTTTTGTATTCTTACATGTGTTTTCCTTTTTCCCCTCCTACTAACAGGAGATTTAGGTAGAGTTTTGAGGTTTGGGTTTTTTGGTGTTGGTTGATGTATTGTTTTTGGTGGTTGGGTTTTTTGTAATATTTTTCTTTATTCGTGAAAGGGAAAGTTAAAGAAATGTTTCTACCATTTGGAGAAGTGGTTGTGACTGCTTTGGGTTTCTGTGGAACTTCATTACAGTTGCCTGATTTCTTGAACAGCTGGGTATTCTTTATCTTCTGTGACCTTAATGTGAAAGATCATGTTTGAAATGAAGTGAGTTGTTGACTTCAGTTTTCTTCAAAGCTTCAGTGTGCAGTGAGCTCCTTTGCAATCTCCTTGTGTATTGGTTGCTCTCCTGCGGGAGCTTTTGTGGTGTTACATGTAGAAGACTTAAGGTATGTTCAACCTAGGGATAAGAAAACTGAGGAAACATCACTTGGTTTTCTCCTGTACTTTTAATTATAGGCACAGATGGTTGGTATGAGCCTCTAGTCCATTGTATAGCACCAAGCTAAACATATGTAGTTGAGGTATCTAAAGGTTTGTCTAACTGCTCTCAAAATAGGAGCGAAGGAGATTCTCCCCCCTCTATGTAGGGTGTCTCCCTATACATGGTTAGCTTTCTGTAATGTATAGTCTAAGTCTTAGTTAAGCTCATTTATGCCTGCTTGTAAGAGACATGAAGAAATGTTGCTAGATTTCTTTGTAAGAGTCATTACTGAACTCTCCATCTTGTTTCTAGACATTTCTTTCTTGACTAAACTCAATTTCTTCCATCTTTTCTTATACATCATGTTTTAATACCTCTTACTGTACTTGCCTTCCAATTAATTCACTAAAGTGCTTTTCGTCTCAAAGTAAGCTACCAAAATTGGACTTGACAGTTGAGGTCTTCATTACTATTGAGAAGAAAAGAGTTCATTTTCCTTGCGTCTAACATTTTTCATCCTTACTACTGTATTCTAGAAAAGCCCATGCCCTCCTGCTCCCGCAACTCCCTCAGCGGCTGCAATGGAGTTATGTTACTGACTGGCTTTTACTTTTTTAATCCTCCTTTACCTTCAGACACCTTCCTCTGCCTCCAGTGATGCTGCTGCCTAATCCCAGTTGCTTCTTCTTTGGTCCTTGTTCCTTAAACTTCTGTTTCATCAGTGCTAGTTCTCACTAGCTTTCATTTTAAAAGATTTTTAATTTTTTTTTAATTGTATTGGGAACATTGAGCGAAGTGACTTTTTTTTTTGCATTTGTTTAGGTTTTGCTAAGTTTAGGTGCCTGATTATCTAAAAAATACTTACTCAAAATCAGAACAGGATAATCACATCTGGACCAAGCCTGAGATGTAATTTGATTATATAGAAAATTACAGATTTAGCTGATGCTTTTCAGTTACTGGTGTAACAATTTAAGAATACTTAGTTTTATTTTGTATTTCCTGAGTTTGCTTTTGAGAATGTCACATGAGAAAATGCCAGGAACGTTTTTTAAGTTGAGATTTATTATGTTTACTTTTCCTCTGTTCCCTACTAGGCCAGTTATCTTGTGGAAGAAGAAAATACATGTAGATTTGTAAGGAAAATGTTGATGTCCAATTAATGGTCACTGTGTGATAGTTAACTACCAGGTGCTTATGCGCTGGTGTTTTGTTACAGCAGCTTTCCAGACATAGAAATTAACCTTCAGTGGTCTGGAGCTGCTGAATTCACGTGTTTTCTCGTCAATAATGTATTTCTATATTTCATAAAGACTGGGGGGTTTTTGGTGTTTTGTTCTGTTTTAAATCCTAGTTTTGCCAGGGCTGAGGGTAAGAAAGTAACTTTCTTCCTCCATTCCAGCCTTCTTGGGGGGGGGGAGATAAATTCTTTCATGCACAAGTCCTGTGATAAAATGCTACTTTTTAGAAGTATTGTTCAGCAAAAGAGCTGGTGTGATTCTGTGAAACTTAACAGCTGACCCTAAATGGCTTAATAATAGCATGAAAACTAACACAGAGTATCACTAAACATGTCTTGTTAGTGTTGTAGTGGCAGGGTGTGTACAGATGGGGAAGTCAAAATGACTGGTTTATCAGAGGGAGCCTCTCGATGTTGTCATATTTGGGTAAAATGTGTGGATTTTTCCTTTCAATCCATGAATTGTTGTTCTGTGTGGAATTAGCCTTTTAGTGCTGCTTGGAACATAGCTTTTTGAAATGGTTTATGCAGTACCATTCCCTTGCAGCTTTTCTGTAACTTGTGATTTTTTGGGTGGTTTCCTGCCCCCCCCGCCCTGTTCATTGCATATGCTAATTTTTTTCCCCAAAAGGTGACCCTCTGAGATCGTGCCTATGGAGCGAAGAGATGGACTGAATTGTCATAGGCTGTGGGATGAGTTATTTTTAGCTGTTGGCATTTCAGGCTGGAACACTTCATTCTGTTGTGCTTGTTAATGAGTCATCTGGAGAAAATGGGCTTCTTGCTTTCAGAGAGGGTCTGTAGCAAATAATAATAGGCTAATCTCTGCAGGAGATATTCTGTCAAGTAACTAGAGCTTCAACTAGAAAATATATTGAAATGGAGATTTATCATCTCCCTGTAAGAATAAGCATGCACTCACTATTATTATTATTGCATTATGATGTATATGAAAATCTCAAAATCTGGAAAACTGATGAAGAGCCTAGTAAAGCTATAATAATGAAACATTTTTGAGAAAGAAGGTTAATTGAAGAGACAGATACATAGTTGCTTCCTAATTCAGAACATAGTTCATTTCCTGAAATCTGAAGATGCTATCTAGTTCTAGAAATCTTCTGGAAAGATTCCTAACTAGATAAGCCCTGTATAAGGCTTGCATCCTTGAGAAACCCCCAAATTCATAGACATTGAGCGTGTTATTTTTAAGGATTATCCAGCATCTTTGGTTTTGTCCCTACTGAAGAATATATTTTATTTTTTTTTCTTTCTGTGTGCAGTCCACAGTCTCTTCTTTAACCTTTCCCTTAATGTTTGAAGGTTTTGTGCTGATACAACGTGGTAGGCTTATGTAGGTGGTAGGTTAATGTTTTCTTGGTTTAATTTACTGACTGGTTACCGGTTTAAAATAATTTAAAATAGCACTAGGGGTGAAGAAAAATAGATGTTTTCGCAGTGTAGTTGAATTGACATGAACCATTTATATTATTGTAAAGAACAAAAAAAGGATTTAGGTTGTGGTTAACAACTGTCACCATTGTTTTGGACTTTGTGTTAATAGAGAGTATTACTCAGATAAAATGCTGCTTAATCCGAGTGATGCATGGAAACAATTAGTTTATAATATGGTTTTGGAACAGCTCTGTCTGCAAAACTGTCTGATATTTTGTTGACTCTGAATTCGAACCTGAACTGTGCAACTTGGTTAACTTATTTTTTTTACTGTTTTGATGTGTTAATAGATAAAAGTACAAATTGTAAAGTTACTACAGTAAAATATTTCTCTGCCAGGTGTGAGCGTGCGTATGTCTCTTTTTTGGTCGGCTCTTTACAGGCAGCTTAATATGATTTGTACTACAGCTTTAGATAATCGAAACTGTAGCAAAGATAAGGTCTAAGATCTCTTGATTACTGAACACTTTTAATATTAAAATATTCTTGGCAAATATTCTATTAAACAAATTTTCGCTTTGATGTTATCTGGAGTAAGTTGATGCTTGTGGAACAGCAGTTTCAATTAGCATTCACTAAAGGTTTATTGACAGTTAACACCTGGTCTCTACTGTGCCAAGTGGGAAGCATCTATTGCAGTCTCATATGATTGTTGCATAATTAGGATTATGATTTCTAATTTGCTTTTAATTTTGTAAATCCAGTCTTATTTTCAGAACCACACACCGTTACTTGTTTCTCTGCATTTTTATTGTAGGACAAAGTTATGATGTTAAAAGAACTAAGAAATATACTACTTTCTAATATGAAAAATAACTTGCCCTTTCGTTGGTTGGTTAGCAAAGAAATTTAGACACGAAGAATCTACTGGTAGGTCTCAGGAAGCATGTATTCTCCCCCTACTTATGAGAAGCAACCAGAAAATTACACAGTTTTTTTGGAAGTAGTATTCTTGTATAGAAGCTGCCAGCAAACTGGGAACATCAGGAGCAAGTGTAAATGTTTTTGTAATACTGCTGAGAAATAACAAAGGAAATGACCTCGTTCCTTAGTGCTCCAGAACATACTTTGGCGCATCCAAGGATGAAGAAGGTAACTGCTACATATTTTTCCCTGCCTGCAATGTCTTTTGACCCTTATTGGCTATGCATAAGTGCAGGGAGCTATTTCTGGCTACTGTGTTTTGCAACAAATACTATGGTGCAAATCCCTAGATGTGTCCACAGGATTTTTTGAGTCTTGGTTGGTCATTTGGAAGATTGTTTTTCCAAAAAAGACAGCAGGGGGAAAGCATAAACTTGTAGTGAATTACTGAACGATGGAAATCCTCTAAGAGTATTTCTGATTACCTATCCTCAGATGAAACTTTTAAAAATGTTTTCATTAGAAATTTAATAGGAGAGAAATTTTAGTTGTCTTTGACCTATACCATAGTAATCATATATAATACACATATTTTAAGGTTCATGAGAGTACTCTGTGTATACATTGTGTGTTGTGTATTTGCAGTGTTTAGCAACAGTTAGAATCAGAACTGTAATCTTTTAATAATCTAGTGGTATAGTTTTTCTTTTCATTTCCCTACACCATTTCAGAATATCGACAGTAAAACTTGCCTTGTGGTGGCTGATGGTTCTGAGTGTAATCATGTACATTTCTGAGATAATATTGAGGAGGAAGATATCTAGATAATCTGGAATAAGGGAGACTTTTCAAGAACACTGGCATAAATGTGCCTGACTTTGCTGAGAAAAGAAAAAAAATTACTTTGAGAAATGTCTTTAAATCATGATCCTTAAGAGCTGATGTTTTAACCTTACATTTGAATGACTGTTACTTTTTCCATCTTGTTTCAATATGCCTAAATGCAAACACATGTGGAAAATGTTCTTTTGGCTTTTATCAAACTGACATTTAAGTGCATTTTTTTCAACCTCGCTAACATTTGTGGTAAAATATTTCAAAGCTATGAATCTTGCAATTTGCCTATGCATTTTTTTTTTCTTCTTTCATATATTAACATTTGGTACTCATAATACTAACCTGGTTGGAATTACTGGCTTTTTTCATTTGCTGTTTGTTTGGATGAGGTGATTAGGAAAATACTTTATGCGAAATTCTAGTTTGCAACAGTAAATACTTCCATGAAGAGTCACTGTTTTCTGAACTCTAGTAAATAAAGGAGAAAAATACCATAATCTCCTATATTCAATTGTAGCAATCATATTCCTAACACATTTAGCTTTCTGTTGTGTTAAATGTCCATGGTGCTAACCTGTCTCCAATACTTCCTTTTTAGCATGTTTCATTCTTCCCCTCTCCTCCCCTACCCATTCCCAAGCTCTTTAATTCTGTGCCAAGCTAATAAGGAGAAGAACTAGCTCTGGGTAAAGTCAGTCATTGCCAAGCAGCTGTTATACAGTTTTCTCATGTACCTCTGTGATTGTACCTCGTTTCTAAAAGGCAGTATTTTTGCCCTCTCAGGTCCAATTTTAAGTAAGAAGGACCAATTATATCTGCGTCTCAGTCTTAATTGGTTATATGTCAAAGACTAGGGATGAAATAGTTCATGTATATAACTAGCCTTTCTAGGGTTTGAACTTTGAACACTGAGTTGTAAGATTTAGAGAAATAAGGTACTTTCTTTAGAGTTAAAAATATGAATTACTTTTCTTTTTACTCACAGTATTTGTCCTAAAGTATTTTCTATTTCACTTCTGTTTTAAAAAAAAAATACCATCTGGTTTAATTACAATGTTTGAATCTCGAGACTAGACTTTTTCCTTAAATCTGCATTAGGTTTTTACTTAAGATCAAACGATGAGGGCTTGGGCCTGCCTGCTAACACTGACCAGGGAAGGTTGTCTCTCTCCAACATGTGCCCCATCTGCCTGGCGGTGTGGCTGCCTGCGTTGCTCTGGCACTGGCCCAGGCTGTGATGAAACTGAGAATGTGACAGACGACAGCCTTGTCCAGATGTATGCTTAACTGCTTCTGCCATGCCCTGCAAAACAATCAGGATGCAGGTTTGGCATCATTTAGTTGTTTGTGTTGATTTATTCCTTGAGGGTTTTCTTAAAAAAATGGAAATAATATTTCTTTAAAAATGGAAATAAATAAAACCCCTACTTTTTTGTAGTTTTACTGAACTTTTAGTTCTATTAAAACAGGTTGTATAATACGATGCTTACTCTCCCACGTATTTTTTTTCTTTAATTTATGGAGTGATTTCGTAGACATTCTGACACAGGCTACTTAATTTGAAGATTTAAGCAGATTTTAAAAAATGCAATTAAAAGGATCAAACATCTAACTGTCAGTGTGTTGGTCTGGTTCTCCTCACAGCTGAACATTTAAGCTATTGCCATGTCTTAATATGACTACTTCTTGCAACTAAAAATAAATATCTGGGAAAGGTGTCAGAATCACCATTAATTATGATTTTTTTAATTAAAATCTAATTAAAATTCATCCAATAGCTTGAAAATTTACCCAGTCCTACTCTACCTTCCCCTCTAGAGGGATCAACAAAGGCTGCCTCCCCAGCCCCAACTTGCCTCCAAGAAGTTAGACTTATGTGCAACTTGCAACCTTTTCTTGATCATTTAAGAGATTTCCATCTTAGCGTTTTTGAAGGTTTTTTTATAATATCAAACAAAAATGTACAACCCACTGGAAATACTGTATTATTATTATACAAAATAACCAGATTTTTGTCTTACATTCAGGCTGTCATTATCTGGCATACAAAGCAAAAAGGGCAGAAATTATTTTTCTCTCCTCCCTAGCTGTTTTTGGCAGCTGATTTTTTTTAAAGTGTAGCTCCCTGCTGCTGTATGCTATTGAGTACATTTTAGGTAATAAGTAGATACATCAAAAGATATCCAGGGCAACACACCCTGCTGAAAAACAAGAGATTGCGTTTCTCTACTTCTTGCAGATAAGTAGCTTCTGACATGTGTCAGAAATATTTTTTTACTGGTGCTCTCTCTGTGTAAGACAGTTAACTGTTGGTATTCTATGGCCATTTTGCTCTTCAGAAGGAGTTTCTTTGTGTTCTATTGTAAGTTGTGTCCAAAAACTTAACAGCATTGTTTGATTTGCTTTAATTTTCCTTACTGCGTCTCCATTGCCTTATGTTGTCTGCCTTCAGTCATAGGGAATGTTTTATGTGCTTATTTTTGTTGTCAGTTTGGTTTTGAAACCATGGTGAGCCAAACATGACTGTATTTGTTGCTGTGTAACAAAGAACAAGAAGATAGTCCCAGCTCAAAAAAGTCTCAGATTTCGTGTATAAAGTAAGTTCTGAGAGATGGATGTTGATCCAGGAGAGGATTGCCAGTCATTAGGCTGGAGAATAGCCTTGTGAAATCTCACGGCTTTGATGATGACTTTTTTTAGACATTATGGTGAAAGATGGTCTGAAGGAAAATTTAAAGTAGATTTGCTAATATTCATAGAAAATGCTAGTAACTGGACATTGGATGATATCATGGGTTAGCGAGAGAAAAATATTTTTGGTGACTGCTTTGTGCCCGGGGGCTGTTGTAAATCTGAATGTAGGGACTGAAGGATGGTGTGTACCGTGTCGTGATGCTTTGCAGGGCCTTGAAAATGTGAAGAAGCAGCTTCTGCTTGAAAGGAGTGTGAAGGGGCTGGAAGAGGAGTGTGGAGGGAGGCCAGAGGGATAGCCCACACCAAGGATCCTTGCAGGGATTAGATATTAAGATGGGTGCATTTATCTGTATAGTACAGGAAATTGTGCTTTTTAAGAGGTGCTATGAAAGAATAGTTTAAGGTTTAAACAGAGCTTGGGAAGAGGGCACAGAGAAGATGAAAAGTGATGCTCAGGTTATGAATGGTTTGAGTGACAACCAGGGTGGTGAAATTGTCAGCAGTGACACTTACTGGGGGGAAATTCTGATAACTGTCTCCAGTTTGAGGTAACGGTATGGCATATGTAAGAGGAGTGTGTACCTTTTAAAAATAATCTTCCACCTCCTGTAATGTAAGCAGGTGGTTTTTTTGTTTTTGAAAAAAGTGTAAAAAATGTTATTCTCATTCTTATTTTCATTCTTTTATAAAATAGCTTCTTCCATCACCTTCTTATATTTTTTTAATAGCCATTAATTCCGTCAAAACTGAAGCTACTGAAAAAACTTACCTTTCAGTATCAAGTTCAATTAGGAGTCAATCCTGTTTTAAAAAGGGGAGGGGAAAAAAAAAGGCAACTGAAAGAAGTGCTATTGCCTTTAGTATAATTGAGCAAAACATTAACATATCCTCTTTGGTCAGTGCTAGAGTTGATCAGCAGTATCACAGCGGAAAACATATGCTGCTGCAAATGCAAACTTGTTTTTGTTAAAATGCACTGTAATGTGGTGAACAAATTCATGGTACCAAAAATAGGGGCCCCTCTATATGGTGCTGATTGTAGGATTTATTATTCTGTTATTTAAGGTAATGGTATGTTGCTAGGTCAGGAGAAGGGTCACAGTTCTCAGATATAGCAGAGCCTTCAGAAATACTCAGAAAGACCAACAATTGCAGAATGTGAAACAAAAAATATTATTCAGTCTTGCTCATAAGGTTCTAATTTTCTTGAATTATCCTAAGTGTGATAACAGCTTGGTCCCGGAGCACACACAGAAGCTCTGTTTAGCAATCCCAGGCCTCAGAGCAGTTTCTACAGTTGAACTTACTTCCTTAAAATGGAGAGTTTTATAAAAGCAAACACCATGTTTCTGAGGCATGATGGAATGACAGTCTTCTCTTTGCAGGTCAGGCACACAGCAGACAGTGACAAAGTCAGTGTTCCCACGCTGCCTGTGCCATCTGCTGACATTTTGAAAAATGTCCATCTAACTGTTCATTTTCTTAAGATAAAAAGCTATTGGCATTCTTAATTTTGAGGTTATTCTTGATACAACTTGGTTATCAGGCTCTTGTGGATTAAAACACCACAATGTATATCGTCCTTTTGATGTGTCATGGAAAATGACCAGCAAAAATTCCTTTTCTTGCATTTGTACGGACTCATGTTCTATTTTTATATAATAGACCTTTATGCCATTTTAATTCAAAGAAAAGGAGTTAGGTCTTTTAATGTTCAATCTGAAATAGTGAAAGACACTTGCCATTTGTTTTATTCTATTAAGTAATTGCAAAATAATTTGTTCACATTATTTCTTAGTTTACATAGCTGTCACCTTGAAATCTTCATAATACAGACAGTATTTTAAGGCTGTTTCCATTTTTTTCCACAAATTCAGATACCACCTATTTTATTCAGTCAAACTACAAGATAAGTATTTAAATACATACTCATCTAGATTTAGAGCTGCTAACCTAGGTGATCAACTGCAGTATACTAAGTTTGTAAGGTTTAACATGCCTTTAAGTAATAAGAACATAGGAAGTGAGATGTCTTTAGGTAAAGGAATTACAGTATCAATTGGCATGCTTGTAGATATACAAGAATACAAAAATAACCACGTGATTTGGGCAGTACCCACTCAAATTGATTGAAAAGGTAAAATGTCAATTACATTAAAGAAAAAATATTGCCAAAATACTTAATTGGTTCATGACGGTTTGTACGTCTTTGCTTGAGAAGCAATTGTTAGGAGACCTGTTGTTTTTTGTTGTTTTTTTTCCCACTCTCAGCTACTTGCTATCATTTGAGATTTCAATTGCTTGACATGGAATTGGTGGATAATTAGTAGTGTGGATAACTGAAAAGCATATGTAGTAATTTAGTTCTTGATTCTTTCTAATTGTCTGCCCATCGGTAGTTTGCTAGGGTGAGTCGCTCATTATTCAGACATTTTAAATGGAAAGTACTGTAGAAATAAAAGTGCTCTTGTTAGTAACATGGTATTGAAAATCAAAACCTACTAAACAAACAAGTCATTATTTGACAAATCTATCCTCAAAGCCATTGTTCACATACTATAAGGAGATTAGGGTTGTGAGGGGGGGAGGAAGGGTAGGGTTGGCAGATAGCGTTCACTTTTCACTGTGTCTGAAATAAAGATGTGTCACTTATAAAACATGCTAAAGATGAATACGATAAAATACATTGAAATACATCTAACTGGACAAGCTTCATTTGTTAAAGGTAAATATCCAAAGTTAATAGACTTTAAGGGAAAATCTATGCTATTAATTAGGGTTGACCTGGAGGTCATTTTGAACCTCAAGTGTGCAAACAAACCTTACAGTAAACGTTTTGACTTGCCTGCAGGAGTACTTCCTTCTGAGTCTGATGTCTTCTGAGGTGGTTAATTCTGCTGTTTAATTCACTCATTTTGAAGTCTGCTTAGAACTTAAAGGCATGATGCAGTATTTGTGCACAGCCTCCCTGCAGCCTCCACAGCTCCCTCCTTCTCCTTTCCTTTTCTGGGACGCTTCCCTCTTCTACAGCCTGGCACTAGAGAGAAGGCTGGTTCTTAAGCTGTGGTGCACTGGCAGCAGAGATGCAAAACATACCCTGGACAAGGAGGAGTGTCTTACAGAACCCTATCTGGGTCTTAACCCTAAAGTTTGATTTGAAATATGAGGGTTGATATTTCCATTAAAAGTTTAAATATTTGTTGTAATGTTCAAACCTAATATACTCCTGGATGTTACCAGAGAGTGCTATGTTTTCACAGTAGTATGACTTGAAGGATTTGAAAGCTCATGTGGAGACTCTTGGCTTTTCTGTTCTCAGATTTTCTCATACTAGTAGATCTGTTCATAAAAGTGCTTCACGTGTCAGAATGTACTATTCCATATGAAAACGTAAAACGTAGCACTGTTATTTGGGTCAAGTTAATTTTGGACCAGACACCAGACCTCCTCAATCTTCTCACTTCATTTTACATTCTGTTTCTAGCTTTAATAATGTGGAATAAGTATCTGAATGTCTTTATTTATATAATTTTTCTTCAAGCATATATTTTATCAATCTATCGGTTCATTGCAATCAAGATTATGCTTCAGATAATGTGGGGGTTTTCTTCAGTTATTTACTCCACTTGCAACTTTAAGGGAAAGCATTCAAGTTGATGTCACACTTTGCTTTGTAATTTGTACGAAATCTGAATAGATATTTCCAGCTTGCACCATGTGTAATAGCTAATGTATCTGAATACCTTGTTTTCAAATAACATGATGTCATCCACTTCTAATCTTCATGTCTTCTTTTGAAAACAAACAAACAAATTGTAGAGCTTAACGTTTATCTTTTCCACCTTTTTATTTTTTTAACAGATTTGAAGAACTCGTGAAAAAGTTCAAAGTAGAATATCATGCTGGTGGTTCTACTCAAAATTCCGTTAAAGTGGCTCAGGTTTGTTCTTCCTTAAAAAAGAATTAGTGATAATTTAAAGTGTTGAGTATGAATCAACTTGATGCTCTGTATTGTCTATGTTCACTACGAGCACTACTGAGTGGGTGCCAGTGATTCTGTTGCTCAGACTATGCTTGTTTTTTTTGACATGATTTATGTTGAAGTTGTGCTCTTTATTCTTTTCACACAGTTTCTGTTAAGGTTATCGGTACAACTACAGTGTACCTAAGAGTGAAAGGGAGGGTTTTAAGGAAGTTTTAGCCAGGCTCTTGTCCAAGGTGTACAGTGAAAAGATAAGAGGCAAGGACAAGGTCCCTAGCTTTAGTTAGGAATCTTGCGATGAGGAGAAAAAAGTCACAATGAGAATGGATATGCAGAGAAGTTGTTGAATCTCTGTGCTTGGAGATTTTCATAACCTACCAAGATGAGTTCTTGGGTAAACAGGGCTAAATTTGAGGCTAGCCCTGCTTTAGTGGTGGGTTGGATGAGAGAGCTGCAGAGGGCCCTCCTAGCCTGCGTTGTTCTGTGGTTCTAACCACATTTATCCTGTATTTATCCTGTAAGAACTTGAAAGTTTGTCCATGAAAGATTGAAATGTAAACCTTTTTTTTTTTTTTTTTATACAAGGATAATTTTTTTGGCTATGGGCATGATGAAGAACAATAATGATGAATTGGCTTTCAGGTATCTTAGCTTTTCTATAACTAAAGTATGCCTTTTGTCACAATACTCTTTAAGCATATACCTGTGTGTATATTTTTAAATTGTGACAGGTGTACAAATCCTATAAATAAAAATATACAAACTGTATTCATAACCTTTTTGTTAATGATCCTGGCTTATTAATTTCCAGACTTCCTATATAATTAAAACTTGCTGCAAATAGCATTAAATGCACATTTGGAATAAATTAAACTATAATTTAACAAAGGTTGCCCCGCCAATAAAAAGGAAAAATTCATTATAGTAATAATTGCTGCTCATTTGTACAAAATAGTTACTGATTCTTTACTAAGTTTTTCATTTTCTGAGACACCAAGTGTCTTGAAAATATTTGTGATAAAAATACTTCAGAGAGAAATGTAAGTTGCATGTGTTTTATTGTATATAACATTATAATTCTGAAATGGTTATGTTTTTTGCATCCAGACAGCTTTCAAAGCTTTGAGTTTTTTGGTGTTTTTTACTATGTGGTGAAGCCAATTTTTTTGCTCTGATACCTTAAAAAATCCTCTTCATCAGGAGAGCTCAAGTTAGCGCGTTCCTTCTGTGTCAGTATGACTGTTGCTTGATGTATGGGGATGGTGTAGAGGTGGAACGCTGCTGATATCTTCCATGACAACTGATTAGGGGTCAACTTTTTGGAGAGAGTTCTGCAGCTGTTTATTACTTCAGAGGCATGAAATTCTGCTTCCGTTCCTACATGTAGTTTGAAGAGGTTTAGAAACAAGTGCATATGGTAGGCTCGGAGTTCCTAAACTTTGAAGTGTTCAAAGAGCCCAGGATTTTATTTCCATCCTCCTTGGAGTGACCTCTTTGACATCAGCTAATTTATTGGTAAACTGTGTCTCATACTTAACTGCCTCTTAATCTATCAGTCCAGGTGGTGTTCAACAATTATACTATGAAGTACACAGAACAGGTATAGAGTCAAGAAAAAGAAGAAATTTAAATCAATGAAATGCAGGGGGTTTTATGTCAATGCTCCTTTCTTATACTGGTTGGGTTTTGTCAGTGAACTTTTCCCTTTACCTTGACTCTGAGTTGGGAGCTTCATTCGGCTCCAGTTGCCATCTGGAATTGTATTTGTCTCCAGAAGGGTTGTCATCTCTTAATTTTTGTTTCAAATGAGACTGAAACTTCAAACAGTTGTGCATGAATAACATAACATCACTAAGAGGCTTTAAAAAGAGAGATGGGAGGGTGTGAGAGAGGGAAAAGAGAATTCTGGAAATCTTGAAAGAAGCTGTTACTCTGTAAGCTTTAGCAGAAAAAAAAAAAGTGAGGATAGAAAAAAAATAGTTTAACTGTAAACCAAAAATTAAACTAGAAACTCTGGATGAATTTTTACAGTAATATTCATTGGCATATTAGAGAGAAAAAGTGTGTAAGTAATCTTAGACCTGAATAACTTAAATATGTATTTATTTGTTGAACATAATGGGAGAAAGCAAAGAGTGATTCAGGAAGCCTTGACTGGTGGTTGAGAAGTAAGGGACCCAGAAATAAGCTCAGAGCTCTGACGTGGTCATTCTCTAACTGAACATGGATTCTCTGTGAGAAGACGTGTGGGGAAGAAATCCCAAGAATATAGCTCTTATTAATTTCTCAGCTTGGGTTACTTTATAGGAAAAGCTTGGAAAAGTATGCTAAAAACTGAGCGATATAAACTAAAAAAGTTTTTCAGTTGTTTAAAAGTTGGTGAGAAATAATCGCATGTTAAAGAAAAGCATCCTTGGAAGCCTGACTGCGATGGAGTACAACTCTCTGAGTAGAATGGCTGGAAATGGACAAATGGCCTCTGAAGTCTGGCAGTTGCTTCTTGCAAAGTTAATTTCTGAGTAGGAAGAGTGTATTATTAAGGAATGTAGTAGGACAATTGGAGAGCAATTAAGAAAATGATTGGAATAAAAGGAAAAATTTAAGAAACAACTCATAGGGTAATTGAATCGTTTGTTTCAAATAGTCTGCTGCTTTAAGGGTCAGAAAAGCAACACTATACTGAAACAAAAATACCCAAAGGCAAAGTGGGTGGGGAAACTTAGAGTATATGATGTGTTTAAAAAGGAAAAATGAAACTGTCGTGTCCTTGCTTTCATGGTGTATGGTGATCATCACTTCTGTTATACATGCTCATATATTTTGGATATTTCCTTCATATCTGTAAAGATAGTGAGATCTACTCAAGAAAGACTATATCTCTATTCCTGAAAAGGATAAGCCAACTTCTTTACAAAAAAAAAAAAAGATGGAAAAAAAAGAAAGTCTTAGAAATACTGTATTTATCATGTGTGAGAAATTTGAGATGGCAATCACAGAAAGAGGCAATAGAAAGAAGCTCTGAATTATGAAGAAAACTGGGAAGAAAATGAAGCTTAAATCATGGGATTTGGAACTAAGATTTAAAGCAGCATCAACTATAGTGGAAATGAAGATTTTTAGAAGTTTACAAAGAATTAACCAGAATTGCAGTCAAGCTGTGAAGAGTAGAATTAGATAAATATGTTTTTTTCTAGCATGTTAACAGAAAGGAAAGATCTGAAGTGCAGCCTTGAAGGAAAAATTTGGCAGGTAAGGTACTAGAGGGAATCTTGGTATTTTTTCAGTGTTGTCTTGCAGCAGAGCAGAAGTAGAGTGTGTGGGACGCTGCAGGAGTGCATGGTGGTTGGAGAGCATTGAGAGCATCAAAAAGCTGAATGCTGACTGCCCAAAGTGGACATTACGTGGGCAGGGTACCTCAGCAGGGTCAGAAAAAGAAAAAGGTCTGGACGTACGAGGGACAACAGAAAGGATTTTTTTTTTTTTAAGAAGTGCTTCTAATGTACGATGGAGAAGACAGATTTTTGCAAAATGAAATGCAGAAGCAGAGTCAAAACATACGTTAGATGAAAAGCTCTGTAAAAGGAAAGCAGGAGCAAATGAAAATTATTATGTTGCAAAAGAAATACACAGAACTGTTGGATTAAAAATTGAGAGGATGGAAGATAAATGATAAAGGGGCAGAAACCTGGAAATATCACACTCACTTTTCAAAAGTGTATTATATAAGTGGTTTTATAAGTACAATAATATTTTTTTTTTAAAATGCCTGAAAAATGGTGAAAGGGAGTACTGAGACCAATATAAAAGTAATTAAGAGCAGTACCGAAACCAGTGAGATAGAATGTTTATGTTTAAGTTCTCTGTGATATTAAAGTTGTCTGAATATATACTGATCTTGAAGAATGAGGAAGTCAAAATTATTTTGACGATCTAACTCATGTTATGAATGGGGGGGGGGGGGGGATTGATGTATTCCAGAAATGACAGTAACAGGCATAAAAATGGAAAAGATAAAGTAAATGAGATTGGAGTTTAGTCATTCCTTAATGAGTTTAAATTAACAGCAAATTATGTCTTGGAAATACTAATTCATATTAGGAGAGGAATAGTAACAAAAGTGGAGACAAATTGTGTGAGGGGAAAAGACAAAACTTAGAGAGGATAGGAAATAAGTAATCTGGAAAGAGGAAAAAACAGTATAAAAATCCCAGTGTTGCTCAGATTCTGAGCCCCTCGCTGTCCCATCCTTGTTTCTTCTGCACCAATCTGCTTTTCCTTGTCCACTCTCATCTTTCTTGGGTGTATATTTGTTCACCTGGAAGAGAAGAGGCGGCTAACTAAAACAGGTTGAGTACTTCTAAGGCCTTTAAGGGAAGATCTTATTGAAATAAGTATATTTTCATTTAAGACTTACGGTCTGTGTCTTTTTTTTTTTTTCCGCTCAGTACTAAAGAATGGGGAGCAGGGAAGAGGAATGATGATAGTGGGGTTTCCTGAGTGCAGTACAATACGGAAAACAGTTGGAATACATAAAAGTGGAGGTAATGCACTTCTAGAGGTGCTATGTTACCATTAGACACAGTTGTTGGGATTTGTTTTGGTTTTGGCTTTTTTTTTTTTAACCCACCAGTAGGGAGTGTTTGTAACTTCAAACTTTGGATCAAGCTGTAATTAATCAGGCATCAATCACTGAAAATTGCGTCATAATACTTTGGAAAACGAGGACTAGAGATGAACTGAATTGCAATCATTTGGTTTCTGGAATAGAAACTAAAGTTTAACTTTCCTGTTTGCTTTAGTGATCTTGGCATTGGGATTATCCTTTTATACTAACTTTTATTTTTGCTTTGTGTTTAAAGTTGAAGTTATGATGCATGCTTAAGAACAGGGAGGAGAGGGGGGGTATCAAATTGAAACTGCAGTGTGCTGCTCTGACCTTTACTTGTCTCATTAAATTTTGGCTTTACATCTAATATGATATGTGACATCTTGCTTTAATCTGAGCTCTTGCAATCCCTCCAAATGATTGGATCCATTATATTAAATCCATAAAATATGCATACATGTAACTGCATGCAGTTCATAAATAATGTATTGTTTTAGAGTTCTGCCAACAAACTAAATTCAGATTTGTGAAGACAGTATTTTACTACTTCTCAGCTTCCTTCTGTAATTTTAATTAAGACTGTGCCTGTCTAGCAGCAGACATTGATCTGGAAGGAAGAAGGTCTGAATCTTTTAATAGAGCTTGTGACTTTAAAGTATCTAAAACAGATAGCTCGCAGACAGGGCAAGTGTTGCTGACCAGGCCATATTTGCGTGATTTTTATCAGTGTTTATTTTGACTTTGGAGTGCTGAGGTTAGAACTGCAAGAAGCAGTCTCTGAAGTTTTATCTTTCTAACTCAAGTGCTGGATTTCAAGTCTAACTTGATAGAATTGTATAACTTGGATTTTAAACAACATAACCTTGGCAACAAACAGCACACTTTTGTTCTGTTCTTGTTTTTCTGGTAGTGCATATAAAAAACGCCGCATTCTTCATCCTCAGAATGGGTGATCTTGGTTTGTGCTCAATTTCTTAATAGTTCATTTTCATTCTAACAATTCTGCTATTGTTGCGTATCTAACATAGCAGTTAGAGTGCTTTATTCTATTGTTTATTCTTCCTCAGAAGAATTGTGAAATTCTCATTACACAAGTTTTATTGCTGGTGATGCCATGTGAACTTGGAAGAATGTAGCTTGACACATTTCAAGTTGAATTTGTAGGACTGGCAGATAAGGGAAAAACGTAAGTTAGAATTCTTGGGAAGCTTTCATATAGATACTCTCGGGACCTCACAATAATGTTTTTAGAATACATGCCTCAGAAAATCATAATGACTCCCTTCCCACTCCCCCCCCACCCCCCGCAGCCTCTCACTATCTAACGGTAAGCTTTTGGGTTTTTGTGGTTGTGCAACCTTTTTTCAAAAAGCTTACGTAATGTTGTTAGGTACTTTAAAGAAGTTTGGCTTCAAACTAGAGTATGTGTTTATTTACTCTTAATAATGTGTTGATTGGAATGACTTTTAAATGAGGGATAACACTAAGAGAATAATAAGATGCTAAATTGTGTTCAGGATTTGTGTCCCACCGTCTTCTGTGTGTCAGGGAAGTATGATGCTTTCCCAGTATCAGCCTATATTTCAAGGTCTTGTAACTTCGTCCCAATTTTTATTCTTCAATGATGATTAACTTGATTTGTTAATCTAAAGTGATTGTGCTTTTTAGCATTCTGATAAACTGACAAGTTTGAGAATTTAATTTTGAAAAATTAACAGATTCATGTTTGTTCATAAAAAGCAATATTTGCTGAAGGCCTAGATGTCTTTTAAATTTTTACTATTTGTTATGTGAGTAATGAGCCAAACCTTGGCTTTATATTGAACATATGTGTCCACAGGGTCATGTCAGGCTTAATCCAAAAATAGTCTGTAAAATTACAGATTTACCTATCGAAAATACTTGCAGGTAGAGCTGCATTTTTAAAAAAGAATATAAGTTGTAATATTGTAAACATATAACTGGTTCATTGCAACTGACTCCATGCTTTTAAAATTAGGTTTGTCTGTATTTGCAAAGTGGTCTCCTTGGCTAAATGTACTTATTGTATGTAATCTACAAGTCCATCACACATTAGCTCTTCAGTGTTCAGTCATTTAGTGATTTTTCTCCTCACTTTCATTCTGTATAAATGGGCATATAAGTCTGAATTTAATCTTTTCCTCACTTGTGAAGATTTCTGGATTACTTATATACAATTGATTAGATTGAGGCATAGCAGGAAGAAAGGTTTGGCTTGGGAATTCAATGTAAAATTTATTGAGTTATGAATAACTAAGAGAGAGGTAATGGCAGTTATCAGGGAGGTGACCCCAAGCATGCTCTCAATTTTTTGATGTTGATGCAATTTTGCAGGACATATCATTGTTTTATGGAGTCTGTCATGCCATTAACTAGAAACGTTCTCGGTTCTGGTTATCATGTGCTGCTTAAATTAACTTATGCCACAAGTAGCTTTCTCCAAAAACTGTTTCTGGAATAGTGCTCCCAGAAACTGCAAGCAAGTCCGTTAAACAACTTTTTCCTCCAACTTAGTGAAGCAGAGAACATCTAGCTCTGTATCTTTCTGTTGACCAAAAGGAAATAGGTCAATTTTTTCCAAGAAAGGAAAGCCCTGTGCTTTCTGAACCATTTGGGTCGGAATCTTAAATTCCTCAGAGTTAGTTTTGGCTTTGTGCTCAATATTGCTTAAGCAGCTTCATTACATCCCCCTACTCAGATGAGCTTGGTGGCCCCAGCAGACATGTGTTTCCAATATTTTCAATAGTTCAATCCAGCTTTCAAGAAAAAGTATGAAAAAATATGAAACCGTTTTCTGTCTGGTATTGTTTGATAAACTTTGGGGTATAGCCTCACCTTCTCTGCTAGAAAATGATCCCACGGCACGTGTTTACTTCTATGCCGGCTTCTGCCTGTTTCTGCCGTGCCACACTGGTGTAGCATTCCACCGGCGTGCTCCCCTGTCAGCGGTAATGCTGGCATCCTGTGCTGTCCTGCAAGTGCATGACCCGCCTCTCAAACCTATTCAATGTAAAAGAAGATAAAACAGAGAAGAAGTTGAGACTTATAGCTAATTTTTTCTTATCTATACCTTGCTAAAGTTTATGTGCTACTAGCCAGTAACTCGAATCTCTTAAGCATCTGTCCCCAGTGCTGTGGCCAGTCCTAATGAGTGAGACTTGCACCTAGTGAAGGAATAACAAAGCGTGCCTCAGTGCTGGCAAAAACAGTTGTTTAAGTTTGTCTCTGTGGAAACACAACAATGGCTATTCCCACTATTGCAAAGACGATGTCCTATTGATAATGTCACGGTGGACAGTGTCACATGCCAGAGACATTCATTTCTGAAGTTATTTATTCTCTCAAGGGCACTCTATCATTCACGTGTGTTTCCACATTAGTCTTTGTCAAACACCGCAGTGATGTGTCTGTGCTTCTGACAGAACAGAGAGCCTTTCCTCTTCAGAATTGTAACACGCAGCTTGGGAAACTGGTGTAGTGCTGAAGATGACTGTACAGATATCAGAAAAAATCTGTAATATTTGAGAGCTGTCTAGAATTTTTGGAAAGGCTTAGAGAAGATTGCTATACCTTTTACTCCACTGTACTTAAGATCAATTTCAAAGCCTTATTCAGAGCTACTTGGAACAGTTCAAAAAAGCAACAAAGCACCTTTATCATTCTGGCAAACTCTGCAGAATTCTAGGCAAATTTCCCCCAGGTTGCAAAGCTGGGTACTTCTCAAGCTTTTTTGTGCTTGTGAAGGACGCCCATACATTGTTATGGGTGATGTTGGAAGTAAATGATGCAACAGTGTGCTGGAGGACCTTACTTTTCAAGGTTACTGATAGCAAGGCTTTTTTCTGGACAACAGTACTGGTTGCATACTGTGAATAACAGCATGCAACTCTGTGTGTATTCATAGTCCTGGGAATATAGTTTCAACAAATACCAGAATAGTCAGAAAATTAAGCTCCAAAGAGCCTGTGGCATTTTCTTCAGATTCCGCAATGCCAGGTCCCTAAATTTGTCCTCTTAAAAATAAGGCGGTTTCAGTCACACCATCATCGGTCTACAACAGACTTTGTTATGAGACAGATGGTAACTGTTAAACGTTGCAAGACGAATGTCCATATGTGCATCACTTTGGCATGGAATTGAGTGGCTGACTGCTGGTGACAGGGACTTGCCTGTTTGATGCACCAGAACCACAGCCACTTATTTCTTCAGGTCTCGTCCCTGGCCAGCAACATCAATGAGATTGTGGGAAGAATGTCTTCGAAATATGTCACATCCCAAATCACTTAAGAACAGTAAAAAGACTTGTACAATCACATTCCCCTTAAATCCATTCAGACAGAACCTTGAAACTCTCTCCTTCTCAGTGTGTTTGAGTCAGCTTCAGAGTGCATATGCAGCCTCTGTTCATCCATCCAAAATTGTAATTTATTTAAATGATTAAAAACTGTTTCCATATTCCAGAGTCATCAAACATCAGTCATCCACATGGAATCAGAAGGCACTATATAAATGGTAGCAGTTGGCTCTTCCTGGGAATGCAATTCAATGGCCTGCTGCTTGACTCAGCTTCTATGCCTGTTTAGCTGTGTTAGCACCATGTTTTGAAGCTGTAAAATATTGTCAGATTTTTCAAAAGGAACAAAGGAGTTTGGGCTCTGTCCCTAAGCTAATGTGCAGCTGAGTGGGTGGACTCAAATGTCATTGATCTTTGGTTTTGTTTTCCTGTGGGCCAATGCCACCTCTAACTTGTAAGGCAGGCTATATATGAGAGTGAGATTAATTAGTACATTACTTAATTTACGCTTATCCTGAAAATAAAGATGTTTCTGGGTAACACAATACTAATTGGTAACCAATTGCAGGGCAGCCAAGGGATCAGGGCCAGCCAGCATGGGTTTGGGAAGGGGAGGTCCTGCTTAACCAACCTGATCTCTTTCTGTGACCATGTGACCCGCCTTCTGGATGCGGGGAAGGCTGTGGACGTTGTCTATCTGGACTTTGGTAAGGCCTCTGACACCGTCCCCCACAGCATTCCCCTGGAGAAGCTGGCGAATCATGGCATAGACAAGTGTACTCTTCGCTGGGTTAAAAACTGGCTGGATGGCCGTGCCCAGAGAGTTGTGATTAATGGGGTGAGATCCTCGTGGCGGCCGGTCACCAGTGGTGTCCCTCAGGGCTCAGTTCTGGGGCCAGTTTTGTTTAATATCTTTATCAATGGTCTGGATGAGGGGATTGAGTGCACCCTCAGTAAGTTTGCAGAGGACACCAAGCTGGGTGGGATCATTGATCTGCTTGAGGGTAGGAAGGCTCTACAGAGGGGCCTGGACAGGCTGGATCGATGGGCCAAGGCCAACTGTATGAGGTTTAATAAGGCCAAGTGCCGGGTCCTGCATTTTGGTCACAACAACCCCAAGCAACGCTACAGGCTTGGGGAAGAGTGGCTGGAAAGCTGCCCGGCAGAAAAGGACCTGGGGGTGCTGGTGGACGGCCAGCTTAACATGAGCCAGCAGTGTGCCCAGGTGGCCAAGAAGGCCAACAGCATCCTGGCTTGTATCAGGAATAGCGTGGCCAGCAGGAGCAGGGAAGTGATTGTGCTTCTGTACTCGGCACTGGTGAGGCCTCACCTCGAGTACTGTGTTCAGTTCTGGGCCCCTCTGTACAAGAGGGACATTGAGGCGCTGGAGTGTGTCCAGAGGAGAGCTACCAGGCTGGTGAGGGGTCTGGAGACCAGGTCATATGAGGAGAGGCTGAGGGAGCTGGGCATGTTTAGCTTGGGGAAGAGGAGGCTGAGGGGAGACCTCATTGCCCTCTACAGCCACCTGAAAGGAGGCTGGAGAGAGGTGGGTGTTGGCCTCTTCTCCCAGGTGAATAACGACAGGACCAGAGGAAATGGTCTGAAGTTGGGGCAGGGGAGGTTTAGATTAGATATTAGGAGGAATTACTTTACTGAAAGAGTGGTCAGGCACTGGAACGGCCTGCCCAGGGAGGTGGTTGGATCACCATCCCTAGAGGTATTTAAGAAACGTGTAAATTTGGCACTCCAGGGCATGCTCTGAAGGGCAGAGATTGCAGGTTGTTTGGTTGGACTTGATGATCTCAAAGGTCCTTTCCAACCATGAAGATTCTACGACTCTATAAGTTAACACAATAATAGGCTGGGATTTGTCCTGAAGAAATAAACAGCAGTGATCCGCATTTAGAGGACCTGGTTCCAAGGGTACTGTGCTGTGAACTCTCCAACCTTTTTGTATGTGGAGCGACAATGGGACTTTCTCAGAGCCTTTTTCTCCATGAGGCTGTCCATGCAGCGGTGGACTGATGGCACTCTAATAGTTGACTGACATTTACTTGACTTGTTCCCATTAGTTGACACTGGAAGGAGAATGACTGCTTGATTTGGCAATCTCAGAAGAGAAGGTAAATCCCCGTGCTTCACTGATTAATTTGGCATGCCACTCAAGTTTTGGGAGCTCGGGAGCTGTTTTATCCTTAGCAGCTCAGTAAGTTACATAACTACATCTTTAGCAATTAATTAATGTTAAGTGATGTGATACAGTAGGGAGTTAATTGCCCTGGAAATCTGAAATGCCAAGTTACAGGAGTTTCTTGTGCATCTCTAGAAGATTTCATGTTGAAAGTGTACTTTTTTTTTTTTCTCTGAACAAGGACACTGAAAATCTTGCTGTTAGCTAAGAACTCTGTGCAGGTTTTATAATCTACTGTTCCTGGAGACCTAGTGCTAAATAAATATATTAGTATAACTTCCCTGTATATTTATTAAATATATTCACAGGTTTGTTGCCTAAAACCATTCTTTTCTCTCTTTCAATAACTTGTGCTCAGTCCAAGTGCATGTATGTCTGATTTTGTACTTTTGAGTTCTGAGTTTGACTTTGCTGCTAACTTGCATTGTAGCCATAAGGTAAATTAGTATACCTTTCCCTTTCCTATATATATTGTGGAGATAATAGTGGTTTATCAGAATAGAAATTTAATATAGGAATTTACTTAGCCTTTTTCAGAATGCAAAGGGATAAGGACTGGTAATTTGACTGGTTCATCAGGAGGTACAATAGTGTGCTTTTTTAGGACCCTGAGCATGATATCAAAGAAACACGTAGGATTGCTATACCAGTCCTATCAGCAGACTGTGTTTCACTGGCCTTTGCAGTGACTAGCATTATGTGCTATTCTGTTTGAAGAAAGGATGTGGGATAATGCAGTGAACTCCCAATAGGGAAGTCTTATCCTAGAACTACTCCATCGGTAGCTGACTTACACCTTGACCCATTAGAGTCGGCCTGGGGGTACTCTTATTATTGGTATATACGTCTAGTCTTTTTTTAAAAGTAACTTTCTAAAATTTGACCTCATTGATATACGTTGAGTTTCACAGTGTAATTATTCTTGATGCAAAGTAGTATTTAGATGCATTTGGCCTGTTATCGTCTTAAACAACTGTAGGAGAATATTTACCCCATACTGCTGGTGTTCTGTTCAAAACAGTCACGAGACCTTAAAGGCAAAACTATGCCTCTTGTATACTCTAAATTTGTTAAAGCACAACCACGTATGCAGCAGCTCCGCGTAGTTTCTTCTTATGCTGTAACTAGTAAAGCACTGAAAGTTGACAGTTTTGTATTCACTTCAAATGCAGTGCTGGTCTTCTGCTTTTAACTCTGAGAGGTTTTTCACTTGTGAGTGAAGGAAGGGTCCTGTGTACATAATAGCTAGATTCTGCATACTTTCCCTGGCTATTCACAGTAGCTACCTTAGATTCTTCCCTCATCTTCACGCATGCCACAGTATTGGAACTAACTGAACAATGTTTCAATTATTTTTGCATTTCTTTTTCTCAGATCGCTATAGATTTGCCCTAGGAAACAAAATAAATTAAGTAAACTTGTTTGCTTCTATGCACACGTTTTTATATTTTCCATTTTTCTAATGAGAAGAACACTCTGATTTACTAAGACATCTTTAGGAGTTAGATGCGTAGATTTTAGAATTGAATAGTATTTACTAATAAAACACTATATTACATACTAGTCTGTGTAAAAATATATGTCTAGATATCCTAGTAAAGTGAAAAGACTACACCCAATTATACTGAGTTACTTCATGATGTTATAGTCTGACAAATAAATGAATTAATTCAAGAAAATTGTTTACTCTTGTTCTGTCAATGGTAGCATTAATGCATTGAGATACATTTGTAAACCCTAAGAACAGAAGCCTTTCTTCCACTGTCATTATAGTGGTACAAATGTGCTGTAGAATAAATAAAGCTGGTTAGTTTGTCTTTTAAAAATACAACCTGAAATCACAGTGATCTCATATTCTTTGCAAAATAAATAAAAGGATTTTTTTTTTTAAGACAACTTTGCAGAGCTCACTTGGACTCTGAGATGGGCCGGGATTTTCTGCCTTTTTTATGCATTTATGTGGAAGAAATTCTGCTTAACTGTAGATTAATTCCATAGTCTACAGTAGATTATTATTAAGTAAAGAAGGAAACTTGTTGACATATTTTTTAATATTGTTATTATTCATTGTTCAAGTTTTTAAAATATTTTATGTACAAGTCAAGACTACAGTGGGTGTGATTGATCCAAAAAGCTAACTTTTGTGTGGCCTCAGCAGTTTTCGCCTATGATCTTGACATGGGTCAGCTTATTGTCTAACAGCTGCTGAATTGCTGCAACCTGCAGGCCGAAATGCTAAGAGAAAATAGGTGCTGGTTTATTTTAATTTACCAGACTGTCAGCAGCGGTAGCTTGGTAGATATGTCATGAGCAACTGAATTGTTCCTGCAGTGAGGGCAAGGGTTCCTGGGAAAGGGATGGGTAGTCTGCTGGTTAAACACCACAAACCTCTCCTGTGGAAATCCCTTCCTGCTCATTAAGTCAGAGCCCCACGCCTAGATGAGAGCCCAGAAAACCAGCTCCTCCTCTCTAGAGGATACAGGTTACAAAAATCTGTCTGGATGCACACCAGTGGTGTCCAGCTGTGTTTGTAAGGGCCCCTGCCCTATTGCGAGAGGGAATTTAATCTTGGATTATTGCATCTTCAGTTTATGAACATAGCTAATGATGATTGCAAGGTAGTCCAAAATTCAGCATTAGTCTAATTACAGTAACTGAAGAATTTTGATCCCCAACTTAATGTTACTAACGGTTGTCATATATGAAATGCAGATTTTTTGATACATGGTGATATGTATTACCTTTTAAAATTGCTGCAAAAAGTTGCTAAATAATGATGCTTCTATCAATCCCCTCCTCCTTTTTATAAATGAGATAAAATGGTAATGTATCTGACTAACCAGATCCAGAAGTTTAGGGATTGCCTATTTAAGTCACTGTGAAATTTTTTCAAATATTATTTTCAAAACTTGATTGAATTGAAATATTCAAAATGTAAAGAAGTTAGCACTGCAGGAGTTCACTTATGCTACAATTATACCTTTACACTAAACAGAATTATTATATCACTAATTGCATTTTTTTAAACAGTTACATGCTTTACAATATATTAAAAATCTGTTTTTCAAAGTTGTTTTGAAATTTTATTGCGTTTTCTCTTGTCCAATGTTAATTTTCCATAGGAGACAGGTCTTTGATGTTTTGGAGCCATGGAACTCAAAGCTTACATCTCAGAAAGGACAACTTTGCTTTCTCTTCCATTTTCAGAAAGAACCAGTTCTTGAGAGCAAAAGGAAGTGGGACTCATTCTTTTGAGAGTCTTGATATATAAAAGTGAGGAAAAGCACATCTACCAAAGGCAAAGAATTATTTTCAAATAATTAGTCGCAAATAAGCATTTATCCAAATGTTTGCATATTTAGTTACAATTGTTTCTCCAGAACTATTTTCAATGAAAAAAATTATTTATTTATTTTATTACAAGTTAGTCCGTGACCCTCTCAACTGGGCAAATTCTCAAGTTTTGCCATCACTATTGATGAAGATATGTCTACTTTTCAAATGCTTTGCAGTAGCCCTGTAAGAAACTGCATGCCTGTTTGTTGTTTTTTTTCTCCTTTTTCTTTTTCCCTGCACTAAGCATGTTCTAAGACCCAGAGCATGATCTAGCATGAGCCAGGCGTGGTGGGTCACAAAATAAGGGCAAGTTGGCAAGAATGGAAGGGAAATTTTCTGCTACCCTATTTCTGGTATGGATGGATAATGGCTTTAGATATGACAAATATTTTTTTTTTTCAGAAGAACTAACATGATTTTAGAAACTGTAGCAATAACAGTTTTTAAATTTACATACATAATGTAAATTTGAGCTTTATGCTGGGAATGCTGCTGGGAAGTAGACCAAGTGTGATTTTCTGTGACAATCTAACTGTGCTAGAATTTTACACTAGATGACTCAAAGCTGCCCTGCTAAAAATAAAACAGGTTTCTGTTTTAAAATCTGAGCAGTACCCATGCAGAATATATATGCAAATAAAAAAAAAAGCGAGCTTCTGTATAGGACAGATTTTTTTATGGTATTTTATTAAACTCTGACATACAATTCAAAGGTTTAAAGATCCTGAGAACTAAGGTACTTAAAAGAAAAGGTAACTGTGACCTGGTCATTTGAAGCTACCTGTTCAAGAGACCTCTATGTCAACAGCTCTAATATTTTTTATAAATAAAATAAGATGGATGCAGCAATTGGTGAGGCAATACTGACTTGACATCTGGGTTTCCTTTTGTTAATTATTGTGGGCAAGTTAAATTTTAGAATTGATTTTAAAGTTAATAATTAAATTCCAAAGCAGCTTCACTTACAAAATGGAAAATGGCATGGCACGCTTTATTAAAAATATTGAGGTAAGGTATTTCAGTATGTTCCAAGTCAAGCAAGCAAGAACATGTATCAGATAACAATTTTTTAATTGCAACATGATGGAGCGAGCTGGCATATTGGGTTCTTAGTTTTTCTTTTAGGTCTTCTCATTTTTCCCATCCATTCTTTTGAAACGTATTGATAAACTATTTTTTTAGTCCTATCAAGGTGAGTTTTAATTATTCTTTCATCTTTTCCAGAAGGTGTGGAAGGAGGGGGAGAATTTCACCATCTGACCTGTGTTCTTGTCAGATTTTTCTCATTTTACTAGCCTTATGAGAAGTGTCTAGTCTTTAGGATGCTTTTAGACAGCTGAAAGCAGGGTTTTGACTACCAAAAATAAATCTTTTGTTCTACCAAGAAGTCAAAGACACAAAAAACTTTGGTTTTAACTCATGCTCTGAACTGCTCTCTGACCACTGAAGTTGAACTTCTCTTTTATGGTGTGTCTGGCTTAACAAGAAATTACCTCTTCCACTTTCCACAGTCCCTTTCCTTGCCTTTTTTTGTGAGTATGCCAAATGTTCCCAATTCCAAAGCTATGATTTAAAATTATATGGGTGAGGCCAATTAAATAAAGTTGAAAACCAAATCCTACCCTGTTCCATTCTTTATAGGGCTTTTTAAAATGGTTTTGCTTGCTAGTTTGGGAACTTCGAATGGCTTCTGACACTAGACAAAATCCGTGCAATTTCCTCTCCACCCCCAGGTCTCTGCAAGTGTTTGCTTTGGATTTGCTCTCTAATACTAACTCATTGTACCTCTTAGGAGTCTGTAGTCTTCCCCTGTTCTCCAGTGTTCTTGTTGCTTTTCCTTTCTGTTTTCCCCATTCTGAACTTAAGAAGGGAGCATCCCTTTTTTCAAGGGAGCTACTCCAGGTCAGGGAAGTAGAAATACCCCTCCTCTTCTAACAGAGGGACACAGAGTGCAATGGCAGGATGTCACCTGCTAGAAACTTTCCTTTTTATTTTGACAGTCTGCTTTGGGAAGTGCTGATGGCTCTTTGATTAGTGCTTTGTATTTCATTAATACACAATTTGTCAGGTGCTGTTTGCTCTGCCAAGTATCAGGACCCACTGTCCTTATGGAGGGAGTAACTTATGATTAATTCCAAAACTTCTTATTGCTTTGTTTTTGGAGTATGTTTGGGAATGCGGTAGTAGAACATAGGGTCCAGCCTGTCCTATAGGATCATGCTTGAATTGTAGACATCCTCATCGCTTTTAAGGAGACCAGCGGGGCCATTTTTTTGATAACGTATGACTACAAGATATAATTTAAATATGAAGGAAAATTAAAAATAAAAGCACCGATGCTTCTGTATCTTTCTCTTTGTATGATGGCTTTTCACTTATGAGGAATTTGTTTCAGAAACAGATTGAAGGACAATTCAAAAAAATGCCCACCTTCTGCTGTTGTTGTGGGTCTGTTTCACTTGGCCCTTCCATTAGGTTGACTTTGGATGCAGGTAAGCATTTGTTTTAGCAGAGCTGATATTAGGGATGTATCAGAGGAGTAATGAAAGAAGAGATGGAGACAGCCTTTCCACAGTCATGTTCATTATTTATTTGGCTCACAGCTCAGGGATCCAAATGTGGTTGCTACTGTCAGTAGCAGTGATACCAAACTAAGTTTGGTAACTATATATTATGGGAATTGACATCTTTGTTGTGTGAGCTGTCTTGTATGGAGTCTTTCAGACCTCTGTTTTCTTCTCCATGGTAGTTAGAATTCACGTGAAATCCCAGGGGGTTATCAAATGTTGCCAGTAAGCAGACATGAAGTAATTGTATGTTTCCTTTAAGTCAGTGCAGGGAGCATCATCTAAAAGCTTCTGAGAAATCTGAACGTAAATTAAAAGCAACATATTGGGACTGAACTTAGTGTAAAAGTGATACCAATGGAAAGATGAAACCTTTGCTAGAAACTAGCACTTAAAATATTGCACTTTGTTAAAAATGATGTGCAGCTTATGATCTTCAATCTAGGAGAGCTTTTAAAAGTTGCTTTTTATTGACTACAAGTCTGTGCTGTTATTCTGACAGATACAGATCTTACCTTTGAGACTTGCATGCTTGTTTACTCTAACAGTCGTGTACCTGGAAAATACCTAAGGCTCAAAATAATGCTGTCTGGTCCAAAATGCGGCAACTTAAGGTTGAACTGAAAGCTTCAGTTCTAAACTACAGTTGCTCTCCATTACCTACTGAAACTGGCTCCAGAGCATGGTACTAAATATCAAAGCTGACTGGACTACCTAGGGGACTGCGTCTCTGTTAGCAGTAAAAATCTCTCTCACAACGGCTGTCGTCTTCAGAAACAGGGGAGCTATTAAAAATAACAGCTGCAAAATCTGGAAAGAAATAGTCAAATTTGGAGATAGGAGAAAGTAATTTATAGGTATGAACTCTAACTTTCACATCCTAACAGAGGACGAGTGAGTCAAGTCAATGTAAAGCAGTATATTTTATGAGCATTTTATATCATTTCTGAACATGGTCTAGATTTTTCCTGATGATCATCCCACAGAAATTTTCTTCCAAGGGAAATTAGTGACCTCAGATCTCACTGCCTTCTAAATCACCTGTAAACTTTCAATGGTGACAATAAATCCAGGATGGATCAAAGAATGTGTGATTTGCATCGACCGCTTTACTTTGTATAGATATACTACAGTTACCTGTGGCCATAAATACTGGAATCGGAAGGAGATTATTTTCATGTACAGCGTTCTCCCAGAGGGAAATTCTGAGTTACTAATTTGGCACAAGTCTTCAGGGTCTAAAGTAGTTGCCTGCCTTGCTTTGGCCTGTGGCTTTTGCTCAAAACTGTATCAGAAAGAAGACTGAGGCAAATACTTTCTGATTCCCTCTCCTTTCCTGTCCGATCGCAGTGTATCAGTATCTGATGGAAATTACTGCTTCTGAGAGCACTGTGTGGCAGGGTGTAGAGAGTCTTCATTGATAAAGGCCCATTCTAGAATCTTTCTTTTCTAAATCAGTCAGTGGCATCTTTTGGCCTGAATTTGTAGATTGCAGTATGTTCTATGAAACAGTTAACGACTGCCTTAATTGTTAATTCAAATACTTTAACTTCATTTCGATGAAATAGATTTCTCTGAAGCTCTGGGGGGTATCTAAGAGGAGGAGATAAGCGAATGCTGTGCATTAGAAACTTTTAGTGCAGAACCTTCAGTGGTGGTGACTTCAGCCAACTTAGGGTTGTACTGAAACACATGTAACTACTAGCATAATTACCGCTACTAGTTATGCTCAGGTTTTAATTTGCAGGAAGGAAACGTATTAAAAAGTATTGGGATGAAAAAAGCAGCAGTGTGCTCTTTTGCTTTCACCAATAGTGGCACAATAGGAGCAAGCAGTATGCAAAAATGATAACCCGTTATTATACCTATGTATTTATTTGCTTCAACTCTCTTTATCATGCTGTTTTGAATTCCAAACTTTTACGATCTTTTTCTATTCTTCCATTTTCATGCATGTTGATGCCTTTTCAGTAACTCTCTTTGATAATGCCCATTTCATTTCTTGTTTTCTATGGAGTAAAATAACTACAGATTTAAGCATAAAGCAAGGTAAACATAGTAAAGAGTTCAGACAAGACTGTGAAAGATAACTGAGGGAAAAATAAAGATTGATTTATTTATTTATTTTGGTACCTTTAGAAATATTTAGCTCTACAATTGGGCTAGAAGGTAAAAATATTTGTTCCTGGGGAAGTGGAGCATCTTTAGTAGAATGCTGTCAGGCAGTTGTATTTTACCTGCTTTCTCTGTGACCTTTTTTGGTCTCATTCTATACCTGTCTCTCAGTAAATCAAGTTGTATGTGCACCCATCAATTTCCGATCAAGGAGGTGGTGGTAGGGGGAGTAGTAAATGAGAAAAGTGAGCTTTTACTGTAAAAACAAAAACAAAAAAACCCCAAACCTTTATTTCAAACACTTCCAATAACAACTTAGAAATAAAAAGATTTATAGTTGGGATTGATCCACAACGCTGCAAAATTTCTCAAAAAATGTGCCTGGGCTTTGCATTCTCCTTACTTAAGCAGGCGTAACACCATCAACCAATGCCATTCCTGGTACTAGAGCATAATTATTTAATCATAGTAGCAGCTTAACTTGCATGTGCTCATAGGTTAAGGTTTCTTAGGTAATGGAACAAAACAGTTCATGTTTTTATTCAAATTTATTGCTATCTTCACTTTCTAAACTGTTGGTGTTTCTTTAATAGGAAATACGATAAAACACTGTGGGAACACATGTAACAGATTTTCAGTGTGGACCTACCTGCTGTCCTCAGTCTAGTGCATCGTGTCTAGGTGTTGTAAAGGTTTCACATCTGTGATTGTTCTCGCGCGTGGCACGTGGTGCATTACCTAGACAGCAGGCAATTAAGATGAGGCTTCCAGGTATAGGGTACCTTTGCTTTTGTTGGTAAACTCGGGCCTTTAATGCCTGTTCTGAGTTGGGTTTTTTTGTATTATATTTTCTTAGTGTGAGTAAGTTGAAAACTCGGTCTTCTATATGACAAAACCATTTAGGGATCTATTAAACCTCTAATTTAAAAGCAGTGATATTTTGGAGATTATATGGGTAAACTGGATTTGAGGCAATGCTTTTGAATTACAGCAAGTCAGCATCTGCAGAAACCCTTAAATTTCCATTGGGACCAGTATAATAAAAAAGAAAACAATTTTTCAGCATGCAAAGAATTTTATTATGTCAATACTTTAAGTGGTTGTTTTTGTCTGAATAAACAGAAAACTATTTGTTTACAAATACGTGTTGTAAGAATAAATGAGTTGTTGTGCACCTGCTATCAAGTCTTCCCTCATTCCTGTGAATTTCAGGAAGTATCACCTCATTCTTCACAAAAACATTGTTTTGAGATTGTACTTTAGATAAAAATCCAGAAACTGTAAAAACCCATGCCAAAATATGAGCCATCTTGATCAGATACTTAATGAATTTCATTACATCAGTCTTTCATGAAGGAAGTAATGAGTCCAGTCAGCAGATACTAGACTTCTGCTAGTAATATAACTGAAAGTGATAAATGTCAGGGCGAGTTTTTCAGTTTTGGGGCTTTAGGGTTTTTTTTTCTTAAGTAAGAGTTGAACCAGCATGGTGGCAAAACTGAAATGCATGATAGATGAGTAGTTAAATATCTCATTCTGAAAATGAACTGGAACACAAAATTTTAAATATCATCTCCTAATAGCAAAGAAATTTGAAGTTAGGTTTACATCAAAATCCCTTTTAAGGCATTTTAAGGTAGCATTTTATGTATTTCAGTCTTGTTAATTTAGGCATTACAGGATTGGAACTTCAAATTTGGGAACGAAGAGCTGACAAATACAGGGTTTGATTCTTCAAAGAATTGTTTTCCTGTTACTTCTCCCTCCGTATTTCTCCGGGTTTTCTCTCAGTATAAAACATAGTATTTCCCAACATGGGTGTAAGAATCATAAATGTATTCAGACTTAGAAGTACCTAGTGTTGCAATTTACTAGAAGACGACTGTTATCTCTATGGATTTGAGGAAGAAAATATAGAGAAGTAGCTTTTTCTTTTACCCTGTCATAAAATGAAGTTTCACTGGTAGTTTGTGACTCTTCATGCTGTCAGCTATGCTTTTGTCAGCAAATATTCTTTCCTTCTTATGAAACCCTTAAAAGATTTCGAGAGCAAACTTTTTCAAGAGTCTTTACCAACTGAGCCAAATTTGCCAGGGTAAGAAAGACACTGATAGGAGTATAAACAATACTGAAGTAGTCCATGCAGTCACTGGGGTACAGAAAACCTGTATTCAGAAGGTGCTTTCCCATTCCTCAACACCCTTGCTAGGTGATCTGCAACAAAACTCTTGGGTGGGCTCAGGGCTGTCTCTCTGATGAGGAAATGCATTTTCATCATGACCAATCTTCCCTGACAAAAGCCTTGTCAAATAAAGATACCTTTCTGCACTATGCCTTGGTTTCAGGGAGACGGTACTTTTTTAATGAGAAATCTTAAATGGACCTAAATGAAATTCACAGTCTAATGCATTCATGATCCACTTTCTTCACTAATTTAAAATCAACTGAGAAGAGAGGGGCCCTTAACAATGGGGAGCAAAGCGCAATGGATGTTGGCATTCTGTGGAACTTGAGTTAACTTCTAATGGTAACTGAGTGCCAAAAACTTGTCTGGACTGTGAGACTGAGGTGCATAGTGAAGTATGTACAGTACTGTAAGTGGAAACATACCCAATTAGTACTGTAATTGAATATAAGTCCAGCAGAGAGACTCTGTAAGCAAGGGGATATCAAAATTTCACTGAACTTAGTATTATTGTCTGTGAGTTAATAAAACATTTTGCAATGTTTTCTTCTTTTCAGTATTTTAAAAACATCTTTACTAAAGTGAGTAAAGGTCTAAAGTGGCATTCTGTGATTACCTTTAAATATTTGTTAAAGTTATGTTTATACTTAAGTCAGATTAGTTCTGCTTAATTCAGATTAGTTCAAACTCATTTTGCAAGTCTAAATGAATTGCAGTAGACTTGCTAGAATTAGTAAAAGTTGTTACAATTCTGGTTTGCATTCTTTATATCAAAAGAAATTACAGAAGCATCTGAATATATGCTGTTAACTGCTTTTGAAGTGATATGCACTGATTAGAATATTTAAATAAGTAATATATCCATTTATAATAATTCTTTCATATTTTGTAAGAGTATGCAAAATGAAGCCTGATAAAAAGGATAGGCTTTTGTATTTGCAATCTCACATTTCATCATGCTTTTTGGAACTTGCATGTTACTAAAAGGATGTTTTAGATTAAAAGCAGTCTTTATGGATGCTTGAAAGTCCTCAGAAAAAACTACGTGGATGCTAACAGAAATTGGATCCTGTTGGTATTTTCCATTTCATGCATACTAAGTCAAAAGTGTAATATCTAAATATGCTACAGGGGATTGTTAAAATTATACAGTTATTTTCTAGCTGGAACTTGAAATTATCTGCTAGCTTTCTTACTATAATGTAATGCTTAAAAATGTGTACAATTTAACAGAAGTTAAAAATGTAGATGGTTTCCAACCTTTAAAATAATTCCTGTTTGGTTGCAAATTCCATGGCAATTAGAAAAGGCCATAACAATTTTTAGGCTTATTTAAGGCATAGAAGAAGAGATCTGATTTCCAAAAGTGCTGTGTATCAGCAACTCTGAAGTATTTTAAATTCTAGCCAGAAGCATAACATAATTGATATTTATATTATCGGGTACAGCAGCATTCTCAGCGCTGTCATTTTCCTTGTAATTTTCTCCTTGCTTGTAAAATTGTGTCTTATTTATTATTTGCACTTTATTCTTAATCAGTTTTGCTAATGTAGTAAAAACATTGAAATGTTATTATATGATTAGCAATTTTCCACTATATTAATCCAGCATTACATTATACTGTGTGGTGACAACAATGATTTCTAATGTGGTAATGAGAGAGAGTGATTAATATGTCCCAATATTTAATAGCTTCTTAATTACAAGTTGGAAAAATATTTTAAGATGCTATAACCAGCTGTACTAGTGGCAAGAACTGCAAAATGGTGGGATCTGGGCCATAAAAATTTAAAGATCTATTTTGAATGGATCGCTGTCTCCGTCACCTTGAAGCTGTTTTGTTTCTATGTTTGTTTTCAGGACTCATGTAGTTATTCACAGGATATTTTTTCCACTCAATATTAATATTGACAAATACAGGAAGACTTCCCGATTTAATGCGTTTACTAATGTGCATTAAATGGGTATGCAATATACTTTTTTATGAGGAAAGTGAAAAGTCTGTGGTATCTAGCTGGGAAAATTATTTAAAATCATTAAGCTATCATGGCCATGACACAGTATACTAAAGTAGCCACAGCACAAACTAAAAGCTGCATGTTAACAGGAATACAGACTCCGCTTTAATGATTCACAACCAGCATAAAACGAGTAAATACATATAATAAATGATATATCAAACTCAATATATTGACCGGAACCTTATGTTCAGTAAATTATTTAAGAAGTATTGGAGGTGCTGCAAAAATTGGAAGTTAGAAATCCAAATGGAGCTTCTGCCCTTCCTTGTGTGTATGTGCAGCCATCGAGGGGACTGGTTTTAGTGTGTTCCTGTGTCCGTATGTATAAAAATGTTACAAATAACTTTTTTTTGAAGTGGTTTTTTATTTAGTCTCTGCAAGCTATTGAGAGTTTGCTTTGTTTTTCTTTAAAACATCTAAAGTTTCACAAAAATGCATTTCCCATTTCATTTCAACAGTTTTAAAGATAACTTGAAAAGTTGTTGGGAAAGAGTAAAAAAAAAAAAAGTAAATTATTATAGTCAGTGAGGGAAACAAGTGTATTTTCAGATCTAGAAGTATTATAACCATGTATAAGGTAATGATACAATGTGTACTGACAACTGTGTTGACAACAAATCTTGTTACAGCAGCAGGGTGTTAAGCTTCAGGTGGAAAAAGACACTGTAGAGGTAGAAAATACATAGCCCTATAGATAGTATTATCATCAATAATCCAGCTAGTACAGCGAAATTCAGCATTCAGCCAAAACTGAATGTAACATTACTTCTAGACCTTAAATTTCCTGAGAAGTCTCTCCAATACAGTGGCTTTGGTATTGGAACAGCAAAGTCATGCTATTAAATACTTTAAAAGTATAATTTATATATTTCCAGCGCTTTCCTTGTAGCACACAAGCGAAAAATTGTTTCAATCTGAAGCTTCATATGTCTTACCAATATTAATCAGGAGTCATGCAGGTAAAAGTATGACCAATATGTTTTTGTGAGAAAATAACAAAATAGTCTGTATATTATTCAGAAAATTGATATTTGAATCTCAAAAACCAAATCTTAATGAGAGATCAAAATGTTTTGTATTGATTTAATTTTAAAAATTATTTACTTCCAATGAAATGTAGGTATGGATGATTTGTGTAGCTATCTTAAAAAACTATTTTTATATTGAGAAAATTGTTCTTGAATTGAAATGAATATGCGACACTTTTCATATTCAAAATGTCAGAGTGTGAGATCCTTGTGTTAGGTAACATTCCACTTTTAAACCATGGGAGCATTGGATTGCTTTCAGAGCTATACTTACGGGAGGCATGGTCCCGAGTCCATCATGATTCCAGTGAATTTATAAATACTTCATTGTACATTCCCTGGTGTCTTGGGAGCTTATCTGGAACAGGCAAAGCTGCCACTTAGTCTTGCAAGAGTCCTTCTGGGCCTGATGCAATTGGAAAAAATGGTGAAGCTGATCTAAACTTTGTAGGAGGCTGTTTAGATTCCAGCTTTTCTCCACTATCTTGGACTCTCATTATGCAACAGAAGTAATCAGAGTTTAATCTCCAACTGTAATATTAATGAACTGATCCTAGGTTTTTTCCATTGTGTGTTCTCAGGTTTAGAAACAGTTACCGTTTTCTAGCATCGTTGTCTTTAAATTTTCATGATAGAATTACTTTTGTTTCTGTTATTTTTGCCTTTCAATTTGGAATATTACTTTCTAAAATACCTTAGGTAAAAAAAGATCGATGAATTTATTAGTCAGCCTTCTTTCTGCACTCTTAGGTTTAAACTGTCCAGCAGGAAATGCGTGGAGTTTTCCTCGTACCCTTTTCAAATCAACAATCTAGTTTATGAGGTAGTGTTAATGACATATTAAAGAAATTTCTTCAAAAGGTTCCACCAGAGTGACTTGCATTTTTATTACCCAATAAAAACAGTGAGGCTTCTATCAGAATCCTTACAACTGAGAATTTTGCATAATATAACTGTCACTTGAAGCCAGTATTTATGAACATGAGAGCAGTCCTATAATAAGGATGAGCTTTCACTAATTTTGCATCTGCTACAATTAAGAGATAGATTTAGATTCACTTTATGTAACTTGTTGTAAAACAGATTCTATGAATGAAGCTGAAATGTTTACCCTGCTTTTATTATGTGTTTAAATAGCATAAGGAAATGACATTTCCAGTGCACATCCCTCTAAATATATTTATTGTTCTCGGTGGTTAATTTCAATGCACTTTGTTTCTGAGATTTGCTTCTAGCAAAAGTATGGTGTTCAGTTCAATTATTCTGTGTAAAACTTGGTGAAAAGTGCTCACGTTTCAAGTTTTCTTTCCAAAATAAACAGTGATAGACTACAAAAACACTGCAAATGCCAGCATCGCTTTCATCACTGTTGTGTATTAACTACTTTTTAATCCCAAAGGGTTAAATTTCTACCAGCCTGGCACTGTATCTTAGCAAAAGAACAAATTGTTCATACCTGCTTCAATCCTTTTTTTCTTTTTTCCAAGGGGTACACTGCGGTTGAAGGAATTATTTCTGGTTATGATTGAAATACTATGGTGAGATTAGACAATCTGGAATCACAGGACAAAAATTGTGTTTTCCTTTCTCAAGTAAATGAATAATAGTACTGGTATAGCGGCACCTCTAAGCCTCCTCTTCTTGTAATGTCTGCTTTCTAGATGTTAGTGCACTAATGAGATTTGATGTTTAGGTGCTGTACTGAGTGTTATGATGTTGCAAAAGTTGAGAGTGTTACTTTTACAGTCTCATTTTCAATAATGCAGATTTGCTCCTGCTTTACAGCTTTATTTTGCCCATCTCTGTAGTTAACTGTGCATCTCGTGGTGTTGAATTCCTAGTTGCAAAACCAGAAGCTCTTACAGAAACAGATGAGTTGACACTAACAGAATAAATGCTTATGAAGGTGCACTGTAAAAAGAGTAGCTCCCTAATCTTATGGGTTTATATTTGTCCCTTGCCACCCCTTTCAGATGTTCCTTTGTTCTGACAGATGACATGTGGAATGGTATTCGTATTTTAATTTATCTCTAAGATAACTAGTGATAAATTTCTGTTGTTTCCCTTCATAGATACTTACTTTCCATTTTTAGCCAAAAAATTTGCAGTGCTTTTCTTTTGGATATTAGGGGGAAAAGTTAACTTGTCTTGTGAAGTTCTATAAACAATTAACAAGAGGTATATTAACTAAATTTTATAACTGTATACATAATTTTTACCTTAATTTTTGCCTTCTGTGTCATAAGTGACAACACTTCAGGTTTTTGGATCATCCCACAGAAGCGTTCTGTTTCCTTTTCGGTGGTCTGATTGTTCTTGTGCGCTGTGATATTGTTGCCTGTGGGTGGACACCTTTTCTCAGATCTCGTAGACAAAAAATGAGGTCATATAAAAATAGGGGGTTTTTTTTCCCCCTTGCATCAAAGAATAACATTTGAAACTCAACATCTTAATGTGTGGTGAAGAATACTTCTTACTTATTAATTGAAAAATTTTCAGATACTCTTACATCTTTTTTGTCTCTGCAGGTACCTAAGCGTTTGATTGTAAATTAAATTGATTTGACCAGAGAAGTAGTAGTATTTTCTGTTGTTTTTTCATACTTCTTTTCTTGCTTTTTTACTTCAACTAGTTTTTCTGTTTGTCAAAAAAAATACCAACAAACCCAAAACCAGCTTTTATTCAAGTATTTCTCAAACCACTTGACTATTTCATCACTCAGGCCTGCTTTGTTGCTTGGATGGTTCTACATTTACTGATACTTTACATTTCTTCTGTTGTATCTTACCTTATTTTGGGGGTTTTCTTTAGTTGTGATCATGTATGTTAACAAGGAGGCCATTTGCTCCCTCGAAGTTTTCTTCCCAGTCTAGGACCTAACTCTTCGAGAAACCTTTGAATGTATCCCTTCTCATGGACTTTATTAGAAAGTCTCTGATCGTCTTCTGTATTGTTTGTGCTCAGATGCATTCGGAATAGATGAGATGCTGGAATAGGGAGTAGCTTTAACTTCCTAAATAGTATCTGGTGTGATTTTTCTTTTGTTTTCTCAACTGCAGCATCTGTGTCAAAATGTTCCTAGTTTGTCTTTTAGTGTGCCTATTACCTCACCTGGCTCTTGATTTTGTTCATTTTATGATGCTGCCAGTGACAGAGGAATATCCCCAGCTGTCCCATTATGGGTTACTTTTAAACTTTCATATATAGTTCCATTCTGTGAATTAATCAGTAAACTGTCTTGGAACCCTTGAGAGAACTGCACTAAATTTGTCCTTTGACAAAGACTTTTTCAGTTTCCTACTTCATGTCACTTATTTCCGATTTTTTTTCTCTTCTGTTTTTTGTGTATTGCATTTGTGTTGTACTCTACACATCTGGTGGTCATTTGTCATCTCATCTATATTGATCTTCTCGTCTATGTCAAACAGCTTTCAGTCTGTTCCACCATAACCAGAAGCTGAACAAAATGCACGCTAGAACTATGTTCATTTGTCCTGAGACGAAAAACAATGTCATACTCTAAGCAGTGAACCACATCAATTACAGAATTCTTATCTTTTCTTTAGTGTTCCATATTAATAAAAGGAATATCAAATCTGATAGTTCTAATAGTCAATTGCCACCTTGTAAATTACAGGTATGTAATCTTTCCTTTGAACAAATCCATACAGCCATCAGAACAATGGCAGTGTGTGAATTACAGCTTTTGCAGAAAATCAAGCAGGGAGTATGCAAGCCTCTGTTTCTTTCTATATTCATCTTTGCAATAACAATGCCTCCGCTCATTTTCACAAACCTTAATTGTCATTCAGAGTATCCCATTTGAGTTCAATTATACGCTCTTAAGGGGAAGGAACCCTGTTAATGTTTATCTGTAAAGCACTGTGTTCATTTATAGCACTCTGTAAGTAGTGATCAATTTTCTTTTATACTACGCGTTCTGGTTTGTACTAAATCCATTTTAGCAGGCAGTAATTTTTCAACACCAATCTTTCTCAGTATGTGTGTTATTGGTAATTCAGTAAAAAAACTATGACAGTGGTGTGTGGTTTTTACTTGCTTTTTATCAATTTTGTTTCTTAACTAACATTTTCAAAAGCAATAGAATACATAATATTTGAGAGCATTGCATACAGGTCAGGGTAAATCTTATTTCTTCCATTTTTCTAAAACCAATGTTTTTCATGTCCCAATTAAAAAAAAAAAAATTGGTATATCTGTTTATGCATACAGGAAAGCTGTCTAATTTTCTATCTTCTGGGAGGGCCGTATTACAGATCAAACTGATTAAGTGCGTTGTATTTAATGTCTTCATTTTGCTTTTAAGTACTTTTGTCTTTAGAGGTGCAGAGAATGGATGATAAGAAGTAGCTTATTCGTATGCTTGCAGTGCAGAAGGAACTGAAGTGAGCCTAGGATCATATGTCTCTCTTAACTTTGCACTGAACATTAAAATGTGAAGAGTAGGGAGCCCACAGGGCTACTAAAAGAGTCGCTGTGGTTTTAATGCTGTGCGTTTGCCAGAATAGGAACTAACCCTGAAGATTCTTAAAGAAGAAATGGTATTTCAGTATTAATTCTGCTTGTAGTTACAGAAAATTATTAAAATACAGTTTTATTGGGCTTGCTGGTTTGAGTTCTTTGGCTAAGTAAAAAGGAATTTAGATTCACAGTAGATGGTAGCCAGATTGATTTGGGAACTTCTTTGTGATTTTTACAAAGAGAAATAATGGAGAATCATTTGGAGAAATAGTGATTATTATCATTTCAAAGAGCATACCCCAGAAATCTTTGTGCTAGACGTGTTTTCTAGATTCCACTGCAATCGTGTGTAGGAAGAGGCCTGAGGAGTCACAGAGATGCTCATTTCCGCACAAGAGGTATCTGAGCGCTAGGCAGCCTGCTGGCTAGTGCTTCCTTGGCTTCCATCGTCTTTTCCCTTGGTCTTTCTAGATTCCAGCTGAAGTAGCATTCTTGCATATCTGGGTGGTCTTATTTGTTTGGTAGGGGTTTTTTTAAGTGTCCACACCAGTGAACAAGGGTATTTCTGCCATTTAACCCTTCTTCCTGTCTTCAGTTTTGACTACGGTCTTCTGAAACATTTAGGTCTCCGTAGATCTGAGAAAACATCTGAAGTTGTATTTGGAATTTTAGTTGTATTTTGGGAATAAAATTATTTTTGCATGCCCCTGTGACCCAGCTCTTTAACAGTAAAGCTGGAAGAACCCGAATCTATTAAAATGATAATCAAATTTTGAGATCCCAGTTCTTAAAATCCTGTATCCTGCTGATAAATGGGAAATTGATATAGCCGGTTTCAGCCGTATCAGAGAATAGCATTGGTTGTACCATACATGAGAACAGGAGCTCCTCATGAAAGTTTTCATGTTCTCTTCTGGTTAAATGTTCACAAATAAACACTCAGAGCCAGTGAGCACCTCACTTTCACAGTAGGCATTCAATATTTTATCTCTAATCAGTATCAATAGAAGTTGGAGTTATCTGATACTGTTGAACATGGAAGCCAGTATATTTAATATCGAACTTCAGTGATTTGGGCATGTAGACTTGAAAATTTTCATGAGTCTTTAATCACACTGAAGAAACGCTGACAGAAACTATTTCTAGTGAAGGAAAACATTCTTAAAAGTTAAGTTGCTTCCTTCTTTTAAGGATTGAAAATGTGGCTACAAAGAATTGTTACAGAGATGAAAGATTGCTAGACACACAAACTGACAGTTTCTAAATGTTAGTTGTCAAAAAAAAGATGTTTCTGGTGTTATCAGTTCCAGTGAAATATAGTTGTCCCATGGCTTCTTAGCAGTTAAATATAGCTCTTTTTCCCCAAGGTCCTTTTTTTTTTTTTTCTGACTTGCAGTGGGTTTTGGCTTATATATATTATATATTTGCTTTTTTGACATATTTCCATGCAGGATGTTATCAAATGAAGTATTTGGCAGAAGTACTGCTCTGATTTAGCAAGAATAAATAACACATCATCTGTAACTAGAGTATCCATTTATTCTCCTTGGAAACATACATTATGGTAGATACTTCAACTTCTTTTTTTTTTTTTTTTTTTTTGAAGTGTTTTATCAAAGTTTTAAATTCAGATACAATGGGCATGGAGATGCCACAGCAGGCATTTCAGAAACTGATTGGTTACTTGTAGTTTATAGATCAGATGGAACAGAATCCATAAGTGTTACGAGGATTGAGAAGTTGGGTTTTTCTGTGTGGTGTTTTCATTTTTTAAGATCAGAGGACAGTAAAAGCTTGCTAGGAGGGCACTGTGATAAAACTTCAAGTTCTTATTTAACTTTGTAGTGGTCCATTTACAGTGCTTGAAGTAGGGTGACTTATGAAGCCAACAAAGAGCATATGTTGCATGCCAACATAGGGCAGATCTTTAAGTTGTGTGTAAGAAAATCCTGCCATTTGAAAATAATTACAATGCAATTTTTGTGTATTGTGTGGACAGCTGCTGTTTACGAGAGAGGAAATCTAGTGATAGCAGTTTTAAAACTGCCAAATGAGAAGGCAGGATAACTCCATAGACTACTTGAATGTATTTGAATGTATTTCAATAGAAAACATAGAGTTTTAAATTGCGGTATGTAGAAATTTGGTTTCTTGTGCATGAAACATGTTTTATAATGACGAGTAGTTATTACTCCATGCAATAAATAGTTTGATACATCCTTTATTATAGTTATACACTGGGTTGATAACTTGGTAATTTGCTAGAAATACAAAATAAAATAAAACCTCAATTGATGTAGGTTTTGAATGTTTATTTAGTAGTATGTTTTATTGCTAGTTGCCATGAAATCAGTTGCTTGGAAGTTATGTGATCTGCCATGGTTGGTAGGGCACTGAAGTTGTTTTGGAGTAAAAATAGATAAAACAAGAGAAAGACTTCTCGCATGCAGTGATCTTGAGACCCAGAGGTCCAGAAGGAGAGGTGACAGAGCCTGCTCTGAATGTTTCAACTTTTGCAGGTTTAGGTTTGAAAATTGACATCTCTTAGCTCTTGCTTATTAGTTCGGAGTTTTATCTTTAATTGCAGATATCATACTAAATGCAGACATTTAAAAAATCCTAATAGAAATTTCGGGGCGTGGGGGGGTGGGTGTGGTTCGGTTTTTTGTTGGTTTTGGGGGGATGGGGGTTGGTTGGTTGTGGTTTCTTTCAAGCAGGTAGAAGTCACTAACATTTTCACTTCTTGTGGTATGTTAGTTAAAATATTTCTAAGGTAAAAAAGGTACTTTAGTGGCCCCAGTCACAGTTCTATATTAACATGAACACTTACAAGTAATTCGGCTTCTGGAGGCTTTGTAAGTTGTCAGGCTGAGATCCTGTCATTCCCTGTAAACATCAGAGATGTCATGTGAGACACAGACTATGTCCAATTTGCTCTTTGTTTTGGAAATATTCATTAGCTAAAATTTTCTGGTTAATTTTGCTTAAAGAAACAGAACTTAGCATGCTATTTAAATGTAAAACTTGTAATTGCCTGAAGACGATATTTCATTTAATACAGGACAGGATTCACTAAAGTTGGGGCTGCTGAAAGATTGTTGCACGTCTGCCGAGACTGTAATACTGAATGCTCAGTTGTGTGCATATTCAGTGATGTATTATTTCACGGTAGCTGCAGATGTGAAGTATGAAGTTATCTTTCTCTTTGAAGAGAAAGACCTGAAGTTTTCTAGGTACCACGGGCAATCGTGTCCTGTACTCCCTTTCACCAATTTGTCAGCTTCATCTAAAAACCATCTGACTGGTTTTCTACCCTCCTCAACTTTTTCTGAAAAGCTATTCCAAAGTAAATAATATTGCAGTTTTTGTCCTGCGTTTTTCCTGGCTAATGTGCTTCCATGTTTGTGTCAAGATTCTCCTGCAAGTAGCCATTTTGGTGTTTACACAGAATTGCAGAGGCTGGAAAGGCCCTCCAGTCCAACCCCCCTTCTCAAAGCAGGGTCAGCTAAAGAAGGTTGCTGTGGTCTGTCAGGTTTTGAATATCTCCAAGAATGGACTCTCCATAGCCTCTCTGGGAAACCTGTGTCAGCTTTCAACCACTCTCACAGTAAAAAGTGTTTTCCTTATGCCTAAATGGAATTTCTTGTATTTCAGTTTGCCTCTTGTCCTGTTAGTGGGCACCACTGTGAAGAGCTTGGCTCTCTCTTCCTTGCTCCCTCCCATCACGTGTTTATACATCTTAGTAAGATCTCCACTGAACCTTCTCCTGGCCTAACAGTCCCAGCTCTCTCAGCCTCTATTTGTGACAGATGTGCCAATCCCCTAATCATCTCAGTGGCCCTTTACTGGACTCGGTCCAGTATGTCCCACTGAGTAGAGAGGAGCAATCACCTCCCTTTGACCTGCTGCCAGTGTTCTTCCTAATGCAGCCTCAGAATGCTGTCAGTAGTCTTGCAAGGGTGCATTGCTGTGTCATGTTTGACTTGTTGTCCACTAGGACCTCCATGTCTTTTTTTGCAAAACTACTTTCCTGCCAGTCTGTCCTGGTGAATGGTGTTATTCTACCCCAGGTGCAGGGCTCTCCAGTTACCATTGTTGAACTTCATGAGATTCCTGTTGGCCCATTTCTCCAGCCTGTCGAAGTTCCCCACAAGCATCATCCCCACGATCCATCACCCACTCTTTGCAGTTCTGTATTGTCTGCAAGTATGCTGAGGGTGCAATCTGTCCTGTCATCCAGGTCATTAATGAAGATGTGTTGTCCTCAGTATCAGTCCCTGGGGTATACCACCAGTGACTGGTCTCCAGCTGGATTTACTGGGTTGATCACAACCTTTTGAGCCCAGCAGTTCAGATGGTTTTCAGTCCACCTCATTGTCCATTTACGTAGGCCATATTTCATCATTTGAGAATGTTATGAGAGAAACTGTCAAAAGCTTTGCTGAAGTCAAGATAAACAACATCCATTGCTCTCCCCTCATTCACTGAACTAGTAATCTCATTGTAGAAGGATGTATAGTCTAATGTATACAATCTTTGTTATCCTTTGTTTTATTAAGCCATACAAAGCTGAACTATTTTAGCATTGCTTTATACTCTCTTGATTCTCATGATCTTACTATTCTGTGCATTTTTTATTTTTCTGTTCTGAAAACAGTGACTGGACTGCAATACATATTCTGGTTGTGGTGATAACAAGGATACTTACAATGGAATTAATGTTTCACTGTCTATCTGTATTGGAATTGCTGCTGCCTTTTTTTTCCTTTTAATTAAAAAAAAAAAAGTCAGGTTGTGGTCAACTATTATGTCCAGATCTTTCTCCAACAAATAAGCCCCTAACTTTATGTTAAAAAATATATACTTATTGGGCATTGAATCTGTCCTTGCCTTTCATGATAAGGCATTTCATACCATTTCTGTTTTCACGGGTGAATAGTTCTCAAAGTCATTTTGTTCCTCTGTAAGGTTTTCTGCTTTTCCTCTTTATTGAGCTTCTTTGTAAGCAAATCTCATTAGTCCTGTTCTGTGGTGTCTGTCACTAGTGTTTTGTAAGATCTGTCCTAGGGCTGATCCTGGAGGAGGTCCAACATGAACTTGCTTGAAGCCTGATGATCCCTATTTCAGCACAACCCATTGCCAGGCACCACTGCCTATTACTTTCCTGGGATTTACGTAGTATCACTTTCCGTTTCTGCAGCTTCATTAATAGTTTTCTCTGCAGCATTAAATCAAATACTTCAGTCAAGTCCAGATGTATTAAATATCAAAGAAAAATGTCAAATTTGTCTGGCATAATCTACCCTTAGGAAGTCCATGTGGCATTTTTCCCACTTTTACCTCATATGCTTCATTCAACTATTCAAGAAGAGCGCCTGCAATCTTGCATGATGTTGAGGTCACATTGCACATCTTCAGTTATCTATATCATGTTTTCCCTTTTCTTAAATGTAAGAACTGGTTTTTGCTCTCCGTGTTTGCGGTACATGATGTTTCAGTAGTCAATCTGTTGTATCCTATTATTTTTTATAGATGCCAATTAATACCTGCAGGCAAAAAGCCATAAGCCTCTGAAGCAGACATTTTCTGTAAGAAATGGTACTTGAGGTACTTGATCATGTTTCCAATAGCTGTGTTGAAAATTCTTTGTGCATCTTTTCCATGCCCTTACTTCATCAGCTATGTAAATTTGTAGTAGTTTTAATTAAATGAGAGATTGTTTTCCCTAGTAGAATTCTGCTATTTTTTGAGGTTTTGATCTGGAACATAATTTTTATCCTGTAATGAGTTGTTATTTATCTGTTTTGGAAGCAAACACTTCCCAACTTTCCTAAGTGCAAAAATAAAAACTGGGTAGCGTGCGGTGTAAGATCTTTACTAGCTTACTTAAGACAATTCTTAAGAAAATATTAAAAGTTAAAGAAATTACCTCAGGAAATACTCTGATTTTTCAGGGTTTGGGATGGTGGTCAAGAAGTTGGTGGGACGGGTGAATGTGGCTTTTATTTTAGAATACTCGTTATAAAATAGCCATCTGAAATTATGTGTCTTCCTACCCAAAATGCTTATAATGCTGTGCTGTAATGTTGGAATAAAGGCAGAAAAGAAGGCATGTGGAGTGTATGTGAAAACTAGTAGGAAAACAAACTTTAGGCAGCTGTTGGGCACAGTATTATGAACCAATATGATGTAAATGCATATCCATAAAGCGCTTGCTGCATTTCTGGGAGAAGCCCGGGAAGCCCTTGCCGGAGCTGGCATGAGATGGTACATGGGAGTGTGCAGCTGAGGTTGGAGCAAGATGAGTGATGGGGAGCTGCTGACAATTCCTCACTGCACCACGTAGACCTGCACATCACAGTCCTCTTGGCCAATGAAGATGAGTGATTTTTTCCGTGAAGATGAGTGATTATTGTAGTTAGTGTGCCCTGCAAAGTCTTCCGGAGACACCAAGTTAAGTCCTTTGCTGTAAACTCCCCGTGCTTCTTCCTTATCCAAGAGGAAGCCTGGCCATTTTTCTTATTGAAAAGAGGGATTGACTTGTTTCCTTAGGTGTGCTCAACAAAGAGTAAAGGTGTCTCCTGTTTCCTTTGGTGCCTCGTCTGCGTATGAATGATCATTTTATCAATTTTTACATTAGTAAACATGCATGGTACAAACACTTAAGTAGAATAAATATATGTAGCTTATTATTATTTGTCCTAATCAAGAGCTAATTAAGCACATTGGGATGATAGTGCTTTTGTGGGTAACAGTTCCCTAGACTCTTGCTGCTTAAAATGAAGGTATTGAGAATTAAGTACATGAAACAAATAATTTTTTGCCCTGGGAATTTTAGTTTATTTATTCATTTACTTAAATATTTATGATATCGTGATTCTATTTATATTGTAAGTCAGACAAAAACACTGAAGACAGTATTTCCGAATGCTTATTCACATTATAAATTTCACAAAGAAAGATTTAAGAAAGCATTATTTTGTGAACTTTGTGACAGCATATTAAACTAGCATTTTCAGGTTTTTTAAGTAACATTTTTAAAACTTAATATTTTAAAATACAATTTTTATGTGCACAATTTTTAGTGTATGTCTTTACCTGCTGAAAACAAATGCCTTGTATTATTTGAGTGTGGTCATTTTACATCACTTTTACTTACATTATCCCAGAGCCAGTTATATCTGACTAATTAATTCTGTTTGTTAACCTCAACAGATTTAAGGTCAATTTTTGTGTAATTTTTCCTGTTTTATGAAGACGCTTGCTATCATCATAATAATGATTCTGTAATCAACCGTTTGCAACAACATTCTACGTATTCTGAAACCAGTATCTTTTTTTAAATCACTTTATTGTAACAGTTTAGAATCAGTACTTGAAATCTGTTAAATATTGGAGCTATAACCAAAGATACAACAAGGATTGCCATACTGGGTAAAATTAATATAAGTTATAAATATTGATCATCATAAGCATGTAGAGTTCCATTTTACACTGAGCGTAGTAGAAAAATTACTAGACCAATAATAAAAGTAAGTTAGAAAATCCAAGATTTATTGGCTTTTTATACAACTTAGGATCTTTTGGGGGATTTTCAAAGCTCTTAAATGTTAAGTAGCTCTTACATGTTAATTTCCATGCTTTTTCAGTGGATAGTCAACTTAAATTTTTAATATTTCCTGTCATTACTAATGTAGACTGGATTATTTAAAATTGGACTCTTATGCTATCATAGTATCCAAAAAGCCACTCTTCAGTAAAATGTTCGGCATCAAGTCAATTGGATATTCATGTATATTTAACTGAACACTTTCAACGACATCACAATCCAATGATAGTAAAAAGTCTAGTGTGAAAATAATACTGATTATATATCTTAGCAGACGGCTTATCTGGATGCATTATTTTTATAACTCTCTGCGGTATGGCAGTTACGGTAGTAGTATATTTTATTTTGATCTTTCTAATGAATCATGCAACACCTTTTGGAAAATCGAGTGCTGGAATACTTCCATCTAGAAGTCTTTGCCAAATGTAGTATTATTATTATAAAGTAGGTGTAACTTCCTTTGCCAATCATATTAGCTATGATAGCAGAATGGAATGCCAAGTTCTGGCAGCTGTTTGTTCTTTTATTCACTGTCTTTGATATCCCTTGCTTAGTCATTAGTACTTCCACAAACATTTAGCAGGTTAATGTGTCAGCTACATATCAGCTATAAAAGTATTTTTGGCAGTCTTTCAAAGAAACTTTTCTTTTGTAGCTGAAAGAATCTAGTCTTCTGTTCAGTGTTTTAAAAATAACTTGAGTTTAGATTATACAAACTGTAGCTGTAAAACTGAACATGGGTATCACAGTATTTATGAAGTACTTAAAAATGTATTAGGCTTAATTTATTCTACAAATTCAAGAAATCTAAAGCCACAGTTTTTCACCGTCTTTATAACTTTGTTTTACTCTGCCCGATAATCTAGACTTAAGAAATAATAAATTCACAAAAAGACAGCATAAATTGCAGATTAAAAAAAAGGGGGGGGGAAGGATGGTTGCAGTTAAATTTGTATTAGCCAAATTGTGTCAAACTTGTAAGTTTAATTTGAGCGTGTAGAACATTATAACATCTTAATCTACTAAATGTTCTTTTCATATTGTAGACCATTGTGGCCTCTTTCCCCCAGCACAGCTTCCACATCTTCTCCCAAGACTTTATTCTGCTTGTACACTGCACTGTTGATTTGTTCCTCAGAACTGCAGACCTACCTACCCACCTGGAACTTCTGTCCTGTCATTTGATTATTTTTTTTCCCCTATTCTTTAAAGTTACAAGTTTCATTTTCTTAACACATTCAAAGTTAAGACAAAATTTTTCCTCTTAAGTGTTTTGCTGTATGACCCTCAAATTAAAGAGTGAAGTTGTTTAGAACAAGCAAACAGAAGTAGTTCCTAGCAGTTATGATGACTATCCCCACTCTGGTATGTCTAAATAGTTCAGTTCCTGAAGCATACAGCTTTTCTCTCTTGGAGTCGGGAAGTACAGTATATTATCAAAGGATCTTCACACTTGCCTGCAGACTCTGTACTGTGTATCCAAAAGAGTTTATTGTCACTGTGATAAACACGCATAACTCCCATTAGCATTAACGGGAGTTATGTCTGCATGTCAAGAGAAGAACTTCTTAATGCAGTAAAGGAATTAATTGGGCTGTGTTTGGTTCGTTGGTTACACAAATGTGATCATTAGATTCAAAGGAAAAAATTATTTGAGTGATGTACTAGTTTACTTTGTGCTGTGCAGAAACCTATTGATTTGCCAAGGCAGAGCTATTAGAAGATCAGTTAATTTTTAGATACTTGCTGTATGATTATGGGGAATGTATAGTATGACAAAAAAGCAAAATTTCATTACTGATTCTGTGAGATGTGAAAAGAGAATATTATATTTGAGTGACTTTTAAAAAAATAAAATTTGGTTTTGTTGTTTGTTGTCTTTTTTACATGCTATGATGTAGCACCCTACAATTTGTGAACACTGCAGATAACTGGAGCTCGTGTTAGTAAGCATGTAGAAGGTTTCACTGGGTGATCTGGATCTCAGACTCCATATTTGGAAGAGATAGTTTTGTTTTCCCAATACAAGGTGTAAATCCATCCTTACTGAGCCTTGTGGTAGATGTTTTCTTCAGAACATAATAAATAGTACAGATAATACTGGTTGCATATATAGTATTTATTGCTTGCTTTAGGTGAGTATTATTTTAGACAATTTTGAGTAAGAGAAATCTTCTTTCTTTTTAGTGTGACGCAGTATAGTGAAGTAAATGTTAAAGTGGTTTATTATCGCCATCTTTTCTGAACCAAACTTTAGGCTTTCGGTACAAAATAGACAAATGGAAAATTGCTTCATAATTGCTTATCAACACTCACCTTTCATTTAAATTTCTAAGGGTACGCTGAAGACAATGATTTTATGTATTCTGATGGAAGCAGCAAGGCTTTATATGCATACCTGGGAACTATTTATTGTACATGGGCAAAATTTGTTCAGTCGGTCACTAGTAACAATAGCTTGGTTTTCTTCCAGGTACATTCGTTTCATTACTACAGTTCAAGGAGACCTTGTCTTGGAATAACAGGTTGTTCAAGGGAGAACAATTTGTGATTGCTTTCCAAGTAGCTACAGTAGGAAGGTTTTGGGTGATGTACTCTCCCAGATAGAAAAGTAGAATTTTTACTGGGGAAATCAGCTAAGTGAGCGTCGTCTTCTGGTGACATGCTTGTAAATGAGCAAAAAGTACTCTCCTGCCATAAAGAGTTTGTTGTACAATAGCTGTGTATTACAATAAAGAAGGTACATCTTGAGATGTATTTAAGCTGTTAAAGTGACAAAATAAAGTATTGTATGACTGCATAATGCTCAGTCATATGTGTAGTGTAGTTGAATTGCTTCCTTATTTTGAGGTAGTTTACATCTTACCAAAACACTGGATTTTTCTCGTAACAGGAATCTCATGTGCAGCGTTAAACTCTGAATTCCATAACTTGGCTGATTTCTGCATACTTGATAGAAGTTATTAGTACTCTAAATGGGATCCATCAATGCACACTGCCAGTTGTTGGAATTCATCACTGTGCTGCAGAATTCTCTCTAAATTTTCTTTTCTTTGTTTTTGTTCTTTCTCAGTGTACAGGAGTGCAATCTGCTAATCTTAAACTTGGTATGTACAAACTGTCAGTGATGTGGATTGACAGTTTAGTAATAATTTAAGAAGGTTTTTGTGTTTGGGGGATTTTTTTTATTTGTTTTTTGAAGAGTCTAAAGCATTTGAGGAATAAGCTTAGACTTCTTTGTCAGTGTCCTGGGTTTTTTGTTGTTGAGGGTTTTTTATTTTTTTGGGGGTGGGGGGCGGGGGGGGCGAGGTTAACTCAATGTTGTAACACCTGGAGTTTGCTATGTGTATGATCGCTGGCAAGGTCAGGGTTACAAGGATTTTTAGAGCTTCCTACATTAATATCTTCTGAACGTGCAGTCTACAGAACTGTAGAGTTGTTGTCTTTTTAAAACCTCATTCCGCAACAATCCAAGATATCTGTTTTGATGTATTTCTAGCTCTCATTTTTTAACACTGGTATCTTTTGTTCAGACTTCAGCAATTGTTAAAATGGATAATGGATTAGCAAGGAAATTAGATACGGTCCCTTTATTTAAGAATGCTATTTTGGCTTTTAGTGGAGGAAAATTTTTTTTTAAACTGAAAAAGTTCACACAATTATACTATAAGTTATATTTAATTGCGGGAATGGCTGTAATAACATTGTTTTCCTACATTTGTCACAATAAAGTTTCCAAAATGTTAAAATACTGGGTTATACTGGGATTTTTAACAAATATGTTTTGGAAAATGAAGTGTTTGTTTTGGCTTGTGTGTAAAAAGGTCTAGAAGATGGTATGCTAGTGCTGGGGCTCAGTTGTAGAGAGGCAACTCATCAAAATCATTGCTACTAAAGGGTGAGCTTTTAGTATTGCTAAGTCTAGGAGTCCTCACTGTGGCAATTATTTCTCCTCTTTGACGAAGCAACCTGAAGAATTGATAAATCTGGATTTAGACACACCAGGCGTGACACACTGCTCTGATAGCAAAGGTTAGCTGTAAGCTGGTAATACTAGTTCCCTGTGTAACTTTCCATTGGGTTTGGGGGTGGTGGTGGAATAGGAGCAGCTACTGAAGACGTCGACTTGAACTAACTGAATGTGGGTTCATTTCTAACTTACCGTTTGAAGGAGGCTGTTGCTTAGTGTTTGCCTTGCGTTTGTCCGTGGGTGTTCAAGTGATCTAAAAGTAATCATGGAGTTGTTAAGTGGTCCATAGAAATAGAATGAGGAAAGAAAATTCTTGTCTGCTATATGGAATCTGTGTAGCGAAAATCTAAGTGCCTGTGCAGTTCCAGGAGAAAACTGGAGAGTCTGAAAATGAAGATTCTTCATTACCATGTTACGTTTCATCAGTAAAAATATTAGCCTTATTAGGCTAAATTTAAACGTTGTAAATACTTGTCAACTGAGAAGCTGATGACTGTGGTCTTGCTCCTCTGAAATTTCCTTGTTCCTCTGAACCTAGAGCATAGCAGATTTTGGCCTCAGAAATCAGCCTTTCGAGTAGTTTTCCCCAGGGCTCAGTATTGGAGCCTGTTATCTTTAGTATCTTTATCAATGATCTGGACGAGGGGATTGAGTGCACCCTCACTAAGTTTGCAAACGACACCAAGTTAGGTGGGAGTGTTGATCTGCTTGAGGGTAGAAGGGCTTTGCAAAGGGATCGGGACAGGCTGGATCCATGGGCCAAGGGTATGAGGTTCAACAAGGCCAAGGGCTGGGTCCTGCACTTGGGTCACAACAACCCCATGCAGCGTTACCAGCTTGGGGAAGAGTGGCTGGAGAGCTGCCTGGCAGAAAAGGTGTTGGTCGACTGCCAGCTAAATTATGAGCCAGCAGTGTGCCCGGGTGGCCAAGGTGGCCAACAACATCCTGGCCTGTGTCAGGAACAGTGTGGCCAGCAGGACGTCCTGTGGCCAGGACGACCAGCCGATCGTCCCCGTGTACTTGGCACTGGTGAGGCCCCACCTTAAGTACTGTGTTCAGCTTTGGGCTCCTCACTACAGGAAAGACACTGAAGCACTGGAGTGTGTCCAGAGAATGGCAACAAAGCTGATGAGGGGTCCGGAGAACAAGCCTTATGAGGAGCGGCCGAGGGAGCTGGGGTTGTTTAGCCTGGAGAAAAGGAGGCTGAGAGGAGACCATATTGCTCTCTACAGCTACCTGAAAGGAGGGTGTAGGGAGGTGGCGGTCGGTCTCTTCTCCCAAGTAACAGATGATAGGACAAGAGGAGGCGGCCTCAAGTCACGCCAGGGGAGGCTTAGGATGAATATTAAGAAAAAATTTTTACGCTGAAGGAGTTATCAAGCATTGAAGCAGGCTGCCCAGGGAAGTGGTTGAGGCACTATCCCTGGAGGTCTTTAAAAGATGGGTAGACGCAGTGCTTAGCAACACGGTTTAGTGATGGTTTTTGACAGAGTTAAGTTGATGGTTGGACTCGATGATCTGAAAGATCCATTCCAATTCTATGATTCTATGTATCCACAAGGCAATCCATGTACATTAATACATGGTACAAGAAAATGTGAATATAGGCATATATGCATTACAAACCTGGATATCTACAAGGGTGGCCTGCTGCCACTGGCCACTGCTGCTACTGGCCAGTAGTAGGCTGCTTTTAGCCTTCAGTAACAATTGTCTAATCCTGGTTTAGACTGTCTTAAAATAACAGTAATCACATTGCCATATTAATAAAAATACTAACAAACAAACAAAACCTCTTTTTAGTTGCAATAAAAAAAAATTGGGATAACATATCAGCTGTCTACAGCATTTTCCAGAGTGTGGGTTATGTCGCGTTAAGAAAGGGATGAATGCTTTTGACATTGTTGAAATAACAGATCTGCAGAAATAATTTTTGTTAACACCTGGATGTTCTAACTTAATTTCTGCGTGCTCTTTTTAATATTAGAGTGCTTTGGTTTTATAGAAGTAGTTTTTGTACCCAAACTGGTAAAAAGAAATGTGTTTGTGTTAGCAATAAAAAGTGGTGATGTTGGCTTTAAAATCCTATGCACAGGCAGTACTTTCCTATCAGTGTCGAGCATTGATCTGGTCACTTCAGTTTCAAATTACTTTACGGTTATTAAGGAGTGTCCTCACAGCCCACTAACAGAGCAACGCATTTGTATCCTGAGGACTTAGTCTTGAATGGTCAGGTACTATGTACAACAACTAACAATTTACCAGAATTAAGATAATGGGACCAAATTCTCTTTTAATCTGTACTGGTATAATCCCACTGATAATCAGTCAGGTTCCATCAATATAAGTATGAGCAGAAAATTGGCTTTTAGATTAAAGGTATCTGAAACGCTTAGGAATTTGTTCTGGAAAATTAAAAATAAGGACTAATGAGTTAACCTTTTAGATCATTACTGGTTAGCTTTTGTATCAAGAGAAACGGTGTTATAGCAGTTATAACTGGTGAGTGTTTTAATATTTGTACTTGTCCTTATCTTTCAGTTGATTTATTGACAGATTCTCCTCTTAATGAAGTTTTGATACAATCTTTTTTTTGTTGTTGCTTCAGATATTCTAATGTATTTGCATTTTTTCATACATTCGCTGCCTGAAGCATACATTCAGTGCCTGAAGCTAGTTAGCTGCTTCTGTTTCAAGTAGCATTTCCAAATCTTGCATGGCGTATTACAAATACAAATTTGCATTCGATGTCATTTTATCATCTTGACAGCCTCCTAATCTACTGTGTCCCTCTGCCTCTGTAGAGAATAAGTAGATGGAGTTACAGGTCGTTATCCATGGGAAATCATGTAATGATGTAATTAACATTAGTAGAACAGCTAACAATAATGACAATATCCAAAAACTCCAGAAAGAATTCTTAAAATTCTGTTGCCGTTTTTATCTTTCTGAGAAGGAAAATATCCCAAGGTATTTATAGTTTGAAAACACTTGATTTTAGTTTTCCTTAGATGTTAAGTTAAATACATTTATACTTGTCCACTTGCAATATGATGGATTTTGTGCTGTACAGAAAATTATTATACAAAATACCAAAGTAATAATATGATAATTTTAGATCCAAATTAATTAGCACATATGCAGTTAAGGTTTCAGATTAAGTACATGCTGTTTTAATATGTTGGATCTTCGGGGTTCACAATTAGCATATCCTGCAGCCAGTGCAAGCAAGATCTGGGGTTATTGGCTTGCCTGATGCTGCTGAAAGCAGTAAATGCCCCTGAGCAGAAAACAACGGAGACTGTTGAATTACATTATTGCTTAGACTGTTTTACATCTTCTTTAAAGCATACGTAAAAATACTTCTTTAAAAAGTAAACGGACTATTACATGTGCTCAGATGGAGATATGACAGATTTATTATAAAGAAGAGTAGATAATCCTGGATATTTGGAATTGCTCATGAGGGGGAAAAAAACAGATCTTATAACAATTAATGAAGTTACTGTGTTCCCAATGCATTATCTAAAGATTTCTGTCTCATGTAATAGCGTTTACTGTGCTCTATAACACGTACAGGCCAAGAGTGTATTACACCAAATTTTGACCACAAGATTTTTCATTTAGTTTTATACATTTTTTTGTGAACAGTTATTCATTATGAAGCTTATAGGAACAAAAAGGTCTTAGAGTATGTTTTGGAAAGCAGTTCCTTATGGAATTTCTCTGATTCTTTTTTTTCCTTTCTTCAGTGGGAGCTATTCCAACTCATGCCTTTCAAAATTAAGTTGTGAATTGGCATTTCACCCTTACAGTACAATCTTCATCAATCATCAGGCATTTCAAAATACAGAAAAAATTAAATGAGAAAATCCTCAATTTGTGAATTTGGGGGATCGAAGATAAGCACATTTTCAGAGATGCTCTTTTTGTCCACATTTAAAGGATCTTTTTACCAGTAGGCTTGTAAGACTGTACTGAAATGCCTATCACTAAATCAAGTTTTTGTAAGGGTCACTTGTGGTCATTTAGTGGTTTATGGTATTTGAGTGATTTGCCCCAAGGATTTACCTGATGTTCAGCAAACCTGAATACAGAAGTAAGATACTTAGGGAGCTGTTCCTGCAACTTAAATATTTTGTGGTGGTGGCTGTAATGAAAACATATTTTTAAAGTGAAGTTCTATTTATTATTTTTAAAAACAAATCACTATAGTTTAATTATAATTTAGTTATAATTTATTCTTGGTTTGCCATGTTCATGGAAAAAAAGGAAAGCCACAGTACCCCATATTCTGTTTCATAAATTGTTGGTTTTCAAAATTTGACATCTTATTGTTCCACATGCCTTAATGCAGATGAGACATTGTTTCGTTATTTTACTTTAAACTCTTCAAGTGGTACTCTTTAAGTGTCTCTGCAGTGGATGTTGATCCGTGACATAGATTTTTTTTTTTATCTTAACTGTTATAGTTTAATAGTGGTCAGTACATGCATTGTAGTAGATGATACTGGGTAGTTTTATAAAACATTGAAATAATGAAGCTACACACATATACTTGCAGATAGTCCTTTGGGTAAAATAAAAAATTAATTACTAAATGAAAAGATAGTATATATAGGGTCATACTAGGTATGGATTTGATTTCATTTGCATCTGCATAAATCACGCACAACTCTATTGAAGTGAATAAATTTACATCAGTGTAAAACTAGATTAATTGAGATCACAATTGGGTCTGGGCTTCCCAGCTTCTCGGAGAAAACTGGAAAAAGGAAGTCATTAACTTCAAAATACACCTTGGTCAAAGAATATTAACCAGATCAGGCCTGAACAGTAAAGCGTCTTCTCCTTAGTGTTTCACATATATATTTTGTCTTTCTGCTAATTTTGATTTTAGAGTTTGAAAAAAATATTTCCTCGTGTACAAAAGATAAGTTAAAGTTCATTGGGTCTAACCGTGTGATTTTTTGAAGCCAACAGTAAGAGAGTTGACTCTTTTTTGAATCAAACCCAGCATTCTAGTAAATTAAGGTTTCCCTTGCCTTCCACTCCTGCCAAATTATGTCTGGGACTTAGTGCTGAGACTGAGCTGATCATGGGAGTCAAGTGTTGAGTGTCCTAACTGTGATTGAATTCAGGAAAAAACAAATTTAAGAGCAATTTGCAGTTCTTCGGAAGTACGCAGGAGTTGGTGACTAAATTATCTGTTCTGTGAAAATTATTTGAACTTACTAGTACGTTTGAGCTGTGTGCCAAGAAATTCAGGTAGTGCCAAGCACTGTTTTCAACTGCACATAATTATATGTGACTTCTGTCATACATTTTGTTAAAATTAAAAAAAAAAAGTTAAAATTTGTTACAATCAAATATAAGAATTACCATGAAGGAAGGAATACACCAGTTTAAAAGTGATCAAACGGTATAATAAGTAATTGTATTTTGCTATTTTGGTTAGGAATCAGAATGGACTATCTTTACAGTTTATGGCAAGAGGGATCATTCCTTAAGAACGTTCTGTGAAACTTGGAGGGGGGACATGTCCATGGGGAACTACAGATGGTGTATATGGGATAACACTTAGGAGAGGCCAATCCCAAAATATTAATTCCTAATGGTGTTGACTCAAAGCCAAATATCACCTTTCCAAAGTTTTGTCTTGGTCACTCAGAGGGCTTCTAGTCTAGTGAAAGAAAGCCTTTAAGTTAGAGGAAAGACACCAGAGTTTTTATTTATTTTTTAACTTCTATTCTCCTAATCTCTTCTGGAGGAACTTCTTTATTAACTCTGGAAGAAATAAACTTCTTATCAGCTTAGGTGGAATGTTCCACCACAATAATATAAGCCTTGCTGTACATATACAATAAAGTTTAGACTGAATTTGCACCTGTTGCAATTGGTTGGCGTTGTTGTGGGTTTCTTTGAAAAAAGACTGTGATTTAATAGTGCTAATCCCATCACTTCTGAACTTGTTTGGAGCTCCTGCAACACTTCCTGCTTCCCACTCCTATCAAAAACCAGTTAGAATCTGGCTAACGACTTAATGTCTACAACAATGCTGTTAGTGCTAAGTGACAGCTAATTAGTTGCTTTCCTGACTTGATTGTTGGCCTTTGTGGCACGTTGTGACAGGCTCTTATTTAGGCTCATGTTTACAACCTGCAAACATATTCTGTTACCTGTAAGCCATATCTTGAGATTTATATGAAACCCATCAGTTTCTAGTGGACAATTCTGATTTATTTATTTTTTTAAATCTAGGTTACAGATCCCATTCCGTCAGAACAATGAGGTACTACTGAATAAATGCCATAGTGCAGAAAGTGAACGCACTTTCCAGAAAAGCCCAGGCATCTTCAGTGACATCTCTGAGGGATGTCTCTGTTCAAGCATTTTGTAGATTTTCCCACATGGAGATTAGCTACCTCCTCCCTTCACTGCCCACCCCTCCTGGATGCCTTTGGTGCAGCATCTGGGCACGATGCGTAATTATATTGAGGTGTTTTAGAGTCCATGTCTTCTACAACTGCTAGGGAAACGTTTAAGGTTCAGATACTACTTGGAGTCAGCCAGTGTGGAAATGAGATGTGGAAATCAGCCGTTAACTGAATAAAATAGTAACTGAAAATTCTTGGAACTGTACATGTAGGCATGTTTGCACCTAGCCCTCCTCTCTCTTTTGACCGAAAAGATTGGGATTTAGAAATGGAAGGGTAAAATACATTTCACATTATCCACTACTTGTTGCTGTGGCAACATAGATGCATAATTTTAAAAGCAAGCATTTCTCAGCATTTGGGATAGATAACATTTTGTGTCTTTTTGCTATTTCAGATTGAGAAATAGGTTTATGATTCATCAAATTCATATAATTATCACACGATCTCTTGAAATATAGTGTATGTTTTCTGCTATGTTTGTAAAATGGAGAATAACTTATAAATTAGGAAAAAGGGCGATCTCTACTTGCTCTGGAATGCCTCATAAACGAAGGGTTTGCTCTTACAACAAAAATTATAATCCCTGTTACTAGAGCTTTGGTAAATAGTTTAATGCGTTGGGAATTCTTCAGAACAGATAGATGAAGACCTGCCACTTTAAAAACTCCCTTGCCTTAACTGCTTTCTAACTCCAGTAGTCAAAAGCTGTTAAGCTTTAAGTGCTCTGTCATATTTGTGGGCTTTTATAGCAGAGAGTAGAGCAGGCAGCAGTGATGATGGAAAACAATGGTAGGTAGACTTAAAGTACTATAAAGGATAGAGACAATTGTATGTAATGCCTGGAATTGAAACCCTTTTGAATGAAATGATCGGCCATATGTGCCACCCTTATGGACCCTGTAAGAAGAAGAGAAGAAATGTACCCTATTGCTAACTGTGCATGAAATTGCAGTGTTAGAAGATATTGACCAGATGTTTCAATCTCAACAAATAGCTTGTTATGTGACTGAGTGAAAATCTCTCTGCTGCTTTGATCACATACACCTTAAAGGAAGAAGTAATTTAATAGAGGCTGTCAAAGTTCATCATTGTCAATAAACTTTGACTTGACCTTTGGCATCTGTTTTTGATACTATTGCTGATAGAAGCTGATAGGCAGCTGTTTACGGTTTGTGCTTTATGAATTCTGTGCTGCCAGACAATGAAAGAAGTCTCTTCACTTGTGGATTTTTTTGCTGTCATCCTGAGTGTGGGTGTATTCATTGAGACTGCACATCAGCTAGCAGGGGAGTGAGAGTGACATATGCATGCATTTTGAAAAGGAAGATTTGTTTTAAGGTTATAGATATGCAAACTCATATGCGAAATATCCTAAAATGTCACTTTGCAACAATATCAACTTCATGTATAGGTTAGTACTTAAATATATATACAGTGTTTTACACTGGAGAATTTGAAGGCATTTTTAAAATGCTTATCAGTCTTCCCTGTATTTCTATGAAGTGAGTAGAAAGCCTTCTCTACTACAGGTAGAGTAGGCTGAGGGATGGTTAACCCTAGTGTATAGTTGCCCAATGAGTCTGTCTTACTGTACCCAAGTGTGATGTGCCATTTTTGTCTTGTTAATATGCCTCCATTAACAGTTCAACACCACAGCTTCTAGCCACAGAGTAACAAGACTTTTTTGTGTTGTACTTTCTTTGCTGCTTTGCCACGTTTCACAGAGTCTTCAACAAGGAAGTCAGTACCTTTGAGTTCTCTTACTGGTAAAGATACTCTCAAACCTTACCTTGTACACACCTTTGTAATATTAGCAAATTTCTTAAACAGTTGTATCCACTGAAACAGCTGCAGAAGAGTCCCAGGTAAACCTGGAATTCTTACTGTTGTGATGAAGATCTGAAGTGATCTTCTTACTTACGTCATCACTTACTGAAGTGATGAAGGACTGGCATGACTGGCCCTCTTTTGCACATGTATCATCTTTTCCCTGGTTTTGAGAAGGGACCGTGTTTATGTTGTGGAAAGGGAACGGGAGTGACAGATCAGATCAAATAACGAGGAGGTAGTTGATGTCTCAGGTTCTGTGCTTCAAACTGGGAAGGGACGCAAGGCCAGCTGCGGTCTCAATTATGTGCCTTGTCTCGTCTTGCAGGAGACATTCTGCCTTTGGCCTCAGATAACATATATTGAACTTCAGAAGCGAGGCTACAGCTCTTCAGGTGTTTGAGGCAGAACTGTAGCATTATAAGTACAGGATAAGAGGGTGATGGAGTAAGGAGTATTGGAATTAGGTGCCTAGACTGGCCGGTATTTAAGGGGTGCAATAAAAGAGAGAGCTAGCTTTTGGCCACACTGAAACTTTGGAATGAGGCTACTACGTGTTTAGTTACAGAAAATACACTTGTATTTCCTTGTACAGCAAGAAGCTTACAAACTGGACTGAAAATAAAACAGTGGACAAGCAGAGGAAGAGCAAGAAGGAAAGAATAGGAAATGGAATACAAAAGAATTGCAGCATTGTATATAGTTTTATTGATTATAGATTTTGTTAAGAGGCAGTTTGTTAGCTTTGTGTTTTTAAATGTAAAAGTGAATGAATTACTGCTCCTGGATGATTAACATTTTGATAGACGTTTAAATTTGATAGCAAAACGCAACTTGCGGTGCCGCACTAAAACTAATAGATATTCCTGTGCAGCGATTTGGATAGTACATGTCGAACCAAATCCTGATAAGATTTAGATGTTGGTCTCAGTGCAAGGCTTTAGCTAGTCTTTTCCTTTAAAAAATATTATCACTTTTATATCATTTGACTGGAAGTTGCTTGAGGGTGTTGTCATGCATTTTAACAATATCACTTCCTCATGCAAGATTTGGCAGCTTCAGCTAATGGTGGAAGAAATGCTGTGGAGGACATGGGGCTCCTTTTTGCAAGCCTGCTTTTATAAAGATAAGCTTATTTTTTACTTCTCTTTTTTTCTTTTTTCTTATATAGCCACTATGTGATAATAGCTGTTGGAATCTTTAAATATTGATTGTTGAAAAAAAGAAATAAAAGATTGTAAGGTTGTTGGAACAAACCTGTAGTATCTTATCTGTTTTCCAGGGTCTTGATGCTGTATTCTCATCACAATGATTCAGGAGTAGGGATACTGGGTCTGCTTGGGATGGAGTTAATTTTCTTCATAGCAGCCCATGTGGTGCTGTGTTTTAGGTTTGTGACCAAAACAGTGTTGTTTAACACAGCAATGTTTTAGCTATTGCTGAACAGTCCTTGCATAGCATCGAGGCCTTCTCTGGTTTTTCACTCTGCTGCCCCAGCAAGTAGGCTGTGAGGTGGGAAAGAGGTTGGGAAGGGACACAGCCAGGACAGCTGACCCCAGCGGACCAAAGAGATAGTCCAGGCCATATGGAGTATGGTCAGCAATGAGACTGTTGGGGGCAGGGAGGGAGGGGGAATTTTTCCAAGGTAGCCATGGCTCGGAGACTGGCTGGGCATCAGTCTGCTGGTGCGAGGTGGTGAACGATTGCCTTTGTGTCATGTTATCTTGGCCTATGCGTTTTTTATTCACTGTTGCACTTCCAATTCTCTCCCCCTTCCCCCCAGGAGGGAGCGACTGGGTGGGGGCTTAGCTGCTGGCTGGGGTTAACCCACCACGACAGGGATTGTAAATGATATAGTATGTACAATGGTAACAGCATATTGCAGTCCAGTTGTGCTTGAGGTGTATCACATTATTCATAAGAAATAAGTGAGATCACTTGGAACAGCGACACTAATGTCTTTTTTAAGGATTGTTTCACATATTGTCAGGTTTTTGTGGTTTTAAGTTATATATAATGGTTTGGGTTTTGATCCCACTTTTTCTCATTTTATCTGGCTGTCTAAGGTGAGGTGTGATTTATTCTCTTTGAGCTGCTAAAATATTCCTAAAAATATTTGTAAGAGCTTTTTAATGGACTGTGTATATAATTGGTGACGGGACATGTCCTAGGGGTACAACAGACTGGTGAAATCTTCTGAAAAGTATATGGACTCATTCTAAAATTCGGAATATAAAACCAAGAGATTCTCCAAATAGCACTGCATAAAAAGAAGCCTTTTCTGTTCTGATTTACTAAAAAGAGTGCTTCATGAGTAGTTGATAACATTGTTTAGTTTAGATTTTAGCAAGCATGGTAAGTCTGAGCTAATTTTGGGTCTTTGGAGTCCTCTCCTCTGTGAGCTGCAATTTAAAATAAGATCAGATTTGACAGATCATGCAGAGAAGAGTCCAGCTTCAAATAACACACTTCAGATGCACTTCAGATGTCTGTATTCAGTGTTAATGAGTTTTGAAGATCCTTCGCTGTGAAGGGGCATAATGCTTCCTGTTGTGTTGTCAATTCCTAAGCATTTAGGATTCAAGTCTACAGCTGAAAACTCCGATGTGCAGAAGGTATGTCAGTCTAAGCAAAGCTTCCTATGCTTTGGCATTGTTAGTTTAAGATGACTGACAGACGTGGAAATGAACTACTGGCTGCAGCTTTATAAAAGAATTCAGGAGCTAAGGAGTTCAGATGGAGAACAATGTGGGACTGATAGAGAGTGTCTTCATCAGCCTCCTTGTTCTGATTATTGATGTTGTCCAGTTAACAGTGGCACTTACAGCAAAGCATAGCATTGGAGTAAAATGAAATCACTTCTGAAGGATCTTTGTTTTAGTCAGAAGGCTGTAAATCTGTCTTAAGCTTCATCAGTATGATGTTTCTTTTTAAGTCTTGCGGGATTGTGTACCAAGACCCAGCAGTAGCCAACTCTCCTTTTGGCAGGGGCATTATCTTTGCAACTGGAGATAGTGAGGTAAATTAGAATCATAGAATCCTAGAATGTGTTGGGTTGGAAGGGACCTTTAAAGGTCTTCTAGTCCAACCCCCTTGCAGTAAGCAGGGACATCTTCAACTAGATCAGGTTGCCCAGAGCCTCATCAAGCCTGGCCTTGAATGTCTCCAGGAATGGGGCCTCCACCACCTCTCTGGGCAACCTGTGCCAGTGTCTCACCACCCTCATTGTAAAGAACTTCATCCTAATGTCTAATCTAAACCTGCCCTGCTCTAGTTTAAAACCATTGCCCCTCGTCCTATTGCTACATGCCGTTGCAAACAGCCTTTCCCCAGCTTTCTTATAGGCCCCCTTCAGGCACTGGAAGGCTGCTATAAGGTCTCGCCGGAGCCTTCCCGAAATTGTTTTCTAATCAAACAGAAGTGGGAGATAGCTGTACCACATCTTCGAGTCTGAGGATGTGAAAGAGTGGGACATAGTTAACTCCAAGCAGTCTCACAAAGTCACGATTGAGTCTTCAGAAATTTTACTTGTTATGAAGTTTTCTTGGCATCTTAACATCTTGCAAGAAAGGCGATGCTGTTCTCTGCAGTGGCCACCTACTCCCTGGAACACAAAGGTTCTTACGCTTCTCTGATAACTAAAGCATACCGAAGAGTTCACCCTATTAGCTCTGATCATGAAAAACCACTTGAACGGATACTCCTACTACTTTGAGCCCAAGTTAGCCTCATGAGAATAAGGAGAGAAGCGTTCTGTCACTCTCTAGTGTATCCTTGAGCAATCAGGGTGCTGGCCTCTTTCGGAAGTGCTGGCTTCAGGATTTGATTGTAAGGAATCATGTGCCTGTAGGGATAGGGTAATCTGATATTAGATGCTGCTTATTTTGAAATCAGCCTAATTTTAATACAGAGTTATGCTAAAGGCAAGAAATAAATTTTAAAAAAAAGTTAATATTTGCTTTTAGTTTGCCAGAGTGTATACAATAAAAATGCAAGCAAAATGCAATCTGTTTAACTCAAGAGAACATCTGAAAGGTGTTCTATTTCCCGTGCTCTGTCCCATCCTCTGTCATGGATGCTTATTCTAACTGAAAAGGTCAGGGCCTGTCCTTGTGTATACCTGATGTCCAAGTTGTGTTGACAGAAGAAAAATTTAGGATGGAGAAACACATTAGATTTCATAAACCACACTAGATTTTGAGTTTCCTCTGTGGTGCTCCACTCCTGAGGCTGTCTTGTTCTTTCATGATAAGTTCCTACTTTTGACACTTCTGTCTTTGGGACATTGACAGCCTCAGATTCCCTTGGGTGATGGTGAGGATTCATGGTGCGGCCAGGTGCCAACCTCTCCTGACCAGACTGTCAATACAGTTAGTTAATAGCTGCCTCGCTGCCTAGCCAAACCCTAGATAATTAACTCATTATGCTAGTGCCTGCTGAGCTGGGTCATTTTCCGTTTCTGTCTAAAGTCTTTTTCATTCAATTAAATCTTGTATTCCACATAAATCTATAAAATTAATTTGCAGTTTATATAACCGTATACCTGGTATTAATGTGTGCAGTTTGTTACTGACCTTCACTTGCTATTGGATACAACGCTGCATGGCTGTTTCTTGATGATAAGTATCTTGTGATGACTGACCCCCATTCCCATTTAGAGTATTTTAGTCAAAATGTTGCTAATAACGATGGTGTGTGAGGTAGCCCATAGAAGCCTGTTATTTCCATATCAAGTTATTCAAAATTAAACTCCAACCCAGGGTGAAATTTTTAAAAAAGTTCTCCAGAGTCTACCTTGAAGATGTTATTTTGTCTTTTTTGGTTTTTTCACACCTATGCAAAAAATGCCTGCCATGGCTCATTCCACTAAGTGCAACTTCAATGGTATACCACAGAGATATTTCTATAGTTCGGTTTCATCAAATTTGTAATGCGGTGTCTGTTTTTTGCCTTTACTAATATGTAGCCTTTTAGCTGAGCAAAGGAGGAACAGTTTGGAGGAGCTCTGCAGCTAGCAACACCTCACCACCATTATTGTAGGAAGCTGTGGAGATAATTCCAAGAAGCTGTGAGTATTTGTAACTGGAGATCTGGGATAAGAGGATCTTTCCAGAAACACTGCTGAACTGCTTTTCCATCTTCCTCAGTGTTGCTCAACATAGGTCTGATGTTCAAAGGAAAATAATATCTATATGGTAGAAATATTCCCCCATCATATAATACTCGTGTTTCAGATAATCACCAGTATGAGCAGAACCACTGCTTCTGGAAGAAGTGGTCTGCACAATATACAAAGGTTCATCTCAAGAAATCCTAGGTTGTAACTTATGATTCTCACGAATAATTTTACTTACATTTAAAGTAAGGATTGTGATAGTTATATATGGCATATATCACATCTGAATTCAAACTGAACTGCTGCCAATAGCCAAAACTGTGATACTTGAACAGAAATTCTTTTTTTCAGAGATGTATGGTAAATATGACTTACTACTGCTCTAAATGTTGTCAGACTTTATGTATAAAGGATGGAAAAGTTATGTCATTCGATGAAGTGTTGTAAGCCTAAGGTGCAGTTTGAAGTCTTATGTTTTTTGAAGAACTGTTGATAAACGCTGTTCATAGTTATCTCTATTAATTCTTGCTATTTATCAGAGTAAGGCATGGTTTTCAACATGGGACACGAGGCTTCAGGTACTTCAGTTCTTATCGGTGTGGAAACTGGTTCCGTATTTGCTTACAGTAGGTCACAACATCGTTAGCCTTGTTAAATAATCTGTTCTATTTAACCATACCTCCAAATATAAAAGATTACTGTTCCTAAGACATCCTAAATGAACGCTGTGCAAATGTGTGTTATGTATGTGCAAATGTTTGTAAAATACAAGGATATCATAGATAATTCTCTTGTTAAGGGTTTTCTTAATTTACATTAATTTAGAGTGATACGGAATAGATTAGCAGAGCATATGTAGTGTGCATTTCATGAATGAGAGATTGAATGCTGCCACCATCTGACAACACAATCTTTTTTGTCCTTAAACTTTACATAACTTTAATTGCTGCAGGAAAGAGGCCTTGCAGATTTTGTCCACCTTTGCCTTATTAATGAAGACTTTTACATGACTAAAGATATTTTTTTCTTTTTTTTTTTTTCCTCCTCTGAAGCTGGAAGTAATAAAGATGTGACTAAGCATGTATTTGCAACTCAGTTACTTGACCTTTCTACAACCCGCAGCTACCACTAATGCTGCTTTCTAATGGAGACATTATCGTTTGTTTAAATCTTGATTAGGAAACAATTATAAGTAGGGTTTTAGTATAGCAGTAAATTGATGTAGCCTTTAATTCATACTATAGATTGAGTGAATAAGCTTTCTGACTGTAATTAGAGTGAATTATAATGACTTCAGTTGGTTGACTCACCACCAGCAGAGTAGGGCCTATGATTGTTTCTTCGCATTTATTTTTTTAGTTCACTCTAGATTTTACATTGCTGCTAAATGCTATTTTTTAACTTAGTACAAAATGGAGTTACAGTTGAATGATACATATTTTGTATGAATAAAAGAGGAGCTTTATGAAACAACCTGGCACCTTAGCAACACTGTGCAGCTACGCTCTTTCTTTACAATTCAAGTGACAGAACTGCTCTTAATAAAGTTGGAGATAGATATTTTCATGCGTGGTTTAACAATGTAAATGGGGAGCATTTGCTTTTTTGCATATAATTAAATGGTAGACACAAATGGTTATTTTCAGTACTATTTAGTTTTTTATATATCGTGAATGTTGCACAACGTTTCTTCTTAGGTTTCTCAAATGTATTGTTTTCCTTATGTGCTATCTCTCTGGTTTTTATGTTGGTTTTTTTTGGTTTTGATGCTTTTTTCTTTTCTTTTATTTTCTACGCATTTTCTTTAAAGATACCAAAGGTTGGGTGATTAAACGTAAGTGTAGGGGCATCTCCTTTGAGCAAGGAAACCTCTCTTGAAATACCTTGTAAAAACATAGTAATCCACTTTATTTGATAGTGAACTACGTGTATTTAAGTTCTGTATTAGGTATTAAACACTCATTGGGATCATTAAGGGTAATTTTTTTATTCTTTGACCTTCCATCCCTTGATGTACTGGATGTTTTTTAGTGCAGGCATAGATGTGTTCTCTGTGTCACAATGCTCTGTAGGCACAGAATTAAATATGGCGAGAGAAAAAAATGGCAAAAAAATATATATATGCCAGGTGTGCTGACTTTGTTTTTTGTTTTTATTTTTCCTGTCTACCTGCAGTGGATGATTCAGAGCCCTTACAAAGCTGCAACTTTCTTTGGGTGCATCGGCAAAGACAAGTTTGGAGAGATCTTAAAGAAGAAGGCTGAGGAAGCTCATGTGGATGCCCATTACTATGAGCAGAGTGAAGAACCAACAGGAACTTGTGCTGCCTGCATCACTAGTGATAACAGGTCAGGGGCCTTTCATGTTCCCTTAAGATATAAATGCAGTTGGCATAGTGTGTGGAGCCTATTTGTTTGGAATATTTGGCCTTGAAAAATTGTGATTTGAATCAAAAAGGACGTATTAACACCGGTTTGACTGCCTGGCTCATGGTTTGAGGCTGGGCGGTATTAATATGCTTCTAGAGAAAGGCAGTTGTACTATGGCAGAAAAGTGTAAGATAATAATATACTATTTCTTTCTGAACTTTATAGCTTCCAGTTGCTCTGGAGAGAGAAAATATGTGGGAGATAAAGTTCGTTAACAAGTATGTTTATGCAGCCTGTATGAAAGCTGATTGGCATGTCAGATATGTACTTGATTAGCAAGTGAGGAATATACTTCAGGTGGTAGTGTGTTTAAAGAGGATAGGTGTCAGCATATAGCCCAATTGAAAGGGTTAATTTGATTTTATACAAGAGGGAGAAAAAAAAGCAATTTTGTTTTTGCTGTTGTTGAGAAGTTCATGTAACAACTGTAGTTCTGTATGTGTACATCTTACCAATTTCATTTGAATTTTGTCTTTCATGTTTTCATTTGCTACTTTTTTTTAAGATGGTCTTTGCTATACAAAAAAAACACTTCTCCAGAACTCTATTCAACCTTTCTTATATTTGTAGACTATGAACAATCGCCTTTGTGGTGTTTTGTATGGCTTCAGAGCATTCCATAAGTAAGAACCTGTTTATAGAGTGACTTATTTCGGGTATTGTAATAAAATTAATAAAACCAAGAATTTCAGAAAGAGATAATGAAGACAATAGGCATTTATCTTTGCTTTCTTCTTTCTCCCTCCACCCACAAAACTTGAACTTATGTACTACTGCTTTGCTGATTACCTCCTGGTGATTTTTTTAAAGCTAGTCATGTCTGCCTTAATCTTGAGATGTTACCAGCACACACCAACCCTCCGTAATTTCTGCTAATATCTAAATTTTCTGATACTAGATATTGAATCAATAATGAAAATGTTAATGAAAATGTTATTGATTACCCTGAAGAATATTTTCTTTTTGAGTCTGCATAAGAGCAAAATATCTGTCATTATCCTTTTCAGTTTCCCTCTGTGGCTTTCAGTGCCACTGACCCTAAGGAACTGCTCTTTCCCTTTGAAAGTAGTATCAGGAGTTAGTAGATTTTATGCAGGTAAGAGAGCAGTCCCATAATTAAAATCCACACCGAACCTCCTGAGAAGTTGGTGAATGTTTTGGGTAGAATTAGAAAAAGCAGTAGGCAGCCACATGAACGGAACTGAGAGTCAGAGGAGGGAGAGTTTTCCCAATAACATGTAGAACCCTGAAACAATTTTAGTTAGAGTGGACATCTGGTTCAAACCCCTGTAGAAAGCAGGGCCAACTTCGAAGTTACAACAGGTTTTTCAGGGCAACGTCCAGATGGGTTTTCAGCATCTCCAGGGATGGAGGTTACACAACCTATCTGGGCAACCTGTTCCAGTGTTTGACCACTCTTCGTGGGAGAAATTCTTCTATGATACCCAGTTGGAATTTTCCTTTTTCCAGCTTGTGTCTGTTCCTTCTTGTGTCCAAGAATAGTCTGTCTCCATCTTGTCTGTAAACTTTCATTAAATATTTGAAAACAGCAGGAAAACCTCTTCTTAAGGCTCAGCCAAGCCCTTCTTCATTTGTTAAGTGTTCCAGCCCCCTAATGATCTTGATGACCCACTGCTGGACTCACTGCATTATGTCAGTATCTTTCTTGTAATGGAAAGCTCAAAGCTTGACATGGAACTCCAGATGAGGTCTGGAGACCAGAACAGAATGTGAGTACGTAACTTCCTTTTTTCCTGCTGGCTCCATGCTTGCTCATATAGACCAGAATGTGATTAACCTTCTCTGTGCGGGTGTACTGCTGACTCGTGTTCCAAGCCTGGTCCACCAGCACCTCCAGGTCCTTTTCTGCAAAGCTGTGTTGTATCCTGTCAACATGCCGCCTGTATTGTTGCATGGCAGTTATTCTATCCTAGTTGCGTGACTTTGCATTTGCCTTCAAGTTTTCTGCCAGCCCAATTCTCCAGGCTCTTGAAGATCCACTGAATGACAGACAGCCCTGTCCCCCAGCTTATCAACCTGTCCCTCCCAATTTAATGTCATACATAATGTCTTACTCTCAGGAATGAATGTACGTACTCAGTGGAGGAAGGAAGTTCATTCATCTTCATCTGGAATTTTGACATTAATTATGTCTACAGACTTCCCCCTTCATCTCCAGTATTCATATTCAGTTTTTCAAAGGGAAGATAAGCAATAAAGATGTTTCTGCTCTGTGATTCTCTCTCTCTCCAGTCATATAGTGTCTGTGTAGGCATCCTGTAGCAATCACTGTTTCCTACATGACATGATGGGAAACTGAAGTCAAGATCGTTAATAGACATGCATCTAATATATGCAAAAATACATGCATCTTTTGCCATGCATCTCAATGGAATTTAAAAGTTTAGGTAAATTTATTCATAAAAATGTCTGCAAGTACTTCTTTAACTTGTCAAGCAGTATTTTTGCTTTGCTTACATAAAACATTTTTCTCCCTTGATATCATGTGTTTGCTCAAATACTAGAGACAGTGGCTTCATCTCAATGGCTGTTTCAGAGCATGCTGGAGAGCGTGCAGCAAGTTCGAGACTTATTTCCCTGCTCGGGAGACAGAAAAAAATGGCCAACGCTTGCTGCTAAAGGCTGTATTGTGCAACCCCACCTCTCCTAGTGCGAGCAAGTTTATTCTCAATCTTTAATTACCCTTTGATTGTTTCTTGGTTTTCAGCATTTTCTGTATTTGTAAGAATCACTTCAACCTGGCCCAGGTTGATAACTCTATTTGTTGACTAATCTCTTGTCCCAATTGAGGTACGTGCTAACTTCCTTCTTCAGGTAATTCAGCTCTCTTGTCTCTTTTGCAGGAGCTGGCTAATAGCCCTCCTGGTTTTCCCAGTAAGTGACGGTGTATATTTATGTTAAAGGTGCCCTGACGTGGATGTTTCTTGTTTCTGCTAAGTCTGCTAGCTTTTTGCAGGAAAGCGTTTGGAGCTGATTTGTGATTTCCACTCTGAATTCTCTAGCTTAGCAATACTAATACACTTTGTTTTCTCAGAGCTTTTCAAGAAAATCCTAACGCGTGTTTGAACTCTAAAGTAGAACCTACACTCCGTCATAATCTGTGACTTTGATTTGTGCATTCTGCTCAGAAATCCCCACATGCGCAGAGTCTCCATTAAACCGTTTGATTTGAAGCACTCTGGCTGCGTCCAATTACCGTATTTCATTGAAAAAACATCTACCTTCTCTGTGTCCCACATGTTGAACTCAAGGCTGTTAGACTTACAGTTTTAATTTGGAAAAGCTTGGTGCTTTGTCTTCAGTGTAACCATCTTTTATTACACACCATGTGCAGAGCATCTCTACAGTTGGATGCGGCCTCAGAGAGCTAGGTTTACAGTTTCAGGAGCATGTGGTAAGTGAAAGGAAACATAGAGAGACTTTGCTTTGTTTTCTGGAACATAATTACTTTTCACTTAGCAACATACATACACAGACAAGATTTTTCCAGCTAGGTCTTTGATGGATATTCAGGGTTTGCCAAAACTGAAAGATTTAATTTGCTTTTTAAGTTTGGTTTACAGAAAATGACCGTAGTTATGCACGTGTCTTTCTTGGATTTACTTGGTTCTCTGGTGGATTTCTTGTAATTGAAATGATAATATTCATGAAGAATGAAAGTTCTTGCCGTGTTACTTGTATTGCTACACAGGCTTGGTCTATTTGTTTATAAATTATTATTTTTAAAAATTTTCTAAATTCACGTCAGTCCTCATTGCCTTTAGGCTTTAGAATTAAAAGATTAAGCACCAAGAATATTCCTGGGATGAAATGACACAGAACTGTGCTATGTATTTTGACACATTCAGAAAAAGTTAGTCTAACGTTTTGTTTCAATTTTTATATACATGATCTGTTCAACTTCATGGGGACTGTCAGTGACGAGTGGTTCACTGATGATGAAGCTTACAGGGAGACTTGGTTGCTGTCTTCATGAGAGATTCTTTTGGGCTTTTGTTTGGGTTTTTTTATTGAATGGGACAAAGAGAAATGGCAATAGTGGAAAGATGCTGTTTTGAGGTAGAATAAATTTTCAAGAATTCCCAGTTTACTTACCTCCTAGCACCTGTACGTGGTACTCAATCTGGAGGCAGAAGCATAACTTGGAAGAAGCAGATTAGCAATTCACTCCAGCCTATTGTCTCTGGATTGTAGTAGCATTTATATGGAAAAGAATGATACATACATCAATTGTATGCACATTGGAGAAGGCAAAAGTTTTCAATAGCCTTATGTTTTGTGTGTAATTACATGTTACTTATCTGGCTAATGTACTTAAATATCTCAAAACAATGATGTGTTAATGATGAAGATGCATCCTATGGCTATTAAATCCTGAAAATTAAATGTAAAACTCTGTATGCCAGCATGGAACTGTCTGTTTCCCCAACTCCCCTTCCCTAAATATTGTATGTTATTGAACATTCTCATAATAAAATTGCACAGAAGGATTTGGTGATGGTAGCCAGAGTGGAGATTTAGTGCATAACCATCTTTTTATGACCTGTTTTTAGGAGTACATCTGTAAGTTTTGTGTCTTTCATAAGGCTGAATTGAATGGCTGAAGAGGAGGATTTGAAATAGAATGTGTCTTACATGTAACAAAGTAAATATGATACAAGTATTTTTGTTCTTGCCAATGGAAGTTGTGTCCCATGGCTTGTGTTGTAACTTGTTAGGAAAGAATGAAGTACAAATGAGTTTTTGGTAGTTTTCCAGTAATACACAGCTAAGCCAAAGTGGTTTTGTTTGTTTTTTGTTTTTTGGTGTTTTTTTTTTAAGAGTTCATCTAAAAGTAGCAGTGTGACCCATTTTCATTTGCTAAAGGAAAATATGAACCCAAGGGGGGAAAAAAAAACCAAACATCCTTTTAAATAATTTAACTATTCATTGGAAAATTATAAAGGCAAGACACTCATATCCATCAACTTTTTAGTTCTAGTGAGGAAAAACAGTTTTCAGAAGATAAACTGGAATGACTACTTTCCTTTAGGTGTTAGGTACTAGAAGAGTTTTAACAAAAATCTGTAGATGCAATACCATACAGAGGGAGTTCATCACAAAATGCAACAAAGGTTGAGTCTAACCAAATGAAGGCACGTGAACAATATAATAGTGATAGGGTACATAAACTATGTAGCTGGATTTAAAATACATCATTTAATAAATGGTTTAAATTTAAATTGTATTTAAGATATGATTTAAAAATACTATTTAAATATTATGAAATAGTCAAATAATGTATATGTGTTTTATGGTGCTCTTTGTTACTTGCTGTTATGTTCCTTAGGATCTTTCATTATCTTTGAGAAATTTTGTTCCTAGTGAGAAATTTGCAGCCGCGTTAAAGAGGATCTAATGCCCTGTTTTTAATCACTTCCAGGTCTCTTGTAGCTAACCTCGCTGCTGCTAATTGCTACAAGAAGGAAAAGCATCTTGATTTGGAGAAGAACTGGAAGTTGGTGGAAAAGGCCAAAGTTTATTACATAGCAGTAAGTCCAGCTTCTTTCAAATTGCTAAAATGTGTGTTACAACATTGTGAGGTTTAAGCAAGGAGCATGTCTGTTGCATATGGTTTAGGACGATTTTGCAGGAATACAATGAAAAAAAAAGACTGCTTCAATTTCGGCATAGTTTGATTTCAAATTTAAATGTACGAATGTAGAAGTATGTTTTAGTTGTGTGCTTTCTTAAATTAGTGGGAAAAAATAAGAACTAAACATATTTTCAGAGCTTTTGTAGTAGTGCATCAAATTTACATTTCACATTTTCTAGTAAATTGTTGTGAAGGATGCACAAATTATGTAGAAAAACACTATTAGCATAATTATTCACTGCAAACAGTTTGAGCTTATTTGTGTGAACAATCTTAATTGCTATTTATTCCATAGTAATTACTACGGCACCTTATAACTCAATATTTCAGAAACAATGATTGTGACAAATCTCTTGAATGTGGGCGGTGGGGCAAACTGATTTTAATGATGAAATCTTACTTCTGGAATAAAGGGGATTTGAGGATGGGACTTTAGTAGATTCACAATTAGTATTCTTTTTTTACCATCCAGAATGAATCAAGCCAGATTAGTGTATTTGTGTAGATTACATCTTGCCTAAATAGAAGTGGTGAATTTGTTTTCATCTTGGTCTCAAGATGATATGACTGATCAAAATTAGCAAACATAAAACATCTCTGACAGATTAAAACCTCATAACATGCATGTAATATATGGATTCTGTATGACAGCTGCTTCCATTGCACTACCTGAGCTATGTGGGAACAGCTGGTAAGAAGTGTAAAAAATTGATTATCCAGGAGGAACAAGTTCATTGAAAATACAGTTATTTCTTTTAGCTAGTGTTAATGTCTCCTACAGCCTGTTAGTGTGCACTGCTGTAGGCTTTACATGGTTGTTATTGATTCTTGTGTATGGCCAAGTCTGCCCCTTTATAACTGTCAAAAAATACTTATAACCTTCTCGGTATACAAAGAAAATATATCCCACTGCTATGACCATATGTTTGTGCTGTAGGTAAAAAAAATACGTAGGTGTATTGTCTACTCATTTTTTATTTCTGTTTTTCAAGTGTGCTGAGTTTTTTATTTCACAATAATTATACCTCAGTCTGTTCTAAATGCCATGCTGAGGAATTAATGCCATTGGCTAAAAAAATATTGAAAGGCTAAGAGTATAGTTTAAATAAAGAAGAAGAATAGCAAATGTTACCACCAAAAGCTGTACTGCACTAAGTGTTGTGGGGTTTTGTTTGGTTTTTTTGTTTGTGGGTTTGTTTTTTGTTTGTTGGGTTTTTTTTTAATTTTTAACATGCTTATATATAATTACTAACGAAGCTTCCAATATACAATTTAGAAAAATTAAACTTAGTGGAGGTGCTTCCAGAAAAGTGGGAAACGTTACATGAGGTGAAAAACAGGTTTGGGATTTTTTAAGATACAACCTTCATCTTATTTTAGTTCTGAAGCCACTCTTCTGTGTTCAGTCAGTGTGATCACTTAAATTTTGACTAGGTGATCCACTACACTGATTTTCATCTATATTAAAAGCTGTTCTTCAGATATCAGTTCTATGACATCCAAGCTTTGACTAAGAGACAGAGAATTATTGTACTAAACTGAAAATAAAACCCAAGATGCCCGTGTGTTAATGGATAAATACATAACACTGAAGTGCTAATACATTGCATTAGATATTTGCAAAATGGAATTCAGATTAAGGAAACACCTGATCGCAGGAGGAGATCTGTTGGGTAAAGAGCCTGGTTCACATCTGTAGCAAAAGCACTCAGGCATGGGTTCACCTAAGAGAGTTCTGGGACAGCATTATCACTTCAGATGACAGGTTGCACATGTAACTTTACTAAAGGAAAGGAGACAATGTGTAGAGCCACACATGTTCCCTCATGCCACGGTGCGTTTATGCCCTTTTCTTTCATTTAGTTTCTCTACTTGCAGGTTTGTAGTGGTTTACCAGATCAAACAAAACCATGTAGTGAACAAGTACCTCTCGTGAGGTATAGGGTAGCTCTCCAAGTCGTTAATTTGCCTGCTGCTGTTGGTCTTCACTTTAGTCTTGTTACCTTCCTTGGCTTTGCACTGTGTATATGTTGCTTTTCATTTCCTTCTTTCTGTCCAACTGTCACCTATTTCTTGGATTGCATTAGAATGTATGTTAGTAACAGATACTTATTCTGGAAATCTGTCCCCTGAGATTATCAAACCATCTATTTTCTTGGCAGAGTAGGGCAGTTGTTGCTTTAGGACAGGTCTGTGATATCCTGTGGTCATCTGTATGTGCTTCCTAGAATAGATAATATGCTTTTCAATGCAGCATTCAGCAGAATGGCCCTCAGATGAAACTTAGCTCTGAAATCTAATCAATTCGCAGAGGGAGGAGTAGGTACAAAGGAAAAGATAGTGAAGCCGTGACAGAACCCTTAAAGACAACTTCTGTTACCATGAATGAACACAATACATTTATTTTAGCCATCTGGTAATCAGATCCAGCAGACAAATTGGAGGAAGACTAGCAAAGAATAGGACCCTGTAAATCACAGATAAAAGCAAAATACAGAGGCTGCCCCAGCTTTCTCAAAGATGGTAAACTTAAAAGGTGTATTTTAATCCTTTAAAATTACTCTACTTTATATCATTTAAGATAGATTACATGTACTATCAAACTCTATGCAATTTCTTTCCCTTCTCCAGATATAATTCATATACTTGCAGTAATTTCTACTACTGACATCATATCTTCCAGTCTGTCATACTCATTTCGCTGTGGATCAGCTAGCTGGGCTGCTGGTGTCTGATTAGAATTCACTGTGAGGGATTTTATTTGGTTCCTACTGGGGCTAGAAAATGTCTTTTCCTCAGACATTTCCCTTATTTCAGAGTAAGTTGAAAGTTATGATAACACTAAACATTGTCATTCTATCTCTGAAATTGTGAGTGGCACACAACCTGACATGAAAATAGATAATCTTAAGTTGTGGGGTTTTTTGGTTTTTGGTTTTGTTTTTTTCTGTGGGGGGGGGGTGGGGGTTGTGGTGGTGTTAATTTTTTTCACTTTTCTTTCTTTCTGTGAGTCTGTGCTTTCTGCCAGACTTGCATTTTATAAATCTTATGTGTTAGAGTTGCATCTTACAAACTAGGGCGATAAAGCTCCGTATTTGGGCACCTTGCTTGTCTTACTTTCAGAGGCATTTAATAAACTGACAGTAGTACTGTATTTATGTAGGCATCTCTAAGAATTCTATAACATTTATTGGGTTGTGGGGTTTTCGTGTTGTGTTTTGTTTGAGCTTTGTTTTTTTTTTTTATATCATCAATGTCTTTAGCGCCAGCTGAAATCTATGGGAGTTGCTGGTACTCACTTTCTTTGACATTGCACACAAACATTTTAATATTTTTAATGCAACTTGCAGTATATAGCTGTTAATTTTCATATCTTACTAAGACCTGGAATGCAACGACATTTTTATTTTTGATTAAAAAAAAAATGCTGATAAGAGTTACTTAGGAGAGCAGAAAAACTCAGGAGAATTTTAGTTGTCATTTGACTCCAATTAGCACCTGTATGTTACTGTGTGTGAGTAAGGAATTTTGCACTTGTCCTTTCATAATGGAAAGAAAATGGAAAAGGAGAAAATGCTTTCCTTCATTAAAAGCTGCACTTAACCTTGTGAAATCTTAACTCTGTGACAACTGATACTGCTTGTTCATACAGACAGCTGAATTTTAACTTTCTGCCTGTATTTGAACATTATTGCCTCAAGTGTGGTGCTTCCCAGATGTGTGTTTTCTCTTGTTCCCGTTATTTCTGCCAGTTATTTAGCTTTACTCAATTTGTTCTTCAGTCCAACACCTGCATTCATTTAATGTTTGCAGTTGGAGGCATTAGGTGGGTGAAACACTGTCATTTGATGCTAATATTATCTTGGTGCTGAAGTAATAAATGTGTTCTTAAAAGGTTCTTCTGTGCTTCATTTTTTCCTCCTCCCCCCCAAATACTTGTCTTTAGTAAGCATATGAAATGGCAGTATTGACTGCAGTTAGGTCCCCAGTCTGTAGTAACTTGAGTCTTAGCTTAGAATGGATCAGTTAAGTAGCTCCCAAAACCCACAGATCTTCCTTTAATAAAATGCTTGTCTCTTTGCTGTACAAAGGGAAATAGTAGGTTGTTGTTTAGGGACTGTATTTGAACTTGTGTTTTGTGGATATAGTTTGTGTGCTTAAAAAGCTTTTCTCAGTGGTATCTACCTAGACTTCTTGCCTAGCCATTTCATGTAGGTCCGGCATTGCTGGTGCTCATGTTTATCTGTGTTCATTAAAGAGATGTGGGACCATTTTTACACTGTACTTTATGCGTTATGATCTTTGCTTTTTGTTTTGAATTTACAGTGCCTGAAAGCCTCAGCTCCTGTGCTACCTGTTGTAGCTACAGAGTAGAAGAGCAATAAAGCTTTTTTTGTAGCTCTAAGACTTATTTCTATGCAGCTGAATTTTGGGTTGCTTATTTTCAGTATTGCCATACAACCTTTTATTCAGAGAAGGTAAAGCTTTCACTCAGTCAGCTTTGCATTGGCTGTTGTTGTTTCACAATCCATAAAAGTTTAAACTGTTCCCTTCTCCTATTTCCATGTAGCAAATAATAGAAATTTCTCAGTGGTGATGCCCTTCAGTTGTACCACATTAAGTATAAAATTTTCTAATACTGCTTAGATTTGTTAGCCCACAATTAAATTACATTCACCACCTTCAGCATCTCTTGTATTTACCAAGTTAAGAGCAAGTGTAGTTTATTTTAATTTTAATGACAGTTCTGATCAAGACCAGGTATTTTGGTCTTAGGCTGAGTTTCAAGTAGGAAATGTCATGGGTTGTGGTATAATGATAATGAACCCAATGTAACATACCTGTTTGCTGGAGGAGAAGGTTTTAAAGCTCCAACCACCCTGTTATGTTTCAACAAATACTGTGGTATTTTTATATTTATTTTCTTTTAATGCCTAAGTGCTTGTCTAAGCAGAGAGATACTGTGGTGGTGTAGTGGGCTTGATGGCGGAATTATCTGGTTTCAACATGAGACTGTCAAAACATAAGCTTGATGTCAGCAGTGTGTAGCAAAGCTTAAAAAACATTCTACAGTATTTTACATGAGGTTTGGCTATTCTACTTGAGAAAAAATGCTGATTATTACAACAATGTAAGTATAAGTGAAATTTCTTTTGTGCTGCCTCCTCCTTTCAGAGGCATATTCAGTGAAGGCATTTTTATTGTAATTTGCTGCTATGATGAGTATGATAATTTACAATGGATTGTGATAGGTTTTCTTCTTTGAGATGTGCTGGGTCTGTGTGTGCATCATGGGAAGCGAGAGACAGAGACACTGGCAGGAATATCCCCTAAAAAAGGCATTTATTTGAATAACTCCACAATAGCTTTTTTTTTCCATTGATAACTTTTGCCATAATGCTCTGGCATCGGTATGTATGCCATTTGACATGCAAAACTATTTCTCACAATAATGAATAGGTTTTATGGCCAGGAAAACACCATTCTGAATGTCTTAAGCATAAAGAAGAAGCTGCAGATAGCAACAGTTAGTTGTGGCATTTTTTGCTGGACTGGGACAAAATCACCTTCCTGAAACCCACCGTCTTGAGGGACTGTAGACTGTATTTTCTGGAAGTTCTCGCTGAAGTGTGATGCTTTCGTTGTAGAGAGACGATATTCCTGTATATCACCAGGAGGCAAAGCTGCCGATTGTTGGCTTCCAAAACAAATATGGGAAATATACTTTTCTCTTTCATAAATAGAGAAAATCCCAGCTAATTTCTTTGATCAAAACGCAAAAAGGAGCATTGCCTAAACTGGCACCAGCATGTGTTAAGTCATTCTGTGATGTATTTCGGGTGTGGTGTGCATTAGGCAACCATTTCAGGTGTAACTTCTCAGGCATAGACAATTTTGACAGTGTTTTCTCAAGTAACTTATGTGGAAAAGTGAATTAGAAACTATTTTTTTCTTATATTTTGTGAAGTTTGATCCTCTAGTTGTCCTTCTTTGAAGGTGAATGCTTTGTACTTCTGCAGAAAAATGCATCGTCAACTTTTAAGAAAGATTGTACATCCTTTTTCCATAATACAAAATTAATAAGAATCTGTCTAACATCGTAAAAATATTTATTTAATGTTTATTTATTAAATGTTCACCTCTATGTTATTAATTTATATTTATTTATATGAAGAATATACATGTTTCCTTTGCTGTCATTCTCCTCTTACCCCAGTAGCCTTTAAATTGCAGATACACTTCTTCAGCACAGCAATTAGTGAAGCTCAGTCATCGCTCCTTTTATCATGTGATTTTTTTGGGGGGTGTTTTTTAGAAGAATGCATTATTAGAGCACTTACACAGCCAGTCTAGCTGTAACAGCCAGGCGGCAATAGCAGTGCCATTTTTCACAAAGAAAATGTTGAACAGGAGCCAAATGTTTGGTGGCAGAGTCTGTTGCTAGGAAATCAAGTTCCTGAGGCGATTAATGACAAAGCAAGCAATAACAAGAAGGCAGAATTACAGATTTAAAAGAGAGGGAGAAAAAAAGTGGTTGGTGTTATAATTACCCAAAGAAATCCGTACTCATTAAATTGGCTGTTTTTATGATTGACTTTAATTGGAGGTTAGCTCAGATATTTAGCTCCTTTCCCACCCCTTTAAACACACACATGCACATAATCTGTAGAACTGCAGACTTGTTTTTCTAAGCATTGAGAGGAGCTTGCCCTGTAATTTGATCCCCACTGACAGATGCATTTTCTATGCTGCCATTTTGAATTAACCTATTGTGCAACAATTTTCCTCAGCTCTGTTGAATAAAACATCAAGTCTTATTACCTCAGATGGATTTGATAGAGTAAAAGAATGTACTTCTAGCTGAAGTAGACTATTTGCAATGAGTTCAGTGATTTGAACTCTGCCAACAAGCACCAATAATTTGTGATGTATACTTAAAGAAGGAGAGAGAGAAGAGCCACGTGGGGGGTCTTTTTGGCTGTATGAAGTTCAAATGCAAACCTCAGAGTAATATTGTTGTTTATGCTAAGGTTATTCCCCGAGATCAAGCCTTTTTAGATAAAGCACGTTAACTAAGATTTTTGCCATTAGGCAGATTGGTTTTGAACCGGAGATTCTCCTACCCCCAGTGGTCATCCAAACTGTTAGGCTACTGTGGGATTAGAAAAATAAAAATCAATCCCCCTCTCCCAGAAACCCCACCAGCTGGATTTTTCCTCTGAGACTTCTTTTGTGAAGAGAAATTTTCCCTTGTAAAGTTAAACTGGAATAAATGGTGTTTTAAAATGATTTTAAATTCCAAATAGTTTGTATCCTGTGGTAAGGGAAGAACAGGCTTTCACCTTACTCGCTTTTCTCCCCAATTAGAAAAACTTATGCAGTCGGTTCAACAAAATTTTGGCACAGAAGTGGGGAGGCAACTGACCCTGACATTTAAATCCTGTCATGTTTCATCGATCATGTTCAAGACAATATTCCCTACTTGAAGCGAGTGAGAAGTGAGAAAATATCCTTTTGCAGTACCTGTAAGTGAACAAACTGAAGCTAACTATAAAAGCTAAATGATGGCATAGCTCTCCAAATTCCTAATCAAACAGTGAAACAATGGAACCACGCATATTCTGTCCAACAATACTCACATTACTAATCAGATGCCAATGCCAAGCTGTCTGCTTTGTTAAATACCCGGGTTCCCTGAGGCAAGAAGACAGCTGCTATAACTACTATGAAATTTGGTAGCTCAATCTATTTTTGCTACCCTTGGGCTATCAAGCTACAGTTAATTCAGACCACCCCAATTGGTACACTTTAGGGATTTTTTTTCAAAGTGTTTGTAATTAAAATGATAAAACATCATTATTACTCCAAAGATGTTGTGTGCACTTTGCATTTGACAGATACCTACAGAGATAAACCCAGCATGTAATTTTCATTGACATAATGGTTGTGATTGCATTACCCTTTTAAAAGTATATTGGGGTTTTGGTTTGGGTTTTTTTTTGGGGGGGGGGGGAAGGGGGGGGAGAAAAGGGCATGCTTTTATTTCATTAGTAGAATTTGTAAATCTGTTGAAATACTAAATCAGTCTCTTGGTTGCAAGCTACACGTCTGCAAAGGCTGAATCGGGCTTTGTTGCAGAGTGGGGAGCAGTGGGACCAGGCAATGGCCAGGGCCAGGGACCCGCCGTGCCGCCTGCAAACCCTGCAGAGACCCTGCTCCCAGGTGCCTCTGCCTTCAGGGACGCTGAATCTCAAATCATATGTAAAGTCTGGGCAGATTTAACACACTATTTAAATGTAAATTAAAAAGGGAAGTCTTCATACTCTTAAGGGGTGAGGTGAGTCAATTTGAAGGGAAATTTTTACTGCAGGTCCTCTTGCATGTCAGTCTTTATTAGATCCTCCCTTTATGAGAGCACAAGAATTTTGTCTGTTACCATGTCAACTTTGTTAGAGCAAAATCTCAAAACTAAAGCACCAGCAAATCGAGGAGTTAGAAGCTCTGAGTGAAACAGTATTGGTTCTATCTTGAATTATTTTTCATTTCAGTGCTTCTCTGATAAGGTTTAAAAAGAATCATTAAGACTGTTCTAAAGACTAAAACCTGAAATTTGTGATTTTTTTGGATATGAGGTAACTTGCTTATTTTGGATGCTGACTAGCAAAATTTATAGTAAATTAGTAGTCAGCACTCTGTACAGTTGATTGAAATTTGGCATTCTACCTTTCTTCCAAAGGATTTGGTTTCATAAACCCGTGGAAATGTTGTAGTCTGCGTAAGCCTGGAATATCTATTGTTTGTATCTATGTCATCATCTGCTGCATTAAAAACCTCATATAAATACAACAACAGTTGTGTTCTGTTTTACTTGAAGAAGGTTAATTTTTTGACAGCAAAAACTATGTGCATGTGTGTAACTTGAGAGCTGAGTTAAGCTCTTTATGGTAGTCCACTACTTGGTCTGAAGTTGAAATTACAGTTTCACTTTTCGTTTACGTGTGTAATAGGGACAGTGCAGTTGTTTAAATACAAAACTTTTTTTTTTTCTTGCAAAAAGTTGTGATTAATGATTTGCTTTGAGCACTCTGAAGTGGTCGCATTTGTGCTTGTCATTTCAAAGCCAGTAACTTTAGCACTAAAATTACAGAATATTACAATACATAGACATAGTACAAGGGGATTCATATGTGCTTCCTCTTAGCTCAAAATCTGCACTGTACTGAATGGCATTGATCTACGCTGTAGACTACAGGTGGTGTTTTGAAATAGCGGGGGCTGCAAGCAGGATAGGAACCTGGAGGCTACTTTTTTATTCTGCAAGTAACAATTATCATTTTAAAAAGTCAAAATGTTTTTATGGCATTGCTAATCAATATCCTAAAAATCTGTGTCAAGTAAATTTGTGTGCTACATTGTGCTTAGCAATTGTGTGGTTAGAGTAAAAAAGTATTTTGCAAAAATGCTTCTGCACAGATTATCAGTGATAACGTATTAAACACGTTGATAGTATGCCCTGTAGATTGGGCTTTTTGCAATGTTGTGATAGATTTTTAGCAATTTAGGAGACAGAAGGGCTGAGTCCCACCAGCCTTGTTTGTTATCAGCTTTATTTGAAATAGGAATTGACTGATTCCAAAAACAGCCCTTGGAAGTTCATTTAAAAGAGGCTATGGGACACAAGAGATCCTGGATTGGCCTTGGTGCAACAGAGGGAAAAGACCTTTCCCCTTTCTCAGGGGACATCTGCTTTAGTTGAGATCTTCATGGTGTTTTCTGAGTTTCTTTTTGAAGAATAGAACTGTGCCTTAAAGACAGGAGTGAGCAGGTTTTGTGGTGTGGCTTTAATCCTTCTAGTCGTGGGGCTAGTGCTCAATCAGCTGTGCGCTGGGTCACCTGCTTGGTAAATGTGCTTCAGACACACATGTCTCGTTTGGTCAAAAGAAAGAAGATCCTCCTTTTTTCTTTTCTTCTGCCTTTAATTAAGGATAAAATACTTAAGGAATACTAAATTCTCTGAAGAAGTAATGAGTGCTGGTTTAGAAGAAAATTATAAGTTGGAGAAACAGAGGTAGACACTGTTACTTTCTAAGGCAAATCCAGGCCATCATGTAGCAGGTAGGGCTTGACTGATGAAACGTCATTTTAGCAATATGAACAAGATAAAAACACTAGTACTAATCCTTGCAAAGGTTTGACTTAAACAAAAGCTAAGGGCACTTAGATTTTGTCCACAATAGAGGGATTTTGCTGGTGCAGCTGCTGTGGAAAACCCTCCTGGGGATTTACCCTGCTCTCTGGCATAAGCGCCCCAATGTGGAGGCAGGTCATAGCAGCTGCTCTACCAGCAGAATTGCTCTCACCTTCCCCGACTAATCATACTTGCACCAAAGTTTTTATTGGCAGGACTATGTTGGTTAAGGGCAATGTGCGTTTTTTGTGTTTCTGAATAATGTAGCTGCTTGGTCAAAATTATTTAATAAATACCTGGTCATAGTATTCACCATAAATATCAGCATAGTCATACCTTGTGGTCCATAGATATTACAAAGCCCCTTCTAAATTACAAGATTTCCCATGTGTAGTATGTGGCCAATAATGTCTAGCCCTTGAAGACCTGTAGATGAGAAGATCTGTCTTGTTAGCACTTTTTATGCTAAAGTTACTGAAGTTGTTTCGTGGAATGCCACTGCTCCTAATAGTTTTTTGCCAACTATGCTATTGCCAGATGCAATATAACAATACTTTCCTGCAAATTTGAAAATCGTGGGGAACAGCAGTTAACAGTATTTAGCATGAAATATGCCTCGGCATATGCTTCTGAACATGTCTTTTTAAGACCATATGGAGTATAATTGGTGCTGAACAACACTGAGGTGTTTTGTGAAAAGTAAAGGCTAAGCATTATAAAGAGTCATAAAATCTTAAAGAATGAGACAAATGGAAGAAATGGGAGAAAGAAGGGAGGTACTGAATATTCTGTGTTTCTCTCTGTGCATAACCTGAATTGAGAGACCACAGCACTTTTAATAGAATTCTTTTCACAGTAGGCTTAAAACTAAAAAATTCAGCAAAACAATGGCAGGTAGTGGGCATGGAAGATGGTCTGAGTAATTGGAATGAAGCAGAAACAACCTTGTCATCCATTGAGAGCACCCAGGAGAATATTGGAGTTTATAGCTGGGCATACGACCCTTGGCACTCTGTATGTGGAGTTCTTACTTGATCATAGCAAAGTAAGGTAAGAATGAATTTCATCCTTAAATATTAATTTCCCCTGTCCATCGAGGACTGGAGTAAAAATTTAAGAGTTTTAATTAATTTACTAATTAAAATACCTGATTTCCAAGAGAAGATTTAGAATTAGTAGAGCAGTGTGCTAAAATTAAAATTCCCCACCATTTTATTGATTTTAATCAAGAACTGTAGCTGAATGTAGAAAAAAGATTTACAAACTGAGGCTGAAAATTTTCAACAACATGAAGGATCCAATTTTCTTTGAAGAAAAAGAGAAATGTTCAATGAGCGTGCATATAAAGGATAGCAAGTATTCATTCCCCAGGACCAGCGCTGTCCCGAAGTGCTGCTTTATACTGCTGAGAATGGGCTGAAAGAGTTTCTGCTAAGGGCTGGAGATTCTTATCTGCCTAATTGAGCCATCATTTGTTGACATGAGGGAAATCACGTGAGCTGCCTTTAATGCATTTCTTGGTAACAGCAGAAGTGTAAAATGTAGTTCATGGAAGGGGAACAGAAAATGTTAAAATTTTTTATAATGGCCTCCTATGTGGAATACTGTGAGGTTTTGCACGGCTGCAGAACCAAATGTTTGAATGTTTGTACGGTAAATATGTTAAATAAAAACATCAGATTCTAATTATTTTGAAATCGATGAACTTCTTTCTGTTACAAAGCCTCCAAACCTTCGGAATATGAATTTAATAAGGTCTTAGTTTTATCACTATGATAATAAAATTCTGTCAGTAGAATTGAAAGCAGATGTCATCTTTCTTTTCTTTTGAGAAAAAATGTCCACATCGTAATCTGCCCAATTGCAGAGTTGGTGCCAAGTGTTGTACAGTGGTAAAAGGAACAACAGAAAACATTCAATATTATCATTTAGTAGATAAGTATCAGAAGAGGGTGTTAAAACCCCCTGTAATTGGAGGCACATTCAGTTCTCCAATTTATTCAGTCCATCTAGCACATCAATTTTATATTAAACTTCAGTCATGCTCCATAACCAAATATCCTATTTTATAGAATGTAGAATTCTGCTGTCTTTAGGAGATATCTGTTTGCTAGCGTAGTCTTTTCTTTTTTTTTTTTTTTTTTTTTCCGCACTAGATTGAATTGATCTCATCTGTAAGAAAAGTTAATTTCAATTTTATTTTTAAAAGAAGTGATTACTGGCTGCTCTGTTGATGAAGTGATATCATAGGCTGGATAGGGGTACAGCAGCAAAACATTTCAGAATGGTATGTAGAAATCATGTAACTGAGGAACCCGAGACTGATATTACTGTGGAGGTTAGCTTACCAGTGAATACATAATCTGATTGCGTCTGCTAATTTTCGTATCGCTAGCAGTCATGTCACCACTGACCTGACAGGGAAGAGTATCAGAAGAGTACTCGAGTCTTTCTGCAACTGCAGATCTCTGTAGGAAATCCTCTAAGCTGGAAATAGTTGGAGCTGGAAGAGTATTGTATGTGCTTCTCTTCTTTCACTCTTGTCTAGACATCCACTTTTGGCTGCTGTTCGTATGCAATACTGGACTAGGAGGAACTTTGAGCTGATAATTTACTATTGTAGCTTTTAAGTTCAAAAGATTCGTGGCTTGCACCTCTTATTCTTGATTTTTGACCTAATGAAAGAAGAAAAATGTGAACAATAATAAAAAGTAAGACAAAAGTGAGTGTTAGAGGTGGGAAAAAAAGTATAGATCTTTAGATGTTAGGAAAAAATACTCCTGGGATGTTATAACATAGCGTCTGTTACTCTTTTGCATAAAAAGAATACACATGCTTTAATGTTTTATTTTCAGAAAAACTGTGATAATATTAATGCAGTCGAGTACAGCTCACACATACATGAACCATGGCAGAGCATTTCCTGTGTTTTCCACAGTGTTGAAGCTATTGGTTTTAGATTTGAAAACAAATTTTGTTAAGCCACAATTGCCCTAAGCCTGTATTACCAACTAAAAAGAGACTAGAGAGTTAATATCTGCCCCGAAGGCAAAATTTTAAATTCTGACTGTACAATATAGTAATATGTAAGTAAGTAGAAAATTCAAGGGTGGATTTAGACTTTCACATGTAGAAGGCAACAGCTAGCATGCTACCCAGGACGTGAATTCCATTTTCGAAGCTGAAGGCTATAAATGGTTATAATAGCTAAAAAACTATAATTGAATCACAGTCAGTATGTATTTAAACTAGAGTCAGAGTCATCCTTGCCTCCTCTCTTTTCCCCATTTGGGAGAATAATTCATACCATTTGACAGAGTACAGGATATTTTGGTGCTGAGTGACGTTTGTTTGGAAGGAAGAGCACTGCCACATTTCCCCCCATTCTCCTCGTTTCAGCCCAGTTAGAGAGTAGCAAACCTTAGACTTTGCTCGTGCTCCCTCCTTTCTACTCATAACACAAATGTATTTCTGCACATGCAACTGATGCATCAGTTGGGATTTGAAAAGTAATTTTCTCTTCCTCCTAACAATAATTGAGCAGTATTGTTACAGCCAGTAAGAGTATTCTTCCACAGATCTAAGTTCAATCATCATCTTGTCTTTTCATTCTTATTAGTACCATATATATATTGTAATGCTAAAAGTAGTCACCTGCATTTTATTGTGAATAGATACTACTTAGCGTTGCATCAATTTTACAATACTGTATTGTCCTCTTGTACAATTCAGCTAAGTTTTCAATTTTTATAATTTTAACAGTAGGTAGGTTTTAGTTTTAAATTAATAGAAAATACGTAGCTTTAATTGGAACTCATGGAAGCTGCTTCCACTGGTAGCTGGAAGACTCTTAAAACAAGAACAACAAAACCAAAAGAGTCTTAATATTATTGAGTGTATGTGCCCTTTAGGTAGCCTGTGTGTGTTCTCGGTTTTGCCAATTCAAAATGTTTGATGGAAATCAATTTCTGGTTTTAGTACAACAAGAAAAGGGGATTGAGATAATAAAAACCTTGGTTTGCTGGTATGGCCACTGGCAAAAACTCAGTATTGCAGAGTGACTCATCTATACTAGAAGGGGAACAGTAGCCCACAGCTAAATAAAAAGAAAAATCAGTTACATTGTGTGTACTCTTATGTTTTGCGTATGTGCCTTAATTATTTTAATTGAAGTAAGATTAAATACTTATTATGACATCAATAAACTAAAAATTTGTGCTCTGAATTAGGCAAAATCTTAGAGACAGTCCTGTGCAGATTTTTGGGCTAAATCTAGAGTGTGTTTATACTTCTTTCCAGTTGAAGAGCTCTGGCTAAATATGGAAGTTTTGATGAAATGCATAAAGCATGCTAGCTGTAAATTCTACATGAGTAGTATTTGCTTTGGAGTTCTGTTTGCCTTCACTGATAAGTTTGCCTAGCAAAACTCAGAAATGATGATTGCCCTGAAATGGTTGATGGTTCAAAAATAAGCCCTGTGCAAATCAGAAGGAGTTAATATTTGCCTGATAGGACAAATGAGTATGAAGTTTTAGAGGTGGCGTAAAAGCAGTTCTCAAATTAAACTCTCTTGTTTAAAAAGAAGGAAAAGCTTCTAGAAATCCTGTGAAACGTTGTGGGTTCATCTTCCATGTCAGTAGTGTTTATTGCCACAAATGTCTGAGAATGCATTATAATAAACTACTCGGTTCTATGCAGATGTTAAGGATTATTATTAATGACTCATTTTGCTTTGTAATTGCCATAAAGTTTTTTCATTACCAAAACGTCTGATGAGAAGACATCTTTCCCAAAATTTCTCAGTACATGGGTTTTTATATTGAACTTTATAGTTTGTTTATTTTCTAAAAGCTCTTAGCTTCCAATGTCTGATACCAAGTATTTTTTGGTCTAAAATGCCTTATAAAAGGACACACATATGGTTGATCTGTCTTTGTTTTGTTTTGTATAGCCTTGTTTGGCATAGTGTTTCAGATAATGGAACACCACAGATCCTTCAGCCTCAAAATACTCTCTGCTCTTTTGGTAATAGTGGGCCAGAAAAAGTGGATTACATTCTTCTGTCATCTTTGTTCCCTCTAACTTGCCACATTAAAAAGATTACTGCAATCTTGGCAATAAAATCCTGGATTTCAAGTATATGGAAGCAGAGGACTTTTGCTGCAAAGGTCATTCGTTGGTTTAGTTTCCAGAGAGAGATCTTTATTTTTTTTTTAATCTCCTTAGACCTCAGCATTCTTCTTGATAATGTTCTCTATACTTTGTCTTTTATGGTTTAATTTGCTTGTGCCACATGGAAGATTTCTGTTGCTTACTGTAATTTGATGCAAAATATAAAAATTCATCTTGTGATTCTCAGAATCTTTCCTGCTGATGAGCTGCAGGATTTGGTAGCCCGCAGTCACACGGGCCTTTAAAACTGAGTCATGGACCTCATAAATCATCTAAAAAGCAGTAACGGTACAATCTGCAGCTGTTATCATACATAGGAGGTGTGACTTCTTTTTGCACCATGGAAGGAAATGAAATGAGTGGGGGCAAAGAGCATGTTATAAAGGAGTTTAGTGCACTGTTAGGTAATGCTCGTGTTTTCATTCAACATATTTAAGATATTTTGTTGGGATGTGGGATACCCCATTTGGTTTACAATGTGGTTTTCCTGAAAGGGTAGCATTGGTTAAGCACCATAAAGCAAACAAACCATTTTCTCCAGACGTATGCGGCTGAAGTTCAGTGACTGCTGGCTGTTAAGAGCCCCAGACTAGTGGTGGCTGATTTGCCTTGCGCTAATGTGAGCACCTATGGTTGGTGGCTCAAATGTAGCAGTAAATCCAAGTGTAATTTTTCTCCAATTTTGCTCATATTTTTGTTATATACCTCACCAATTTTTATAAGAGATTGTTATATGCTAGTAAGACCACCCGTTAAGTTTAGAACTAAATATTTGATGCATTATGTTGACTATACTGTATACTTACTAATTAAAATTTTGTTAAAATTTTATTAAACATGTGTCATATGTTCATAACAGGTATTTGAATTTTTAATATAAAAGTTACAGTGGGATCCTCTTTTAATAGAAAGATAACTTGTCATCTGACGTACAGCAAACTTATCCTAAAAAAAACCCCAACAAATCAGACAAAAAAGGTAATTTAATTTCAGAAAATAAATTTTCAAGATACTGGCAAGTCAAATGCAAAATTAAACACACTTTCAAGTTGCTACTTTGTCAGAATTGATTTAGATTTAGGGAAATTCCTGTGGATCTAAATGAATTCTCAGAAGAAGTGGTGTACGTGAGAGAAATGAAGAAAACCACTTAACTTGCTATGAAATGCACAACATTTATTATCACTTTCAAAGCTGATACTGCATGCAGTTGTAGCTGTTTACGCTGGCTTGAAAGCAGCTGGATAAGTCTGGTTTCCGAGCTGGCCACGCTGCTCCAGCTGTGAGATAGCAGGAGTATTGACAGTTGGCTTTAGCTGAATGGGAGTTGAGCTACTTTGAGCAATGCTTTGTTTAGGAGTACTTTGTGCTCTCATTGATCTTGATAGTTTAAGGTGCTCTCCAAAGTTATGGGGAGGTTTTTTAATACAACTCTTCAGGCATGGGTTGGAAAAAGTTATTGTCATTGATTTTCCTTTTAAGTCCAGAACCAGGAATTAACCTCATCCCCTCTATTTGCTTTGAATCAATGATGTTGATTAAATAAACTCTTTTTTTTTCCCTTCCTCTTATATCACTCTCATTAGATATTTAAACATCTATTAAACTGGGATTTAGATTTTATTTTCTTTAAAATATTTTCTTCAACAGTATAAAAAGGAGAAATACAAATGAGAAATAAAACTGTGGGACAGAATAAGAGCAACATTTACAACTCCCGAGAGAGAGAGCTGATAGAGTAAGGCAAGTGCTAAGGGAAGAGGGGATCGTAGCCGTGGTATAGGGAAACATGGACAAAATACTCTCTCGGCTTTCAGTAATCTGCAGCTCAAGGTCTTCCTCAGGTGGTAGCATGTTGCTCAAGAGTTCTTGAGGTTGTTCCCACGTTAATGTAAATAATAGTTTTTTGAACTTCTGCACTTGGGGCATCCTAGAATAACACATCATGCACTTCAGTCATGTATGTATGAAGCATATTTTTTTTGTTTTGAACTTGCCACCTGGTTGTTTTATTTGGTGTCCTTCAGTCCTCGTGGTATGAGAGACACTGAGCAGGTGTTCTCTGTGTCCTTCCCAACACCAGAAGCCCGCTGTTTGTTCTGGAAAGGGTGCGTTCATAGGAGATGGTCGACAGGGAGTGAGCAACGATGTGACTGTAGAATGCCAGGCTGACCCCATATGGATCTCGTTAGTGCGGGTAGGTTGTGAGGAAACACATCTAACATTTGAAGTGGAAAGGCCAATGTGTGCAGACTTTAGAGTCCTAAGGCTTGTCTGCAGAAACTGGGACATGGTGGGTAAGCGTGTGAGTTTATAGCGGAGTAGTTGCTCCCCCATTACAAGGGTACTCTAAATGCACACCACACTGACGGTGCTGCAGGATGTACTTTCATACTAAAACCATGGCTAAGCTCCAAGTATAGCCTTTCCAGAAGTTACCGTGGAGTACATACTGTATTACAATCTACCTTACTGTGTATTTATTGTCCAACGTGGAGAAGCCCAAATACAGCAGGTGTGCATAGATTTCTATTTTCTCTTAGTAAATTTATCCTTTCGTTTTTTCGTTCTTACATTAAACATAGCATCTCTTAATTTTGTGAGTAATATTTGGTTTTCACATGTTTGTGACATCGAGGCTCTAAATTTCACGGTCTTGGTTTTCTTATTCTCTCTTTGTACACCAGCTCTGCCTGCAATCATGGAGACCTGCTTCTGGCTCCCAGGAGCTGACCCCTGTGTTTCAGATGAGGATGTGTGATTGTAATTTATTCAGAATTATTTCCTAAACTTAGTATAGACTTTTTCTTTGCTTTTTTTGGTAGTTACTGAGGAATGAGTTTTTCTCAAGTAGGTAAACCTTGAGGGAGTGTCTTTTTTTTTTTTTTTTTTTTTTTTTTATTTCCCCCCCCTAGTTCGAGCCCCTGGTATTGAGACAGAAACCTTCCTTTGCTTGTTTGAATGGCTGTGGAAGACTGGGGTAGAATCGTGTAAATATTCTAGTGGTGGAGAAATGGCGATTAAAAGATACAAGAAAAAAATCAATCATCTAGATTTTTGGAGAGTAAAGACAAAAGGAATGGAACAATTGTCAGCATGTGAGAATAGGTACCTGTCTTGAGGCCTGAAGTTGTATGTCTGGTTTGGTGCTGCTGGTAAAGAAGAGGGCAAGCTGAAGAAAGACTGTATGCTTCCCAGAAATCAGTTTGCTGTTTTCTAAGTGGTATCTTGATAGGCTAGGTTTTGTGAAGTTGAAAATCCCACACGAACAAAAAAGGAAAATCGATGTTGCTTACATTATTTTACCCAATTTTTGAATTGGCATGCAATAGCTTTTTTTGGTTTCGTAAATAGTCCGAGTATGGCTCCTGTGAAGTGTGAATGGCTATATTGCAGCCCAGGGCTTGGAAGAACACGTCTACCTTCAGATACCATCTAATTTCATTTCTTTTCCTTTGGATATGGTCTTAGTGGCACCACAGTGTAAACAGTCCAGGTGTTTTACCCTGACTGGCTGCTCTGAGATCCTTCTCTAGAATTTTTTTCTGTACAGATCTGCTAATCTGTTTTTGCACTAAAAAACATTCCCACGTTATTTATGTCTGTTCTTGAATTACAGGAATACATTTGTGAGTTCAACCTGGTAGTAACTTTAACACACAACCTGGCAGTAATAAATTTTAATGTAGAATTTTTGCACTCAGATTGAGAGTGCTCCCTAAAAGGGCCTTGAGGGAGAGTGGACACACAATGTGCGAACTAGCACTATGCAAACCCTGGCATTGCTGTGTCTTGTGCGTGACACACAGATTCCTGGGGCTCATCCCAGGGTTAGCTGAATCAGTGAGCTAAATCACTATCCCATATGTTTCTTAAGCAGTTATGTTGAAGCTAATCAGTCCTTTTGGGGCACACAATTATATGTGGCAAAGAATTAGAAGTCTTGCCATGGAGCTTGTCAGCATGCACACTCAGACTACTTACGTTAGCAGGAACTGAGTTTTTCTAGCCTGAATTTTATTGTATATTTTGTCATAACAGTTTCTGCATCCAGCTGACAGTCTTCTCCTTCCCTTGTAGGTTACCACCCACAGAACAACACTTCAAAAGATAATGTCCATACTTTGAAATGAACTCTGAAATGTAAAAAAAAAAAAAAAAAAAAAAAAAAACCAACCATAAAAAAGGGCTAATGGTTAGCAGTAATGTTGTTGCCACCTGAAGAATTGGTTTTTTTCTTCTGAATCATTTTTCATAACACAACAAGCCTGCTCATAAATACCAAGTATATGTTCTCAGGGGAAAATCTGAAGAATATTTTCTGAAATATACCAAACAAATTGAGTATTCCAGTTCTCTTCTTTTAAACCAAATATTTTCTGGAAGACTGGTCTCTCACAAAAGTGGATATTGATGTGGTATCCATGTGGGACAGAAAAGGATTGTTTGAGCTCACTCAAGTGAAGTCTTCCACCCCTTTTGTAACAAATACAGACACCCGTAGATGAATGAGTGTTACAGCTGGTCCCTGTCGCGATCACATGTTCTGCTTATGGATCTTGTCTTACTCTAGACTTGATGTATTACAATAATTGAAGTAATAAACTTCACAGTGAAAGATTCAAGAACTAAAAGATACAGCTTCTAGTCAGGCTTGAAATGCCTCCCTTTATGAAATTGAGGGTTTGAAGTTGAGGAGAGCAGTATTTGTGTGACTTTTTTTTATGAAAAGACTGAAATGTTTGCTCTATTTCTAGTGAGCGTAGGTGGAAGAAGGCAACATTTTGTTAAACACATGCAAATATAACAACATTCTGACAGGAGCAATGTTAATTTATAAAAATTTCCTTCACATGTGAATAATTGATAAGACTAAAGTCTCCCACTGAAGTTTCTACATGATGGATCCGTTTCACAAAGGAGCTTAATTCTTTCATAATGATGCTTTTAATTCTTATAAAACAAATGAGTGGATTCTTGAAATGTTCCTTTTAGCACTGTGGTGTCTTTCATTCATAATTTTTCGTACAGAACATACAAATGGTTCTTCATTCGAGTGACCTGTGGCCTGTGTAGTCTCAGTATTTCCATGTGTGGTTTTCAGCCCATAGCAGGAAGATCAAGGTCTGTGCTGCAGAAAGAAAGAGAAAACAGATGTCTGTGAATGCAGGGAAGTGTCGTGGAAGTAGAGATGGGGTGCGATGCTGTCTGTAACTTTGTAGAGAGTTCTGTGGAAACTTGATAATTCTGGAGTGCTGGCGTCCCATACCAGTGTCTCAGAGCCCGATGGCTGTCTATTGTAGGAAGCCTGCTTGTCAGCAACCCGACATCGAAGCTAACATATTTATTTGTAGAAAATGCAAGGTCTCAGATTCAGCGTGTCTTCCATAAAACAAAGCAGATCCATCCGCCAAAAAAAACCAAACCCGAAACCCACCAAGAAAGACATCAAACAAAATTAGTTTACCATTTAGTTTCTATTTCTTACTATTGCTTTCCTTTTTTGTTTTTTGTTACTGTAATATGCTACCTTTTTTTAATAGTGCCTAGCTTTTTCATATATTTGCGACTTCATAGAAGAAAACACTGTTAATTTGTCTTAATTTAACTTTCTAATGACGTCGATGCACTTATTACTTAATTATACGTCAGTATAAAGTATTTCTATGGAAGTTAGCAGAAAGATCATATTCTCCTCCATAAGGCTGCCCAGATAAATATGCAGGTGTGATATTATGTTTTCCCCTTGAATCCTGTGTTTTCCACGCGTCTCATGAGTAAAACATTGACAGGAAAAGCACATAGAGAACTAGAGCTCTAGTTCTGTCTAACCATCTTCATTGATCAGTATAGCAGTTAAAGGAGGTAAATGCCAGTAATGTCTTGTTTATCAAGATTGCTTTATCCTAGAAGCAAGTAGGCCTACTGTTGCATGAACTGGTCCTGTGCACCTACAATTCCTCACAGGGCAGTTGGTGTATAGGACAATTTTAGTGCCTGAATTTAAACGTAGTTTTTAAAAGTATTACCTTACTTGAGAAAGGCTGGTCTGAAATACTGCATTTCCCTGGTGCTAAGTTTGTTTGTCCCTGAATTGCCATAGCATAAGGTGCACAGGTAAAAACACTTGATTCTGAAGACTCATAAGCAAGAATACTGGTAGCAATATTGCAATAGTTCAAAAAAATCTCTGAGAACTGCCTATTATGAATGGATTTCATATGTGGGGAAAATAACGGGCGTTTAGGGTACAATTCATAGTGAGGGGATCTTAAAATAGATTTTTTTGAGTTTTTTTTTCTTTATGTTTCCTGGACTTTTGAGCATACTGTAAGGTCAAAGGTGGAATTGTTGTCTAGATGGCAGATCCTGCTGCAGTGCTGGTTTATTTCAGCATGCAGTCTCATATTACAGAAAGAACTAGCAGAATAATGCGTCCAATTATAATTTGTGAGAAGCTCAGTAAAAATCTAAGAAAAGCATCTGGTTATTTACAGTCTTCCTAAACGTTTAAACAACTGCGTGCATGTTTCAGCTTCAAGCTGATCTCTCAAAAATGTGTAAATGCATGCTTTACACAATTCTGTCATAAAATTCAGTTGGTTGCATTACTTATGTGCCCTTTTCACAGCATTCTCTCACCTCCCACTCATCTTTAGCAAACCTCTGTAGTTATTCCTACTGATTAAATTGGTGCTTAGAGATGAATAGAGAGCTGCAGGCTATGCAACTTGTGGATCTGATGTGGTCTTTGGAGACCGATGGTGATTTGTGGATGCGCTTTTTATTTACCTGCTCAAACCTGGGAGTGAAGTTCTCACTCAGAACGAGTGTGCAGCTCTTGACAGGTAGCATGGAAGCCCTAACGTGAACGCTTACAAGAAGATAGCTGACCGTCCCTTTGGTTTTGGATTTGTGATGGTCAGTAAATTTCCTTTCCTGTTTGCAGTTTCAAAATAAAAATTTTGCTTCATGATCAAGCGAAGAGTGCCTTGGCACAAGACTGAACACTGAAACCCACGTGTCTTTGGGCATTAGTAATATTACCCAGGTGAAGTCTGAAAAGGAAGGCAAGGCATTAAGTGCTTTTTTTTCCTCCAACAGCAGGAAAGTACTGTGTGCAACGTAAAAGGCAAAAGGGATTACACGATCCATAAAAATGCTGGCCCAAGTAGGCACAACTGTTGATCTAGTCAAGAGACAGATGCGTGGAAATCACATATATTATCTTCCTCAGATTCTCTGACTCAAAGTTCTGAGTATGTAAATGTTATTGTTATTCCATACTTAATTATAAAATTTACTAAGATACTTGAAACTGAGTTTAGTGATGCGTTTAAATGTATACCACATGAAAAAAAGAAAAAAAAAAAAGGGACTCCTTAGTATATACTGTTTGATGGAAAGGGGAACTAAACAAAAACTTCCCTATCCTATTCACCTTCTAGGGGGAGGTGTCCCTGCCCAGGGCAGGGGGGTTGGAACAAGATGATCTTTAAGGTCCCTTCCAATCCAAACCATTCTATGATTCTATTTGCTAACACAAAATTCCCTAAGTCTGCATTTCTAGTAATCTTTTGTACCAGACTTCAGGTTCTGTTACTATAAATGTGAAAGTACTCTTAAGAATGCCTTACATCTTCTATTGTAAAGCTATTTATAAATAAAGGTGTTACTGAATTGGCTGCTTGTTGTCCATTTTCAGAGTTGAAATTCAATTTTAAAGCTTGGGGTCAGCATTTTTCAAAGTTTGCAAAACTGTAATCCTTGAAAAATATTGTACATAAAACAGCAAGCTGTTTTGTATTTGCTAAAAACTGAGAAAGTTATTACTTCGGCTGTTGCCAAGTAAGATGACTAAAAAAAGAAAAGTTTATCAGAGAGGATTACGGAAGGAACAGATTTATGGCAAATGTCTGATATATACCCAGAATCCTCATGTTCAACTAAACCAGACTTGCCCTGGGCCTTCTGGAGCACAATGCCCTTAGCAAGTAGCTTTCGACAGCTTTTTCAGGAAGCAATATTTTTCTTCAGAAAGAGGGTCACTCCACTGTTTTTCTTTTTCCTTCTCTCCTGTCTTATCTTTTGAGTTCAGGAAGTATTTTAAATTTACAGCCAGCTTTGAAGGCATGAAGCAAGTTCAGCCCCAGAAGTATTTCCTGTTATGGCATTAATCTAATTCCATGAAAGTAGAACTGATTTTTCATCTGTAAAGTAGATAAAGTGCCTGGAGCAGCAGACCATTACTCTGGGTTATCATGATAAAGAGGCTTAGTTTTGACACCAAAGTGTTTATCAGCCTAACCAGGGGAAGATTTCATCCTTTTTGTTGAAAGAGATATTAATGGATTATAATATTTCTTTGCTTCATGGAGACAATGAGTTCATATTGAAAATGTTGACCCGAAATAACAATGTTCCCATAACATATTATAAGTTAATTTATCTGGAAAGCTACCAGTACCTGGGGGAACAGGAAAAACTAGTTGTAAAATGATAATATAGTGGGCAAGTATGTCGTAAGTACATGATAGTGCTAATTTCAGAATTATAAAATAGTTTTACAGCTCTGGCTGGAGCTGCCGTTTTCTTTATAGCTTCAGTGGTGCCTGTGAGTGTGGTTAATCTGATCTGCCTCGTTTTAAGGATGTTGCAAAATATAGTACGTAAGAGCACTCACATACTGTAGAGGAGAACAAGTTTCACACCTCTTTTAGTGACTAAAATGATGTCGCCTTTATGTTTCCAACAGTACTTAAAGCATTCTGCATTTACTTAGAAATGGGCAACATCTTACACCTTATTCCTTATTTGTAAGACTGTTTTCTACAGTGTTTAAGATTTTGTTAGTATTTATGTTATAAAGTGATAGTTTGAAGATAATACTTAAACTTGTCCACAAAAACTAGTGCCAGCTTAAAGCTTTGCCTGTATCCCAAGTGTGTACCTGTACAAACTACACATGCAAATCTCTTTCAGACTTTGGGAGCTGTAGGAAATCTCACAGTGCACTTCTTCCCCACTCTTGTGCCAGTGTCTGTATTTAGGCATCATCTCCCCAAGTTAACATTCATCATATTTGTTTGCTGTCACTTTAGAGATAAGGATAAACTGCATTCACTGGTCTTGTGAATGTTAACGTAATAGTCATTTTTACTTCACATGTAATTAAGAGGTTTTCGTATATGAACTCCTGAGGACTAGGAAGTGATGCAGTTTTTCCTCACTGACCACTTGGGAAGCGTTGCCTTTGCTTTGCCTGGGGAGGTGGGAAGCTAAATTGGTCCAGCTGGCAGGGAGAGGCATGCCAGGGGCAGCTGTACGTGGTGGCAGCTGAAAAGGATACTTGCTAGTGTAGAAAAAAAACAGGGATGCACAGGCAGATGCACCAAATGCCATAGGTGGCTCGTTCCCAAAAAACATCTGGGCCCACCTGGGCTAATTCTTTTCCACCTTCAGGCCTTGATCTGTGAATTCCGCCCCTGATGAATTTTGCCATTTGGAAAAAAAAATGCTAAATGTTTGAATGTGGTTGTAAACTATGTGCAAATTAATTATTTTTAAAAAGTGCTTACTACATTTCCATGACAGACAATATAGTCTTAAAAATAAATAAGACAGCAGTGTTTTCAAATCTCTATCTGAAAAAATTTCAGGAGAGGATGTCTGTACATTTCTTGTGGAGGGTGTATCCAAGCATGTTCTCCCTCTCCTTACTTCGTGTCTTCACTTGTCTGGCATTATCATCTGTTGGGCTGCACTCTGAATTGAAGCAGGGAACTCTGCTTAGTGGAAGAAAAAGAAAAAAATGTGGATTTCTTTTTTTGTTTGGGGTTGTTTGTTTTGGAGTTTTTACCTAGTAACCCCACAAACATTTCTCCCTTAAAACTGGCCATGATATAGGGATATTAATGAGCAATTGGGCAAGGTGGAGGTTAGGAATTACTTGTCCTAGCACTGCTGATAATAAAAGCATGCAAGTAATCGTGACCTAACTCTGTCTATGTCACATTTACATTTTTAATAAAGAGAAAATGTTATACGTGAGGCATGTTTATTGACGGCCACTTCTAGTACCATTATGCTTGTACATTATTATTTTGGACTTACAAAACATTAATGTACTACTTAGTTTTAAAAATATCTTTTTATTTAAATGTGGGTCAATGGTGTTGTAGTAGCTGAGTAAAAACTGGTATGTACACAGAAATTAAAATCTGAAAGATTTCAAAGAAATGTGTGTAACATAATTTTTTCCCTTTTGCTATTTGGCATGATGAAATTAAAAATACACATTATTTGGTTGGTGGGTTTTTTAATTACTTATAAAATTGGAATTGCCTTTATTTATGCAGTGTCTGTTAGGGCAGGTCTGTAGTGGTGCATTCATTCTGCAGTAGATCTTCAGCTTCAAAGGCAATGTAACAAGCCCCTCGAGCCACTTGCCCCCATGGCTTTCCCAGACTGCAGCCTGGAAGTCTGCTGGGGGAGGGTATGGGAGCATCTGGGCCTGAAAGGATGGAGCACTTTCAACTCTGTTTTCTGTGCTGTAGAACAGCTGTTGAAAGAAGGTAACCACCGTGTGTTAGAGCAGCAATTAGCACTGCTCCGGCATATGTTGAAATGCTCTCGCCCATCCCGCGGGAAAGTGAAAAATTCTCTGAGGTGCAAAGGTAGATGTCCCTTCTCCCTTGTATCTCCTGTATGATGCCTTCCTGAGATGGTGTTATGTCTTTAGTCTATTCATCATTTTTTTGTCTTTGATATTTTGGGGAACAGGGAGGTGAAGGTAAGGAAAATGACTCCTCTACTTATCAGCACATTTGTTGCATGTGATCAATATTTAAAACTTTCTACTGAAAAGCATTGGCTGTGAATTTCCTGTAGTTTCCTTGGAGGAAGGAAGGGGGAAGTTGTGTATTATTACAGGAAAATTATGTCTTGCTCTAAAACTGCACCTATGGTTTCAATTAGTCAACTCTCAATTATAATAATGTAATGAGGAGTAATGAGGAGGTGGGGATAACCTGGGTAATTGCAAATGTGACTTAACACAAAACATATGTAAAATTAGATTGCAAGAGCCTCCACTGAGAGCTTAATGGAAGTAAAAGTCTTACGGTAACAGTTGGTGCGCACAGAACATCTCATCCAGTTAGACACGTGGAAGCAGGTAGATGCTTACGTTATGTCAAAGAACTAGCCCAGCTGTGTCGCTCCTTTAGCAGCCAGCTCTCCTACCAAACCAGGCTTAATCAGACACTCCATCCATGGAGGATCATGAGTAGCATGGAACTGCTGGGAACAACATTTTAGAACCAACAAATACCTTGTCGTTGTGAGTAAGGGAGTATTTATTGGAAAAGGCTACCTATGAACCACTGAATTGATTTTTCAGAACTGTTGTTAAATAAGCCTTTAGGTCTTTTTTTCCTGAAGTATTGATAATTGATGTATGTTATCCTGGTCAGATATGTTTGCTTCTGACTTTCTCAGTAGCTTTGACTGTGTTTAATAGGTACCACATGCCTTCAAGCTGCAGCTTTGTGGCAATCAGCGATGATGCAATTGTATTTCATCCTTCCAACAGAAAATGTGAGCTTAGTATGTAGTGTGGTAGGTGAAGAACAGAGATAAATTGTTCCCTTCCTGAATGTTGATGTAGCAGAAGCATACATGACTATTCACGTCTCTAGCAAATGCTTGTATTCATTCAGTCATATGCCTACTTGAAAATTTTTTTAAAAAAATAATTTTGGGAGGTAGAAAATTGAAAGGGAAAATATGTTTAAGTACAAAAATATTTTCTATTGGTTTGATTGGCAACTGCATCTATTATCACCACTATTATCTAAGGCCAAGACAGAAACATCTATGATTTCCTTTCCTTGAAAAAGAAGTATGTTTGTCTTTTAGAAAACATTGTCTGGGGATCCTAATCATACACAAAGGAATCTCTGAATTAATATTTTCCCTAGCAAGTATTTAAGCATTTTGGTTTAGATTACTGGAGATAATCCTGTTGCTCAAGCAATCCCTGAAGCTTCTAGGGAATTACAGGCATGTAAGGTGGAGGATTTTCCCAGGCAAATTTTAGTAGAGACTATAATAAAATAGAGTTAATGAATGCCTGGCTAAATATACTCAACTAGAAAGAAGTCAGTATGGCTTCTGCAGAGGGAAATCTGACTTGTGGTGTTTGAAGGACTCAACAAACATGTGGGCAAGGGTTAGCCAAGTGATGCAGCTGTGTCTACATTAGGAAGGCCATACAACATAAGCAATCTTCAAAGCAAAACCATGCAGAGGCCCGGATACCCATGTTATGTTGTTGGTGCAGGGGAAGCAGAGGGTACTTGGAATCATTCTCATCTGGCTGGCTGGACCACAAAAAAACCAAACCAAAACGAAAAACAACCCAAACGTTAGGAATTATAAAGCAAGGACTAGAGAACAAGGCACAAAAGACAAAACATCATTAAGTCATCAAAGAAATCCACACCTTGGATACTACTTGTAGTTCTGGTTCTGTCAGTTCCAAAAGGCTGTAGTAGAATGGAAAAAAGTTCAGAGAAAGGCAATATACGCAAAGTTAAAGAATGGCTTCTGTATGGGGAAGATAGGACTCTTGCTTGGAAAAGAAACAGCTGAAAGGAAGAAACTACAGAAGCTGAAAAAATCGGTAGCACTGTGAGAGGGTACATTAGGATCAACTGTTCACAGTCTCTTCCAAGGTGAGACTTAAGTGTTACTTAGTCAAGCTAGTAGAAGCCAGATTCAAAATAAATACAGGTGGTAGACATGTGACACATCTAGCCAAAGGTGGTTGTAGATGCAAATTGTTTGCTTCCAAGACAAGTTCTTGGAAGATGGATTCATGGAGTATTGTCTTATAAGACAAACTACAACACACTCAGGAAATTTTTTGAGCTGGAAACAGTCAGAGGCTGGAAGATGACACAGGGGAAGTGTGATAAATGTATTCCTTGTTCTTAGTTTTCCCTATGTGTGTCCACTCGTGGCCATTATTAGGGGCAGGACACTGGACTGGATGGATCTTCGACTGAACAAGTATAGCTGTTCTTATGCTCAGAATTGGAAGTTGTGGCTTGGTTTCCAGTGTGTATTGAAACATTGAAAGATTTATAAGGAGTTGCTGTTCTACAGAGAGACTTTTTTGGGGTATAGAGCTGATAGGAACAACTGTGCTGCTCCTAATTGCCATTTACTACTTCTACCTTTGCTTTTGGTAGAAGTAGTAAGTTTGCTAAAACAGAGCTGTGGGAAGGACAAGTTCTGGCAGAACAGTACAGATGTGAACACCTGATGCTCAGCTGATGTGGGAAAATAGAAGCGAACAGTTTGCATAAGAACAAATGGAGAGCTGCAGTCTGCCCTTTATGTGAGCCCCGTTATTTCATCCAGCAGAGCTTCACTTGGAGTGGGGTATCTATTTTTGCAGAGTAAGTACAATTAGTAACACTAATTCAAGCAGTATATATTGCCCATCAGCTCTTGCCAAAAAAGATGATTGGAAAAATCTTTAGCACAAGAAAGCTAAAATCTGAAATGAACTTCAGATGTTTCACTCTAATGGCAACGTATCACTCAGCTTTGAGTGGGTTATGCAAAAAAATAATTTCTTTTTCTGTATTATTACTAGCATTCTTCTTTCATTGCACCACAATTGTTACTGAATTAAAAATTATTTGGGGTACTCTGGACACATTTTGAAAAGTTTGCAAGAACACAAGTTGAGTCGCCCGGGTGAGCATCTGCCTGTGGATTGCCTTTACGTGTGTTGTTTTGAAAGCTATCTATAACAGGTCAAAGTGAGACATCATCCCCAAAACAGTGAGTAAGGCATGTGTTTCTCTGGTAGAATTGACTGTATATGTGAAGCTATCATTACTTGCTGCACTTGACATTTTTGTCAGTCCTACTGTCTTTGACTGTCAACCACGTAATTCTAACTTTTTTCATTTATTGTCCTGTCTCAGCTCAGGGACTCCAAATCGTGTGGGCATGGCAAAGAGTCTTGATGAGTGCCTGTTACTACGCTTCTGATGCTATCTTGCGTTGTTGAGGTTGGACAGGGATATTGCAGACAGTGAGAGAGATCAGCGTGCTAGTCCCACAAGTATGCACTTCTTCGTTTAAAAAAAAAAAAAATCATTTTTTGTGCTTCACGCATTCACTGGTTTAGTGCCTTTATTATTGTATGTGTACTTGTGTTGCACTGCTTGCAGTCCGTTTATGTCCTGTATTTATTCTAAGGGGGAAATAAATGTGTATGTATTTATTTCTGCAAGATCTCAGGTCAAGCCAAACTTCTCTGGACAACTTGAACACAATTGTTTTAGCCGTCTGTTAGCCTTTGCTCATCATGAGAGCTTGGGTTTTGTGTTTTTTTTAATAAAAAAAAAACACCATGAAAAAACCACAACACCATAGAAATTAATACTTGATAGATATTCATGATGCTTGTGTTCTCTCATAGTGAAAAAATGGCTTAATTATTTTCAAGTAAAATTTTACATTGTTGGATTGAAATTTGAATTATTTCTTCAGAAGTAGAAAAGGAGCATGCTGTTTCTCTTAAGATAATGACATGCATGTGCTCATGACTGATTCAGTGTTTTGATCTCAGATGCTCTGGACATCTATCATGTAGCTACTGTCATATAAATTACACATTAATATCACTAAGATTTATTCCAGCATTTGCAGCACTAGAAGTTCCCTTCACGACAAAGTATTAAAAATATGATAGGTTTTGTACGGTATTATTGGAAATTTAACTAAAAAAAAAAAGGCTACCTACCTAAACATAGTAAGCAGCTACATCTCATTCAGCGTCCTGATAAAAACATATCACTGGTTTAATTGTAATATTTGGAAACCTTACAGGAGTATTCATTTCAAAAATAAGATAAGATCATCTTAATAGGTTAGAATCCAGTCTTCTGCATTTGGTAAAGGATATGTGATCCATCAGTTAAAAATTTGTCTGATATTTTAAGATATTAGTGAAGCTTTCCCTAACTGTAGAAATTAGCTCATGAGGACACTTGTTACGTTCATATGGCTATTACAGAAAAATTTGTTTAAACAAAGCCTATCATATATGCAGGTTGCAGAGTGAATGGAAGTATCAATGTATTTATCCAATTATGTTGGGGTATTTTTGTGTTCCCAATCCTTGAAATTGGTTTTCTGTTTCCAGACATATATACTCTTTTATAAATGTTTGCTAATAACTTAATAACAAAGGCAGAAAGAGGAGACTTGCAGACAGGCATCGGGGGAAATATGGGGAAGCGAGCAATACATTTTCAACTTTAAATATGAAATCACACTGAAAATATTTGTGGCAATGAACTTACAAACATTCAGAGGAAAGTTCTTTGGGTAGGACTATGTTCAGGAGATAGCAGGAGCAACAGCTGTCTTAACTCCATAGTTCCGAATGACGGATCACAGCATAGATGACTCTAGCCATCACTCCTTGAACAGGAGGAGGTAGCTGGAGCCACTAAAACTCTGTGGGAGATTCGTACAGCTCGCCACGGGAGGAATGCTGTACCAAGTAAGCTGAGCAGTTCTGATTCGGTGCAGTATGTTTCTTTTTTTTCTTTTTTCTTGTAGCTAAAACATGAAATCGAGAAAGAGACATAATTGTTACATTATTTACAGTGGCTGAGAAGGAAACAGAAAGGCAATAGGGAATTTATGGAGGATATCAAAATAGCAGGTAACTAATAGGAAGCTTGTCTGTGATCTTAATTACTTTGCTTGTACCTCATATCTCATTCACTTGCATTCTTTCTAAAGTTAGTATTTTAGGGTAGGGATTAAGCTAGCCTTTATGTGTAGATCACCTGTACTATAATGAAGTTACGATCTAGATCAGAGACTTTGAACATTACTGCAACATGAATAAATAATAAAATTATATGAATAAGAAACAGCAGCCCATCTGTACAGGATGCACAACCACCCTAAATTCTGTATATGTCAAGTGTACATGAGTTGCAAACTTTGGGTTTCTTGAGCTAGTGCACGCTTCCTGTGTAGAGGAAATTTCCTTAATCGATAAAAGGCTTGGTCCTTAAGGAAGAACTACTTTTTTATGCAAATGCCTATTAAAAGAAAAAACATGTCTATTTTAACACAAAGTACAAGTTATCTGGGTCTAGCAGAAATTCCTGCTTTTGAGATTTTAAATTATTACATTGTAAGCATTCCAAGATGGGAGCTGTTGGGTCATTTTCTAATTGTAAAGAAGTAGCACAATGAAATCTGAAGTAATACTCGCGACACAAAATAATTTACTCGAAGGTCTTACCTTCCTTTATGTTCCTTGCTGTCTTGAAATGTGAAGATATCAGGCAGATGACAAAGGGAAACATCAGCTGTCCATGGGTAGAGACACCCTAATAAGCACTTAGCAAGATCCTTAATGATTAACTGTGTGCATTAATTAGTTACAAGTGTTATGTGTCATTAATAAATCTATACTTAATTACAATATTAAATACCTTATGTGTTTTATGATTAATTCCATAACTAAAGCAAGCATTTACATGTTTGTAAATAAGTGATGATTGCAGAGTAATTATCGTTAAATTGACTAAAATGAATTGTTAACTGTGTCATCATAACCTGCTCCTTTCACTCATTCTAAGAATGAATGAAACTTGGGGGGCGGGGGGAAGATTTCCCACCTTATTTGTGTATTTGCATGAGAAAATTCTGTGCTGTAATTCCTCCTGTGCGTAAGAAAGATAATGTAAAACAGATTGAGAAACAGCAGCCCGTTTTTAGCAAAGGTAGATAATACTGTTTGCTCATAAGTACGTTAGTGTTTTCTTTTTGCAATATACTATGTTTCTAAATGAATAAGAAAAAAGTAATCGTGGTGTGTGTTTGGCAAAATGTTGTCTATTTATTTACGGTTCCTTAAGAGAATTGATAAAAGCTATGTGCATTTTATCTTTGTGTTGAAAGTGATTATACAAAATGTGCCTTACAGTCTGTTTCTGTCCCATTGAGAGTTGGACAAAGTCTTATTTAGCTTCAGTAAAATCAGACCATTATTGTTCTACACATAAGGAGCTGGTTTAGTGGCTTAACCTACTAAAATGCAATTGAAAAAACTGCAGTTTCTTAGAACTATAAATTAAATTCTTCATCCTTTAGAGGCAGATGACTTGAGTGCCCACTAGTTTTATAGGAAGGAAAAGAAAAAAAAAAAAGAAAAATCTGGTCTTCTACATTTTTTTTCCTATTCAGTTTTCTAAGAATGGCAAGCAGTTCTGTTCTTATTCAACAGCTTTTTTTCAATACATGTCCTTCCGTCATTTTCAGTTAGTATCTCTGGGCTCACTTTGTATAGTTGATACCAGAAAATGCCGTGTAATTGATGAAGCTGTAGGAAGATGTTTCACCCACACTTGTTTCTGCTATACCTCTTACCTCACCGCTAAAAAGCTTAGCTTATTAGTGTGCTCTTACGTTTCTCTTATGAAAAAATAATGCTGGCTTAAGTAGAAGGATTTCTGTTTATCAGCTTTCCATTTCTGGATGCTAACAACATCCCAATATTCATGCAAGGTTATTGCTACTGTCATAACAGATGGGCTTTCATGTTGATAGCTTGTCCATCTGACTAGTTTCAGTTTTTCCCATGTATCATCATCACAGTAGAGAAAGGGCTGTCTAGGCATGGCCCTCCCTGGACCATTCATGGAAATTAAGGCACACGGTTGTCTGGGAGCGCACAAGGATATTGCAGTTTGTTTCTTTTTCTCCATAAATTATCATTAACTTACTTTGTGGATGGATGTGAATTTCAATGGAATTACTAAACTTGATTGCTCGTTTGAGTGCTTTTCAAGAGTAAAAGTGCTGTGTTAATGTCACATATAAGCAAATTGAGAAAAGCTATAGCTTTTTGCTAATATTAGCTATTTCCTAATAAAGAAATTGAGAAAGAATAAGGTGGGTTTTGTTGGCAGGAACAAAACCTCCCAAAGTGAACAAGAATCATCTCTATTTCACATGTGTTCTTTAAATTCAAGCACAGTCTCTAGATTTTTCATCTAAAAGGATCAGGAATTACCTTAGCTGCAGTAATGACATTTCAGTCATCTCCCATTGAAGATGGAAGTTTTCTGAGCAAAGCTGGTGGCCAAGGCTCTTTGGTGACTCAGAATATCACTACTGTATTATTTAACGGTTCTTATTTTTAAATTTATCACTGGAACCACGAGGGCTGGGAATATAGGCAATTTTTACAGTTCTAAACCCTAGTTTTCTAAATTATGTCATAAAGCAATGTATTTTGCACAAGCCCATAATTATATTTGAGAGCTCTAAAAGTTTAAATAAAGTGTGTTTCCTCTTCAGGATGGCCATCGTTTTGTAATAGTAAACTTTACAATCCCTTCTTAACAAAAAGAGAATTATTTCACTGCATTTCTCAATGTATGTACAAAGTTCTCACAGAACAGTGCTGGTGTGATATTGGTACCTCTAATATGACTGAATATTCAGTGACAGATTGTGAGAAAGATAAAAAAGATGACAAAGCTGGAAGCAAGTAATTAATGTGAGTCTTCTCTTAAGTGCAAAATGTAACTGTTCTGTCCAGGACTATTAGGAGGAACAAAGGGACTAAGAGAAAGTTTGTCTTCAAGATGAAGATACTTAGTCTGGAGCCATGAAAAAGGCTTTGATTGCCGGTTGTGCAATTCAGATTTTTTGCAGAACCTTGTCTTGGAAACTTTCTGCTTGCTTTAATTCAATAACACTTGTGAAATCTTCTCAGCTTGTGTTATAAGCACAACGTATTAGTGTTATTTGCCTTGTAGTTGACAATTTGCCCCAGGGATAACTGCTTCAGCCAAGTATTTCCATTTGTATTCACTAGTAGTTATATATATGATACACCCATGGGTCCCATCAGTCCCTGTTATGATTGTGATGTGCTCAGAAAGGAAACTATGAATTATATTTCTGAAGAAATTAGGGTCATCTTCCAAGAAAATGTTCTGTATGAGTCCAGTTATATGTAACATTATTAAAAATCAAAATCCTGCTTTGCTGTCCCAAGACTAAGACTTGTTCATTGAACAGTTCTTCAAAGAGGTGATATAAGACAACTCCTCAGATATGATAGTTGTCATATTCAGGAACTATTGGCCATATAAGCAAGAGTATAGAGGAATTACATGCATGTGCACAGGTATGCACAGATGCATCTGTCTTTCTGTTCTGGCTGGAATGCCTCACAGTCTCAAACTTTATTTTTTCTGAAGATACCTGGCTTGTGTTTACATTATATAGTTCACAATTTGTTTTGCCTGTAATTTCAAATTTTTCTTCATTGTAATAGAAGTGTGATGGCAATTTTAAAAATAAATTTTGAGACATGAGAAATAATATTCATTTTTTTCTCTACGTTTCTACGTTTACTCTAGAGGACGTTAGGTTTGGTATTCCCAGACTTTAAAGTACTCATAGAGAAAGTCAATGCAAACATGGTTTCCTGGTCACACAACTAGGCTTAACACATACTTTAGATAAAGATAATAAAAATCATAGTAATATGTAATATGTTATTAACAAAAAAATGTATCTTTTATCAATGCTGGGGTTTTTTAGCAGCCAGCAGAACTTGCAAAAAGCCAACACTGATGCAGAATTCCTGCAGGACACTATTGATTTTACTCCCTCATCAATTGCAAATTAATTTTGCTGCAGTTTATAAAACACTTGTATTGTTCTAGCTCTTGTTCTTAATAGCAGATGCGAATCTCTAGTTCAACTGAATTAAACTATTAAAGCATTGTGAGATAGAGCCAGAAATGAAATCTGGCTTGCATGCTCAAGCATTGGAAGTCGTGCTTTTTGGAAAGCAGCCCGTAATAACTTAAAGCTTATATAATTTTAACTCCTTGGTATTCTTTAGATGCTCCAAGTTCTCCACTGGACGTCATGGCCCAGATTCATTAACTAAGTTCTGCCAAAGACCTTCTGCCTGGTATTCCCAGCTGACTGCCTCTGTTTCACAAGTGCCTCATCCAATAGGACACAGCGAACACAGGGTTTGCAGAGTTTAAACAGGATGAATCCAGCCTCGCTATGCTACCTCTGAGAAAATAGTCAAAATAACTGAATGTGTAACTTTTTTTTTGAAAGTACAAATAGCTATTTTAAGTAATAGTGGTTTTCAAGATGCATGTTTTAAAGACTAATTAGCCACACTATTTTATCTTCTTATCTTATCTGCCGGTCAATGGCCTGTTAATGCATGAAGATTGTTCTACTTCCCACTATGCTGCTTCTCTTGATTTCCTTCTTGAAGATGTTTAAAGAGGACAAAGCAACCAAGCTTCCATTCCATCTTTGAACAAGATTATGCTGTTAACAAAGTCTCAATCCCTTCTCTGTGACATCTAAAAGGTGGGGTTTTTTGTACAGCAGAGAACTAGAGAAAATCTAAGTTTTGTAAAAATCTAAATATTTTTTTCTTTGTGAAGAAGAGATGCATCTTTCTTTATAGTATTTTCCATTGGGAAAATACTATAAAACTGCCTTTCATATTGGTAGCATACATTAGGTACTCAAGAAAGGTACTGTGGTAATGTAGGTTTAGAACATAATTTTTAGCGTAATGAAGTTAAAACGTTTTCTAGTATTCCAGTCACAGACAAGATGCAAGACTAACTTGACGGCTTTTTTATTACTTGGTCTTTTCCTGGCAGGACATGTAACTATGAGCTAGTACAGGTACCATCATTTTCAATTGCCACTGGCTTCTCAGTGCATACCATTTTTTACCAAATGCGTAATAAATACCATGGAAGATCATTCTGTACTCAAAATTATAAAATCGCTATGTAATAAAAATCTGGGTAAATGTGTTGAAATACCAAAAGAAATCAGGGAACAAGTCCCTAACAGGGACTATGAATTCGTGTCATAGTCCATGTGGTCACAGAGTGAGCAAGAAATCTTTTTGCAAAGACTCTGAGTGCTGATCTGCTCTTATTTACACGTTAAGAAATAATAGGAATTTTAAAAAAGTGTCTGTTTTTAACTGTGCCATCCGAATAATCCAGTAAACAGATATTTACTGTCTAGCAGTAACTTAGAATCTGATACACATATTCCTTCTCCAGTCCTCTTTTTTTTCCAGTGGAAAACTGCATGTGATACACTTTATTTTCCTCACCTTTCTTTGTGTTCTTCTGTGAATTGCTGAGTGTTTTTACTGTTAAGATAAAAGCAGAAGAAATGTACTGAGACAAAGTGGTCGTTATTGAAATACAAGAATCGCCGGGAGGATGCAGCAGTTTCATGTTCGTCTGCAACATACTTTAAGTTTGGGACTGCTGCTAATTTTGTTATTTACAGGGCCAACTTCTGTAAATCTGAACGTGCACCTAGGATATTCACAGGAAAAATTATTTCATTGTAGCTTTGAGGAAAATACAGGATGGCATTCATTCATTTATCACGTGCAAGGTTAATGAGAGACTTCAAACAAAACTTCTGCAGCCCTAGAGATTAATTTGTTGGATAACTAACATAAAGGCCCTCATTTTCAGAGCTGAAAATCTGCTATGCATGATACTTCACTTAAGTAATAATAATAAATATAACCCTTCTGTTAGAACATTTCAGTACACTTCTGAAATACTGTGAACACGCAGAAGACAAAACTTACATGACAGTCATGACTGGGCAGCTAATCCATAGCAGACCTTAAAATTAAACCCAATTTATTTCACACTATTACTAGCCCAGAAATGGCAGCGTTTCCCTCAAATGAGCTTTAAACTTCTATTAAAACTTTCCATTTTTCACAGTAACCTAAGGAACTCAATGACAACCATTGGCCTGTAGACAGTATTAAAGTCAGCGTAGATCAGGTCTTTGAGAGTTCATGCTGCTGCTTTCTGCAAGAGCTGCGATCTTGGAACTGTGAGTGGTACAAGAAGTGACTGTGGAAGAATACCAAAGCATTGCACATTCTGTTGAAGTCAGATAGCAATTATCACCGGCCTTTTAAAGGTACGAGAGGGAAAACAAATGGGAACATACTGAAGTGAAGATTTCAGTAAATTGAAAGAAAAGTTGAAGGTTTCAGTGCTCAAAACTGCTTGTGTGACTGGTAATACAATTGGTACCACCAATAGTAGTTTCAAAAGCAGTTAGTATCTTACATGCCAGCCCTGCATAGGTTCTTTTTGAAAAGTCTTTAAGACCCTGTCCAGTGTTAGAAGGATGAACAAAAGAGTTTGTTCTTCTCTTTAATTTCAACTTTTCTCTTTTCCTGTCGTCTCAAGCCCACTCCTTTCTTGTCCTGCTCTGCACTTTGATCAGTTAGAAACCATGGCACATTTAGACGACGGATCCCACAATGCTCCTTTCCTGTTGGAAGTTTTTGTTACATTGAAATGAGACTAATAGCATTGAGGTATGCAAGCTACTGTTACCGTTAGCTTTGGGGAAAGTATATTGGAATTTTTGCAGAAAATCAAAGTAAGGTATGCTTCTCTTTGTGATAAACTAGCAGTTGTGTGCTTTATGGGTGAGCATTTCTGCAGCCACTAAAGGGCAGTGCATGCCATCTTATGATTTCTCTTCTGCAGCTGTTGAACTGGCCTTGCAATTAAGCAAGTTGAGATAAAGCCCATTGCTGGGCTTTCTTTTTTGAGAGATTTGTGAGCTTGATGCAGTTTTTAGCACTTAAGATTAAAAGTCTACTATTGTGAGCAGGACACGAAGAGGAAAATTCTGCCCTTTTCTTGTTCCTATTTGGAGGCCAACTGCCATGTGCCCTTGTAAGTAAAAGAGCTGCTTGTTATTGAAACAACATTTTTGTTGGCCAATAATTGGCTTATGTTGTAAGAGGAATCATAATTTTGGTATTGGTACTGAAATGGAAATATTGTGCAGATCTAAAGGTCTGATTATGCTAAACACAATGTGTGGTATTTACTGTGCAATTGAAACTCTTAGCTTCACTAATAATTAAATATGATCAGGTTTTGGATTAAGCAAGTAAACAAATACAATAAACAAAGCTATTTGAAATCATGTGTCTTATTAATGTGTTCTGACAAGTATTCTTTAATTATTGATCAGGATGGCAATATAGTAAAGATGCAGTTGCTTACTTTAAACATTCAGTGTTTTTCAACATTTAGCTAAGAGTATCCATACAATATCTTTGTAATACGGGGTTTTTACCACCACATGGCACCTGTTGGACAATGTTGATGTCTTTTTTTTAAGGATAACTACCACCTTAGAGTATAGTGCCTAAAAATATTGTCTTATTTGACAATATGACTGCTGAGTCATTGCACTGTTATATATGAACAAGTGCTGACCAAAGACATGATATAAGGAAAGGAAGCGGAGTATCAGAGACGCACTGCATTGTTATTGGGTTAGTAGTTTGCTTGGTCTTTTGGGTTGTTTTTCTTTCAGTTTTCATGGTATATCAAATTTGGAGTTCCTTTAAGAGGAAATTGAGAAGTCGTTGCTCTAATGACACATGAGAAATATATCTCTTCTTTCTATATGCAGTAAGGGAATAAAATTCTGTAACAATCTGAATGAGAATGTGTTCTTCTGGGCAATTTTTCATAATCTGAAGGATAGATTTTACTTTTATACTGTTTGTGTTTTCAACCAAGTTCTAATGGCAAAAAGAATGAAAAAGACTATTTTCTCAGTTTGGATATGACAGGAATGCAAGTGTGAAATAGGCACTTAAGTATTTCAGAGAGAAAATGCAGCCCGATGGCTGCTAGTCCCTCAGTCTCAGGTCTCATTGCTTAGTAGGTCTTTATAAAGCATTGCCATGTTAAGGAGCCCCATGGCATCTATACTGATGAAATATTGTACTTGGCTAACGTTTCTTCTTTAGTTTGCCTTTCATAGGAAGGTTAGTATTCAAACTAAGTGGTTATAATGAGTTCCTTTTCCAGCAAATAGGAATTCCGGGATTTGGCTTGTGTGTAGGGAAGAGTAAATGACCAAAGGAAGCAAAAGGTTCATGCATTCTGTACAGCTCTACTTAAAAGGAACAGAGACTTGTGAGAAAGTATCGACTCCAGTACCTGGCCCGCTTCTTTTAAAGCTAGTTCTTTTTATTGAATTACCTGGAGTAAATTAAACACATGGCACAACAGCAAAGACAGGCTATTTCATTACGTATTTTAATATGCTGAGGTTTTTTTATTAGTGGATTGAGCAGCTGTGTTTTGTTTTTTCTTTATAAAAAAAAATTGGAATTTTTGCAAACAGTATGAATAAGTTTTGCTCTAAGAAAAAAATACCATTAATGCTTACTGTTGAAGCTTTAAAATGGTGATAAGTATTAAAAAAAAATCTAGGATCATCAAGGTAAGGAAATAAGGCTTTGTTTAGTGTCCTGCTGAAAGGTGGCTGTTTGGTATACTCTGTCTTCAGTTTCTGGACCAGATTTTTGTGACAGAAATGTCTGCAAGATAGCACTGCAGAGGTGACTTTCTCTTTGGAAAAAAAATATTGCTGGACTTGATCAAAATTCAGCAGGCTTTACTATTTTAAAAAATATTTTAGCAGCACATTAGGATAAAGCATAGCCTTCCCACATTTGTGATCCTGTGGAGAACTGAAGTGTGTGTGGAGCCTGTGGAGCCTGCAGTCCAGGCTACTGCATGGCTTCCTTTCATTTCCTCTGCTTAAAGTTTCCTGGAAAGATTACTATCTTACCTTAAAGAAGATATTCAGCACGGATAAATTTTGGCCCAAATGGGAAGGTTGACGTAACTGTACACAGCTGACAAGAGTCTTATAATTGGAAACTTAAATAGTTGTATGACACTGAAGGGGAAATCCTGAGATAGGAAATTAAGTTTCTGATACAAGTTCTTAGATATCAGACGGGTTGCTTATCCTGGGGACATTTTACAATTGTGGATTGAGGTCTTTTACACCTCACCTTTATGTTATCATTTAGGGAACTGATTTGGGATTTTTGGGGTGGGGTTTTATTTGCCACTTATCTAGTAGGTAAAGATATTAAGTAAACGTCTATCAGAAGCACCACTTCTTTGTGTGAGGAGATTAGACTTGACACATGCAGTCCCCGCATTCCTAGTTGTCACAAAGGTTACATGTCCTATCAGTAATGATTTTGCTTGTTGATACAGATGTAGATTTTATGACTGAAGTATATCCAGTGTGCAGGGATGAAACTGTTAGTGGTTTGGTCCATGTCTTTCGGGGCGGGGGGGTGGTGTCTGGTAACATTGCACAGTCATGTATTTCTAGAAGATGCCATGTTCTGTTCTGACATTCATTTGCTCAGTGTCCCAGGCAGATCGCTGACAAAGCGTGAGCCACGGCAGAAGATGCCACTGTCAGCCTAAGGTCTTCTGAGCGGCGGGTGCTAGAGGAGAGGGGAGGCACACTGCGAGATCCCGGCATTACGGGCTGGGCTGCTATCTGCCGCATGAAATGCATGAGCGGCACCAGCTCCAGCAGATGGGTCTCTGTGGTGTCTGTAGTGGTGTGAGCTTCCAGTCCCCAGTGGACTGACATTAATCTGCAAGGACTTACTACCTAGGGCGAGGTTGAAGGTTTATTAAAACAGCAGGCACTTCAGTTCCACGCCATGCGCCGTTCTCTCCATTTACAGTCTGGTGATTTACACTGGTATAAGCCTTAAAGCATAGGAAGATGCATGTTTTACAAAATATCCACGTAGAAAAACTTTCAATATTTAGAATAAGCTTTTAAAGTGTATTTGTATATGTTTATTTTTTTAAAAATTGAATTACGGGAATATGTTACTACTGAATGGTGTATAGCCTTTTAAAGAAAGAAAAGAAAAAATCACTGCCAACTGCTGAACAGCTAATTCACTCAATATAAAACAAAGATGCATTTCTGTAGGGCTAACGACATGCATCCCATCTCCTTGACAACCGCTCTAATTACCTCAGCTTGGACGATCAATATTTGATCTTTTTCCCACCATACAAACATGTCACTTTAACTCCATAGCTTTCTCTTAGCTTTTTGATAATTTGCAGCCAAGTGAAAATGGTCCTTTCTATTTGTTCTCCCTGGCTCGAGGCCAAGGGTTCTCTCAATAGTATAATGCAGTTCATTGATATGAATTTGTTGATCTCCTGGGTAGTTTTTCACAAATTTAGGGCAATTAAAAACCTTTAGACAGCCTTTCAGTTGAAGTCAATAATTTTGCTTTTAGAAATTACTTCATCATTTGATGATCATTTTTGCTTCATCTGTTCATAAAACAACTTCAGAAGAAAGACAGAGCACCATTTTATTGAGTATTGAGCACCATTTATATATATACATAAAAAAATGCAGCTTTCAAACTTAGAATTAAGGAACAATTTAGAAATACTTTAATTGGAATGTTTAATTTGTAAGAATAAGAAATTGTTAATTCTGTTTTGGACTCTGAAAAGTAATTCTCTTTCTTTTAATACCAAGATAATGAAGCTTGATGAACTTTAACAATAGTTGTGGAAACTTTCTAAATACGTTTATATCATTTAAGGTATGAAAGGAATCCAGTGTTGGGCTGAGGGTTGTGTTGTGCATTTTCTTTTGAATAATTTTGTTCAGAGGGGTTTTTTTTGAGTAGACTCTTCCAGACATATTTTAGGATTTACATGTATTACAGCAGTATAATTTAATCCAGAAAACATTTTACAGAGGCTCAGAAGTTTTTTAATTTATATAACAGTCCATATATAAAGAGTTACCATCTTTAAATATTAGTAAGGTTAGAAAGGCTATGCAGTTTCATGGTATCTTTTGCTGCTTATACAGATCTTCAAGTAGTGTCATGTGAGTTCCAAGTGCAAGGTATCTTATTGTACAATCTCATGCACAGGGGGAGTTATTGAACTTCTTTTGATGTCTAGGTAAGGAATCTAGTTTCTTTGGAAAGAAAACAGGATTTTGGGGGGAAAACCAAGAAACTAATGGTCACATAGAGCTGGAACTTCAGCATCCCTTTGTAGAAAACGGGGGGGACGTGTTCTGTCATTTTGGAGTGAATGGTCTGAGGATATTTACTTCTTGTAGCTGTTACACAGGTAAATGTGTTGTCAAAGAGGTGCAGAATAAAGAGTGAGTTCTATGGTGAAAATAAGTTAAACAATTCTTTAAAGATTCTAATGAGGCCTGAGTGACAGAAAATGGTGGAATTTTTTGCTGAAAGATGTGCACATGCGAAGATTTCGGGCAGCTTCACCTTGCAAGGATTTAATGGAATACTGAGAGATCTTACAGTTGATAAAGGGAGCAACAACATTCATAAAAGTATATTAACTATAACTGATAATGTTTAGAATTATGCAAAAAGTTATTTGAATTTTATACCCCAAAATCACAGCAGTAACTACGTACAAAATTCCCTACCCTGCTTAATTTTCTTAGGAAATTAAATTAGGAAGTAATCCTGTGAAATAAGTGGTTGTTTCACACAAAGACCTGAGAAAGCTTTGACATGTGAATAATTATGGTAATATTGAATATGCAAAAAGAATAGAATCAAGGTTATGTGGGATGGTTTTGATGGTGACTTTCCTCATCATGGAGGCTTTGCATTCTGCAACCTGAGGAAGATTCTTTGACTGGGGAGGGTGTTAAGGGATGGGGAAGCTGAGTGCATAATAGTGAAAAAAGCAAAATGTGCACTGTAGAACTACCGATTATCGCCCATTATCCATATTCTCCAGTGAACAAAAGGAATATCTGCCTGAATAAGCAGACACACGTTCACTCTTTGTAGTCCAAGCAGATGCAAGTTTATTATGCCACGTTCTGATGTGTCCAAAGGCCATATTCTATACAGCACTGTCTTCATGTGCCTTTTTGCTGAGATGCACTTCCTGACTAACTTAGGCTTAGCGTAACTTTCCTAACTCTTGATTTTTGACTGTTCTTGCAGCTGGTTGGCCCAAATCATAAGCATGCATCTGCCTATAAAAAACTGTTCAAAATACTGTAAATCTAAGCAAATCCATTGAACTGTATCAATCAGAAATGTGTCCGTATCAGTTTATGATGGAATACCATGCTTTCTTGTTGATAATTATATTCACCATTTCAGAATGGATTAAAGCAAACCTGGAAGCGGCAAACTCATTGGAAAGGAAAATCACAGTTAAAGTACAGCATTATATGCCAAATAATTTGTTTAAGATATGTTAGGTGGGAACGCCGGACTTGTCAAGATGGACTAATCGTGCTTCCACTCAGTGAACACCAGCATGTTGTTGAAGTTCTTGGAATTGTTAGTACAGAGGAGATTATACTCTACAGTCCAAAAAAGCCATGTGAATTGTTGAATGTGGCAGGTCAGTAGTAGAAGTAGTGAGCACCCAAAATTTGGGCCATGGAATGAAGTGATTTAATCAGGGTAAATTATTTTTTGTCGTGTGGTTTATTTACTCCTTTTGTTTCTTTGCTTTTTTCCCATGCTCTCATGAGTGGGAATCATGTTGTTGAAAAATACTAGGACTACCTCAGGTGGACACTGTGAGATTTTTTTGCTATCTGGAGCTGTGTTGTCGTCTTGTCATTTTCTCTTAAGGAATTACTGCTAAGCTCTTGGTGGTTTATGGAAGAGTTTAAATACTTTGTTTAATGCATGCTGTGTTTATTAAATAGATACACTGTGTTGAATTATAATCCGTTCATAGAGTAAAAGGCTGCCATGCCCAAGGATATGTTAAAATCTTTCCAACTGCTCATACCTGCAAAACAAAATCTATCGTAGTAGCTCAGGGCAAAATCCATCCAGCCAAATACCCTGTATCTGACAGTGGTCAGATATTCCTTGAATATTTAAGGAAATGGGGGAAGAAAGAGTCTTTCTTCTTGGTATCGTGATAGCTTGTTGCTGTCAGCAGTTATGGACTTCATTGATGTGAAGTTGAATCTCCTCGCTCAAGAGCATCATGTTCCCATCACGATATTAAGCAATTCATTCATTCATTTGAAGAAAATTTTCACTTGATGTAATAGGATGGTTTATTGAACTTTTTTTTATATTAACACTGTCCAATTTTTGCTTCTACAATGTAAAGCATTTTTATACAAATTCTGAGAATCGTGGTAAAGATTGCTAGTATTCAGGAGCTACTGAATCTGTAAATTGGAACAGAGTAGAAGAGTGTAAATCATTCAAGACCTATACGAGACAAGCTGAGTGTTAATAAGATGACACAATTTCACTGAGTGTAGAATCATCTCCTTGAAGGCAAAAAAATAATTTCCCATGAAATACCTTCTTTACTTAGGCTAATTAGATTCACATTTGAAAAATCTTCACATTTAGCAATGGCCTAATTATTTAGCCAACTAAATATATAGCTTAACCAAAGAGACAGTCAAAAGAGGAATTACATCCTGTTATTTGTATGAAGTACGTTTTTTTAACTACTACAGGAATTTAGGTCCAGCTTTATTACCCCAGTTATTCCTGTGAGAAAGTCCAAATCCAGAAGATGTGTAATCCTCAGGGAAAAGGAGGATGTTGAGAGAGGGGATATTAGAATGAAAAAGTGGATGGAAAAATGTAGAGGCTAAACCATTAAATTCAATGTATCCTTACATTTTGTTCCTATATTGTCAAAGCACCGTTTTCCATTACAAGATACATCACATTGAACTCTGGAGCTTGCTTTTTTCCTTGCTTTTTAACTTATGCCCATGCTAATTCTGAACCAGATGGGTCACTTTTCTGTATCTACAACAGAAAGAAGGATAGGACAAAGGTAAAGGCAGAAAGTATCGTTGTGGTATATGGTTGTCAAGTATATGTAGATAAGCAATAGCATTTTATCATAATGCATCTAATTAATAACCCAGTCTCTTTAGACAGTAAAATATCTTCAGGACCATTTTCAGTATAAGCATTGTATGCAAAATAGCGGAGCAGTTTTCATGCACCTTATAATAGATTGTTAATTAAAAGTAAATAGGACACTTAAGTAGAAAATGAAATTATCCCATTGCTTGAAATACCTTGATGCAGTTTTTATTACAGGTTGCATATGGTATCTGTTAGGAATTTGAGCATGGGTTGGTTGTTGAATTATTGTGTGGATTAGCTGTAGTATTTGAAGGTTCTCGACTTTAAAAGCATGTGTCTGTTTTAAATCCTACATAAATTCCTCACAGTTTTTTAGAACAGTCTGTAACTCTAACCAGGGCATTTTTAACACCACAGCTTCAAACAACAGCAGGAGCAAATCTAAAACATTGCTCTGAGTGGTTTCATAACATCATTAAAAGATTTCATTTTAATTAGATAAATTCCCCCTTTCTTTAACTTTTCAACCTTTCTCTCCTAAGTTCTGCAAGGCAAAGGGTGAAAAGACTAACTGAATTGAATTAAATATTAAAACATTAAAACTGGCATTTTAGAGCTCTTGAGGAAAAGACGGGGGGGGAAAAACTCATGAAAAACATATATTTCATGCATATTTTAGATTTTATTTTAAGACCTTTCCAAAACTATTATGGATATTCTTAGTAAGAAATATTATAGGCTGTGTTGTCTCCCAGGGCAGCTAAAGTTTCCAGAAGGAAGTTCAATCTGTAATACATCTTTCACATGTTATTTTAATAAAAAAGCAAATATCATTTGTGTGTTTCCACTGCTAAATGGAGACTCATTGTTTGGTCATGTTTCCCTACATCAGCAAATACATTTAGAAAGAATAAAGTAAACTTTATTTCAGGTTACACTGATGTAAAGCATTATGTGTATGTTACAGTAAAAGCGATTTGAGACTGAATGTGAAAATAGCTTAATTGGTGTCTCCCTGTTTGTGTCTCTGTCCAGGGGTTTTTACATGCATGGATTCATTTGCATGTTATTTACACGTTTGCAACTTCTCATGTTATTAAGCTCTCTCATTTCTCCTCACTCAAGAGCAGAGAAACTTTATTGGTAATCAAGTACTGTCATCTACAGAAGAGTAAATGAAAGAGAAATTACATTTACTTAGCTTGCTGTTACCATTTCTCCAGAGCAACTTGTAAATTGTATAAAGAAAGTCGAGGGAAGCTGTTCACTGCATATAAGCATTGATCTGCATTGTAAAACCAATAGCTCTTTTGCTGTTGTGGGTCATTAGTCTGAAACACGCTGAAGGAATTATAACAAGTCTTTGCAGACTTTAAATGCTCTACAGCATGAATGCAATTTATCTTACTAACGTGTTGTCCCTGGCATTGGTAGAAAATGGGTCAGCCACTTTGATGCCTTGTGACACATGGTATCATAGGCAGCATATGTTTATCTCGTGTTTATCTCGTTTTTGAGACACACTGAGCACCGACTTGTCTAAGAACATCAATTTGGTTCAAACCCATTTGAATGATGAAATCTAGGTTTGTTAACCATGTCAAAGAAAAGTGATGTTGTAACTAGGTTTCTTGAGAAAGTGTCAATGCTGTGTAGATGGACCTTGTGTAAATTATGTAGGATCAAACTAGAATAAAAAGTTCACTGCTCCTATCTGTTGGTTAACAAAGGAAAAAGGTAGCTACCAACTAGTCTTCATTTATATAAAACTTGCATGCAGAATTCTTACAGTGATGTCCAGGGGCCTGTCTTAACTAGAGCTAAGTTCATGATGGGTTGTATGTATACTAAGGAGAGTTTACTCCTTTTAATAAACAATCGACATCGAGAGGAAGCATTCTGCCGAAGTTACCTCCATGCCATTTTTACTTCCCCACAAGACCCATGTGCTGGTCGGCAGGTTGTGGCTGGAGGTGACAACTGAGGACTTTGGGGTAGAAGCTCTGTCAGCCTTTGGAAAGGGGATGTCGATGCAGCTGGTTGATGCGGGTGTAGCAGAGTTTACTCACAGCGCGATACAGGCAAGAGAGGATTTTTTTTTTTTTTTTGCTGAAGTTGCGTCATTGGTAGTGCAGTTTTTGTGAGTCCATCCAGCCACGACTGTGACACAGAGGCCCGGGGGATGCAGCTTCAGTACAGGAATGGACATCCCTCCATCGCTCCCTGGGTGCCAGGCCTGAACTTCCCTGCAGGCCTCAACAAATGGGCTGCAGGAGCTGGGGCCCGACACCCAGACGTAAAGTCAGAAATGGGGGTTTAAAGCAGTGGGAATTGGGGGCATCTTCGGGTAGATTTTCCTATTAGTTATTCTGGCTGTAGGTGACGAAAGAGTTATGGGAGAGCTCCCATCTGGATGAGTGTTTTACTCCTTGTTTGTTTAGATACATTGTTGCTTTGCTTGCCCACACTGACAATACCTTCTTGTCCTCCAAAAATGTTTTTCTGGTTTCCTACCTAGACTCGGTGCCTGTGGCGGGGGAAGTACTGCGTGTGGGAGGCACTGGGGAGAACACTTAGAAACACCAGTAATTCCAGTCCTGGTCTGGAGGGTTACCTGTTCCCTGTTCGTGGCTAGAGCACGCTCTTTTCCTTTCCCCCGCGTGTAACGATAGAAGATTTTAAAGGGTGGCTTATGCCATTCTGCTTGTCGAAGAATCCTGGTTTCTGAGTTCAGTTCACAGAGGCCTTAGTCATCATGACTAACTGAGGGAATAGAAGAATAATATAAGCAATTGATACTGGGTTATTTGACTGAATCCCAAACTAAAAAATGTAAATAGCAACAAGCTAGGACTAACAAGTCTGCGGGAGCTGGCAAGAAGTCCTGTGACGGTCGAGGCCTTCTATTTCTGCCTCTGACTGTAGAATAAAAGTTACTTGCTTGCCTTTGGGGATTCTGTATAGTTCAGTTTTATATATTGATCAGTGTTTTTAAATGCTTTTAAGGCTTTTAGACCAGGTGTTATTTGAGGAGTCAGTTTCTCTGGTCCTTTGTGAGCTGATACTGCGCTAGGGTATTACTGAGTGACTGACAGGGCATGGTTCTGGTTTTCTCACTCTCACTTTTTATTTAATGCAAAGAAGTGAAAGAGAGGAAATACAGAAAAATACATGTATCATTTTTTTTAATTTTGTATAATTATTTCTAAATCTCCTTGCCTTTTTTTTTTCTTTCCTAATGCCACCATAGAAACTGCAGTCTGTTTATGAGGAAATTGAATTAACTTTTCTGAAAATTATGTTCTGGCATTAATTTTTATTTGGCTTTTATTTTTTAGTGGACTCTGCATAATTTGCAAAAATCTACCAATTCTTAGTTGACTTCTATTACCTTTTGAAAGTTGGGGGTTTTTAAAGTGTGCACTACACGTTATTTCTTAGGGATATAACCTGACATCTCTGGTAGCTACTCAGACAGTCTCAAAGCACTTTCTAGATGACATAATTGATACATCATATAAAGAACCAAAAAGAATGAAGCTGCTCAGTGACTCACTACGCCACTATGTGATAGTTTAGGACAGGAAGTGTGGAATAACTATGTGCAGCTGGATCTACAGGATGAAATTAAATAGACAGGAAATACTTAACCAAGCTGGAATTTAACCGCATCCAAAGTGGAATTTGATGTGGAAACTAGCACCTTTAATTATATGACTTCTTTTTCAAAAGAACCCTTATGATCGTATGTGGCCGCAATCTTAATTTTCTTGTGTTGACACTGAAATTCAGTCATTGATTGAACCAAATTTTACTTCTCTTGTGAGAAGGTCAGGATCCTAATTGTCTTTATTATACATCCTCCTTCTGTGCAGTATTTAATTGCTGAATGGAGGCGCATTTATGATTTTCCAGGATCGAATTATCTATCAATAGTGATTGATTTTATTTTTGCCATTTAACAAAAGAGTTAGAACTATCCCCCCTCCATTTCTTCTGTTGTTTTACTACAATTGCAGAGTGTGGAGAGAGGACTGACTTGGGTCAGTATTACCTGAGTATTCATGAAGTAAAAACACAATCAAAACTCTTCTGTCTCTCCTCTCTTTCCCTGGAACCTTCTCTATAATCTGTCATGCAAACTTAACTTTTACTTTTTTCATCCTATTATTGTAGTGCCTTGGAACCTTAGTGACAGAGCCAACCCCTGTTGGGGTGCTACTCAAAGAAATATTTCCTGTTATAGAGCGTGCAGTACGAAAAGCACATGGAAATAAGAACGTAGTGGTGATGTTGGTCTGAGTATCCCAGAATCTCCGGTGCTAAAAGTTTTACAGTGGACATGGAAAAGCAGAGGCCTATGGAAGCACTTTACTTGCTTGTGAGACAGAATGAGATAAAAGCAGATAGCTAATTGTTTCAAAAGTGAAGTAGCAAGTGGTGAGTGCTCACAGATAATATGATTTAAGATGGGTATGAAATCCTGGAAGAGGAGCCGGCACTGAATACTTGATGCAGTCAAGGAGGAGATGAATGGAAAGTGATCTGATTAGATATAGACTGGAAATTATTTCTTTTTCGAGGTCAGTTGGAATAAGGTGATGTCTGCTCAGTTTAAGCTGTGTGACTAAAAAGTGAAGGAAATATTATGCAGAACCTATTAGGAGAATTGCAGTCCTAAAAAAGATTTGAATTGTGAATGTGGTTTGAAAACGTGGGTCTCGGCTTGGACAGAATAAGTCAGGACTCGAACAAAGAGAGAAAGGTCCTTCCACCATCAGCTTAAATATGTGTTTGGTAATGATTACCTGGAAATAGACTAGAGCTAGAGGCAGTGTAAAGATGTGTTAAACCAACCTCTAGAACCACGTTCGGTGACATTGAGGAGGATTTTCCAAAACATACACTGAAGGAGTTGCTAGAGAGATAAAAGCATCAAAAAAGGGAAAAGATATGAAAGTCAAGAGTAAAAGAGCACTTCAGAAAGAAGAACGTGATCAATTCTACTATAAGGTACTAACAGGTACTTAAGTTTTCAGAGTTGGGAAGAATTTTTTAGAGACTTTGATTATGCCTTGGTGATGCAAACTTGCATCAAAGATTTACTATAGCATAAAAGGAGGGGAAAGTCAATTTCAGTTGGAAGTTGATGGGCTGTATTATGGGAAACCAGTGCAATAGCCAGAAAGATAAGACAGGGAACTTGGAAAGAATCAAGGGCCATTATCAGTGGATGAAATGGCAGGATGATGTAATGAGCTGTTATTTTTATCATATTTTTATCATCTAAATCTAATCCTCATGAACTACAGCATAAATTATAGAATGTGCTACTTGAAAATTAGATACCTTTGTCATAGTTTCTTTTCTATTGTCTCACCTTCTATACCCATCCTTCCCTTTTCCTTGTTAAAACAGTTGGCAAACCTTTAGCTTGCGAAGTTGCACATTATGTCATTGGTACATTGAGGCACATGTATCAGCACAGTTCATAAATGGAAGCAGCTGGTTTCCTCTGCACTTAAGAGAATGTACAAACACACAACCAAGATCTTCAAATCCTCTGTATGCTTTGGATACAATTCCTATCCTGAAAAGCCATGCTGTGATTTCAATTAGTGCAGATGTGCACCGAGCCACCTTATTGGCTCAGAAAAGAATTCTTTTGTTTCAACACTTGAACTGCTAGATCTGGTTAGTGTTACCAAATGAAAAAAAAATAACATCACACCTATGGTATTAGTCTTATACTCCAGTATCTGAAAAAGCCTTGGCAGGGGAAAAAAAATGTTATCATCTCATAGGGAAAAGCTGAATTCATACACAGGAACTGCAGGATTACTTCGACATTTTACTAGTCCCCTGTAACACCAGCAAGTCCCATAAATGCCTAATGGAAAAACAGCAGAAAATGAGATCTGCAGCAGGCCTTTAGAGATCAAATTTATGTTGCTGAACACTTTTTTCAGGTCAGGTTTAAAGGTCAAAAGAAAGTGGATAGATTAAATTTGCTGATTTTGCCAACTTTAAAGGCCCCTTTTTAGAGGTTTTCTGTTTCTGTGGGAAGCCCCAATATGCTTTTGGATAGTTTTGTGCAAAAACTGAAATGTATAGAATCTTTACTGTATTTTTCTCATGTGAGAAGGGCACTTGCGTAACAATCCTTAGTTATCCCCAGTGTGCCCTTGAGCAGCATCTGATTTAGATCCAAGGTATGTTATCATCTTGAAGTAATTAATGCTTCCTATTAATAAAGTTTTTAGTGTATATTCATTTCATATGCAGACTAAGACTCATCTATCACAGGGCCAGCTGTGACACCACGGTGACAAAAATAGTTACCCCAATTCATTTTCACACTTGTGTTAAAATTTATCTCCCTGTTTCTCACACAATATTTTTCCCTTCTGTATCTCCAAGCAGAAGAGTATCCCAGTAAGCATTGCTAGCTTTTACACTCTGTGCTCCCTTAAATGTGAATAGAATCAAACTATAATATCCTCATTTGAGAAGCAAGAAAGTGGAATACAAAAATATACCACAAAGTACATTCTAGATCATCAGTCTCTGCAAACACTAGTAGAAAAAATGAATGACTGGGAGCAGGAGGATGACTGTTAGGCAATATCTTCAGAAGCCTAAGTAATTGGGGCATAATGCCAACATTGTCATTTTTAGAAACAAAGCACTCTCTTTTCTACAGGGTAGTAATACTACACAAAGACAAGCTGAATTAGAAGCTTAGTTTCTGTACATGAAGCAGTGGAGAACAAACAGCATGTTTGTATTACCTGTATTTTGATTCATGGTTTTATTTATATAGAGTTATTTTGTTGGTCTTTGAATGTTTTGAGTAATTCAGTGAAAGATCATTCAATATTAGCTCAATGTCAAATCTTAATACTTCCCAATTAAAAAAATTTGGACCTATCCTCCTCACTGTGCCCCCTTAGGAAAATCTTGAATGTGTAGCAACTGAAGTTGTTCTCTCAGTGTATATAAGTACTTTTAAATCACCATGCTTAAATTCATAGCAATCATTCACTCAGGCTTTTAGAAAATTATTTTGAATTGCTCCTTTTTTTTTAACTTTCTAGTGGATACTTTTCTACTATGTGATGATTTTTAGGGCATGAGGCTTTCGGAATAGTTCAAAATTTTATTAATACAGAATTCATCAGAGACAACTGTGTTGACTTTCAACCGTGTGTTTCCTTTATACTTTTTAACATTAATTATGTCTTTGGAATGGAGGAATTAAGTGATATCTTTAAGTACAGGTTTACCAGTATCTCCATAGTTTGAAGTACATTATTAGACACTCGTTTAGGAAAAGCTTTTCTTTCGATATAAAACTATAAATACTGAAGAATCTTATTCTTACAGTTTAGTTCTTTAGCAAAGCTTCTGCTGGAATTTGAAGAGCTGGCTGCGATGAGATCTTTGTGTCTTGCATGTAGTCCGGTGGGAGGTTTTGGTGTTTAAACTCAGCTGCTAGTTATGATGATTTTCAAAGTCAGCCAAAGTGGACATGATAATTCCAGTTTCAGTGCTAACTGAAAAATTTACTGAAATGTGAGCCCAAATATCCAAGCACTTTTAGTCTGATATAGCTGTCTTTTACAATTGCAAACACCGAAGATTGTCTGACCAGATATGGACCTTGCTGAACTGAATGAAATAAAACTTAAGGCTTGGATTTCAGCTTGGGAACAACTTATCACAAAACGTGCACAAGCTCAGGGTAAATTTGAAAATTCTCCTTTCAGAATGGAGCTGATGGGACAAATTTTAATAAAATTGGATACATCTGCAGTGGTATCATATATCAACCGAGAGGCAGACAAAAGAAGTAGGAATTTATTGGAGGAATCCATCTGACTTTTCTTGTGGGCAGAATTACATCTGGCATTTGTGAGGGTGTGCCATTTCCCAGATCTTCACAGTATGTTGGCAGAGTATTTTAACAGGCTTGGATGTTCATTTGGGAGAGCATGATCTCTGAATAGATACATAATTCACTGTAGCAAAACCAAGGTACAAATCATCCTCAGAACAGACTTTTGCCATAAGAAGAATATCTAAAGGCAAATACAAATTTGTAACAGGCAGTCAGAAAAGCAGACAAAGTATTACTGTATCAAAATGCCAGACATTCAGAGATGTTTTATAAAAGTTTAATTTTTCAAACAGCTCCTTGTCATTTGTATCCTCTTCTCAGAACATAGAATGATTATGATGTTAATTGTGGAAAATTGCTAGTCATCAGTGCTATTAAATATCTAAATTCTAAAATGCTTCATACAGTCTTGAAATTGTTGAATATTTTCCAAGGACTGTTATTCACAGTGAATATTCTGAAGTTCGTTTGCTCTGAGATTACAGTGGACAGGAATATGGCAGGGTACGTGAGATACAAGCGATCATCATTGCAGAGAGTAGATGCCAGAAAAGCAACTTCATGAGAAGACTTCTGCAAGTCCTGTGCATATGAATGCAGGTTGTGAGGAGTAAATAGGTTCAGAAGACACCTCAGTCCCTGTTTCTTACGCATATGCCAAAGTACTGCCGTGCTGCAACCCATTCTCTGAAATCTGCTTTTTCAGCAGCCCTAACCATACCATGGTATTACTCAGAGGTTATGTATGTGTTCCTCGGCTTCAGTACTGTTGGATTTACAAAGTTAAGTGCACAGCTTCACAGGTCTGAGGCGCTCATTCAAGGAAGAGTCACGTAATTTCTCTGCTTCTAGACAAGCCCAGGGCTGCAGTTTCTAATAAGTAACAGTAATTACCTCTGGCTAAACCTAGCCAGAGTTGGGTGACATAAACATACCGTCCTATGTTTCTGTATATCTATTTTAAGCTAGGAAGGTGTGGATGAAGCAGACAACTGGTTCTAGTTCAAACTGTAAGAAATCAGTTGGGTGCTGGCAATAAAAAATCTTTACTCTCTTTGTTGGCTGTTAAGTGTCTGAAGTACTCATTTGGTCAAGCTAGAGCCTAAAACCTAAGCTAAATCATCATATTCAGAGTACGTTCTTTCTGTTGGAGCAGTTTTGTCTGTTTTGGTGCCCAGAAGGGAAAGGTGCCATCAGACTGAATGTCAGGAAAGGCAATTTCTAAACTCAAGTTCAGCAAACATTACAAAGTCAGAACCAGTTTCACTGTTGGCACAGTGGTGCTCATTTGCAAAAGCTATTGTAAAGCTTATGCCAGCAAGAAATTTATTCTCTTCACGTTTCAGTTTTGTGCCCTGGTGACTGATTAAAAAAATAATCTTTTTTTTTTTTTAAGTCTTGGTGCTTCATAGCATCCATGGAGAACAGGTATATGGACAGGCATATTAAGGATCAAGTTTACCTTCACAGGAGCCACTATCCTACAATAAACAATTTTTCAACGAGTGTCATTCGCAACTTTTGTGAAAATCTATTGGTGTCTGTTTATGGTATGGAGCAACTGTGCTGATTGAGCTCAGAGCTGGAGGAGTTTTGCTGTAGAACTGCAGGAAGAGCTGAATGTGCCTCCGTGGTACTTTCACCTGAGTGACAAGTGAGAAAGAATACCTCTCCAGCCTGCCTGGTGGCTGCTTGGCTATGGAAACAATAAGCAATCAATCCATTTGTTTGTGGATCCTGTTTAAATTTTTGATGAGGACGGGTAATATTTTATAAACCAGTTATTTCCAGTTATAAATTTTTTTGCATTGAGTTTCACGGAGTAAGATTTCCCTGCTACAGAAATATAGAACATAAAAGGAAAAGGAGTGAAAGGCAGTTTGTGCTTCAAATTAGTACATTTAAAGTGAACAAAGCCATCCATTGTGTTGCTTTCGTGTCACTGTTGTTAGATATTAATTTGATAAGGACAGAGTATGTTAAAATGGAGACTGGAAAAAAATGTTGAACCTTTTTTTTTCCTGACTGCTTTATCATACATTATAATGTTTATTGTTGAGATTAAGTACTCTCTATTCAAGCAGTAACAAGTTTCATAGTGGAACAAAAGTAAGCAGCACTCACGAAATTCATTTTAACAAAAAGTGTGAACAGAAAGATATGAAAACTATTGATTATGTTGTCTGTGCTGACATACAAACAAAGTGATAACTGTTCACATCTATAAAAGTTGAAGAATGGCAATGTCAGATTGTGCAAAGATTAACATAAGAATCTGACATCTTTGGTGAAAATTTATAATTACATTTGACGCTTTGGTAGAGATTGGAATGAGGGTGGAATCTTGTCAAGTAATTTTTTTTTGTTGTTCATGTCATTACCAACTACTTAACCCTTTGATTAACAACAATTATTACTATGGATAAATACGACTATTGGTGAGGGGAATGCATTGTCCTGTGATTTATAGCAGTATTCAAACATCTGTTTCAGAAGGGAGCTGCTTAAGCTTAATTTTGTTCTGCAGAAGATGTTCGAAGTAGCGTCAAGTAGATACTGCTCTCCAGGGGAGGTTTTGTGAAAATAGCTGATGTGTGTCTCCACTGTCCTTCTTGAAGAAAATTCAAGCTCTAAGTATCAGAAAGTTGCAGAAATGTGAAATATTCATCCATGGCTTCTGAACTCTGGTTTGGAGGTATCATCATTGCTTTCTTTTCCTGTTATTTGTAGAAGTGTTCGATACCGCTCTGCCAGTGTTTGGTTTCTTACTAGACTCCTGACTGGGTTGGACCATAGATCTTGGTGAGCCATTGCAGGGACAGGAGTAAAGAGAAAATCCTTGATTTCCATGGTTAGCTGTTTTGAAGAGAGAGCAAGCTCCAATAAATACTGAATCATTGGGCATTCCCATAAATGAAGGCATGTCATTGATACAGATGCATACAAATATATCAAAAACTTGAGTCAGAGGCTTTCCGTGTTTGCTTTGAAGAATGCATGCTGCATTTTACTTCGACATGGACCAATAATTTTCATTCCCTACAATGAGGTTATTTATTATACAGTTCCAAAATATTCTAGTTTGGCTGTTTAAAAAGTAGAAATGATGTTTATTTAGCATAAGGAATGGATTTAAACTCTCAGAACTGAGGAGGTGATTTTGAGATATCCCAACTTCCCTTTCTTATAAAAGAACTAAAACATGAGCTTAAATGCTGATTTTAAAAGGAGTGCTTTTTCATTTATCTTTATTTATACGTGTCCAATATGTCAAAGTTATTCATTGATATTCTAATCTAGAAAATCATGGTTATAGTGTATAAATAAGCACACAAGTTAACAATGTTAAATACGTTATGATAGCTTTAGTATCTGTTTTTCTTATTCTCTCTGTTTTCAGGGACACAAATTGGATGGCCAGAGATTCAAGTAAAGGGCAAAGAAGAACAGGGAACATTTTTTCATAATTAATATTCTCGTAGCAGAGCTCGTTTCTGTCCAAAGGACTGTCTACATATAAGGCTGTAGGCATTATTAAGATCTCATTGACTTCATAATTTTGAATTCAGGGAAGCTCCAAGTGAAGTTGAAGGGCCACAGGAGGACCTTAACCTCTAAGGTGTTATTCAGCTCCTAATGCATTCACGTGGTTCATTTGCAAAGAGTATACGTTTTGTGATGTTTATTTCAGGGTAAATTAGCTAATTTCTGACATGCTTTGTGTAGAGGTATATGCAGTATCTGGGATGCTCTGTTCTGAAGTACTCTTAGAAGCTGACAGAACATCGGAGGCTATATACTTTGTCCACAGTTTTTGTCCGTATTTTTCAAATACACACAAATCTAATATATCATAGAGTTCTAAAATAATTCAGGTTGGAATGGACCGCCAGAGGTTTGTTAGAGCAAATTCAAAGTTTACGCAGTTGCATTATGTTCAGTCATTTTGACTATTTCTAAGGATATTCTAATGTTTGACCCCTGTTGTGAAAATTCTTTTTCCATTTGGAATTTCTTCAAACATTATAAAACTCGTGCGTTTCAAAACCCATTTGCTTGAATCATATAATTGCAAATACAAGTTTTTAAGAACATGAACTCATATAAATCTCTCTTCCTTCTCCCTGTACACTTCAACATTTTGAGAATAAGAAAATTTAATTAAAGCAGACAAACTAATTTGGGAACTGACAAATAGGAGAAATGTTGGTTCAGGCTGATCTTCGAAAACCAGAATTGCCATGTTGGAAATATCTCCTTGAATGTAACTTTGTTTCCATAAAGTACCAGTTTTGGAGGCTTCAGTGAGTCCAAAGAAGTCACTAATTACCAGTTACCAGTGATTTGCTTAATTGTTATTTGGATTCTGCTTTGTTGTTCTTAATCTGTAAATTGATTTGGAACTATAAATTCTCATTTACATGAGAGTTTATGAAATCCCTTTGTCTGTCATACGTTAAGTAGAAAATACTGCCCATAAATTTCTACTGTTGCAGAAAAAAGGTGTAACATTGCACAGTATTCTTAAAATCAGCAGCATGTAATCCTACCATCCAAAATTACATCACGATGTCTATATGTGAGCAGCCCCGTTCAGTATTTCCTGAATTCCATTTTGCAGACACTAGTGTTTTTCGTGGAAAATCTGTGATTTGCAAGTGTCCCTATCAGAAGCTGTACGTCACGTGGACAGTTAGTGCTAAACACACCGTACCATCTGTGGAAGGGACCAGTACCCCTTTGAACTTGGATACCTACTTATGACGGCTGAGAAGCTGCATTGGGTACATTATACTCCTAAGGTGGCTAAAGGGGCATTGTCACAGGCCACACTTTTATTAGGGAACAGTAGGTATTTGCTTACTAAGTTTCAGGGGTTTCCTCTTCTCAAAAGCGTTTTACTTGAAAACTCAGAGGTATTCTGCATCAGGAAAGGTTAGTTCTCTGAAAAAATGTTTGTTCAGTCCTATTTTCTGTATCTGTACTCTGATTTTCTGTGAAGGTGGGCAAATAGTATGACAGGAGTGCAGTCATTTTCAAGTAGAGAAGTATGGAAAATATTCAGTAGAAAATTAAAACTTATTTAGAACATCCAAGCATCTTGAATGGCATTGCGAATTGAAGCCCTTACTGAAACCCGCTACTCTAACAATAATATGACATTACAGAAAATAGTGTCTTAGCAGAGAAATTTCCCCTCAGGTTGTAAGTTCTGGGAGTAAAAGACTAACACTACCCTCCCTGGTTACAATAGTGGTTCTGCTATTAAAAGTATGTTTCTGAGGTGTGAGCTCATGAGTTCATTAAAAACAGGAACTTAATCTAAGTATTATTTGGCTCTAAAAAGATAATAGTCGGGGTATTTCCCCCCCCGCCCCTTGAATTTGAAGAAAGTACTCGTTCAGACTATAATAATTAATGCCAAGCACTTACGTAGCTTGTTGTATTCAGTGTTCTACAGACAATTATTGTTACCCAAATTAATTTAAGTGAAAATATCTTTGTTTAGAGTTTAGTAATTACCCACATTTCAACTATATTTCTTAATAATTATTAGAATTAGCATAGGTCCTGACCCTCATTTATTTGTGTGTTCAGAAACAAAGTCATGCAACAGTCTTTATATAACGAAAATTAAAAGGCCAAGCAATAACACTAATGTTCTTTTAAATAATTAATTTTAATGTGTGAAAGTGTGAGCAATAAATGTTTTATTGTGAACCCTGATGTGGTAATTAATCCAAGTGATTAGGACCTAATTGCATGTTCATAGTAAATGTTATGTTTGCTGTGGAAGAAGTTTTTTTGGAATTGTAGTTCTGGGGTTAAAGTTGTGAGAAGAGTGATATTTAGAAGGAAATGTTAATGCACTTACTCTTAAACTTGGTAAGCCAGATATTGAAAGAAATACATCCTTTAGTATTTTGCCAATTACTTTTTTAGTTCTTCAGAGCATTTTATTTCACTGTGCACTTAATTTTGTGCAATAGTCGTGCTTATACATTAAATTAAATAAATCACAAGGATACGTACACTGTTTAGAATCCAAATACCTTGGGGAGCATGAGAGGGTATTTTGGTTTATTAATCATTGACACGTTAATTTGCAAATAGCAAAAGACCTATTATCCCATAAAACTTGTCATTACTTTAATGCAAAGAATAAGTCATCCTGTGAACAATGTTAGTTTCAGGTGTACTGGTTGTGCTTTGGATAGCCCTATTGCAGGCCAAATTAATTCACATCTCCACTGAAGCTTTAGAGCTGCTCTGGATTTTTGCAGATATAATTTATGGAGTTTGGATCCTTGGGTTTTTATGTTGTTTTTTTTTTTTTTTTCCCCAGCAAAATTACATTTTGTAAATATACTGTATGCTTCTGTGGTGCTGTATAGACCTCTGTTTTGCCCTTGGTGTGCCAGCTTTACTTAAACAGACTCTGTTAAAGGATGAGTTAGCATTTCAATAGTGCAATAAGCTTCAGAAATCTTTTGTGTTACCTCTTGATCATGTCTTTTTTTCTCTTCATACCTACCATGCTACAGTATCAGCATAGTCTTTCTGATGATATGATCTTTATTAGGGAAATAATACGCTCTTTCTTTGGGGCTCTTGAAATATGTTCTAACGATGATGGTAATGACTTTGATTAATATTTAATCCCCGTGCTGCTATGTTCTTATAATTTACAAGATCTCAAAGGTAGCCGGGGGGAGGGAAGAAAGGTTTCTGCTTAAGTGTTTCAGTATGAGAGTGCTTAGGGAAAAACATACCTATGTTTTATTATACCTTATAACTGTTTTCTAACCTGAATTTAAGTGAAACCTTTCATAGCATTGACGACGTTGTTGACAGGGAAATCCGTAAGGTATAGAAATCATGCTGGAGTTGACTTATAGTTCATAGCATTGGACTCATTCCTGTATCTGCTTATATTGCATAACGGCCGTGTTCCTCTGCATCACCTGGGAATCCTGACACTCTGAGGGCACAGCTATAGCAGTATATATACTAGTATAGAGCAAGAAGTTGGTGAGGATTTTTTTTCCCTTTTTTTGTGAGCAGGGCAACTAATATTTATGAATACAGGAGGGAAAGCCCAAAATTTGTGTCCCCCTCCACTCCAAAAGTCACAATAGTTGTGTGCATAGCCACATAACCAAAAAGTCTCTTGCATGTACACAGCAGAAGAATTTGTATGATATTCAGGCCATGGAATATTAAAGACAAATCCTTAAGTAAGCACTATTGATAAGCAAGCTTTGAACGGTTCTCCACAAGACTTTATACAATCATATCAAATAATCTGCTTTTTTACAAGGTCTTTTGACGCACAGTCAAAAGATCAGTGAGGATTGTCTACTAATACACCAATGGTCAGTTGTTGTTTCTGTCTTTGAGGGTTTTACCTGTGTTTATAAAATTAACTATTGTGCTGGTATAAGCTCATTTAATTAAAAGGGTACTCCTGTTTGTTCTCTTCTTGTTCAAGGCTATTTGAATAAGCAAGGAATAGGCTTGTTTTAAATGTTTGCTTATAGAGCTTTCAAACTAAGGATTAACTGTCTAGAGAATTAGAAATTCTCTATGCATTTGTAGTTACATAGATTCTCTCAATTTGCTAATATACTGTAAATATTATGTACACACCAAACTTGAATGAATTCAACATATGGTTGATGTTTACATAATTAATGAGATGCCAAATTATATTAATGTAACTAGCCATACAGAAAAAAGCAAATATTGCACAATCATCAAGGGCCTAAATTAACCATACCTTATTCTTTATTTCCCGAAATGCTCATTTGCCAAAACAGAGACCCTGGGATTGTGCTCAAAATTGTGGAAATTAAGATTGAAAATCAGTTATCTTGTTGTTCCAAACTTCATAAATAATATAATTACCAATTTTTAGACTTCTGGTTATTGTTTCATTAAACAACAGTTGGTATTTCTGAGTCTGCTCTTTGGTCTAAACACAACATTATCCTCATATTAATAGATGGGTTAGGCAAATCTAATTTTGACAAAGAGTTGTTTTAGAAGGATGAAGGGTGAAAGAAACAGTTTCTCTCTTTAATCAACAATTTAACAAATATTTTAAGATGCATTACTTTCTCAGTAAGGATTAAATTGGTTTTCAATGAAGAAAAATCATAGCAAAGTGGTTTTGGGATACTAGGAGAAAAGAAGAAAAGTGGCTTGTTCTTTATCATAGCGTGTTTGATTTGCAGCTTATATTTTATTGATGGTAATGCCCTGTACTTTATAATACCTTTCAACGCAGAATTTCAGTCATTTCAGTAATGTTAAGTAATTAAACCTCCCACTGGTTCTGCCAATGGAGGTGTATTTATCATTATAAATATTTTGCAAGTGGGTAAACAGAGTCAAAAAAGGTTGAATTACTTTAATCAAAGTAATAAAACCTCTAGGCTCCTGTCTCCCAGATGATGTTTAATACTTACTCTAAAATTCTGTTATAAATTCAGTATAAATAAAAATAGACGTCTCTCTCCCTGAGCTTAATAATCTCACATAAAACTGTGTGCTGAAATTTAGAGAGAATATAGCGATTTATTTTTTTTTCTTCCTCACAGAGGGGCAGACTTTAGGGAGCTACGTCAAACCATCATTTTAAGATCTTAATTCATCTTGCCAAAATGAGCTTAACTAACTTTGTAGTTTCCAGGGAAATAGGAGAATTTTTTATTTGTGACATTTCCCTACACCAAAACCAGGCATATTACTGTTCTCTCACACATGTGTGTACACCTCCACCTCATTGTTAAAGTTCTCATCTATACACTCTGCGAGTATACATCTCGTAAGTAAAGTCACACAATTATTTTGTCCTAAATAGGGCGTGGAAGACCTTCCTGGAGGGTGCTTAATTTAATCAATAGCGATCAGAATTGAAAAAGATTTCCAAATTGTTTAAAACTAAAAGGAAATTGCTAATATATGCATAAAATAATTATTTTCTTTAACATATAATGTCAAATATTGGAGGTTTTCTGCTACTGTTGTAATCTGATAGATACTAATATGGCAGCAATCAGGGTTCACTTCAGCAACAAAGAAGCTGTTCAAGCCTGAAAGCAATCCTCTCCTCCTGACATGTTGGCACCATCATAGAGGAAAATGTCACGGTCAATATAAGCACATTTACTGACAGTTAGGTTTTTTCCTATGTTACTGAAAACTGTTTGAAACTTGGCTTTTATGAAAAACAGAAACACTGGCCACTCAGAATGATAAAACAATAGTTTACAGCTTAGTCATTTTCCAGTTATAAAGCAATACTTTCATAAAAATAAACAATGCATACAGGAACAAGCCAAAACAATTACTCAGAGAAATTGTTGCATTCTTGCTGTCTTTGCTTTCTGATTTAAAACAACTGTCTCCAGTAGGAACTGGAAAAAAAGCGGCACATTTTGTTTCATTAAGTAACCACTTGCTGATCACTACAAGATAAAATATAGTTCCAAAATGCAATTGATACCGTGTAGATACTTTCTAAGTTCCTAAATGACCTATTACATGAAGAACAGGTACATAGATTAAAATAACGTTCATGTATTTCGCCAATTTACAGACTGAACATTTCCCAAGTGGATAGTTATGTAGAGCTTTTGTCCTTCCTAGAGAAAGTAAAAAATGACTTAAAGCACAAGCACCTTCATTAATAAAGGTCATGTTGTTTATTTAAGTTGTGGGGGTTTGTTAATTATTTCTGGGGTTTTTTTCCACATCCTGAGTATTTTAATATCTCTATCATTTGATCCTGTTCTGTCATATCTCAGTAAGGAAAATAATTTAACAAATAATTTCAAGTAGGAGCGGGTTGCAAGTGTAAATGTTCAAAACTCAGAGGAAGAGGTAAGGGGTCAGTAAGTCTGCTGACTTGGCAGTGTTGCACATTCCAAGTATTGTGCTCAGATATTTCAGTGTTAGAGATAGTTTTTAAATTGTTCCCTGCTCTTTTAAACTCACATAAATACTAAGACAGATGAAGAGCTTTTGCTGTAACATTCCAAGAAGATTCCTTCTGGTTCCTGTTCTGAAGGAAGATTATTTCATTGCCTTGTCTCATGGTGGGTGGGACACAGACCGAACCCAATCTGCACTCCGTGTGGTTCAGAGGTTAGAAGGCAAAAGTCTTTAAGTCTCTTCTGGTTGGAAGAGCACCTGGAAGCCTTGTGTAATTTTTTCTGTCTGTAGCAGTTACCTAGTGGTTCGGTTCTCCATCCCAAGGATTGCCATGTGTTGCAGCTTCATTGCTTCCAAGCTTTGATACTCCTGCTAGACTGCAGCAGCTGAGACTGATGGCAGAGCGGAGATGAGGGAAGCCTCTTCTGCCCAAGTGGGTGGCTCGAAGTTCTCTTTGTGTACAGAATATGGGAAATTTAACCAGGGCCAAAAGCTCTGACTTGGTTATGTCTGTCGCTTAACAGAGCAAGCTCTTTTGGCACCTTAGCAGTCTCACTCTCTCACTGGAACTGCCAGCTTACTTGAAGTTAGATGATTTCTGTAGGGCTTTACTGAATCACAGTATTTATCAGGACTGTCACTACGTAACTGTCAAACTTTCTATGTGCCTGAAAAATACCACCCTTTAGATGGATGAGGGAGTGATGTCGTCATAATCGCTTTTTTATGTAAATGCTTGCTATAAAATACTTTTGGATTAAATGATGTGTTCCTTTCATGTTGGCAGAATATAATTTGTCTTAAATGGCAGCAGACTGTTGTATATGTGTTTCTGAAAGTTAAATATTTTGATTCACATTTGCGATTTATTGATTTGCATTGTTACCAAATGGCATTTCAAAATCAGCTCGGAATACCATGGTTCAAAATCCTGTCACGCATATGATAAAATTATTTTCACGTAACCCACTCTGCAAATGGGAGTGGCAAGAAAAGAGGAGGAGCTAGAAAGAAGAGAGGGCAAATGCATTTTAGGGGGTAGTTGGTTTGAAAACAATCCTAATTTTTATTATCTCTGTATGTTCTTATGCAAATATTGCTTCTGTGCTATTAAACAATAATAAATCCAAAATTGCAAAGCTGTTGTTACCATCTCAGCCTAAATTTGTCTAAATGTACACAGGGTCACAGATTTTAGTTTTGGCTTTAAGGAAATATTCACTGGCTTAAAAAAAAAAAATCTTGATCCTCATTGTGCAAACATTACATGTGTGTAATCCAGATGAATTCAGTGCAAGCATGTTATTTCATGGGAACAAATGATGGCAAGATTTCTCAGTTTGGACAGAACACCTTATGTAGAATTACTTTCACCAAAGCCAGAGTTGTTCATGTTTCATGAGATCCTTCAACACTCTGTTTCTGTGCTGCTGACACTTTTGACACCCTTAATTTGCTGCCCTCATGTTTGTCATTCTGTATGAGCTTAGTCTAGGTCAGAAGAAGCCTTATGGGTCTGTGTGTGATAAAAATGAGAGAGATGACTTGCAAAGACCAATTGCTTGTACGTAAACCCACCAGATCCTTCCAATAATGCTAGTGTCTAAAAAAAAAAAAGAGTTTAAAAGACTATCCTGAACTCGCAGTACCTTGGCATATTTTAAAAGGTGCATCAAAAATTTCTGAATATTGTAAAAGCAATTTTACAAGCAAGAGCAAGATTAATATGATATTCTCTCTTGACTTTGTCTGTTGTGCATCTTAATATTGAATTTTAAAAGCTCTTAAGTTACAAACAAGCTACTGTATCTCCCATAGACATGTGTCTGCAATGCACAAATGTGTTTTTCTTATTTCTTCTTTTTGTTTCTCTTCCTCCCACAAGGGAAATATTTGTCTCCACCAAAGGACTGTATTTAAACAGAAGGACTGCTTACAGTGCATAAGAAAAGTATCGTTGTGTTTTGCGTGTGTGTCCATAGAAGCATGCATATAAATAATTCAGTCTACCATCCTATTTTCCTGGTGTATGTATGAGTTCAGCCTTGCTCTCTGGCTTGTGGTACAATGGTACCTTCCTCCTGGCATAGAAAAGAGGCTCATTACATTTTGAGCAGCAGAAAATAGGGGCACATCATGAAGCTGTAGCATCTGGTATACTCAGTCTCAATCAGTGCATGCCAAAGAAATACTGCGTGCTGCTAGTATGTCTGATAGCCTTTAATGTTTAATAGGTTTTCATAGTACAATATTGCTGCCTTTCACTTTCTTTGACTGCGCTGTCTAGTTATCATATGTCCTTGTATGTACAGCATCCTTTCACAGAGATAGATACCTACACAGTAATTTAATTTCGTGCATATAAACACAACATAAGTTTCCCAGGCTTTGGAATTTCTGTACATTACCTAAGTGTCTCATCTTTTCATTACAGATAGGTTTTTTTCATAGTTGTTTTAAGGTACCTTTGGGTTTTGAGGGTAAAAAGGTTCTCAAAACCCTCAGAAGTAGAGGTGTGTAGGTGGGTATAGAATATCTTCTGAGAGGCCTCTTATCTTCTTGTTAGTGGGTATAGGACTGCTTACTAGTGAAATACAAAGTCTTTTATACCAGTGATACGGAGCTATGCTTATTCTCACACTCAAAGCTAATGTTGGCTACCAGTTAATTCTTAGAGTAGGCAGGAGTGGTTGACTTAGACGTTCCTTTTTATGCGTCTGTCTGGACAAAATGCAGTGGCGGCTGCAAGAGCGTGTGGGCTGTGATTCTGAGGAACCACGGAGTGACTTTGTTGTGAATCCCAGTGAGACAGAAGAAAACCTGTTTGGTTTAGGGGAGTTCACTCCCGTTCAGAATTGTAGCATGCTGCAATAGTGTGGTCTGTGGTTTACCTAGTTGTAAATCAAACTTAGGAAGCTTTGTTCCTGTAACTATACTGGCCATAGCTGTAATTGGAATTCCACTAAAAATAGAGACAAACTCAATTTAAATACTTAACGGGGTGTGGGGGGATGTCTAATTAGGTTTCTTTAAACCCGGATCTGTTCAGTTCAGATTTTATGCATTTTCTTCGTACTTTGTTAATTCCATTGTGTGAATTCTGCTGCTACTTTTTTTTCAGTATTGCTACAACATTTCTTTTGCAAAGAAATGTTATATTTGGCAAAGTTTTAACAAGAGCTCTCATACACACAGCTCCTAATTTCTAGATGTTTTAATGTCAAAGAGTTATTTAAATGAAAATATAAAAAACTCTTGGAAGACTGCAATTAAATGGCAGAAGTGATTTTTAGGAAACCCAGAAGACAGAGCTGTAGCCTTTGAGAGTTCCTGGCCTTTACTTTGCAGGATCTGAAAAGCAAGCTCTCCTATCTGCATCTCAGTACTTTTATGTTGCCTTTCCAAGGAAAAGGGAGTTGGATGCAGGCCTGAGTTAGATCTCATGGGGATAGCGTTCTGTACCTTAAATTACAATCAGATGTATTTTAGTTCAGATGAAGTTTTCAGCCTGAAATTGGTAAGAAGCCTAATTATTTGACCAGGTTACTATTTACTATAGCAATCTGTGATTTATCCACAGCTGGCAACACGTTAGCCTTGAAAGGTTTTTGTGTTTGAAACAGTTTTTAAAAAATCCAACTCGGTTCATTAAACGAAAAACTAAAAGATGGTAGAGATTGCTATGGAGACGAGATGTTATATAAACTGTTCATTTTAATTCTTCAGAATGTAAAAATAGCAAAGAAGCTTGGATGTTTACAGTCTTCCAGTCGTTCAAGGTACTGAGTAGCTCCACAAGATGCAAAGCATTCTTGCGCCCTTTATTGTCATGTAGCGAATCGTGCCCAGATTTTGAAATCAGTCATGTATTTGTTAGACTGGAGAGCATGGAGTAAGGAGAAATAAATAGAAAGAGTTTCTAAGTAGTCTTTAATCTGTAGACTCTTCATTATATTATTTTTTCCAGTGAGTAGAGTGCCTAGGATGATCTGTTAGCTGAAATATGCAGGATAAAAATACAGATATTCTGTGATCCGAAGACATAATAATATGGATAAAAACTGAAAAATAAGACTATTTCACTATTATACCTTTTAGAGTGTCGTGGTGGTGATGTTACAGACAGGACTGAGATCGTGTTTTATTTATCAGAGCCCCCTCAAAGTTGTTTGTTGCTGTGCCTTAGGCATTATCTCTGGCCTTAAATTTAACACTTGCTGCTCTTGCTTGAAAATTACTATTATTCACTGAGTTTTGAGAACAGTTAGTAAAATTGCTTTTAGGATTATAAAAACGAAACATACAAAATTTGTTTAATTAGTGTAAAAACTAAGCCTTTGTCTAATTAGTAGATTAATGAAACTGTAGGGGATCTTTACATAACTCCTGGAACGTGTGTGGTTGAGGTAACAATCTGCAATGCTAAATTCAAAATGGCAACCTTGAACTTTTATTTATAGAGGGTTGAAATCGGCATTCACAATTTGGTAGAGAAATAGTCATTTCTGGTTGAGTTCTGTTTATTTTGTTTCACAATTGATACTTACTTGAGTGTTCATATTCAGAATAAAGAACAATACTTTTAGGAGGGAGTGAAATAAAATACATGTGCGGAAACGTGAAAACCCTTAGGTTTTGCCTGCAAAACAATAGCAACTACTACAATGACAGCATACTCAACATATTTATTATAAACAAGGTAATAATTTTTCAGGCAAGGGATTTCATTAATCTCCTAGCTGTGTATAGAGCCATCATACTGGACTTTGGAATTAAGCAGCACAGTCTGATTGACTCTATTACTAAAAAGGGGCGTTTACAATTACAATATATCACCTTTTAAAATACGAACGTTAGTCTTAGCTGCCGTGGGACGGTGTACTACATGGAATGCTGAGGTAGGGAGTTATGTTTAGTTTCGGAGGGCTATGACTCTAGGCATATGCGGTTTCTTTGTCACCTTCATAATACCTTAATGGAAAGGCAATATTTTCCAGAAGTTTTTATCTGTGCACGTGTATGACAAAGGTGGGCTGGGGGAGACCTTCTAGAAGCAGCATACTTCATGTGGTTCCTAATATGAAATCAATAACATACATTGATTTGTTTCGGTGCTTGCAGGGATTCTTCCTGACGGTGTCACCAGAAGCAGTATTAAAAGTGGCTGCTCAGGCTTCTGCAAACAACAAGATCTTCAGCTTGAACCTTTCTGCACCATTTATCAGCCAGTTCTACAAAGAGCCTATGATGAAAGTCATGCCTTATGTTGACGTCCTTTTTGGAAATGAGACGGTGAGTCTTACGGAAGTGATTGAAGCATTTGTATCTCTTGCACCTAGCTGTTTGTGTCTGCTTCCTGGTCCTCCATTATTTATAGAGAAAGACTGACCATGTGAAGTGTCACTAGAAAATGAAATCCATGGTCACAGGACTGATATTTCAGTAGATGCCAAACATGTCACTTGACCTTTTAGAGGTTTACAGCTAGCTCATTCTAGTGTAGAGATACGTGAACAAGTTACTCTAAATTAAAAGAGGAAATATCCAGCACATTGGCTGCTTTGTAATAACTGTCCGTGTGCGTGATATACTCACCCAGAGGTTAACTCTCTGCTGGAAGAAAACCTATGAAGGGCTACTGCAGAGCTGCTGAGGTTCTCTAACTTGTTTCCATACCTATACTGTTGCTATTAACAGCCTTTTCTGTGATAAAGACAGCTCTGGGGAGAACTGGGATGAAAAAACTGAGAAGTGGTTAATTGGTTTAGGAGGTTCTCATTGATTTTATGGTAGATGAACTGGCAGTCTATCTAAGGAAGGCTTATCTTTGCTATGCAACAGTTGGCAAACAGATTGCATGAAATTCTGGCTGGAAATCCATGGTAATAGACCAAATGAATTCAGATTTCACTCATTGTAGTGCTATCACTTTTTGATTTTTTTCCACTTCAGAAAGTGCTCTTAAATATGTATTAGTTTGCTCAGCAGAAAAAGGTTAAAAAAAAGCCTTTGAAAGTGTGACACACCTAAATGTAGGGTGGGCTTGTCTCTCAAGATAACTACGTTAGTACAGGAAAATTATGGAAAAGCAGCTTATTCCTGTCAGTGGTTATTCCTGATTGTGACACAGGGAGTTGCACCAACACATCAGTTTTTACGCTATTGTCTGCACGTCCACATTAGGGGCTAACATTGTTACAGATATGGGACTTTTTTTAAAAAAACCCTATTTTTAAAATAAAGAAAATTGCAATGTTTTTTAGATGCAGTAGGATAAGGGAAGCCTTAAAGATACAGAAGAAGTATTTTCCAGACATTTTGCTGCTATTGCCAACTGTTACCTTTATTCTGTCTTTCACAATACATTTCTCACAAAGATGCTACTGAATATTTTGATGTAATAGCAATATAATCTCAACAAAAAAATCTTGTCAGATTTCACAAATTAAGTAATACCAAGTCTAGTCAATATTTGTGTGGGAGGGCTTCATAGAAACTTCTAGGATTAAACCTTGCTGGTCTCCTGTATCTCTTTGGCCCCATTGCCCTCTTAGGAGAATTCAGATCACAATGGTTCATTAGGTGCTGTCTTTCAGAAGATAAAACATAGGTTGTTACTTTTCGTATAATTGCACATTTATAAGCCCACTGTACTAATGACATTCCAATTTTAGAAATTATATTCGTACTACCTTAATTTCCCCTGCCATTTCAGTTTGCTATGGTATTATTCACCTGCTGTCATAAAGTATTGTATAGGACTGTTGTGTGTATTAAAGTTGAAAGACTCCCTGGATTTTCTGTGTGTAATTTCTGAAGCATTTTGGTGTCTTTCAGGGTAAAAGATTATATTTAAAACTTAAGTGATCACCCTTAAACTTGGCAGTACGAGAGATGTGTGTGTGTGTGTGTATATATATACACACACACACACTTCAGAGTAGCAACCTCTTATGCTTTGTTACTTACACTAATCAGTTGAATCCCTGGTCATTTTTTAGCCTCTGCTTTCTGCTACATAAGCTGGCCATTGCTGCTTTCGAGTTGTTGAAATGCTATTTGCAGTGGTTTGTTCTCTTGTCTTTCTGTGTGACTTGAAACCACACTCTTGGCATGGTGTACTCCTAGTTTTTAGTAGCTGCTGTATCTTGTGATTGTCACTATTTCTGCTCTCTGCATATGGTTTGTGGTAAGGAGTAGTTGCAAAACTCAAGAGAAGCTCATTCTGACATGTTCTTCCTTCTAGTAGCTTCTTTCTTTGTTCTTTGGTGGGTTTTTTTCAACTATGTTAATTTCATCTACAAGTACATTCAGGAGTTTTTTTGTGTTTATGAATGCCCTGATGGGCAATGAACCACTGCAGCTAGCCAACACCAAATTTTTGCATATTTACGGTGACTTCTTTTTGCTACATTTTCCATCAATTTTGCTACATTTTCCATCAATTTTGCTAGTTTTGTTAAATACTGCAAGTGCATAAGTTAACATATAAGCAAGGCATACTGAGTGCTGTGGTTGTTACTTTATTAGTACAAACAATACTCTTAGACGTGATTTTTATTCTTCCCTATATTTATCTTCACTCCACATTATAGACCAATACAATTTTATTGTTAAGCACCGAGATGTTTATTTTTTGAGTAATACAAAAACATCCAGGAGCAGCAAAATTCCAAATTGCTGCCATTCCCAAACTAAAAACAATTGGTAAAGTGATTTTAAATTACATCTTCTACTTAAAAATTTACATCTGAATGGAGATTGGTTATTTAAAGTTTCAGCCAGATGGTAATTAAAATGGGCAAGTTATAAACCTCTCGGAATAAATGTTCTAGTTTAGAATGTAAATGCCAGCATACCCTTAGCTGCAGTGGAGACACTGAACGCTGTGATAACAACTCAGTACATGTATCAGTTTCAGCATTAGCTCAGTGACCACTGGTGTTTTGATCATTTGCTTAAATCCCTTTTATAACTAGCTAAACATCTTCTCTTGGATTTTTGATTCTTATTAACTGTACTTCATATAATAAATTTAGTACAGAACATTCAGAATAGGAATAATTATATGTTCATTGCTGCTAACCAATTAGGGCCATTCTGCAGTCATTATCTAGCAATACATGACTGGAGAACTTGATTATTGTCACTGCTTTTAATTTTTATTAAATTAAGGTTTTTTTAATAGTGTCATTTTGCAAATGGTTCTTAGCAATAATACCTTCCAAGCTACCATAATCACTGGATAATTAACCTGCCAGGATTAAGCACACTCTACTTTGCCTCAGGATGCTTAACTCTCAAATAAGGTCAATTATCTCCTGATGATAACTGCTTTGTCACAAGTTGCTGCTTAATCCCTTTGTAAAAGCTCACCTTAGAATACATATTTTACAACTCAAAGTAACTTTCAGTAACAGAATGGTCAAAGGAGTGAAAGCTTTTAAAATTATATCTCCACACAGAGTTATGGAATGTTTCCTACACCGTAATTATATTAGGCAAGTAAAGGAGCCTAAATTTGCACATACTTCTTTTCCAGACCTCTTTCTGCTTTCCCAGTTAGAGCTAAAGCTTGATGTCTCTGCTAGACTCGACCCATCGAAGTCAATAATGGTCACAGGAATCTGAACTTGATTTCCAGTCTCCCCCAAAGATGTGAGTTACAATGGCACCTCCTCAGGGAAGGAACTACTTCAGGGGGAACAGTCTGTGTATGTTGGGACGTGCAGCTGGATAGCGGTTTCTTTTCTGTGCAGGTCTTCATAATTCAAGGAGCACTGCAAGGCTTTCACATGATTCATCCCTGCATATGGCAGTCATTCATGACTCAGAGGAATATTTGTTAAGATATTGATGTGGTAAAGATATCTGGGTTCTCTTCCTACATGTAGGCAGGACACCAAAAGTTTTAGAATTTAGAAACTTTAGAATTACAGGCATGCTGAGCTCCTCATCTATTCCTTTACAACAAAAACCATAACCAAATAATATAGCTTGCCGTATACAGTGTGCAGCAATCAGTAAAAGTTGAGGAGGTTATATAAGGAGAAATCATGGATTTTTCTAAAGCACGAATATAATAAAGAAAACTAAGATAACAATTATTCTTGGAAATTAGATCCTCTTCCTCTCTAGTGGAAAGAGCTGTTACTTCTGAACACCCAGTCTCCGAACAAATTAATTACAGGATTGTAAGCTGAAGTTCTGCAAAGACAGATGCTTCTGCAAGCTCATTGGGAAATTGATGCTGGTGTGACAGCAAATGTGCTGGAAAAAAAGACGGTTGCATGTAAGACTTTTATGTTTTAAAAAGCAGTGATGGTTCTGGAGTTATGAATCCTGAACTTGAAAAAGATGGGTGCCTTTGTATGCAATAAGGTGTCACATGGGTCTTGTCACCATTTCATCTTACAACTATACCAAAATGGTACCTTGTGCCTGCTTAATTTAAAATATTTTCAAGTGAGGTATGAAATAGTAGCATAAACATCCCTACAAATGTATGTGGTTTGGACACAGCCTTTAGGAACCTTTATAAACCTTTATAAAGGCAAGTCTCTTTAATGATGTGGAAAATTCTCTTTAATGGCAAGGAAAAACAGTAACAGTGGTTAACATGGTCATGATTTTGAACTTGCAGTCAGTCTGTAGTTTTGTTATTATTTTAACCAGGGGAGTGAATGCAAATGCTGCTAAGTTTTCTGGCGTAAAACTGTGTTCAACACACTAGGATTTACACCTAAATGACAGTTTCCAAACAAATCGGTCTATTCCCATTCTGTAACCTGTAACGTGTTTTTGTAAAGAACTTCACTCCACATACTGTAATATATTACATTAAGATATGACACTGTGGACAACCTTCAGTCCTGCCTGCAAATTTCATCTGCTGGATTATCACCTGGGACCAGACTGATACCTGCAGGCATAGGAATCTGCCCAGAGCACACAAGAATCTTGAATGAGACATAATCACTTTTGTAAGATAAATGAGCCTCTCGATGATTCTTTTTAAACTAGTATGCATTCATAATGGCGTAACTGAATTGATCTGATTTTACACCAGTGTAATTGCTACCGTTTATAGACCTAACAGATAGTTTTCCTCTCTGCCTGAATGTCCTTTCACACTGGTGAATTGTCTGATTCTGAGGAAACGATTAAGAGGTAAGAGACAGGAGAAAATCATGTGGCCGATGTAATTTGGTGTGTGGAGGAAGGGAAATACAGTTTGACTTTCAAGAAATAATGGAATGGAGACAAACATTTCAGTCTGTTCTTCTGTATCAGATGGGACCAAGTAAGGAACATAGCAAAAGATGGCTGGTCATGCCATAAATACCACCAAAATGTTGTTTCTGTTAGAAGTATTTTCAAGTAAGCATTTAAAATTATTTTTGAATGTTTGAAATTATTAGTAGAAGGCAAATACTAGACTGTATTTGAAATTGAGTATCTTGAAGAGGCTCATTCTACTGTACTGCTAACTTGCATATATGTTATGTAAAGAGCCCTCAAGAGACCTTCATTCTTTCTTTTTAGCTTACTGGAACTGGCCCGTATTGAGGGGCTATTTTCAGTCAGTAGTTGTTTGCAGGCTCTCTTCCTTATGAGTTCAACCTTTACGTTCAGCTTCTACATCTTTATTAATTTTGAATTAAGCTTTCAGAAACATTAATGATCTTAAATGAAATTAAGTTGGGTGACGGTGTTTTGCATTTCAATTTATATGCCAGTATTTTCCTTTTTTTGTTATGCTTTCAGAAGTTCTCAGAAACTTGCCCCACAGGTGAGGGTAGTTATCTTCATTTCATCGGCTGAGTGAGAGACTGAGGTTTGCACAGTCCCCTACAGGGAGTCTGCAGTTAAGTTAAAAATTGTAGTCAGTTATTCTGACCCAGTTTATTAAAAACACATGGGAAAAAATTTTGTAAGGAGACATCTCATCTTCTCTTCTATTTTAACAGGTAGAGGTTTTTAAGGTCAGCTGCTGCTGGTGTTTGCTTTTCTAAACTGCAGTAAACAGATAGCAATTTCTTTTTATAAATCCTACACTTAAGGTTGCTGCACAGTCTTTGGAGGGTGTCTGGGAATTAAAAATTGTAATTTTGAAGGGAGGAAAAATAAATATTATTTTTCTTTGATGTCTTTGTAGAATTTTGACACTTATTTCCTGGTGCAGGGGCTGTGTTTTCAATTATAGGAAAGCTATGTCATTGTAATATTGCTGCTTAATGCATAGAATTAACTTTCTCAGTATTGGGATATCTAATAAATTGTGGCCAACTGGAAAATGAGAGGGTCTCTAGCACAAAGGAGGTTGATAACGTCAATGGTGTGTTGTAAAGATGTGCTGTGGGAAGGATGCTGAAACAGCCCAAGGCTATTTCAGCTGCAGACACTGAATCTGCTTCTGCCTCTCTTCTCTTTTTTTTTTTCTTTTTTTTTTTCCTTTTTCCCTCCCTCGTGAACTGCAGTGGCTCTCTAAGATGAAATGCTTTTAAATCATTTCCCAACCTTGCAGCCGTCTTTGATAAAAGCCCTGTTATCTGAAATGATATGAATCACTGTGGAGTTAATCATACCTTATACAACAACATATTTTGTTGTGATTCATTCTGTTTCAATTAATCATCTTATTTATCTACATTGTCTCAGCCGCTGCACTGAAATTCATGAGTAATAAGCAAGTAATTATTTTAGTATAGTTTACCTAGTACATTATGAATGAAAGGAAAATTGAGAGCCAAGTATTTAAATTGATATTTAGTGCTGCTTTCAGCTAATGTCTAGTTATTTAAGCAATTTAGGAATCCTATCTCAAAAATGGCTTTCTTTTTTCCTCTTATGGAAAACAAGCAGGTATTTAGAAGAGAAGCGTATACTTTACAACCGTCTTCACTTCTTAAGACTGAAAATATTTTCTGGTAGTCTCTCAGAATGCTTAGGGATATTTATCCTTCCTTATGCTATGCAGCGCTGAGATACTTTTAAGATTACAAATAGTGGTTAGAACGCAGCGCAAGACAGAACATGTCCTGTGAGGAGGGAAGGCAGATTTCACCATGTTTCAGCAGCTTGTGTTTTACTGACGGTGATTGATAACCCTTTACACTTTGTAGCACTTCCCAGAGCCTCTCGTAACACTTCATAAACATTAAAGCTCAGAATAACCCAATAAGGTGGGTGTGTAGTCTTGTCTCAGTTTTACAGGTGGACAATTGAGAGGTTATTTGCCCAAGGTCATACAGCAAGAGCAGAGCCAGGAACAAGCAAAATCGAGTTCTGACTTCTTTCCTCAGTTAGTGTCCTGAAATGCTGTCAGCTGCTGGATACATTTAGGTCAAAACTCAACTGACTGGAGGAAAAGACCTGCAGAATTTGGCTTTCAATTTTCAGAGTAATATTAATATAATATATGTTTCTGAAGGCCTTTTAAAGGTGAACTGCATGTGCATTTTCAATAATCAGTATTAGGGCAAAAACATATAATATAATACAATTATATAAGAGCTGCAAAAATAAGAGTATGAATAAAATTTAGTTATATAGTTGATGAGAAGTAGAATGAAGGCAGAAATGTTCACAAAAACTTCTTTAAATCAGTGTAAATTCAGAACAATTCAATTTCACAGAGATATTTACAAATAAAGATGCAGGTAAAATATATGGGTTGCAATAAACATTTTGTTTTCCAGTCCAGCTAAGGTCTATTCAATGACTCTACATTTCAAGCCTTATTTGGGGCAGATGTAGCCAGTTTCTGATTCAGAGCATTGTTAGATCATGCTAAAGCCTTTTATGCCAAAATATACTGGGGATTCTCCCCCTGTTACAGTCCTTATGGTGAATTGTAAGGCTGCAGTGCCATGTTATCCCTATGGATAACACCTAAATGTGAGCTGATGCGGACCTTTCTCACCTGCCCTTATCATATAGTCTCATCTGCCCCCTTTAGTCAGATTTAGCAGTTTTGTGTCCATAGCAAGAGTAATTTCTGTGGGTTAGAGTACCATTGAATCCCTGAGCTGGTCCAGCTTGCCAAGGCAACAGGATCACTAGATCTGACTGGTTGAGAGGGTCATACATGGTGGTACATAGGACTGAAAGAGAAAGCCTGATAACCTCTCTGTTTCATCTGATCTAACCAGTCTATACTGTTAGGGTCTCATAAGCTATACGGCAAAGAAACACTGTTGGGGACATTGTCTGACTTACAGATGTTATTTCTGTAGTGTAGTATTTACGGCAATATCCTTTTTAATCCTGACTTGATACATATGGAGCCACTCAATATGGTTTTATCTGCAGGTATTTAGTTGAATGTTATTATGCACGGATAAGTTCAGGTATTAGCTGTAAAGTTCTTGGACAGAGGTTTTTATATAAAAGAGCTTGTATTTGCCTAAGGAGTATGTGTTGCTTCTTCCCGTGTTTATCAATTTGAGTCTGAGCAAAGAGTACCTGAAAGAGAAGAAAAGGGAAGGATAGTCAAGGAGCCAGTAGTAAGTCTGTGATGATGTTCAAAACCCTGTGATCATGTATTGTAGAGAGGTCTGGAGGCTGCTCCAAACTAACTTTGTCAAGAAAATATCAGAGAGTCATATAATGGTTTGGGTTGGAAGGGACCTTAAAAGGTCATCTGGTTACAACCCCCGCTGCCATGGGCAGGGACAAATCCCTTGATGTCCCTGGCCAGATTTAACTCTCTCAGGGCTTTAGCTTTCCTAACCTGATCCCTGGCTGCTCGGACAATTTCTCTATATTCCTCCCAGGCTACCTGTCCTTGCTTCCACCCTCTGTAGGCTTCCTCTTTACGTTTGAGTTTGTCCAAGAGCTCCTTGTTCAAACATGCAGGCCTCCTGGTGTTTTTGTATGACTAATTCTTTGTCAGGATGCATCACTCCTGAGCTTGGAGGAGGTGACCTTGCATATTAACCAGCTTTCTTGGGCCCTCTTCCTTCCCAGGCTTTATCCCATGGTACTCTACCAATCAGGTCCCTGAAGAGGCCAAAGTCTGCTCTCTTGAAGTGCAGGGTAGCAAGCTTGCTGTGTGTCCTCCTCCCTGCCCTGACAGTCTTGACCTCCATCCTTTTTCATGGTCACTGCAGCCAAGGCTGCCCTTGAGCTCCACATTCCCCACCAGCCCCTCCTTGTTGGTGAGAACAAGGTCCAAAATATGCAATATAACGTAATAAATGCAGAGACTAAAAGTAGATGTGTTTTTCAGTCTATATGAGTCCAAATGTTTTAGTAATTATTTTCATACTGGAGCTGCTTAAGAAAAATACATACAAAATGTGAACATGTAGCTGTACAAAAGTAAATTGAAACTGCATTAGAACAGCTTTTGACTTTGTTTTTAAAACTTTTTTTATAAGGAAGTAATCTTAAAAACATAGTTTTGGGGGTTTCGAATAGAATTGGCAATATCTTTATTACATCAACATATTTTTCTGTATTATTACATAGCAACATCTTTTCAAAACTGCAGTTTCAACCTTGTTTCTTTTCTCCTGTTATCTTTCTCTATCAACACCTTCCTTTACCCTGCTTATATAGCTCAAATAATATTTTTATTCCATCAAGAGAGTTTCACATCTGATTACAAATCTAAGTGGTTTCATTTTTCTGACTTTCTTCAACAAAGAAGAGCAAAATGAGACATTTGAGCCCTCTCTTCTTTCCAACTAGTTATATAATCTCCTGTTACTGGGATTCCTACTGTTTGTAGCTTTGATAGGAATAAACGTAACCCACTGATGTTTCTTTAAGACTACTGAAAAGGTGCTATGTATAAGTAAACAACGCAAAAAGATTTTTGCTTTACGCATTGAGATATGCTTTGAAGGTATTTAGAACTGACTTCTGCTAAAGTGTTACTGATTGAAATCTATATTTTAATTTTTAATTAGAATTTAGAGTTAAGACCTTAGAATTAATAATACTGGGCTTTCCCATTGATTAAATTTACTAATTATAAAATTAAAACATAATGTGTCTCTCCTATGAATGGCAATAAAAGTAAAGTTAAACGTACACTATATTATGAAGCATATGCAATGGGTCATAAATATATGTAAGGGTTGCAAAAGTATTTTATTAATTTCTAAATAATTTTCCAAATAATTGTCAAAAAGTTAGGAAAGGAGCTTGGAAAAGGAGTAGAAAAAAACACGTTTGCAGCGTACCTAAAATACATGAAAGGTACATAAAAGCATCCATGGTTTTCCCAAAGGTATTAACTGATCTCTACAACCTTTCCTTATTTATAAGTGTAAGCCATCCCATTTACACCAGCCTTTGACTGATAATTTTGCAGCCACATGAAAGTGTCTCCTTAAGCTATATTTTGAGGATTAGTGGTCATATTCTGATTTACAATAGCATTTGTTTAAATACTGACCTCCTGGGGAAGCAATGTGGAGAAATTGCTTTGTTCTAGGTTTTTATTCTAAGCTAATAGAACTTACCTGTCCTAGTCATTACACTTCTTTTTTTAATTCTCCACAGAAAAGATCCACTAAACCTTTACTTTACTAGAAGTACTGCCAACACATACATGATAAGTAACAATGTCAAAATGTTGCTTATTAAGTCCTCAGACCCTCATTTGACACCTCATATTCTATGTCAAAACCAGCAATGTGTGCAGTCACGTTAGGGAAACATGTATGTATGAGCCAGTTTGCTTTCCATGCTAAAGTAGTTTCCAGGTGAAGGAGCTTTCCTCTAAAAGAAAGGAATGTAGCAGTCCAATGGCTGGGATGGTAGAAATTTTGAAATATATAAATCTGTCTGCTTCCAGGTGACATTCTTGGCTGCGTAGAGGGGGACGCTCTACTCTAAATATGAAATTCAACAAGCAGTTGTATTCGTCATCCTCAAGTTATTTCATTCAGAGGCAGCAGTCTCACAAGCAGAAAGTTTCTTCTTCCCAGCCACAGCTAAGGACTCGCCAACCTTGCATAGGAAGCAGCCATCAGCACCTGCTTCTGGCCTGAGCCTTAGAGCTTGGAGCCAGCTGGTTCTTCCCGCCGTAAAGCCATGGGCTGTCCTTGTCAGTAAGCAAAAGCCTTTAGCATTTGAGAAAGTCACTTGAAAGCAATGGGAAAGCAGTACATATTCCAATGGAAGATCCTTAGGATTCCCAACTAATCTGTCCTTAGTGATACTTCTCAAGCTGTCCTGCTTTTATCAAGGTACAGCCCTGATAGTTGAATAGGCTACTTGAGGATGTCCCAACAATTTCTGGAGTTAATTTTTTGTGATGCTGAAGATTGATGGATCTTGATTCAGGTGAAACTCACTGCTTTTATTGAGAAATTCCGCTCTTTCATTTTGATGATACTGTCCTTTGAGTCTAAGCCAGTCTGCAGGTGCCAGTCAACAGCATGCTTATTTCTCTTTCTCTGTGGCTGTCCTTCTGAAGGATACTATTTTTGTAATTCTGAGAGGCCAAGCTATTAGCAGTATCTTCGGTTCCTGGCAGGTATGAGACCTCACAGAATGAGGTCCTCTTCAGGATCTCTTTTAACAACATGTCTTTCTGCTTTCCAATTCCTCTGAGAGACCAGGGCATTTTTATCTTGTCTAGTCAGGCTATTGACCTCTTCAGGTTGTGCAACATTCTTTCTTTTTTAAAAGAACCGGAATTCTCATGTGGAATGAAGTTTTAGCCATAAATTGTGTTGTTGGGGCAGTTCTGATTGCTCTGAAAGGAGGACCTTCCTCCAACTAGAAAAATACCTGAAATTTCATGGAATTGCAGGTATCTTTCACCATCAGTTCACCTGAAGTTTTTTCTTAACTTTTGTTGACACATGTATGACCTATGCGGATGGTCTTAACACACACAATATTTAATATATATGTCATTTTGGAGCAGCTGTGATTAATGTGTCTTTTTCTTCTCGGTGGAATTTCTACTAGACCAGTAGATACATCTGTGAGTGGTCTTGGACACATACCAGTTTCAGATAAATGGATCAGTCAATTTAAATTCTGCACGTATAGTTGCCAAACACTATGCATTTGATTTGAACATCAAAGTAAATGCCAGATTTGGATGTAGCTGCATCTTGGTGTATGCGAATTACGATAATGAGTCAAACTACTGAATCTAAGCGCTCAAAAAAGAACACTCATCATCTGGAACCAAGTTCATTTTTTCTAGAATCTAAAGTGGTGAAAAGAACTGAAGAAATACGCAGCCTTATGCTGGCCAATTGTAGCCCGTCTCTGATCATATATTATTTGAGAGGTGGGTGGACACACATATGAGGATACTAAAGGGTAGCACTGGTGGGAGGTGGACCCGTTATTTACAGCACACCATGGAAACCATAAGTTTCAGGAGTCCATATTAACTCTACTTTCAGATGAGTTTCCTTCATGTTTCAAAGAACAATTTTGTGTCCCAGGACAGGACAGGTAGAGCAAGCTAAAACTGAGATCAAAGTGTTTAGTGTGTTAACATCATCTTCAGCTGTGTTCTTGGGATAATTTTTAAGCTGGCATGGAAGTGACAACATAAGTCATCCCAAAGTTATCTTTTCATTTATGGTAAAGATATAAACTATTTTAGGGAGAGGTATTCCTTGTAACAGACTTTATTCAAAGCATACCTATTCATTTTGCACCTCTTCCACTGAAGTTGTTTTTGTAGGAAGTTAAACAACAACTGTCTATTTTTAACCAACCTTCACCTCTACTATTCTTAAAGGAGAGTTTCTCTTTCTTGTTATTTGGAACCTGAAAGTGCACTGTATATACTGCAACGTAAATTAATAGAAGTTGGTTAGTTTGGAGGGCATTTGAATAGTTCTAGAGTGAGAGAAGAATATGTAATGGGTTAACGAGGAATGTTATCAAACCCAACAGATGCATAATTCAGGAGTAGATTATACAGATATTCTTTCTTGTGGCTGTTATTCAGTTTTTAGAATAGTATCTCATGTAATGAAACACAAAGCAAACCCCCAAATTTTTCTATTTCAAAATCTATATGTTCAATGATACAGTAATGATTTTGAGTGTTAGGTGGATGGGGAGTATTGTATAATTATACAATATGGCTATCCACAGTTAATGTCCTTTAACACTTATTTTTCAGGGTAAAAGCCAACTCTTTAATGAGAGTTTAATGGAAGCCAGACTGTTCTGTAAACTTTGTTTCCTTCGGTTTTCTTTGTAACAATTTTCCAAAGACAGAGTCCTGGCCTTGATAGATTCCCGATCTGATCCATTATGGCCAGTCCTGTGGTCCTTGAACAAAGATATTTCTTTCAAGAAAACATGAGCCAGATGCAGAACACTCTCATTTTAGAATTTATACAGCATGCAGAAAGATTTCTAATGATTTTTTTTTTTTTAATTAGAATTGAACAGATATTTTCAGTGCTACTGTTTTGTTCATCTGTTAATAAGACCTCTTGCAATAAATCCTTGTTCAGGATAATGAATAAGAAAAATTATACTTCATGTAGATAAAACTCCCGAGAGTAGATTTGTAGTATATCCAACTCATCCTACAGACTGTTTGAAATGTAACTAATTTTGTCTATACTAATCTGTCCAAACCACATTACTAATTTAAATCAAGATCATAACAAGTTATGATGCTTACCTTTTCGTAACATTTCCTTAACTACTTTTTTTTTTTTTCTTGTATATTTCTTGCATTCCGTTTTTCTGGAATCAAACACATCGTACCCAGCAATAGCATGGGGTGCAAGTTTGGTAAAACTGTGCAATGTTTTCCTATTTTAGTTCCACATTTTACAATCACTTCTTGGATCTTCTGTTGCCTGTCTCAGCTATGTGGAAATTATAGCAAGGTCTTCAGTAGTGCTTGTTAATGAGTGTAGTTACTGTTCTCTCTCAGCACAACCAGCTTCTGTGCTCTGAACTACCCCAACCAGCCACCTTTCTGTAATAAACCACCCCTTGAAAACCCTTTCCATGTTGCTGCTCCCAGTAATCTCCCTGCAAATATGAAATGCTGGCTGATATTATACTGGCTAGAGACATAAGGCATGCAATGTTCAGGCCTGCATCAATATCTTTGGTCCTTAGATGGCTGTAAATGGAAGATTGACAATATTGTAGAAGGGAGATGCCCAGCTTACCAGCAAGATACACAAGAACGTACTGCCTGCCCTTGAAGGCCTCCAGGATATTAAGCCTTACATACCAGTTTACCATTTATCAATAAGCTATTATGGGATAACCTTAGAAGGATTCTAAAAAATTTTCCCCTGAGCCTCGTACAACTTCCTGACTTTACAGACAAAAGCATATGAAAAATTGTATCAATAAAAATTTTAAATTCTCTAAAATAGTTTTCCTCTGAAACATGTCATATACAGAATATATGATGGGTTGGCATGTTAAAATGATTTTGTGGATCCCTTTCTAAGGCAACTTGCATTACTAGCTTGCGAATTGACCATTTGAGTAATGTGTCCATCCCAAGACAGCTTTTCTAAGAAACCGTCATGTGTTCTTTTTTCTCGCCTATCTCCTACCCTTTTTATTACAGCAGTTAGCTTTATAGAAGGTGTCTGGAGTACTATACGCTGTACAAAACAGAGTAGGAGGCATGTCCTGTCCTGAGAAATTTACATTTTAAAGAGATAACGAACAAAAGACTTGAGAAGTAATGACCAGACAGAGGTGAAATGTCATAACAGTGATCATACACTTGCACAGTGCCATTACCAAAAATGTAGCTAACTTTTTAGTCCCATAATGTCATATATCAATTTTTAAAATAAATGCAATCAATGGAAAAGAAAAATGTAATGATGGGTTATGCTAAGTCTAGGTATCTAAGTCCTTTCACTATGGATATTTTTTTTTAGTAATTCTTTTGCCTTTTGTTTGTTTGTTTGTTTTCAGTCTTAAATATCATGCAGAATTAAAGCAGCTCATGATCAGTTAAAGTTTTAAATATTTAAGAAAGCAGTATTTAAGATTAACTGTTCTTCATTTACTGACCGTTACTTGGAACCAAAAAAATCTTGTATTTTTGTAAGCATAGTAAGCTACACTGTTTTTCTTTAAACTTTAGGGTATGAATTATATTCCTATAATGACAGCTGCAGGGTGGAATGTTTTAACACACTGGAGTGAGATATATCTTGGACACATTTGTGGTATCTTAAGTTCAACATGCTCCATATGGTGCCACTGAGCCAGTGATTTTGAAGAAAACAGCCAAAGACTGCTGAAACAGCGTAAAATACAAATTAGTCTTCGCTATATAAGTAAAAAAAATTCACTGTCAATCTTTTCAGCTTTCTGCATGAGTACTTCCAGCAACTTTTAATAGCATTCCCCATGTTTTAAAACAACTGTTGAATTCTAGCAGAACAGAGTGAAAGATTGTGGGCTAAGAATGCAAACTCATTATTTACTGTATTATGCTTAAATCTTATGCAGGGAGAGCAAAGGGAAAGGAGGTTGGGATTCCTTGTGTTGTCGCACTAACCTTTAACATGGCAGCAGGGATTGCGTGTTGCTGGATTTGTGAGAAGTAGGTTGCTCTTTGTTAACTTGGTCCTTTGTCAGCACAAGAGAGCCATGAAAGAGCTGTGTCTCAGGGAGGTGTCTTCTCAGTCCTACTATTGAGAATAGTAATGATAGGATACCCTGTAGTGAAACTATCTAATAACCATTGTTACGACTTAAATATTTTAGTGTTTGTGGTGCTGGATTAGCTGGGAAGTATGTTTTCAGGACTTTGGACTTTTTTCATGTATGTTTTTGTTCATACTATCATGACAGGTGGGATTTAATGTATGAGTAACTTGCTTGCCTATCTTTTATCTCAACGTGATTGGATTTTTTTCAATATGAACTTAACCCTGAGTTTCCTGACTTCATATTCATGCTTAGGGATTTCAGAATTCTTACAGCATACTTGCAGTTCTTAATACTGAAGTTATTGCCTCTTACCCTGATTTTAACTCTACATTGACCTGATGTAAATTTTAGTCGTGGATTACTATTATTAGGGCTTTTTTAAAGTGTCATACATGGACTCCAAACAAGAAACCCAAGGATTACACAGCTATGCAAAAGTTCTGTCTCTTTACAGTAGTATCAGCCTTAAATCATTTTGTATTGGTGTTGACTCCTAAGAACGGATTTACAAATATAACAGAGCATAAGAAAAACATCCACAGTGCACCAACCTGTTAACCTATACTTGTGTACCTTTTCTATCAGCAGAGCAGCATAATGAAATGAGAGCATTACTGACAAATCAGACCCTTAAGGTGGTGATTTGCAGAGTTACATTAATGTGAACGTGCACGTTACAGCCTGAGTTGATCCACAAATTTACTGCCAGAGGAAGAGGGAGGTCTTCCTCCCTGTTCTCCCCCTTGTCAGACTTGTCTCAGGTTCCCTCTGCACAGTGGGGCTAAGGCAGCAGGTACATGGGAGATATTTTAAAGAAAAGGCCCAAGGAGGTGTGGCTGCATAATTTTTAAACAGGGATGGAATTTGAGACAGTCAATCTAGAAGTAAGAAGCCAAAACACAGACCTTGAGCTTCTTCTCCACTGCTAAATTGTTACAATCTATAAAATCATTAGACAAAGACTGACAGATAACTAGCATTTTAGAAATCCCGTACTAGAGATACCTGCACTGCTGTAGTACAGAGGTAGGTACTCTAGGTATAATTAGATAAAACAATCATCAATCGTTTGTTTAAATGTCCATCTTTAAATATGGCCTGAATGTCAAATGTCAAATGATAATTACGTACGACATGTTTGTTAAATGCATTGGGATACAGCCAACGTTGGTATCTGTGGTAAAAGACTTGGTTGCTAGTTCTTGGACACTCCCAGTACGTTCAAAGCATGCGAGGTCTTGATACAATATTTCTCACAGTAAACAGAGGTCAAACCTCTGCTTTAAGTGAAAAAAATAACTTAACATTGGTGTTAGAGACATGACCAGAACATCAATGATACATTAAGGTGGATTCTTTCTCCTCATACATAAAATATAATTACCACTTTTTTTTTTTCTTGCAACAGCTGGATTCTCTAGTTTAAAAAGATATCTGTTGATGTTTGTCCAGTCACTGGACATACTCTAGTATACATTCTATGAAAGACTCATTCAGCTGTACCTCCCTTATCAGTGCTAACTGTGTAGGCCTTCCAGTCTCACGCCATCCTAATCCATTTGATATGATGATATAATGCAGCTGTCACAAAACACTATCTCCTTTCTTTCAGAAACATAAGACTTCCAAGCCATACATGTAATCTAACCCAGGGAAATAATCCCAAGGGATCCACTTGACCCATCAGTGCCTGCCTTCATTTTCTGCTGTGGGTAGACCAGTCCCTTTGGTTATCTGCTCAGCAGGATTACAGTCGCTATCTAAATTGGAAGACAACTGTGCTTTCTTTCTCTGAGTATCAGTTCATCATCACTATGTATGAGAAGCTTATGTTAAGCTACGTGTTAAGCTTGCTCTTAACAGTTCCAAAACAAGTTTGTGTATGAAGGACCTAACAATTGTGTTATATTTCTCAGCTGGGACAAAAGGAAGACCTCTTTAAGCCAAGCATTCTTTATGATAAAGAGCAGAGCATTAAAGGAGACCAAAATTTCTTTCTTCTGTTTGCTAAAGTAGGGCAAGGTCCAGCCTGTCCTTTTCTGATTCCACATCTCAGCCATTGGTGAGTTATTTGAGGAGAGGAGGAGACGAAGAGTAAGGGGAAGACTGGAGAAAATCAGATGGAGCACTCTGCCTGAAAATGTCTCTGTATTTCCCAGAGATGGAGAAATTTCCTTAGCCTTTCAAACTTTCCACGATGGCTCAACCTTGCCTCGGTGCATCAGGGCCTGGTTTTCTTATCATAGAATAGTTTAGGTTGGATTCAACGACCACCTAGTCCAACCCTTCTGCAATGAGCAGGGGACATCTTCAACTAGATCAGGTTGTTCAGAGTCCTGTTCAACCTGACCTTGAATATTTCCAAGGATGGGGCATCTACCACCTTTCTGGGCAACCTGTTCCAGTGTCTCACTACCCTCATCATAAAAAACATCTTCCTTATATCTAGTCTAAATCTACCCTCTTTCAGTTTAAAACCATTACCCCTTGTCCTATCACAACAGGCTCTACTAAAACGTTTGTCCCCATCTTTCTTCTAAGTCCTCTTTAAGTACTGAAAGGCTGCATGCAATAAGGTCTCCCCGGAGCCTTCTCTTCTCTGGGCTGAACAACCCCAACTCTCTCAGCCTTTCCTCACAGGAGAGGTGCTCCATCCCTCTGATCATCTTTGTGGCCCTCCTCTGTATTTGCTACAACAGGTCCATGGCCTCCTTCTGTTGGGGACCCCAGGGCTGGACGCAGTACTCCAGGTAGGGTCTCACCAGAGCAGAGTAGAAGGGCAGAATCACCTCTCTCGACATGCTGGCCATGCTTCTTTTGATGCAGCCCAGGATACAGTTGCCTTTCTGGGCTGTGAGCATACATTCCTGGCTCATGTCCAGCTTTTCATCCACCAGTACCCCCAAGTCCTTCCCAGCATAGCTGCTCTCAACCCCTTCATCCTCCAGCCTGTGTTGATACCAGCATTTGACACAACCCATGTGCAGGACCTTGGCAATTGTCCTTGTCAAACCTCATCACGTTCACATGGGCCCACTTCTTGAGCTTGTCCAGGTCCCTCTGGATGGCATCCTATCCCTCAGGCATGTCAATAGCACCACTCAGCTGGGTGTCATCTGCAAACTTGCTGAGGGTGCACTCGATCCCACTGTCCATGTCACTGATGAATATATTTAACGGTACCAGGTCCAATACAGACCCCAGAGAGAGACCACTTGTCACTGATCTCTATCTGGACGTTGAGCCATTGACCACTACCCTCTGGATGCAACCATCCAACCAATTCCTCATCATCTAACAGTCCATCCATCAAATCCATATCTCTCCAACTTAGAGAGCAGGAGGTTGGGGGGACCATGTCAAAGGCCTTACAGAAACCAGATAGACGACATCCATAGCTCTTCCTTTGTCCACTGTTGTAGTCTCTCCATCATAGAGGGCCCCTAGCTTGGCCAGGCAGGACTTGCCCTTGGTGAAGCCATGCCGGCTGTCTTGAATCACCTCCCTGTCCTCCATGTGCCTTAGCTTCTAGGAGGATCTGTTCCATGATCTTCCCAGGCACAGAGGTGAGGCTGACAGGTTGGTACTTCCCAGGGTCCTCCTTTCTACCCCTTCTAAAAAAGGGTGCAGTGTTTCCCTTTTTCCAGTCACTGGGAACTTCACCTGACTGCCATGACTTTTCAAGTATCATGGAGAGTGGCTGGGCAACTATATCAGCCAGTTTCCTCAGGAGTCAGGGGTGCATCTCATCAGGTCCCATGGACTTCTGTATATTCAGGTTCCTCAGGTGATCATGAACCTGATCTTCTCTTACAGTGGGAGGGACTTTTCTCCTCCAGTCCCTGCCTTGTGGTCCATCCTCTCGAGAGGTGTGGGGAGAGAGGTTGCCAGTGAAGACCAAGGCAAAAAAGTTGAATACCTGGGTTTTCTCCTTGTCCATTGTTACCAGTATGCCAGTCTTGCTCATCAGGGGGGCACACTTTCTTTGACCTTCTTTTTCTGCTTGTCATACCTGTAGAAGCCCTTATTATTACTCTTTGCCTTCCTTGCCAAGTTCAGCTACAGCTGCGCCTTGGCCTTCCTGACCCCATCCCTACACAACCAGCCAGTGTTTTTATACTCTTCCCAGGATACTTGTCCCTGCTTCCACTGCCTGTGCATCTCTTTCTTGCCCTTTAGTTTGACCATCAGGTCGTGACTCAGCCATGCTGGTCTCTTGCCCTCTTTTCCTGGTTTCTTACACCTGGTAATCAAAAGCTCTTGCGCTCTAAGGGAAGCATCCTTGCCAGCTCTGTTCTCCCTTATGCCTGAGGGCAGTTTCCCAGAGGGTCCTATTGACTAACCCCTCAAAGAGCTGGAATTTTGCTTTCCTAAAAATCAGGGTCCTGACTTTACTCTTTGCTTATCCCAAATCCCTCAGGACTGCAAACTCCACCAGTGTGTGATCACTGCAGCCCAGGCTGCCTCCAGTCTTGACGTCACCGATTAGCTCACTTGTGTTGGTGACCAACAGGTCCAGTATCGCATCCCCTCTGGTGGGGATGTCTGTTACCTGGCTTAAGAAGTTACCCTCAATGCACTGCAGGAGTCTCCTGGATTGCCTACAGCTCGCCATGCTACTTTTCCAGCAGATGTCGGGGTGGTTGAAGGCCTCCAGCAGGAGGAGAGCCTGCGAGTGTGATGCCTCCTATAGCTGGAGTAAGAAGGCTTTGTCAATAGGCTCCCCTTGATTGGGCAGTCTGTAGTAAACACCAACCACAAGGTTCCCTCTGTTGCCTTGGTCTCTTGTTCTTACCTATAGTCTTTCAACCTGCTCATGGCTATTCTTCAGAGACAGCTCTTCACACTCTATCCATTTCTTGATGTAGAGGTGTCATGGATTTAACCCCAGATGGCAGCTAGGACCATGCAGCAACTCATGCAGTTCTCCCCCTTTCCCCCCAGAAGGGTAGGGAGAAGAGGGAGAAAAAGAGGGGAAAGGAAAAAAACGAAAAAGCCTTGTGGGCTGAGATAAAGACACTTTAATAGAACAATAGCAGAAAAAGGAAAATAATCATAATAATGGTAAAAGAATGTACAACACAAGTCATTCTCACCACCTGGTGAATTGGTTGCCCAACCCGTCTTTAGCAGTGATCACAGGTTCCTGCCCCGACAGCTCCCAATTATATACTGATCGTGATGTCTATGGTATGGCGTATTCCATTGGCCATTCCATTGCTGTGGAATTGCTGTGCTCCTTCTCAGCTTCTATGAGAAGCTGAAAAAAGTCCCTGAATTAGTATAAACATAATCTAACAACAGCTAAAACAGTATGCATTATTGACGTGCCTTTCATACCAAATCTGAAACACAGCAACCACTAGAAATAAAAGTAATTCTATCCCAGATGAAACCAGGACAAGAGGGCAACCCCTCCGGACCTCCTTTGTCGCCTGTCCCTTTTGAACAGCCTGTAGCCCTGGATAGCTGCACTCCAGTTATGGGATTCGTGCCACCAAGTTTCAGTGTTGGCAACCTTCTTCATGCAGACCAGAAGCCTGTTCATACTTTGCTACTTACAGGCCAATAAATTACTTCTCCAAAAAGTTCCTTTCTTGATAAATCAATCTGCTCCTGCGTTTGCACTATATTATGTAAGAGGAGCCTTGTCATCTTATTGAAATAGTGGGACATTGTGAGATACCAAGTATTTATGACTAGACTTAACGATTTTAAAGGAAGCAAATTATTGCAGCTCCAGGGCAGCAGTAACTTACATAGTGACAACTTATACATGTTTTATGTACCTATTTACTTCAGCGTTCACTACAAAAGTATAGTTACCATAGCAATGACCATGTCACCAGATTTCTTTGCTAGTTCTGAAATACAAAATACCCATATGCCACCTGAACTGTGATTATTTTCTGCACAAGTACTGAAAGTAGAAGTTGAGAGTGTCACACACTTCTCTAAACAAACAGTAACACATTGATTTACAGAACATTTTATGGTGCAAGTGGATCTCAGGTCGCTAGCATCCCTAGTATTGTAAATCCTTTGCCACTAAGCTGAAAGAAAAGCTTCACTGCCTTCTATCAGCAGAGACTCCACTAGTGTATACTTAACCTTTAGTTTTCTGTGAAATATTCGTACTTACATGCAATATTCCAGGACAATAATGTGTGGTGTTCAGGAAGGTGTTTTCTCTGATTTTAAGTGTGAACTCATAAACAAAGCCATCTTTTTTGACTAGTTACAGTTTATTAACATTATACAAAGTAGCACCACAAAAAGTGGTGGCCTGTTCGCTACTTCTGCTTTAGAAATGGCAAATTTATGAAGAATTTAGGTAATGACCTTGTATACCTTGGGGTGCAGCTCACTAACACCAAGAGAATTGAGAAGCCAAGTACTTGATTTCCCAAATCAGCATTAACCACTGGGGCAAAGTCCCAAAGTGACTCAGGACAGTGGGCAAATAAGAGGTGAAAACTCTTTTACCACAGATCTAGACTTCTCCTTCTTATAGCTGAGTCATGTTTTCTCACATGTAGACAGTGTGAGATAACCTGAAGTTCTCAGGATCGCAGCCATCAAGGAGAGAAAGAACTCCTCAGCAAACTTTCTAATTTATATTGAATGTGATGTTCATGGTGTGAAATAGTCCTGTTGGCCAGCTTGGGTCAAGTGCCCGGATGTCGCTTCTCCTTGTCCCTGCACCTGGCTGGCTTGAAAACACTGATAGCTTGAAACCCACATACCATAGCTGGCTATGAAGTAAATATTTTCACAAATTCAGATGTTCAAGTCTTCTAAAAGTACAGTTTTCTCAAGTGTTAGAAGAGACTTTACTGAAAAGCAAAATTACTAAAAGTAGTCTGCTGCAGATTTAATCCACCGTTTCAGTTATGCTTCTTTAATAAAGACTTGTCTACACAGAAAAACTAATTTAAACTGAGCACATTATTTTAAGCACAACAGCTTTAACTGAGATTTGTATGGTGTCCATTTGTGGACAGTCTTGTGCTGGAACAGGAGTGGCATGTTCCTGTTTAACTTAATTTGAAAATATGTTTAGCTAAAGAGGAGCAGGGCACATGAACAAACATGTCAACACATGGAGCCAGCCATTAGCAATTCCGTGTGAAGATGCAAAAGTAAAACTGAACCACATTCATGTAACGGTTGATCTCTTCTTCTTGCATTGTGCAGTGTCAGAATTCTTCCCACAAAGAAAGAATCTCACTTTGCTGGGTAGGGGAGCGGACATGGTGCTGCTAGGTGTTAAGTTTATCTGTAGGAGTTGTAGGGAAGAGTTAGGAAATTACTTCAGCTGGGAAGTTTGGTCCAACCTCCCAAAGTTCTTGAACTGGAGGTGGAGACTGAGTGGTTCAGGTTCCAGTTTTATGTAGCAATGCCGCCATTTAGACTCTCTAAATATGATCAGAGGCCCCCAAAGGAAAATGAAGCCTTAAATTAGAAAGAAGGAAACTTTTTTTCACGGCTTCCATGTTGACTGCAAATTGTGTAAAAGGATCAAAAAAACCCTCTTCATTGTGTTATAATTAGTAACCATTAATAAGTAATACTAACTGCTTCGGTTCTTATTTGGATTCTCTCCATTCTCCTTTATTTCTTTCTCAGATAAAAAACCTTCAGTATTTTTATGTTTATCTAGGTAGCAAATGGAATTTGTGAATAATCCTTTAAAAGCATAGGTATACTCTTCAACCAGAGACATTTGAACTGACCCTGGACATGTAACCTGCGAAACTAGGCAATTCAATTTGCTGGTGCGAGTGCTGTGCTTCAGGAGTAGCTTAAGCTGTGTGACTCTGCATGAATTACCGGCTTGGGTAGTTCTGAGATGTCTGTGATGCTCCACTGCCTGATATAAACATGCTCAAAGACTTATATTGTCTCTGACCTTTGCGCAGACATACAGGTACTAGTCCCTGTATAATTCACCAGATAGCCTTCACCAGCTACCTATGCGTGGTAAGGGTAAGGTCCAGCAAGTCACTGGAGTACGACCAACCAGCTTCACGCTGCCGGGCAGGTATGGTGGGAAACTTTGTCCAGAAAGCCCCCTCTCTCTGCAGCTGACGGGCTGCGTGATAGATTAGGTCACTCTATCTATGTCTCTCCACTTTTATACCACATACTGCTTTCCCAGTCGAGAGTGTGTTTGTTCTAGCTGTGATGTTAAGAAGAATAACTCCATTTACACCTACAGGAATAATCTGGCCAGAGTGGTTTTTGTCATTACTGGCAAATACACTCAATGTGGAAGCACATGCATCTTGTATATGGTTGAAAGTATAATGTACAGTCACATTTGTTGTCACTGCAGCAGACTTAGGAATAAATCTGCCTCAATTTCTGGATGAAGCATGTCTTTCTCCTACTAAAATCTGACATCCAGTTCTTGTTGTGTAGCTACTCGAGTATTGTGTTTCTTCTCTGTCCTCTTGCTGGTGCAGCCACCCGGTGTGGGGTGGATTCCATGAGTGTGATGCTCACACACATGCTGCTCTGCTGCCAGGAGCAGAGGACCTAATTTTTTGTCACATGAAAAGGAACTTGCTGGTACAGTACATTACTAAATGCTAGAGACTTATTTCATGAAATGGGAACACCGCAGGGGAATCTGGCAAGGAAGATGTGTTTATGTAACTGAATTGAGTGTTGCAACTGCCATCACTTAGTTCCCTTGGCTGCAGTGAGCGAGTTGTGAGAGAAAAACAGTCCAAACAGATCTTCAGATACCGAGGGCAGCTCTAATTACATACAAATAATTAATAAAAATGAAATGCAATATTATTAGAAAATACAAATACCATTAATTTTCTCACATGTTGATGTGTACCGAGCTCATCGATAGGGACAGAAACATCCAGGCTTTTGCACTTCTATTTGAAGTGCATATTCTTTGGGTGTCTTCAGCACATTCTGGTATCCCAGGGAGATTCATGACACAAGAGTAATTGCACATAATGTAAACAAGATCTGCATTAGTTGGCTCTTTTACTCAGAATCCCTTTCCAAGTCCAGATGTGTGATGTGTAAATGTTAGGAGAACAGAGTCCTTATGAAGTAGCTTTATCAAATGCAGCTAGTCTTCCAGCAAAACGGAGAAAATATAAATTAGAGCTCAAGACCTTGGTCAAATCTGGTGCATAAAATTTTATGGTTATATTTAATGTTCCATATGTGCTTTGGACAAGTGCCATGTTTGTAAAGAACTGCTTCAATATTATTTTTAAAAAGTGACACTTTTAGCACGGTATCCTCTGCAAACTGTTCACTGCTCGCCATGTAAGCCAGCCAGACTCCAAATAAACTGTTTGTTTTCATAGTCTAAACCTAAGATCAAAATGGCTTTTAGAGCGTGGTGATTTTCAAAACATGGCATGGTAGATGTCATATGTGGCTTTTTGAAGCATAATTCAGGATAGTTGATTAACTTGGCTGGAAGAGGAGAGTGTATGATATAAAAATCTGACAAGAGACAAGGAATTAGGAAGATGTATACATGTCTGCTAGTGCTGAATGTCTGTTGTAGCTTGGGCTTTTTAACATAATTAGATTTTGCTATGTTATATGAGCACTACATTCCTCCTAGCTCTTTTAGGAAAAACAAAACACAAACCAAGGAGATTCTACAAATTTGTGCCACTTTTCAGAGGTCCTAGCCTATTTTTTTCTTCATTTCCCTAAATCCCTAAATAGCTGTCTTTTGAAAAACCTTCCAATGCAGCATCTGGTGTGCTGTTATTACCACTACTTTTGCTCTGAAAGCATAGCACTACTGTTTTAGAATGTTCCCATTCATTTGTTGTCTGGTATTTGGCCAAAAAATTTATTAGTAATATAAGAGAAAGAAGTAAATCTTCAAGAGCCCAAATCAGAACGTAATCTGAACAAAAGAACAGCGCTGCTTTGACCCTACAGCTCTTTTCAAATTTTGCATAAAATGGAAGAGACACAGCATCTTGGAAGAAATCACAGGAATTCATTGTGTTGGAAAGTGTGAGGCAAACTAAATAGATTGAAATAACTTCTGTTATATTTAAACATAAATATAATGCTACAGGCAGAGGGGAAAAAAAAAAGATTATTTACACTTCTGAGCACTCAGGAGGTGTGAGAAATCTGTAGTGAAGGGCTTGAGCAAGTACTTAGCTAAAAATAACCTGTCCAAAACTGAATTACTACGACTATTACTACGACTACTAATTTCAGCTTCAGAATAATTTGCAGTCTTACATTTGTCGTGTAATAAAATAAGAAATATATCAGGTGCAATTTCAGGTTCATTTGCAATATGCTAACGTATCGTAAGCATATAGTAATGGTTAACAAATATATAAATGTCTATTAAAACGTAACGTCAATCTGTTATCTCAGTAATTAAGAAATAGTTGTGAGACAAGTCCTAAAATAGATGTAGCATTTTAAAGATGCAGAATTAGAGGCTAAAGTGGTGACTGTTCTGAAGCATCGCTGAGGATTAAAAAATGTTCTTTAAGTCTAGGAGTATGTGGAGAATGTGCATATGCTGGAATCAGGGATGGTAAGGTTTTCGTATGCTTACGTACAAAATTCATATAATGTTATTGGTTGAAAACTATGATACATTTTTATGATCCTTTAGAATATACAACTGGTGCCACTAGGAGAGTGTCCTTGCTTAGCAGAGATTTGGAGAACTTATCTTGTAAAAAGAGCACAGTTGAATCTCAAAAGTTTTCTTTTATTCAAATGTAAACCAAATCTTCTGTGTGGATGGAGTCCAAATTTTACTTTCCAACTTGGCTCTAAAAGTTATCTGTGTGAATTTATGAACTGAAGAATAATAGTACATAGCAAATTGTACAACAGCCTCAGTCATTGCACTGTAAGAAAAATATATTTGCACTTTAATATCTTATGGTTAGTGAATGTATCAAATGATATTTTTTATAAAGAATAGATAATAATTCATTGCAACTATATTAAGAAGGTAGAATTACTTCATAGTAACAAAAAGATACATCAGTGCTTGTGAAGACGATTGGTTTAATCGGGAGCGGTTTGGAGAATGGATGCATGTAGAAGACTTAAATACAGAAGGTTTCAGAGAGGGAGGTCACCTTTGTTTTGTCATGAGCTGTATATGCATTTAGGAAAATTGTGTGTGCATGTGTACATAAAGTTGATTTAACAGGGAAGGCAGATGCCTGACAGACAAAACCAGCGTAGACTTATTTTACTTTACTTACCAGTGTTGCTGCTACATATCCAGTGCATCATAGAGCAAATGATCACAATGAAAGAAAGGGGCTTGCATACAGTTATTCATGAAATAATGTATTGCTAAACTATGCACTTTTAACAAATAAGTTATTGTCATAATTACGCTGTTACGTATTAGGTGAAAGATTAGTGATCTTTGATTCAGGAATGTAATTTTACCTAATCATATTGAATTTAGAATTTTTTTCTGTAGGAATTCATAGATATTTACACATTTTATATTCTTTTTTGCATCTTACTCTTTATCATTTTCCTTTTTTTTTTATGAGAATATGGTGTCTTAAAAGTAGAAAGAAGTGTTGAGGAAGTTTATAGTTTGCTTTCTGTCATAGGAATTCTGAACCTCACTTCTTGAAAAAATTTCACTTTCATGTTTGAAAGCATAGTAACAAAACCAACCAGTAGGATAGTCATGATTTTTTTTTCTAATATTTTACCTAATTTTTAAAGGAAAAAGCAATTATAATGAAATGAGAATTATTTGACTGCATGAAGCAATTGGTTATAGGTAATTTGAATGTCTGCTGCCAAGCATATTATAACCCACATGAAATAGTTAGGTGAAGTTCAGTGGTCAAGACATTAATGGACTTGGATGTTTTCTTCATCTTTGGTGTGCTGTACTGATGCTAGCAGTCCTTTGGCCAGCAGAAGCTGGATGGGAGGGTGTTTCCCGGTTTGAGAGATACTGCTTGTTTGTCAGAACAGCTTGTTCTGATGCATTTGTAGTCCCTGACTGTCCTCACCTGCTGCATGGCTGTGGTTGGTTGCTTGGTTTCTTTAGCTATTTCTTTTCCATCCTAGCACTCATCTGACTTTTCTGCCATCTACCAATAAGTCTTTGACAAAGTCTTTCCCTGTCTGCCTAGCCCTGGCGTGGATTTTATCCCGTGCTTGGAGTCAGTAGCTACTATCTTAATGCAAAGTATAATATCAAATTTTAAAGACTGGGCTGTGTTAGGAAGAGCACTGCCAGCAGGTGGAGGGGTGGTGATCCTTCCCCTCAACTCAGAAGTGGTGAGATGCATCTGGAGTGCCGGGTCCAGTTCTGGGCTCTCCAGCGCAAGAAAGACATGGGCTTACTGGATTGATACCAGCGAAGGGCCACAGAGCTGATTGAGGGTTCGGAGCATCTGTCATATGAGAAGAGGAGACTGAGACCCTCAAGAAGAAGAGGTTCAGGGTGATCTTCTCAATGCATATAAATACCTAACGAGAGGTAGTAAATAAGATGGAGCCAGGCTCTTCGCAGCCGTGTCCAGTGACAGGACATGAGGCAACAGGCACAAATTCAGCTACAGGAAATTCCCACTTAAGCATAAGAATAAACCTTTACTGTGAGGGTGGTCAAATGCTGGGACAGGTTTCCCAGAGAGGCCATGGAGTCTCCATCCTTGGAGATATTCAAAACCCGATAGTCCTGGGCAGCCTGCTCTAGCTGACCCTGCTTGAGGAGTGGGGTTGAAATAGACGATCTTCAGAGGCCCCCTCCAATCTCAACCACTCTGTGATTTTGTAATACTTTTAAAAAATACATTGGAATTTGTGATCCCTCTCATTTCATTACTTGACTTTTCTTTCAGTCTCTGCTCTGTCTTAGCCCATCTCATGCTCAGGTTGGCTTCTCTTAGAAAAGGAACAAACATATCAAAAAAACACTCGTCCTCAAACACTCGCTGGTCAGAAGCAGGTGAATTCTAACTTTTATATATTTTAAAAAAATTGTTGCAAGAAATTAGTAGCTCGTCCAAGATGATAAATAGTGCCTTAGTCACATCTGGAATTACAGTTTATGTTCTTCAGTCAGGACCACAGTGACCTAACTGTGGTCAGATTGAAATTTTGTTTTTCCATGCAATGACCATGTTGTGAGGGAGAGTCACTAGTACAGACTGAGAGCTAGGGTTTCCTTCCATAAAGTAGCTAAAACTGAAAATACAAGAAAAAAACATATCTTGAATAGTCATATCTTGGACACGGACAAATTCATCGTCAAATTAGCATTAAATAGCCCAACAAACTCCAGTAAAAATCTTTAAGTCAGCTGGGTTCAAACTTAATTGGACGGGTAAAATGGGTAATATTAAGATCAGTTAAAAAGTGTTATTGCTAGAGGTTGCAGTGAGCAATTTTATTTTCTTGCTGAAGTTAACAAGCAGTGCAAGCCTTGCACATGAAGAGAGTAACGCGATGATTACTCTTTACAGGGTTCCCAATACCATAAGCCTTACTTACAATTCTAAATGTCTGTGCGTGACATCATACCAAACAAAGTATATAAAACAACCGAATTTCACTGCTAAAAAGGTGTTAACCTTTTAGCTGGACTAGAGACAAATCCTGCTGGATTCCGGCACTTTTAGCCCAATATCTGATTATTCTCTTCACCTGAAATTGCGAGAGGAGAATATCTTGTCAGTGATTTCAGGCTAGTCTGAGTGGTTGCAATCATAGAAGGCCTTGTTGAAAACGATGCAATCTTTTATTTCTGTTTGTCATCTTTCAGCCAGAAAGTTAACACTAAGAGCATGCAATGAACAGTATTAAAGACTTCAAAAGACCCTGCACATCTTTTATTTTTTATGTGTGTATAAAACTCCTAGCTCTTAAATTAATTTTAATATATTTATTTTCATTTTTATTTTGTTCTCCTGATTTAGTGGTGATTAAGGAAGGGGTCTTTTTTTCTTCTCCCTCTTTTCTGATCATGATGCATCTATTCTTAAGATAGAGACAGACACGTTTGTATAGAGAGGTGGTGTAAGGAAGTATAGTTCACTGATTTGATGCTTATGATACGTGAGGAGAGAGACACACACAGAGTCATAGGCAGTTGAGTTCTTTAGGTAAGGATGTAACACAGAGATATAACTAATAGTGCCTTATCCATCATAAAATTTCAAAATGGCTCAGAGGCATATCATTGCTGCAGCTGTTGCAGACCCTGTAATGGCATTAAGCTCTGACTCAGGGTGATTTTTTCTTTAGAAGATTCTAGCGGGAACTATAGTTCTGGTAATAACCTGAATAGGAGAATAAATAACTTGAATATTAATGAATTGTACGTAATATGGATGTTAGAGGGTGAACCCAAGCAGGACAGGAAATACGTGTCTTTCTCAATTCTTTTCACACCAGGCTTTTTCAGGCAAAACCCTCTGGTACTCTGCCAGAACCCCCTCTGAACGTTACAACTTTAACACCATATGGTATTTATACTTGTTCTGATTATTCACTTTAACTGATTATTATTATTTTATATTTTCACCTATTGAGTGAAGGTAGTGTAGATATATTTACCAGTATCTTTTACTGGAGCAAGCTGAAATAATATTTTAGGATATGATATGAACTCTTGCTATCCTTTATGAAGAAAAGCAATTTTGGAGTCTGGCACTGCTCATGGGAAAACTAAAGAGGGAAAAAAACACCTCAGTGTTCCTTTATGATAATCTGCCCATCCAATTGATGCCAGCTGTGCTTTCTTCAGTAATAACCAGCGAGGGGTAGGTACTTGCTCAGATACTGCTGATATTCAGTGTCGATTCTCAAGCTGTGTGCGGGGTCTGTCCATTCTGTGACCAGCTTTTATCGATCTTCTCTGAAACGTGAGCAGGTGTACACTACTGACCAAATCAAAGATTAGTCTTTGTACTTGTCAAACAAAATAATTTGGAAGCATTACATCCATGTAACACATCCCCAAGTATAGCTCAGATTTTATCAGCTGTAGCAAAATTTCACCAGATAGACGTTTGTTTCAGAAAATATGCTGGGAGGTTCTTTTGACTCCTGTTTCTCAAACTCTCATATGACCCATATTAAAGCAACTGTCTCTGGGGGAAATAAAAAAAGTTAAAAAAGGATAACATCGCATTCGCCTCCTGAGCCCTGAATGCCTTTATAAATGGCCATTTTTTAATAAAGGCATATGAGCTTGTATTGCTTTTACAGAGTGCGGTGTTGTAATAGTTGACCTGAAAGTAACGCTTATCTAAATCAGATTACAATGACATAAAAGGCTGTGTAGGACAATCCACAGTGTTTTGAGTAACTGTTGATAACTATTTAGCACTGAATTGAAGAGGAACGTTTGTATCTTACCACTAACCACAATAAATGTATGGTTGGCACTAAAGGTTAGTGTTGCAGCCGGAACTATGTCCTATAGACTTTCCATCCATTCATTTTAAATAAGAGAATGATAGTGGTCATTTGTTGAAATTATGTTTTCAAGTGATCATCAGATAGTCTTCAGCAGTAGCTGCCTCTGACTCCTTGGGTAGGTCATGGTTATCATTACCACAGCTTGGACATCACCCCTATGTGCATAGCAGGAAAGCAATTTTAGTTCTTGCATGCTCTTAATTCAGCGTGTTAAGAAGTGTGTATCTGTCATTATATATGTGTATATATATGCATCTATTATTTTCTTACTCAAAATTGGGATGGGCAATAAAATCAGGTACAACTCGGCTTGGCTTTGTGTAGCGTACACAGGAAAGAGCGGTATAAAGACAGATCACATTACTGCACCTTTATGGGCTGCATTAGATACCCGGATTTGATACAAGAACACCCCACCAACTGTGTTGTGCAGTTAGTGGGTGTACTTATGACACCTTTGTTATAATTCAAAGGCAGCAACTGAAAAGCCATTGTCCTGTCTGTGCCTTAAGCCATGTTTCCAGGGTCATATTTAGTGTAAACTTGCCTGGAGCTGGAAGAGTGGAAAACACGGCATGGCACAGCTCACTGGCCCCCCTCCTTAAAAACTAGCTTAGCTCCTGCCCTGTGGCAAGTGTTTTATGAAGGAAAAACCAAAAGGACAGCACGTGGTAATCTTGACAGAAGTATTCTTCGTGACTTACCTTCTGACAAAAAAAAGAGGGAGATTTTAACAAAAGATGTCTTTTAAGGGCCTGTATTCAGAATTACTGGGCACAAAAGATACTGCTGAAATCGAAGGTTCTCAGTACGTATGGAGTATATAAAACTAAGGGGATAGTTCTGAAAGCAGAGAATTTTATAAGAAAGCTCTTTGTTGAGGTCAAGGAAAGATGACAGAAGGACAGGGAGATAGGAAGGACAAACATGGCTACCTAAGGAAAGCTGAAGTGCAAGTGTTTGTAATTACATTATAATAAAGCAGGAGACTTCCGTGTCTCTCTAGTGTAGTGAGACAAATACTACGTGAAATTTTGTTTGTTTTTTTTTTTATTATTTTAGAAAGCTTAACAAGTATATGGTCCTTGAATAAAACATCTCTTTCAGAAATACAAGTCTTTAGCAGCTATCTCTAAGAAAGAAGATTGTCAATATAATACAAGTTTGATTATTTGAGTCAGTCTTCTACAGAATGAAGATGCAGATATCAGTGTGCATCACTTGCATGAGTCTTCCCTATATTCCCTTCCATTTGCTTATTTTACTTTGTTGTCACCCTTTTCATTTAAATAACAGGGTTTTAATGTTAGAGAAAATTTCTGCAACTAACACTTCCTTGCAGCAAACAAGGCAAGCTGTAGAAAAGCAAGGGAGGATACAAAGAACACAAAGTTGTACCAGGTTTAGAGATGAACTCCTGAGCGGGATTGATAGTACTAAATTATTGTACTCAGGAAAAAGGGAATTATCTGCCTGAGATAATCGTAGCCTTTAATGTGTTCAAGGAAACAATGTAAATGAAAGAAAGCTAACAATTCATACTTCGTAGAAGACAGTCGTACAACGGCAGTAGCCTGAAGTTAAGGAAGAAAATATTTTAAGATTGATTTTTAGAAGATTTTAGCAGTTAAAAAGGTCTTATAAGGTATAGTGGGGGAAGTACTGTTCAAGTTATAACCAAACATGGTTGGTACCAGTAGGAATGGTTCCATCAAATGCAAATACTAAGCGGATGGTCCTCATAGTCATTTACTGTTTTGTATTGGGTGAGTCCACTGAAGTTTGCTTTTTTATTTTTTTTGTCATTATACACTCTGATATACTGCAAAGATCTTCCTCTGCAGTTACACATGCGCTCTGTGTGTGTGCGGCCTTAAAATTACATTGATTCATCAGCCGGGCTGAACCCACTAAATCACAGATTTGTTACGCAGAGGAAGAGGATGATACTCCTGAAAATGTGAATAGGCCTTGTTTTGGGTGAATCAGGAAGTTTTCAGTTATTGCAATAGGAAGTCCCTCAAAAACCTGCCAGTAATCCCCCAATTAAAAAAAGTTAAATCCAATTTATTTATTTTTCCCCAAGGAAAAACAGAGAATTAGAGCGAGCTGCACAGGGTAGTACTATAATATGTGAGTTTGGGTTATTCTGTAAGATGTGTCTTCTACCAAGAAGGATGGCAGGGGAGGGATTAGCTTCAGTGTCCCCTGCATTTGCTTTCTTGTTGTAATTATGGGAAATGCATTCAGTGTGCAAGGGTATCATTGCTGTCCTGCTGTTTTATCATTTCTTTATGAGATAATGTTGATTTCACCAATGAAATGCAAATTTAGTTTACAGTGCTCCTTTTCTCTGTATAAAGGCTAAAATGCATATTGTAGATAATACTGTTGGTGGTGCTTTTGAAACAGTCTTTGTCAGCTAATTTTAGCAATACATGGTTGTAAATGCTGTTCATTGCAACTGCATGAGTTTTATGTTGGCCCACATTAATTAAATTTAACCCAGTGTGCGTGTTGTTACCATTTTGGCTATGATATGATCAAGTCGTCATAAAACCTTGGTACCAACAAAAAAAAAATTGGGATGTGTCGAGTATATTTGATATATAGTGTGCCTGCTGTGTGTTATGGCAAATTGAACGTGCAATTATTGAAGTTAAGTTATCTTAACTCTATAATCCTAAAAGTCTTCTAACACGGGGGGCTAACGAACACTCCTAGGAATGCAGATGCTAATGAATTCTGTGTTTGGAGGGTATATTTCTGTTTACTTATAAACAAATAGTTTGTATTGCTGGTGATAAAAGGGCTCAGAATTTTAACAAGTCCTGTTACAATTAGCCCCAGTGTAGATTATAGACAGCTCTATTTACTAAATGCTGGGACTCCAACAGCAATAAAATACATGCAAGAATGGAAGTAGTTTTCAGCTAGCAAGCGAGTTCTAACATAACAGCAAGGCCAGTACTAACGGAAGTTGTCTTTTTTTATTGTTATCTCTTTAATTTATCTCGCTTTCCTGTGTAAACTGCTCGCTATTGTGCAGAGAGAGGGTGTGTGTTAACTTTGGTGACATTGTGTTACTCCCATTAAGTAACGCTGTACACAGGTTTTTTTCAGCGTGACTACTTAGGATTTTTTTTTTTTTTGCCAAACTGCGTGAGCCAAATAATGTTTCATAATTGATAACAAATCCCATTTCTACTTTAGGCGGTACAGCAATAAATTTGCTGTCGCGGTTAGTAAAAGGATTATATGGAAAAAGGAGTGTGAGTTTTTAGTATGAAAGAGTAAAAAGGTGGGGGAGAGGATTTTATGAAATGAGATGTTCTGTTATAGACAATAATGGAAAATGGCTCTGAAAATGCTGAGTTGGAGTAATGAAGGAATAATGTCTAAAGTTTATCAAAACCGAAAGAACTCCTGATGTGAAATGAAGCCTCCTAAGAAAATTCTGTTCTGTGGCTGTTTTGCTTTGCTGTTGTCGCCTGTCACGCATGAATGAAAATGCTGCATTCTCCGGGGAGCGGTAAAGCTTCTGTGTAGGTTGTTTATTTCCTTAATCCCTCCTTCTTCGTGATTTCCAATGTCAGATATAAAATGGAAAGCCTGTAAATATAGTGATTATCATACTGATTATCACCTGCATCGGGGAACGCCCTGGCTGGCCGTTGTAACCCTAGCAGTCTCCACATGTTACAGCCACTTAGATTTTAACCTGACTACTTTATTAGAGCCGCGGCGCGCTGTATGAGGTGCCCTAGGGCTGCACAGATGGGGTCTGCTTGTTTCCTGTTCTCACTGTTATTGTGAATAGATACTAAAAGGTTCTCATCGCTTTTATCTGGTTAATTTACTTTGAACTGTCCCTGGCATTCAGGGCCTGCTTCACATTTCTCACCATTTTGCAAACACCAAACTGTAGTCCCCAAACGTGTGTTTTGAGCTTTATTATCTTTTTTTTTTTTTTTTTTTTTTTTTTTTTTTTTTTTTTTTACTGGAAGGGCCTTAATTCTTAAAGGGCTGTAATTCGGAGAGAGGCTGATTCTTCAGGGGCTGTGGGCACAGTCCTTGCTGAAAGAAGCCACTCAGGAGCTATTCTGAGGTTCGGTTGATAGAAGAGAAGAAAATTAAGATTGCTGTTGTTCTTTGGGGCGTTCAGACACCCTTAGATTAGAGGTCAACTGCAGGAAAATGTATGATTGTATGCTAGCTACCATTATTCATGTCGCCAGGCAGCAGACCAGGCTAAAAGATGACGCTCTTAACAGGAAAATCCAAAGATGAGATACTTTTTAACAAATGTGCAATCATTTATCCTTTCTTGTGGAAGGGCCAGGTCTTTCGAACCACATGTGCTATGCATGGGTGCCCCAGTACAGAAAATTAAGATGAATTCTCTCAAAGTCTCCCACATAAGGAAACACTACTTAACTGGAATAGTTTTTATTTCACAGATGTAAGAATGTACTGGTGTCCAGTTTCCTGGCCAAACAATAGTTTAACACAGATGTTAATGTCCTGCTGCATTGGGACATTAAAGAAATCCCCTTAGGACAGATCAGTGTAACTTCCGATTTCAATTGCACGACCAAAATCCTGAGGTTAAAGAAGTAATTTGGCTAGAGTACTTAATTTTTATTCCGTTTTCTTATTCTCTGCCCCCTTATCACTCCCTTGTTTCTCTTTTTTTTTTTTTTTTTTTTTTTTTTTTCCCTGTGTCTCGTCCCCATTTGAGGCTTTCTTGATTGTGTTGCCATCCATTGTAAGTGCGTCACTTCAGAGTGGAAGCTTGCAGGCTCCTTTTTTCATACGAGCATAGGCTTTGTTAATCACATGCTGGTTTAGGAAAACACTGCATGATATCTCTGAACCCCACACTCCTTCTTGACAGCCAGGCTAGCAAATGTCATTGACTGTGTGATGTACAAGAAGGAATTCAATTGTAAGTAAATTGTCAAAGTGGCTAACCTTGCCCGCACCCAATTGTCAGGACCATGATTCAGTTTTTCTGTCAACATCAGCTAAGGCTAACCCGGTCAGCCTTATGTTTCTGCAGTGAAGCAGCCTGAGGAGTTGTGCTTTTCAGCTTATCACATTTTATTAACCTCAACTTACTGTTGTTATAATCAATTGTACCCACTTCAAATTCTTATATTGCCCCCAAATTGGCAGATCATCTAGGTCCACAAGTAGCTATTTTCTGCAGCACTGAAAACTGTCCTAGGGACGCTGGGCTTAAATGGGTTGGTACAGTAGTTATTTTTGTTTAGTTGGATCAACTCACCATTTTGGCTCAAGACTTATCCCTCTATTAATATCACTTGGCAAAGCTCATCTGGAAGAATGCAAGTTAAAACATAAAAGACTTAGAGGGTTTGCTGCAATATTTGCAATGTTAAGGTAGAAAGGGAATAAGGGAAAAACATTGCTATTGTCTTCTGTCTCCTTGCTTTTATTTCAAAACAGATTTTAATTGCTCCCATTAATATAAATAAGAAATGAGGACATTCTGATACCCTGATGTTTCCTCTGTTCTTTCAGGAAAAGAACATAGTTAAATTGCCTAAAGCAGTGATTAAGACATCAGAGTATTTTAAAATGCTCATCTGATTCCACCACAAGGGTTTGAGCACATTTTGTGATCCTGGTTTTTTTTTTAAAGCACTGTAGATGATAAATGATTTTTTAAAATGGCTTGATAACCTGTATCCCATGAAGTGCCATACATAAATGGAGATACGATACAATTTCGATCAAAAATATGTCCGAAGGGTGTTTGTCTGGGTTTGAAGTAGTGGTTTCCTAGTCAAAGTCCTATCTCCAAAAGTAACTTTCCTCGCCTGGAAAAAACATGTTGTACCTTCTTTATTTGAAGTTGTGAAGTGTGTTGACATTGTGCTGTTGTTGGGCTTGAGGGAAGGAGGGGGAAGCTTTTGGTGCGACTATCAGAATTGAACAACTGTATGTGGGTATATTGAGATAATCGTGTAAAAGGGAAACTGGCTGAATGAGTTTCAGAATGTGTTATTTCTTCATTATCTAGCACTTTATAATTAACTGTTCTTTTTTTATTATTTCAGGAAGCTGCCACTTTTGCTAGAGAGCAAGGCTTTGAGGTGAGTTAACCCACAATTGCACACTAAACAGATCCTAAAGGTTTTTTTTCTTGCTGATAATGAAGTTCTTTTGGACAATGATTGATGTGCTATTATACTCTCCAAGCCTCGCAGCGGTTGCCATGGAAACTTGGCAGTCGTCATGGTTTCTTTGTTCTGCCAGCTCAGTGTTATGACGCACTCTGCTAGGTCTGCACCCAACATCGCCTACAGATGTTATTTATTGAATTTTGAAAAGCCTCTTGGGAAGCCGAGAGGTTGGGCACGGTTTCAAGCTGCCTCTGCAGATATGGGACCTGTCAGTTTGTTCAGTTAAAAAGCTACCTCATTAGCTGCATTACACTCCAGAAGGATTCACTGCTAAAGCAGTGGTGAAGCAAGACTAAATAGTGAAATATAACACCGCTTAAATAACTTAAACCCTGCCATATGCAGATTATCATTATGCAAATGAATTTTAGAAAGGTGGTATATAAAATTGTTAGGTACTGATTAATGTAAACCATGCTTCTACAAACAGCTTCGTTTAGAAGGGGTTGTGCGGAATTTTGTGTTTCAAAACATATTCGAGTTGGTGTTTTCCATCTGTGCTCTAAAAATGTATGATCCTCTACTTTCTTGCAGTAAACACTGTTGATTTTACAGTGATTTTCAGAGCTTTTGATTTCATCTTCTTGAGGTATTTATTTGAATAGTATCTCCCATTGGCTAAATTCAGATAACTTAATCTGGAGAGCTATCAGCCATTGGTCTCTAACGCTGAATTCAAATAGGCAGGTTTTAAATACTATAATTACTGTGACAACGGTTGTGCTAATTTTGCAGATAGTAAGTGATCTTACTGAAATCTAAATTGCAGAACCGAACACACATAAATCCCTTTACATGTTTTTTCCACTGGAATAAGACCCACCTTAATTGATTTGTTTGCAGCGTAAAAGAATAGATAGGAGTTTGACTGCTCAACACCCATTTTGCATAAATAATAGAAGCCGCGCAATTCAAACCGCATCGCTTTAAGAACGTGCCACTTTTGTGTGTGGATGGTTGCCTATAAAAAAAGAAGGAAAGACTGACAGCTTTTGTTCCACAATTTAGATTTCTTTAGAACCGTACACCAGCAGGTACATCAATGCCACCAGTGTTTTAGATATTAAAACTGTGGGCTGTCCCATTTCATTTTATGTTTCCCAAATTCATGTGGCTGCTTTGTAGAAACCAAGACTTTTTATCACTGTCAATTTTCATTTGTATAATCGGTATTGTTAGCATAAAAATACACTTTGAGTTTATCCTATCAAATGAATGAATTTCACAGATGCCTCCAAATATAATGTGAAGCATAACAAATTATTGGTACCCTCTGGTAGCTAGACAATAAAAAAGAAAGGAAGTAGTGTATTAAGTCTATCCATTCTATATTTTTATTGCCCCCTTGAGCTAAAGACTTTGAATGTGCCTGGTTTAAATTCAGTTCTAGTGACAAACTGCTTTTGCCGGTGTCTGCTAACTACCATCATATTAACCTTTCCATTAGTGCTTGCTTAGAGATTCTAGCACGGTTCCTTCTGAACATCCTAAATCTGCCACATTTGATTACAGCATATCAGTAAAGTGCACAATGATTATGATCTTATCTCTTATTACCCCCTTGCTTGGCAACAACTCACCTATCAAGTATACTGACAGACATGTGTAAAACTTGGTAAGTGTCCACAGTCTTGTTTTCCCATTGTGCTGTGGAGGCAAAAAAACCCCACACTACTAAGAAAGTATCTTAGGAAAAACTTTAAGAGCTTCATAAGCCTTTCAATTAAAAACAAGAAAAAAATCCAGCAACTCTCGAAAGCTTGTAGAACTGATTCTACAATTTATATTGAGAATAGAGAACTGGCAAAACAAGGGAAAGTCAAGTAAGGGACTGGAGTGACCAGAGCAAAAATCAAGGGGATATTTATCATAGAAGTGATGAAAAGTTGCTGGTAGCTGAATTTGAATTGCAGCCTGGAATTTTATTTTTTTAAAAAATCATCAGAAATCTTCCAGCATGAAGAACCAGTTGTGACTAGCTTTTTTTTTGGCTTTTTTTTTAATAGTCTCCTTTTCTACCTTCCAGTAAATTCAAGTTTATGTGGATTAAATGCATCTTTTAAATATTGATTAAGTATATCTGAAACAATTTTTGCAAAAAAGAAGTCCAGTCAAGTCAACTTCATAAAAAATACACCTTTTCTGAAGAAAGAAAATCTTGTCATAGGTAGGACAAAACAGTTCCATGACACGAACCTGTTTATTTCTTTGTAAGAGAAACCACCTTCAAAGGAATTTTTATTTTTATGCTTCACCTTACCAAGAGTTACTTTTCCGTTGTGCTTTGCTGAAATCCAAGGTATTTTTGTAAAATCGGTCATGATATTTGAAGACCGTTATTTCCTTCATTTTGTCTCCTGACCAACACTTACCTGTGACAACCAAAAGTAGAACATTACTTCTGATGCAGTCTCTTCCTGGGCTGCATCAGTGTTTTCTTTTTTCGTGAATTTCATGTTCTAAGACATTTTAAACCTATTAAATAAATAGTAAATTCACTGTCTCTGAAGGCAGTGTTTCATCCTAATTGTATGTTGCACTCATCTCAATAATACATTATAACAGTCACAATTTTTATCCCAGGGAAGCTCTTGGACTTGGTTCCCCTTGAAGTGGTAGAATAGTTGTCAGTATATTTTAACTGGACGTTTGTAATACATTTCAAATAACAGAATTGCCAGGACAAAGGTTTATGAGCTTTTGTTTTTACAAAATGGTATCTTGCTGTTTGTTCTATGTAGGAATTAGGAAAACATCATTCTCCTTTAACATAAAACTTAGGGTTCAGTTCTGTCTGTCAACCCAGAAGTAAAATGAAGTGAGTAGAACAGTATGCATCTAAGGGGTTAGTAGCAGCTGCCACGCAAAATAATTTGTCTTGTTGGAGGCAGAGGTCTCCTCCTAAGTCTGTGTTGGTTGGGGAACCAGAGTGGAAAGTTCTGGTACTCTGGACCAAATTTAAGTCTTCAAGTTAACAAGGTCCACTGCACAGGCCCACTATTATCAATGGATTTATGCCTGTTTACGTCAGGGATAGGATAGTCCCAGCTATTGTGGATCTGTTTAGAGGCAAAGATCAGCAGACATAGTTTGACTGGCAGTTTTAACTCTATGCAATTTTTCACATACCTCTCTCTGATCCTGGGATATCTGATGTACTTTCTTTACATGCCTATATACCAATGAATGCCGCATGCAAGGTTTTTCAGGTGCAGCATCAATAGGCAAATTATTGTGAGATTTGTGTGTCAGCTTTGTTAAATCAGATTCTAGTGTATAACTGGATATGTGTGAGTATCCTGTGAATTTAGGACACGTTATAGAGGCTTTAGGACCACAAACCAGTACAGTCCTACCATCACCCATGTCTGTAGATACAGGATGTATAAGAAACTCTTGATAAGCATGCAAGTACGAGTCATTGCAAAACAAATATTATTCATTACAGCTATTTGAAAATACTGTGTATATTCTGAACAGAAATAGGAGATGACAACATTTCAGGATGTTTGCCTGACAATGAAATGAGGGGCACAGTACCTCTGCAGTCATAAGCTGTAAATATTCACATATTATAAAATGTCATACTCGTACCATCAAAATACAACATGATGCTAAGGCGGAGATATAGCGTGGAAAAGTTAAAGCTTCCTCAACACTGAGGTTGCAGCTCCTCCACTATATAAGCTCTATTTTATTCTTTTCCTGTGAAGAATTCTAATATAGAAAGTGATTTTAAATAAAAATGGCAAAGTTAATTCTCATGAAAGATGCTATTCAGTTACTTTTGAATTCTGCACAATCAGACACATTTCCAAACCATCCTGTTTTGAAATGTCAGCTTTTTAAAAAATTGCCGCCTTTCCCCTAAATACCTTCCTTCTATTGTTACACGCTTATTATATATTTAATTCTTCCTGAAAACATAACGTGCTTTTTGCTTTCTTTCACCATCTCCTTTATTTCATCCTTTACCACCATTCGTCACTAATCTTTTTCCTCAGGGTCCTCTTTCCCTCATACCCTCATATAAATTCATCTTTATTCTTCCTTAAACTGACGAAATCATCTCTTGATCGTGCCGTTTTCTCCTGTTATAACTTCCTCATTTTCCTTTTAAAATCTGAAGTGCACGTAAATACATAACACAAATATCTTCAAGCTCTTTGATTTCTGTGCCTGCTTTTCTTCACTGTAAATGTGCTTAATAAAGTCACAAGTAGCCACTTCCTACTTAACAAAAACTAAACACCTCTCCCCGGTTTCCTTTGATCTCCAGAATGCTTTATTGCATTTTCTAGTTCATGGATCTCTTAATTATCAAGGCCTGAAATAGTTCAGAATTCAGGTGAACCTTGGGAAGCCTACGTATTACCAAGCTGGAGGGCTGTAATTCTCCATCCATCCCCTATTCAACAGCTTGTGCCACCAGCTGATACCAGCTATTCACAAGTCTCTTAAAAAGACATTTCAAAACAGAAGAGCAGCAATTTCAGGTTTTTTCTCTGGCATCTTTAAGGGACTCCTCGCCTTTGGAGAATTAGGGGTAAGATGACCCCTGTTCACTGTCCTCAGTCCACACAGAGGGGTTCAAGGTTCTTCCCTTTCTTCTCTGGTGGAAGACATTGCCTTCTAAAAGCTATATTAACAGTCTAAGGAGGAGGAAGGAAGAAATAACACAAATAAGAAGGCAGTACATGGAAATGAAAAGAATGAGAGAATTTTAAAAAGAGGTAAAGAGACCAGTTAGTAAGGGCAAATTATTTTTGTGTTTGGCAAATGTGTATAAGTCAATGGGCTCACTGACTACGGAGTTGGGGGAGAAATTAAAGGGAAGCTAAAAGTATTGCAAAAGAGCTAGGTTATTTTCACATAAATAGATACTGGTAAATATATAGCCAAGGCACATTCTCTCTCCGTAAGAAAGGCGAAGTGCTTGAAGATCAAGAAGATTATCAAAAATCAGCAAGTAACCAGGAGTGAATGGTATGCAGATTATAGGTCTTGAAGTGTTTAACTGACCTGCTGGTGAAAAACAGCCAATCTCTTGTTAAAATCAGCAGCTGCAGTCAAAATGGCATGTACTGTAACTGGGTTTCAGAATAACACTATATGCTGATTTTGAAAGGTAAAAATCAATTTATTAATAATATAAATTAATTGTAAGAACTCTGGTAAATGACTTGAAACCCCTCTGGTCAGCTTTATAAATGAATTCTATTCATTATGTAATTGTGTTTAAAAAACGAGTTGGGATTCTTAACAAACATGACACAAAACAATGCAGAACATATTGTTCTGTTTCCATATATTCAGCGCTAGGCCCTCACTAAATCAGCTATGTTTCACTACATTTGCTTGTATGCAAGAGCAAACTGAGGAAAAAAGTATGGCGTTATGAATAAAGTGGGAATAGTAAGTAGCACAGGGAATAATTATAGTCTTTCTTCCTTTTCCTAATGTCAAAAAAATAAAAGAAAAAAAGAAAAAGTACAAATGATGGCAAGAAATAGGTTTACATAGACCAAAGTTAATTTGTAGAACTTACTGACTTGAGAGAAATCTAAGAACAAAAGCTTCCCACTTAAAAGGATCTGATGCATATACAAATAACAGGAATACCTATATTTAGGGTAGGTTGAAAACTAAGTAAATTAGAAATTGAAATCCTTGTGTTTCAGATCACAGGGCAACTATGAGAATAGGAAGTATAATATTCTAAAGACAAGTTGTGCCATTAGATTTTCTTGTATCAAATTAAACATTTCAAACTTGTTGCTGTCAAAGAGACAGGATGGATGAGAGATCCGGTTCAGTATGCCAGTGTCTCTGTTCCTACATGTTCTATGGTGTACAGACAAAGTCCCTTTAAAGCCAAGATCCCTGAAATTTTTGCAGCTGAGCCTTTACTTCAGAAAATCGGGGATATGCTGTGCCCCACTGACTATAGCTTTCACCTGTTGCTTGCCTGCACCTCGCTTTTATGCAAGCGGCCAGGGAGCGCAGGGCATGTTCACCTGGGCTCACAGCCTCTAAGGGGCACGCTGGGTTACTGCCCGAGGTCAGCTGCTCTTGGGAAGTTAGAGAAACAGCATTTGTAATCTTGCTGAAATCGGAGGGATTATAGTACTGTAAAACCTGGCTAAATTGGAAGAAAATCAGGCTCAGAGTTTATACAAAGTATTCTCTTACCAATTTTATTTTTAATTTTATGATAGGTAAGGTTAGAATCCAGTCAGCAGCAAAGAAACCCGCTAATTGCTCATTAGGAAATGCTCTGTAATTCCTTTGTTAGCTTTACAGTTTTGCAGCAATTGGAATAGCTGAACTATCATTATCAAGATTAAAAACAATGGTCTCATAGTACTACGTAAACCCTTAGGAGAATGAAATATTCCTCCTTTGAAAATCTTCCTCTGCTGACAATAAAGACTATTTTATACCTAGCCGTAAGAAAATAAATCTTTGATCTGCTAATAAAGTTCTAATCTCTCACCGCTCTAGTACGCTGGTAACAAGAATTTTCCTTCTCTCTCTTAATAGACTGAAGACATTAAAGAGATAGCCCGGAAGACACAAGCCCTGCCAAAGGTGAACACTAAAAGGCAACGAATCGTAGTCTTTACCCAGGGGAAAGATGACACCGTAATGGCTACAGGTATATTTTTCAAATCTCCGTTGTCACTCACAGTAAATATTCTAGTTAATCAATTACAAGTTGTGGTTTTACCAATTATAACTGTTAGAGGGTAGTGGGAGCGTTTGCCTTTTGATGTTACTCCATGTTTCTCATCTGTTATGCTTTTAATTGTTTTAAGATTCTGAATTTGAGAAGTTAATATTTCACAGGAATGCCTGAGAATTTAGTTCTGAACATCTTAAGTTCTTTTTTTATAACATAGATCTAAAATATTGATCCAGTTGGTTTTACTCAGATTTTTATGACTTGAGATTTTATCTGTGTAGCCATCTTTGCTGCAAACAAGAACACACTATGCCTGCTGAGAACAGCTGTGCAACAGTATAGTATATTTAAACATTTGTGAAGAGGAGGAAGTGAAATCCAGTACTAAGTGAATTTCCAGGCTTTTTTGCTTTGAGCAGAAAGTCTCACTTTAGCTTTTCTCAGCTGTCTGCTGTTCTGTTCTCAAAGGAGTACGTGGGAAAAAGGTGTTCTAGCAGGGATGCAAGTAGTTTGTGCTGTCTAAATTGATGATGTACAACGCACAGATTTAAGCATTATAAACGTGACTGCCTACCTTTTGACAGTCTCTTTAATTCTGTCCACCTATGCTTCTAGACTAAATAAAGCTATTAAAAACATGAGCTGTGGCAAGCCATTTTAGTCGTTCATGCCTTCACAAGGTAAGTTATTAGGCAGGGCTGAATTCCTCCTTTGGAAATCAAGTGAAGTTGAGGAAGCTCTGCACCTGAGGGACTGGTGCTTACTCATATGATGTTTGCCTCAAAATCAGAATTGGCTTCAGACTGTGGCTGCAGGGCTCGGCACTAAGTAGGTATGTCACTGCTATATAGATCATTCTCAGCAGCAGTTGGAATGATTTCTCCAATAGTTTGCTTCTTCCCCTATTTTGTTAGCTACAAACTGGTTTAAAGGAAATAGAAAGCAGTCATTGAGAGCTGGGTATGTGTATCTCACTGAATAATGATGGAAGTGTTGCTTCCAGAAAGTTACTGCATTACGTGAATGGCCCATATGGAGGCACTCCTCTTGAATGTTGTACAGTTGGCTGAAAAATAGCAGTATAAAAATGTTTTTAAACATGAGGTAGTAATAACGGTAGTAAACCTAAATCTTATATGTAACCCTCCTGTGCTCTTATTTAATTTTCACTGTGTACTTATTTTATTCTTCAAACTGGAGTTGTTAACAAATCCATTAATCCTTTCTTTGATATTTTTACAACTGGGAGCTTATTTGAGGACTGACACTTGCTAATCTTAGCTGTTTGTTCGCTATGAAATGAACTTAAATTAGAGAATGCACTTTATATGCATGATAAATGCAAGATGGATAGAGAGTGTATGCAATGGTGTCAGCTACAAAAGCAAACATGATAAATGTTAAGGCAGTTTTGAGCCGTGGGATAAGCTATTCAGTGCACAAGCATAGCTGAATCTCTTTGCTATGTTGTTATTCATGGCAGCCAAATAAATGTCAATAATAAAAGAGAATTAAAGATTTTCATTTCCCAGAGGCAGTCCTCTAATACAGCTTGATCTTTCATTTCATTTGTAATTCGTTCTCATGTCAGGATGCAATCATTCGCCAGGCTCTGTGTGTCATGTTAAGTCATTTAATAATGATTAAGAACATAAAAATGTTTGGCCTGTGGGGCAATTCTCGAAAGAGATACCAATTTGTTATTGTTTTCCCCCTTTTCCCTTCCTTTGGTGTGGATCATCTTTTTCCCACCTCCCCACATTAAAATAATAATGAAAAAAGGAAAATGTGTCCCTTAATTTGGCATATGATGATAGCACAGACTGGCATAGAGTACTGTTAACACACTTATTTCAACACTAATTAGGTCGAGTTGCGCTTTGAAACCTGCAGTGGAAAGTGTAAAAAGTTTCTAAATGATCTTTGGAAGAATTACTGCTTTTAGGAGTAGTTACCAGTATAAAAATCATTTCCTTTTTCTAATGCACAGGAGTACATTTTTTGAAAAAGCAGTCTGTGTGTAGTTGTTTATCCTGCCTTTCTGAGGAAACAATAGTGTCTCAACGAGTTTGTGCATAGATTAAAATAGTATTTGCAAAGTCAGCTATGGATTTGGATATGCTTGTTGGTACCTTCTGCTTTATATTTTGTCTGGGTTAATACGAACAACGTGTTTGTTAGTTGGAAGACATTTCTGTCAGTAGCGACTCAACCAGAGGGGATCACTATCGAGGCAAAGGACTCTACTCTTTCTTCCCTTTCTAATACTGCCTTTAACCACCCTTCATCAGCTGTTGGGCAGATCGCATATTCCACTGGTCTTAGTTTATGTCTGAAGGAGCACAGGATGGAGCTGGAGCTTACAGGTGTGAGAGTAAAAGACTCCAAGGTGCATTTGGCCTTTGTTGGTTTTCTACCTTTTGTTCCTCCTCCCCTTCCCTATTTTCCCCATGGAAAGGTCTCTGCTCTCTGGCAGCAGTGCGGAGCAGCATTACTGTGAGCCTTGGGAGTAGAAGTGAGTGCCTTGGATCGGGCCGCATTCTGTGAAGAGACAGAGCTGAATGGGCACCACCCCCTTCTTTCTCTTCCCCCTGCCCACACATGGCAGGGTGAGATGGGCAACGCTGAGGCTGTAAGAGCATCCTTAACAGAGAGAGCTCCGTTTCCTCTCTCAAAGCCTCTGCATGCTGTCCAGGACAAGGCAGCCGTGGGGCCAGGCTGAGAGGGGCTGGGTTACAAGAGGAGGAGTGCACCTCTTCCGTGAGTTGTGTGCAGTTGAATGGGGGATCAGGTAATGGAAATAATGAGGGGATACACTTTGATACAGCTCTGGCTGGAAGGAAAGGAAAAAGATGGATAAAAGGGGTTGTTGCAGGTTTCCAGCTCATTCGTGAAAGGGCACAGAATTATACATCCTGTACATTAAGGAAATTAGATGTGGATTTTTATTTTTTTTTGTGGGATGAAGGCGGCCAGATACAGCTAATTGTTGCATGTGGAGAGCACTGTAGCAAGAGTTGTTGATTCCTGGACATTCCAGAGAATGGAAGTATCAACAGGTATTTGAGGAGCAGAGCGTAGGGCAGAGAGGCACAGTTTGTTACCAAAAGGAAAGACAGATTGACGAAAATGTTCTGAGAATATAGCTCTTTCAGATGAGGGAGAGAGCTTAGATTGAGACAGCGAAAACGTCTGCGTCCTCCAAAATTCTGGCCCAGACGGACTGCAAAGATGTTTAGTCGTCCTATGAATTGCTGCAGTTTACACAACATTGTTTTAATGCCCGCCAAAAACACTGGTGGCTCATCTCAAACGGACCACGAGCTGCAGGCATGGATTGCCAAGCAACTTAGAGGTCCATGTAACTGGAGCAGATCATGAAAACGGTGAGAAGCACTAACTGCATCCCAATCTAAGCCATTCCCATTTGTCAGTCCACTTTCTGTGGCTGTCTGAATTATTTGTGTTTTCAGAGGAAAAATTTCTGTCTCTTTATCATGAAGCGCATTGGGTCTTTCTACTGTCTGTTCATATCTCCTCTGTCACAGTACTCCGGCCCCAAGGCCCCTTTTCTCTCCCTTTCCTTCCTGTTCTCTGTCAGTAAGAATAATTGCAAGGAAGAGGCAAGCTCAAATTCAAGCTGAGTGTGATCAGTGTGTTTTATAGGGAAGGAAAGGAGTGTTTAGGATTGGCACGCAGGAGCTGTGGCAGATGAGATGTTGACTAAATTGTCAGCTTCTAATAAGACTCCACAGAGCATGTGCAAATGATCGTTGTCTGAAGTTTTCATGTCATGAAATCACAGAATGGTTTGGGTTGAAGGGACCTTTAAAGGTCATCTAGTCCAACCCCCCTGCAATGAGCAGGGACATCTTCCGCTAGATCAGGTTGCTCAGAGCCCTGTCCAACCTGACCTTGAATGTTTCCAGGGATGGGGCATCTGCCACCTCTCTGGGCAACCTGAGGTGCATTTTTTGATGAAGTCAATTTTTATCTATTTACTGAAGAACTTGAAGGCACTGGATCTTCTCAGTGACCCTAAGAGTTAGCATTGACAGAAACCTCGTAATTTTCTCTAGCATCAGTCCCCAACATGACTGAATTTTGATAAAACTCTCTTGAAAAAACATAGCCTGTGAGAGACACCTGTGACGAAACCTTTCAGTACAGAGGATTATGGCTTGGGAAAGGTACTGGTAACTGAAGATAGGGTCTATGGACTTGCTTACCAGAAAAGTTTATTTGAGGAACGGTATTGGTTTGATTCGTTGTGTGGATGCTCCTCCTCCATACTGGGAATTCCTTGGCTATCAAGACTCCGATCCCACTACCACAGCTTTATTCCATCATATCCCTCTTCCCAGGCCTGAGATTCTGGATTTGACTGAGGGTTCTTGAATTTATGGGATACATTCACTTCATGTTTCAATACTTTTTTCCATAACCACAAAAAAATACATATGCTGGGAAAGGGAGGAGAGTTAATGAACACGTGCAATCTCCTGATTTCAGCAGCTGGAGCTTTTAAAGAAACGCACCAAAAATCGCAAGCTCTGGCAAGAACCTATATATTATATCTATATGTGTGCTATAACATTTGTCAGAATCAAATGCTGTGAAAGCTATCCCTTTTACAGAGTTGCTCATAACATTTTTAAACAAATTACTTTTAGTCAGATACATTTTATGACTGGTCTTGGCCCAAAGGGAAATCTTTGGAAAGTCTGAGCAAAATCAGTTCAGCAATGGAAAAACATACTTTTATATTGAAATATTTGCATAATTCAAAAACAGCTGAAGCTACAAACTTTAAACTTGGCTTGTTTTATAGCTTTAGTAGAGGAAAGAAAAACAATCCAAATTTAAAGAAAATCACTTCAGCATTTTTCAAGTTATGAATGATGAAATCTGGCATGTTCAGGCGTGAACGTAGAATTTTCCATTCTTTTTTCCCCCCAGTGTTTGCAAGACCACCTCGGTTAAGGGCACATTTGTAATAACCTCATTTGTTAGAATATGGCAGAAAATGGATTTTTTTAAGGATTCAAGCATTAAAGCCACCTTAGTTAGGGCTTAGTAACCACTTACATCTTCTTCAGTTTGTGGGATAAGTTACTTGAGAATATTTCAGGAAATGCATTAGCAGTGCTCGCAAATGTGGTAGAATGAGAAACATTCCCCTTCAAAATTTCTTAGCGCACCTACCACATAGTACATATTGAAATAGTTTTGTGAATTTCTACTTGTTATTAATACTTGTTATTTAGTCTATTCCATAAATTAAACATCATGTGTAATATAGCCAAATTAATATGTTACAACAAAACTTGCAACATTACTAAATTTTAAAGCCTGCCTACCAAGCTTTTGATGTTGAAATAATACTAGGCATTGCCTCTACCTGTTACCTGAAACAGGATACTGAGCTAAATGCATATTGGTGTCACCCACTGCAACCATTCTTAAGGTAATATATGCAGATATGTTCATAAATTAAAAGTTTATATGTTTGGATAGAACCCAAACCTCATCTAAATGAAAATAACAACAAAGGTATGGATAGTATGGTTTTATGAATGATGAAGCTTCTTTTACTTTGTAAGAACATGTGAGATCTTAAATATTTTAGAAGGAGAGTTTTTAAACTGCTTGTTTTAGAAGGGTTGTCAAAATTGTGGAAACGAGGGAGATTTTAAGAGCCATTCTTAAATCATAATGGCATGATGCGGTATGCTTTTGGGGGGAATAAAAAGGACTGATGTTCAAGCATACGACTTTAAACAGAGGTCAGGAGGTTTTCTTTGTCAGGTTGTGCTGCAATCATAGACCAGCATGTTACCTTGTAAGCCTATCTATAAAACATAGAAGTATTTATTACTATTGACACTGTTGACGCTTTATGGTGGGCCTGTCTGCAGCTCCTTTCTCTGTAAGATACTGAGTATTGTGTGTTCTCCTCTAAGAAGCAAGAAAAAGTGTAATTTTTTTCCTTACTTCTCGCAAGCTTTCATGCGTAGCCTTCCAGACAGGAAAACCTTGAGCAGCTCTTTTTATCAGTCAGCCTTCCTGTGTGTTTGCACAAACAAATGTAGTGTCTTGGACCTAGGGAAACAGTAGTTGGGTTATAATACAGTTATATTACAGTTATACTCTTTTTCACAGGATTACACACTTTCAATCTTCCCTATCCATTTATATTCACAAATGGAAAGAAAAGTTTAAAAAAACAAAAATGGATTTTGGAAAAAAGGGAAATGTTATTCCATTAATGGCATAAAAAAATGAGCTAGAAAGCCCAATAGAATTATTTTTAGTTTAGTTGTGACTTAGAAAACCACAAAACCTAAATTAATAATGAAGATTTGTTGATAGGGATTAATGAATAGCAAAGCTGGTAATACCTTTTTGTAACTGAGACCATTCATGATTTCATGCTGTGTGGGAGAGGAGGTCTGAGCATTTTATTAGACAGCTGAAACACATTATTAAAACCTAAGTTCCTGGTTACCAGTATCTTAGCTGGACTTAAAAGTGTATCAACTATTGCATCTCAAATAATGTATATACATATATGTAAAAATATATAGATGGATGTATGTGATGTGTATGTGTTTCAGTAATTTCACATTGATTTAAAAAAGGGTATATTTTCTAGTCTAACATGTTAATGCACCAGTTTAGCTCAGAAATCGAGTGAAGCTGGTAAATCACATTTTTGTGTATAATCACTGGTAGTAAGGAATTTTCAAGGCAAAACTGTGCCTCTTATTAAATCTAGCCTGAATTTCAGGTGCTACAATGAATTTACATTCTGGCATTCCAAGGAAAAATTACCCCTTTAAGCTGTGAAAAATGCATGTTTGTTGAAGGGCAGTAAGTATGGGCCCCCATCCCATTCCTTAGGATGAGGCAGCATTTCCTCTTGCACAGAAGAGTTCCTACATTTGTTTCTCAGACACAAACATGTGGATTTATGAAGTCAAGTTTTGTACCATATCTCTAAAAAACATTCTTGGAGGCATAACTGTTAATATACAAATCCACTGCTTAGGTGGTAGAAATTATCTGATGCTGGAGAGGCAACACTGAAAGAGTGGGAGCAAGACTAAGGCAGACCAAAGGTCGGACTAACCTGGTATCTGCAAAAGTGTACAGTAGCGGGTACCTGTAAAAGAGGATAAAACCAGAACAATTCTATAGTGGTACTTCCATGTTACACTCTCCTAGCTTCCAGCAATCTGTAGCTTGGCAATTTCTGCACTAGAGATGTTGTCTTTGTGCTTAATAGTCCAAAATAGGGTTTTACCATACATAATGTCTTGTGATAGAGAGTGTCACAGACTCTGTGTTATGTAAAGAAATGCCTCCTCTTATTTATTTGGATTCAGCCGCTTAAGAATGTCACTGGCTATCTCCTGCTGCTTGTATTGCACGGCCAGTCCGTAATCATTCCATATACAATATCTTGTTACTTTTGATTTTGCAGAACTCTTGCTTATCTCCCTTTCTCTAGTCTTTTTTCCAGACTCTTCCTATTCTGTTTATTTGTTCTTTGTTTGCTCTGTAATTCTGACACCCTGGCCCACCCTCTACTACGCCTTTTTTCATGTCTGCCGTACACTTTGTGAATGAGGGACCTGAATGTTCAAGTGCCTGAGTAGTTTACAAAGTGGTTTAATTCTGTTGTCTCCTTTGTTCTGTATTCCTCTCTTAATAATTCCTAACATTTTGTTTGCTTTTCTTGCTGCCACTGATGATTGTTCTGACATTTTCGTAGAATTATCTGTTGTAACTTCAAATGTTCTTTATGGTGTGGTAATAGGTAGTTTAGAGCCCATCACTGTGTATTTAAACCTAGACTTTTTATCTGCGCCTTTTTTACATAGATTGACATTTTATAGCCCATTAGTGTGAGACACTTTTGCAATTTTTCACACTCAAATTTTGTTTTTACTATCCCAAATGAGTCTAAATGTATCACAAGAAGATGGCGCAGAGTACACCGAAGAGCTCCTCTCAGAAATGGTATGTAGAGCCTGGAGGTGCTACCTGTAACACATAGGCACAGTTAACATCAAGACTGGACCTAGGCAGGGGGATTTAATCTTTTAAACCACTGGAGCCCTGTCTTGGTTGACTCTGTAGAGCAAAGTTGAATGAATTTACGGTAAGATATCGATTCAGGTACCATTAAGTCTCAAATGGACAATTTTGTTCAGGAAAGAAAGTAGCTTAGTACACTCTAGCTTAATTTTTATTTTTTTTTGGAGAAATGAGGCCTTCCCTATATGATATTATTCTTCAATTAGAGCATCCACATGGGATTAATTTATCGTAAATTTCTGATGCCTCTTGCTACATGGCTGTAATACTTCAAGGTGACCCGAGTAAGTTGTGAGGTGGTTCATATAGAAGAAGTCACATCGGCATGATATTATTTTTTTTGCTCAAACCATGAAGCAACAGAACAATCTACCAGAAATTCTGAGAAGAAAGAATTGCAGTAATTAAGCCTTCTGGTTACCAAGGCAAGCCCCTGCTGTTCTGGGCAGTCATGGAAGGAATGAGGGTTCAGCTTACTCATTCTGTGGCTACGTAGTCCTCAGAGCACGAGAGACTGAGACTTGGCTCCCTGGCATTTTTAAACTGATAGGAAAGTCAGAAATCACTGGCTCCTCCTAGGACACATATTTCCATCCCCTACTTTTCCCCTATACTGCCAGCACTTCTCTGCCTGCACCGGGAACCAGTTCATCAGTCTGCACCAACTGGCACAAACCTGCCCTGGTAAGGTCTTGAGCTCTCTGAAGCAGCTTGTTGCAGGGTCCAGATGAGTTCTGGTGCCAGCACGGGAGCAGAGAACGCAGCACTGGTGGCAGCAGGAAACAAGGATGAGGCTATAGCATCTGCAAACTAGAGCGGCTGAAGTTGCTGTGGAGCCTCACTCCAAGACATAAAACATGTTTTATTTTGAATTTCCATCTAGTAATTCCAAAGTTGGAAGAAAAGTTGCTCCAGGATCAGCTGGTAATATAGAATTATGTCTGCAAAGCGAAAAGTAAGGGGACAGAGCAATGAATATACAGTCAGAGGGGAAACGATCTCTTTGACATCTCATATGCTGAAAACCACCAATTTTATCATAGGACTATATTAAAAGAATGAGGAGGCAGCAGAATCACTGGAACTGGAACAGAAGCACTGGAACTAATGACAGCCTCCAAATTTAATTTGTGCTTTTCACGTCTACATAGAATTGATGCAACTTTGTCAAGGTTATCCCCTGTTTTCTGAAAATGACGCCTACCCCTCTGCATGTACACCAAACATGAAATTCTGATGACTTTTAGTTCTTCAACAGCTATTTTTGCAGCTACAATGTTATGTCAATCTAAATATATCTTTCTGACTTTTTGAACAAACTGAAGAAAATACAAACCTACAGTATTCTGTTTCACATAAAATAATTATCCTATAAACTTTTTATTAAATTTATGCTTTAAGCTTAAAAATTCAGCATTTTCCTTTTCTATACTTGCATTCTGTGTTGCTGCAATATTCAGTATTGGATGCTACCCATTTCTTCTTAAAAGCATATGCTTTAATGAGTTGAAATCTGAAACCCATGCTTTAAAGGTTTACAGTGCATAGGATTCTCCCCTCCCAACACTTAGGTTCGAATCATACTAACAGCGTGGCTATTTTATGAAATCAATCAGATAGTAATTTTTTAACCAATGATTTTTAAGAAATATATTTTCTCTTTACCCTAATTTGGTGTGATTTTTTTTTTCATTGTAAGAAATTAAGTGTATGGCTTGTTCAGCAGGTTTCATAATAGATCAATAATTTGCTGGCCTAACTTTTTTTTTCCTGTGGAGATGTGGGAAGATCAATGTCGATAGTGCCCTAGGTCATGATCAATACTTCTAATAAAACTTCCTTTTTTTTCTTTTTCTTTTTTTTACCTTTGTACCTTTATACAGTTTTGCTTTTATTAATGAGCTTTTCCTTTAGTTTCAGACCATTAATGGTTTTCAGATAATGTCATACTGCCCAAGGTCAAGGCCAGTTTGAACTTATAACTCTGCTTATCAGTGATTAAATCTATTGGATGGGCTTAGATGTGTTAGAAGACATAAGAGTTTGAAGCACTACTTTCTAGAGGCTCAAAGTTAAAACAAAACAAAACCTCAACCTTTTGGGAGGATAACACATTAAGGCTTTTTTTTTTTTTTTTCATTTCCTTCTTAAACAAATAACATGGATCTCATACTGGTGTTAACATCACAAGTAACTCCTGTGGCCCTGACTGCTCTTCAATTAAAGATATTAAATGCTACGTATTGAGTTTTATAATGGTATATTGCTCGTTTTGCAAAACCAGTTTGGAGTAAGATAATGTATCTTTTGTTCATTGCTGAGATTCTGAATGGGAGGGTAGCAACTTATCAAAGTATGTGTTATCAGCTGGAGTGCTTGCAGAGAATGTGATATTATTGTCTCTGGGGCTCAACCCAGTGTCTTTTGAAATCAATGGAAAGATCTCATTAACTTCATTGGATATCGATTATGGCCATGGAGAACTTAAAACATTCATGAATATTAATGGTTTATACTGATCCATGTGTCTTTTTGCGTGTTGTACCTTGTCTGCAACCTCTGATTCAATTTTTGTACTCTACCTAGAGGTTATACAAAAAGCGAACTTTATGCATGCTGAAAGATTTGATAACACATTTTACCTTAAGGTATCTTCTTTCTTGTCTGTTACAAATGAGGCACATAAAGAACTGGACCCTTTGACCACTGGCACCTAGGCAGAATATCTTCTGTAGATCTTTTTTTTCCATTATTTTGGCAGTTTTAACCTTTTTTTTTATTAGGCAGCAGTTCACTTCAAAACAAATCATCACAGAGGAGTTTGAACAGCAGAATCTCTACTCAGAAGCTGCCCTACAGACTCTGATAGCCTATCATCTTTAATTTACAGATTTTATTTCCCATCTTGTGATTACAGTTGAATGAACATTGTAGGAAAGTTTAAATTGTAGCTATCCATGTCATGCTTTTGCCATAAATGATGGAACTTAGGTTTTCAAGCCTCTAATCTGCACCAGCTCAGATAGTCACTATAAAATAATTGCACAGAATGGAAGGAGAGTAAAATGTGGGCATGTATGGTGACCCTGCACAAAAATTAACGGCAGGAACTGACCCTTTGATTAGAAGTTTCTCTGCTGTTGCAGCATCCAGTTGCAGGCAATAGAAGTTGTGGGAAATAGGTGGCTGAATGGAAGACAAATCCTTAGCTGCAGGAGGGACAGAGCAGAGATCCTGGCTAGTGGAAAAAGTGGACAAAGGGGAGGGTTGAATGAGTCCTGCTTCGCTTGACTTTGGGGATTGGGATTCACTTGTGTAAGACAACAAAACATCTAGAGTTAACACTGGGGAGGGCGGGAGAGGGAGGTTAATTGGAGCTCTCAAAAATAGTTAATTGTCTAAAAGTGGAATTGTGAGATTTTATGATTAATTTGTCCACAGTAGATATTACAGATAAAGGAAAGTGGAAGTGGTCTAAATGCCGTATCTGAAAAGTAGGCCATGCATGTTACTCGTATACCAATGTCCTGGCCTTGACACACCTGAGCATGATGTGGAATATGAAGTGGCAGTTTAGATATAAACCTCTGGATACCACAAAAATAATGTTTATGTAGTTGATCGTGTTTGAATGAAAGTAGGCTCTGGTTTACTTTCACCATAGCTGTTTTCTTTGTTATGAATAACAAAGGCAGTAAAGTAAGCAGACCTGACTTAAAGTATATACAGACAGCATATTTAGTGTATACAGTAAACATGAAATATTTTTATATTGTTAGGTTTTGGCTATACCTACTGAATGATATGATCCTAGTGTTTGTTTAAAAAGAATACATAGAGTCGTCCAAAACCAGATTTAAAGTTGGGAAGGCTGCTTAGGTTTGGTTCTGTTTGCTGTAGCCTGCTACCCTGAGCCCCGCACCGCCCTCCTAATCCGTCCAGAGTCCTCTGCCTGCCCCAGTGATTAGCAGTCAGAACTAAATCAGAGAGGAGTCTATGGAACCAAATATTTATGTCCCTTGTAATCTGACACTGTGATATTGTACTGTGAACCTGAAAAGATGCCAGGCCATGCATTGTGGCTAATAGCAATTGATCACGAATGAAACTGCAGAACTCTACTCCAAATTGTTGGCTTTATAAATTCGATAATAAGTACATTTCCTGACAGAATATAAAAGTGCAGTAAACTGTGCATGCCCTCTCCTTCCTCCCCACCTGTCCAATTGCAGAATGCTGTTTGTACAGTATATTGTTGTTGCTGACAACTGAATAAGAATTTTTAGGAGCAGTTGGCTATCAAATGATGGCAAATTTAAAGGTTATGCAAATTGTGCCAGTACAGCCCAGCTTGTTTCAGACCTCTTTTCTCTATTATCATATCAATTGAGTCAGCTTATAGTAGACAAAGCAAGGTTATGGGAACCACCTAGAGCATCATGCACCATTAAACATCAATGCAGCATACATGAACATCTGCAACAACGATCTTATTAACAGAGGGTATAACGGAAGGCAATAAACAGCTTTCTTAGTCACTTAATTGTAAAAAATTTAATAACCTAATACTTGCATTATTTATCAACAGCAAGTTGGTAAAAAATTGTGCAGTTGTGGTGGATTAGATTACAATTCCTATTGCACAAAGTAAATTACTACAAAAATATGAAAATCCATTTGTGAGCAGCTAAACACTGTAGTTAGTAGAGTGGTAAAAATGCAAATTTCTTTTAATCTCTGCTTCATCATGGAATAGAAGTATCTGCTTTTTGCATTGACATTTTTATATTTGGCTAAAAACAAATATAAAAAACTTAAAGATTGTTTTTGGATTTCCTGCATAACTAGACAGTTTAAACGTTTTAAAAATCAAGGGAGAGTTGTGAAAGAATACAGAAACCATTAAGTCATCTTTGTGTGTGCAACCAAAACAGATGTTTGGAGAAACAAAGCAAAGCGTGTTAGGTGTTCACACTGGATATGTATTGTGTGTTGGCTTCTGGGGCAGTCACCACACTGGTCTAGAAGATGAGATCTCAAATGGCACAGGGAAATGAATACAGAAATTAATATATGTTAGGAAAAGATGATAAAGAGAAATGAGGTTTAGTTCTTCAAGGCCAAGCCAAACTGCTAGTTATAGGCTAGGGTTGGAGCACGCCCTTTGCTGGAATCAGGTAAATTGGTAGGGAGTGACAGCCCTTCTCTCCTTGGAGACTGGGGTTACTGGTGGATTCCCTGATTTTAGTTAACAGGGAATTGGAAGCCTCCTCGTAAAAGGTTGGAGCTACAGAAGGAAAGCACCGCTCTTCCAATTTCAGCCTGAATGCGCAAAATGTACAGGCATTGAAGAATAAAATCAGAAAAAGGAAATAAGAGACTGGATGAGTAAAACAATACAGGCTCAAAGGGTGAGTTTGACAAGTGCATTCAGCAGAAAAACCTGCTCCAAACGTTAGTCTGCTCCCGAGCAGATTTGTTCCTTCCTGGCGCCCTCTGCTCCTGCCTCTGCTGCCGCCGAGTAGCAGCTATCGGGTCAGATTTGTATTGATACGGAAAAAGAATGAAGCCTTCTAAGTTGTTGTTGGCATAGAAATCCAGATTGTGGTGGGACCATTGGCTATAATCAGCCTCCAGGTCACCAGCGGCCCCCTTCACTCGCTTCTGTAATCAATAGGAATCAACAACCAACAGAGAAGGATGCAGGGAGAGAGGGTGAATGGAAAGACAGTAAGCAGCAAAGATGAGTAAAAGCTTGGTACAGGTGTAAATTTGTCAAGTTGAGAGTTACAGAAGTTAATGTTGTTTCCATAAAAAAAGGAAGGTTTTTCCTCCAAAATGTTAAATTGAAAGTCTTCATTTTATTTTTCTAATCTGGATTTGTTTCCTGTAGGAAAAGATGGCAAAAAAGAAGGCAGCATGACTAAATAACCATTGACTATATGTGTTTTACTGAAATGATTCTAAAAGGGACAAATAACAAGCATTTTCCAATTTTTTTCCAGATTTTTAGTTACAGTTCAAATGATCCCACTCTGTAGGCTAACCAGAGCTTTTTTCCTGTGTATCTAACTGGTTTTTAAAGCAGTATCTGCTTCTTGCCTTTCTTCCTAACTTTTCATAACTTAATTATATCAGCAGTGTCCACATTTTATTTTTACCTATCTATTTGCTTGCTTAACAAATTGTTTTTTCAGATTGGAAACTCTTTACAGCAGGAACATTTTGGGGGGGGGGGGTTCTCCTAATATGTATCTTGGTGTTCACTTTGACAATAACAAGACTACAAATTAGGTTTAAAGGATCACAAGTTGAACTTGGCTACACGTCAATTAAAATTTGATGATTTTTAATATGTTTTATTGCCTATAAGATGAAGATCAATGCATTGTTTTGGTTTTTTAGGTTGAAATAGCTTAAAACTGAATGAATCAGCAATTTAATAGTACAGAAATAAAACTTTAAAGAAAAGTAACTGAGTGACAGGCGATGGCAGGAGTTTGACAAGGTTCCGCAGAGATAGAGGCTGGAAATTTTTAATTTGTCTGCTAGGTTAGTTATTTTGGTTTTGTCAAGCAGCCTGTTCTTATAGCATTGGGGCTTACTTTAAATGACAGTAGTGCATGCATTGTAAAACGTGCTGTATTACCTTTATGAGTGCCTATATCCTACTGCCATGCTTAAAAAGGCTTGTTACACAAACATCTGATTCAAGAGCTCTTGCCAGAAGATGTTTGTCAAAACTGCTATTATAATAACTGTATCCAAATTAGTTTAGTTCACCATGTAGTCGATATTGTATAAATTCAGGTTTGCATAATTTACGTTAAAATGTATGTGAAATTATTTTAAGAGGTGGTAGATTAACCATCCTGCTTAAAGCAATGGTTAGGTATTACGTTTAAACCAATTAAGTGATACCACAGAGATCATAGTTTGGGATATTTAGTTATCTAAGAAATGAGCTGCAACTAATGTAGGGGGAAAATAAACTTCATTTTGGGCCAAATTCTCTTTCCAGAAAGACCGACATAACACTTAAAGAATTCCACTAAAAATAGTGGAGTTGCTCTGTTTTTAACTGGCGTTTTAAGAGCAGAATAATTTCTCATTGAGGTCAGAACAAATTTCAGCCTCCGCTGCAGTGGCATCTTCTAATAGATCTAAAACCTGCAAAAGCTGAGAAAATTCATTTAGCAAGCATGTTTCATTCTTCAAAAATAAATACGTAGTCTAGGGAGATCATCATTAAAGGCAACAGAATTTGCAAATACAGCATGAGAAGAAAAAAACAATTGTAAAAACTATAGATCTGATCTCTGAGTTAAAAGGATGAAAAATTAAAATTTCTACATGTAATTTGGGTATTTAAAGACAATCCTGCAGAATTTCTATAGTATACCTACCTCAGTAATGTCCAACATTCAATTGATTATTTTTTTTTAAGGAGAAATATATATATATATATGTATACCATTAACTTATTTTTAGTGATGTTTCTAGGGAAGGCTGTCTCTTTCATTCTGATGGACTGATTGTATTTATGAAACTAAATATAAATTCTCCCAGAAGAAAAAGCTCCTTCAGAACTGCTCTGTGGTGACCTAATGCTCACTCCTTCTCTTTTCAGTCTTACTGATGCTCAAGTAAAACAGAAATGCCTTGGGCCCATTTCTGCCTCCACTGACGACCCATGCTTCTCAGATTATCAAGTAGCATAAACAAAGCTGTCATGTAACATGGCATTTATTTAAATGATGTGATTTCTGTGTTCACCACTCTGAAACTGAGGTATAGCTAAGAAAGCTTGCAAGTTTTGACAGGTGTGTTGCCCCGCTAGGGCAATATGCTTAATGTATAAAAAATGTGAGGCATAATACAGTTTTTGTCCTGCTCAAAATCAAATTATAATGTGTTTTTCACCCTTTTTTTTTTTTCAGCCAATGCCCTGATAAGCTTTTGCGTAGGAATTGCTCTGACCTTATTATATGTCAATATTTGTCAGAAAATTCTCACATAAGACAGTGTTTGGATGGTCCAGCTAGGCAGTGATTTAAAATGTGTCTGTAGAATACCATGAAATGGAGTACAAAAATACGTGCGCTCCTGGTAGTGTGTGGGTCAGTGCAAACAGTGAGGGAAGTGCACGCTCTGCTTTGTGAGCTGAAAGATGCTTCATTTTTGCACGATCCCCATAGCCAAGTTTCAGAAGGTTGAAGAGTGAGCTAGGGCATATCTGTCAGTGTAATTGGACATACATATGTGATGTATTCTTTACACTATACATTGAAATTCCAACTGTGATCACTTACGGTTTGTTTTTGATTCTTGAGCTACCTATTTATGGATAGAAATAGATTTGTCTGAATTTCCCATTCCCATATATAGCTCAAAAACTAATAGGTTGCAGGGGGATTGGTTTAGTTTTTCACTTGTAAGGGTCAAATATGTTGTACAGTGGACAAACCAAATCATGGTGGATTTACAGTGCAGGAAGAGGGTTCTACATTTGTTAGTATCCAGGGCCAGATCCGGTTCTGTTTGGCTGGTGTGGCTGGGCTCAGGGCAGTAGGGCTCCACTGGTGTAAATCTGGCGTTACGCAAAGGGGATCAATGCCCTGTGTTCTCCATAGACACCGGGACCATGCAATTCACGGGCTTCGTTTGTTGTAACCCATCTCCTCCATCTTCAGGACTGATTTTGATCTGAACTCTTCACCGTAATTCCAGGACGGTCATTGTGTTGAATCAGTGAAACATCTGCAAAAGCTTTGAGCTTCTCTTAATTTTGGTGCCTATTGGCTTCACACCCTTTGCCTTTCCTGAGTCCTCAGCCCCTTTCCTGGTGCAGAGGGAGATCACAGGAACAGGATTTATCTCTGAACACTACCTTATGTCTTCGGCAGCCGCGCCGAGTTAGAGGAGTGCATTTTCTGGCAGTTCAGTGGGCGCAGTTTCAGCTCCCTCTGAAATCTGTGCCTAGCGGGCAAATGGCAATACTCTTGTGTGCTCGGAAAGGCTTTTTCAACAGAGTTCATTGCCATTCTAAACCTTAAACATTGTGACACATGCCAGAAAAATTCAGCAGCTTGCTCTTTAGGGCAGTTTTTCCATATATGTATGCATATATTTAAAAAAAAAGAAAAGTTATATTAGCACCAAACTGAAGCAAAACTAGTATTTTCTGTTGACCTCTTGCTTCCCCATCTTTTGCACACAGTCGTAGTGTTTTGGTTACTTGTGCAAACAAGAATTCTTTACTATGAGAAATAAAGTAGAGCTTCAACCCATGGCACTGGCAGTGATGATATAGAAAATGCTGACATTAAGTGGCTCCCACACCTTCTGTAAAGTAAACAAAACACATTTGGCCATATAGAAGCCATTCACCAGTCATTAGTTGATGCTCTTACATTTTTTACAATTGTTGTAACTAGGTGCAGAGTTCTGAGTCTGATCTTATGCTGGTATAAATCAAGAGTTATTTCAAAGGTGAGGCGTTGAATTAACAGGAGTACAGACAGAATCAGATGTAGGTTCAGAGGATGTACTCTGGGTGCAAAAATAGTGTTTAATTTTACATCATTGCTAATAGCTGATGTGTATGAGTGTATGAGTTCCTTTGGAGGAACCTTCTTCCCCTATTAACTCTAATCCTATGAATCACACTTTAGTTAGATGCTATGAATATGACTTCTGAATAAAAATACTCTTGACTAGATAATGGGATGATGTATATGTCTGGGGAGAGCTATAAAGGGAAGGCGAGTCTCACTGGACATCTTTGGATTAACTTTACCTCCTAGGAGAGAGGGAAAATGGGGTCTGCACACTCTCATTTCCCCTACAGATATCTATAGGACCATGGGTAGAGCCACAGAAGAGTCAAAGTCTTTGGCATCATATTCCTCCTCTTTTTCTACTGAAAATTAACTAGCTGCCTCTGAGGGACAGTTCTTTGCATCCTGGCCAGCAGAGCTGTAAGGATTTACTTTTGCTTAGCAAGCTGTGAGGAGAATTTTAGCCTAATTACGCTATTTGGGTCTTTTATTATGGAAATAAATTAGTATTTGTATTAATTAATTGTATCATAGCACAGGCATAAATGAGAAGTACTCCACAAGTTGTTTAGGGTAGCATTGTTTGTTATAGGCTTAACTTCTTCTGTATTACAGGTTATAAAGTTTTCTCAGTTACATGTTGAATTCATTAGCATACAGCATCATTTGTTGTGTACCATTAAAATATTAGATTAGAAAGAGCCCAAAGCATGTGGCTGACTTGCATCTTGCTCGTTATACTGCTTAACTCCGTTGACTTGCAGAAATAAATTCCTTATTTTTCTGACGAGCCCTACATAGCTCCAGCAGCAGGCCAAACAATGCACAGACCTAGGTGGAGGAGGAGAGGAGATGTTGGCATGCAAAATGGGGCAAACTTAACATGCACACAGAAAGTGCCAGGGGGCCTGGAGTCTTCATCCGGTACAGCTATCTGAAAGTCCCAGCCTGAAAATGCAGGATCTCGTACCGTTTGCTTTGAAATGACAGGTTGAATCAGCACTGCCAGGTTTGAAATCCATCATCACTGGAAGTCTTAAAGGATTTCTAACCGGGGCTTGAGCGCACAGTGCCCGGCGGCGCCTGGCCTTGTAACTTTGGGCAGTGCTGTGCCCATACGGTGGGAGAACTGCTGTATCTATTTGATTTACGTTATCAAGTGCAGTATCTTTGTGTGAAGTACAACAACAGCATTTTTTACTGTAGAAAAAAAAAACAGGAGAAAATGTTGTTATACCAACAATTTGTAAAGATGTATTAATGTGCTGAAAAAGGTGCAGAGACGTAGAGCCTGTAGCCTTCTGGGTTTTCCCTTCTGGAGAGAGGTAAGAGCTCGGAATCATCCTGACTGACATGGGCCGGTTCCAAATACTTTTCTCATTACTTCTTACCTTATAGCTGCCCAGAGACATTTATAGGTTTTGAGTTCAGGTTTCTATGTTCTGTTAAGTTCTTCCTGTCTCTTTTTTTTTTTTTCCTCCTTTCTTTTTATCTGTTTTTGGCCCCTGATCTAAAGAAAATTAGAGAGGATGAAGGTGGGGAGGAGATGGGACAGAATTCTGTTTCACAGTTGTTCCTTTTTTTTACAAGTTAAAGCTCACAAAAGAAACATGAATGTGTCTCCATCTTGTAAGCATCTGTACTACCACTGCCAGCCCATGGATCAAAAGCTTATTTGAGGAAATAGCTAGACGTTTTTGTATATATTTTAGGGTTCCCTTCTTCCTTTTATTTTATTTTAATACAAAATTAAGGACACTCCAACATGTTGCCCATAAGAGTTCTGTTACAGGTAATTAAATGTAAGTTTACACATTTAATCTACTTTTAAGAGCAAGAGAGACTGGTAAATGACCCAGTTAAGGAAAGTACTCAGCCTAATTGGATGTAATGATTGCTTGCTGGTGTTTATTACTGTACTAAGAGTAGACGCGTAGTCTGTGATTCTAATTTGGTTTAAAGACAGACCTGTAGTATTTGCAGCTACCATCCGAGTTCGATTGTTTCAGTTAACGTCATGAAACGGGCTTGTGTTCATTTGGGAGCTTAAATGTATTAGAGTGGAAGGAGCACTGTTTTTTCAATTATTATGGCTCTCCAATTATTATCTCTCCAGACTGTTTTACCTACAAAAATATCTTCAGCTAGATGTGCTAGTGCATATATTTGCCTGAGGAAAATAAAGATCGATTTTGCATCTTCATGTACATAATGCAACAAATTAACAATAACTAAATTTACCAATGAGCTGATTTGTTCTGATTTATCTGTGAATATTGTCTTCAGCCTATGAAATCACCACATTAATGGTTGATTTTTATTATTTGTATAGCCTACTAAAACAGTTGAGTTCCTCACTAATGTAAAATCATTGAGAGCGCCGAATCCCCAAATTTTAAATTTCATTAATGCTTATTACTAAAACTTCCCTAATTATAGACACTTCATTGCAATTTGAACTCACAATTCTGGTCTTCTAGGAAATGATATCCAAGTGGAATGTGCTGTATTCCAGGGTTTTTACCGTAGAAGATATTTGCTGCTTAAAAATAGAACACTGGATTTTATGCCCAGAGGAGCAGTACTTGGACTTCAAAACACTTACGTAATTATTCTTTATTTCATAAGCTCTCAGAATGATAAATGAAATCAGAACTGACTTTGAAAAGCAAGGCCACTGATGACCAGTGCACTTAGCCAAGGTGTCTCTATGTTTGCTGTGATGGATTTGGGAGTTTTATAACATAATAGATCACACACAGAACTGAAGTTAAAGCAACATTAAAGTCACAATAGCAAGGATATTCAGGATGGAGACTTCTGCTGTCTTAATTCACCCTGTTGTGCCTAGTTACAAAACACAGATCACTGAGAGATGCTAGCTATTTTTATGGTATTGCACAGTCATAGCAAGATAAATTAATGGCAACTTTAATTTTAACTGACTTCATTTTTTGTGAAGGGGAAAAAAAAAAGCCACCCACACCTCAGTATTATTTCGTTGTATCTTTCAATATATCTTATTGTTAACTATAGTTTAGTAGACTCTACTATGCTAGTAGGAGTTCTCCTAAGGTCAAGGAAAGACAATTTGTCTATTGGATATGTGCAGATGGTAGTACCTTTATAAAGTAGTATGTGCTGCAAAGCCATGCTAGCTGCTTCTGAAACTTCAGTACTTCGAAATATGAGATTATTGTTCCTCTTGAAAATACATAAAGTTGTAGAGACAGAATGTATGACCCAGGTAGGGAAGGAAGACTGTGATCAGAACAAAAAAAGATTGTTCTCGTACCAGCTGAATTCCTTGATGTGTTTGGGGTTTTAGTTTCCATTACTTAGAATTGCATCTACTGCAGAAAGAATAGAGTAAGAGCTCATAGTGCGATACTTACCCGCAAGTACTAGAGGGAGCTGAGGGAAAGAATCAGGATGCAGGAGGAAAAGAAAGGAGAAAGATGGTGGTGAGAACTTTCAGTTGTGTTAGTTTGCTTGAATGGAGTCTTCTTTGATGCCAAGCCCCATTTACAGCATTTGAAATATAATGTCTGTGCCCAAACACATACATTTGTATGCATACGCCAGTGCCTACTGTGTATGTAACATAAAACATCTGTGTGTGCCCATGCACACTTGGGAAGGGAGCAGGCTAGTTTATTACAATGTGTCTTCAACAGAGTTGTCACTTAGTTCATTGTTTTAGTATTATCTAGAGCAAATCACATATACCTTCCTATGAAATGGATGAATACACTTTGCTCAGCTGGCAGAGTTTAATGTAAGACCTCTCTTTCTTGATTTCAAATGAATCCTGTTAAAATTACTAAAAAACATTGCTCTAGAAGACTATCTTAAGAGCACAGCACAGCACTGAAGCACTTTTCTAAATAGCTTTCTTAACAGGATAGAGAGTCGGATGCACTGGGAACTGACTGAAACCTGTTCTTTAATTGGAATATTCATCTTATGTTTTTCATTACCCTTTTTCCTTTGCCTCTCATGGATGGTTGTTGCTAATGCTCCCCTCCCCTCCCCTCCTGGTGGGCCAGCCAACAGTTCCCTCTGGAGGCAGCATCATTATATCTGCCTGGTTCACTTAGTAGCAGATGGTGAAGAGCAGTAGAGCTGATACACTGCATTTCACAGAAACCAGGATCCTTCTGGTACCTCTGCAGCACACACAGACTTGCCTGATTTGAGACTGTGAATTCTTTATGTGCCTCCCAAACTAGGCTTCCTTGTTTGCTACTGTCTGCGTCAGTGTAAGAGTGGGTTTTGTGATCTGCTCTGTTGCTGGACAGTGAAGAAACTACTCATCTCCAGCAGTAAGCTGCTGGAGGATCTATTTCCCTTTGTATTTCTATTTTTACCAAAAATTAAAAGAAAACAGCTCCGATCGTTTTCATTTTCACTGGTTGACAGGCTTTTCTTCCCCCTCCCCTTTTTTTAATTCCTGCTGTCTGCCAAAGGACAATCTGTTTGCTCTGAGACAGTTTAATGCATACTGACTACCAGAGGCAGAACTTCCATTGGCTCTGTTACAGGGGTAATTTACACTTTAACAAGGTATTGTGACAAGGTGGTAATTATATTTTTATCACGTCATTATGACATTACCACCTGGAAAGCCATAGCTGATTAATTAGTGGCATATATTAAATTTATAACCCTAGAACTCTAAAGTTATCATACCTAAGTGGTGTAATTATGTTGAACTGTGGCATGGCAGTGAATTGGAGGTGAAGGTGCTGGGTATCCACCTATTGCAATAGGTTTAACGAGTGCCAGTAGAGGGCAGGGAGCTGCAGAGAAGGAAATGTTTTGGTTTTTTTTAAAAAAGAAATACTAAGGAAGAGGGTGAAGTCATTGAAATCTTGAAAGCAAATCTAGTCAGATGGCAAGTTGCAAGGCTTCTTACATATGTGTGTTTTTTAAAAAGATGTCATTTGAGAGCACTTTGATTTACACTAGTTCCTGCTTTTTATTTCACAGCTTTATTTCAGTTAGCTCATGTGCATTTTGGTTTTTACAATGCAGCAATTTCTGTCGAACTTTTGGAAGCTTGGACTGGCCATTCTGGAGGCTACATCACCTCTCTGCAACTAATAGGAAGCACTGGTTTTGGCAGGATCGATTTTTCTTAGTCTTGTCCATATGCCCACGTGTTTTGTGTTGTTCCTCCTGATTTACTTTTTTTCTCTTGCCCTTAATATTAGGATATAAAGAAAAGAAATTAAGCTGGAAGCAATTAATGAAAGTGTCCACAACAAATAGCTTGATCGAATGTTTTCCTGTATCCCTACGCAGTAAATACAGACAGAATTATGAACCAAGTCTGTTTTTATCCAAATTGTCGTGCTAAATGTCAGAGCTCCGGTTTTGAATTGTTTTGATTTTCATTGTTTTTTGTGCTTTTCAGAGTCATATTTGCAAGTAACTCACATTTTATTCTCCCCTTCCACTATAGAAAATGAAGTGACTACCTTCCCTGTGTTGGTGAGTGATCAGAGTGAAATTGTGGATACCAATGGAGCTGGAGATGCATTTGTTGGAGGTATTTCTTACTTCTTTCTCTTGTTTGGAGATTATTCTGTTATTCTCTCTGTATCAAGTCTACCATTTTTTCATTCAGCTGTCCTTCAGAATAAGCTCCATTCTTTTAGAGCTTTTCTCTGCATCCGGAAGTTATATGATTTAATTAAGTTCTGATTTTCAAAGGGAAAGTGTGTTCTATTACTTTAAAAATAATATGCTATTATGCTGTACTCTGGTCTTTTTCATGAGATTAATTGTATCTGTCAGGCTGTTGCATAAACAAGCTGCATCAAGTACTATATAGTGTACAGAAATCCCTCCTGGCTTAAATGTTAACACATTGTTGTTCTTTAAAACAGGTTGTAGTGAATATTAAACAGTATGTTAATAAGTGAGCATAATGTCTTCTGATCATGTCAATTTTGGTGGAACATCTGCTTCCAATACAATTATTTGGACATCGGAAAAGAACACAAAGGGTTAATTTGTTAAAACAAACCCAGAAAATATCTGGCATTGCTTAACATCCATTTGCAAACTTACTATTTTTTTTGGCACAAGCTCTAAGGAAAAAAGAGGATGTTTTGTCTATGCCTGTTTTAAAAAATGATTCAATATAAGCCAAAAACCAATCTAATCCAAAAGTTCTGTCATTCATTGTAACCTTCATACGTGTAGTTCTGTGATGCACTATTGCATCCTGAAGGCTCTCATATCCAGTACGTGGTAGCTGTAAGGAGTTCTTAGTCACTAATTTACTAGAAACATTACCAAAGAGACTTTATAAATAGAAATGCAGGGCTCAATTTTGTAGCTATGAAGGGAATAACAAGCAGTGTGTTACCAAATTAAAGCTTCAGGATTGTGTCCTGCTTCAAGACAGAGAAAGTATTCAACATAAGCTTAATCTTAAGCATGTGAGTAATTCCGTCCTTATTTAATACATCACTTAAACCAATGATAAATTTTCAGCGTATGCTTAAATCTGGCTGAAACCAGGAATGTTATTACTCATTGCTTTGGTGCTTTCATGAATCAAAAAGGGCAGAAATAAAGGGAAACACATTAGGTCATATTATTCATACACCTTTTACTGCACACTTGTCAATCTCTATTGTTCCTAAATCACAAACAAGACTAAATTTGAACCAGTAAGTAACAGTGACTATAATGTAAATAAGATCTTTAAGTGCTTGTCCTAGTATACATGTGCTCTGTGTATCAGCTGTGCCAGTAAGCTGCTGTCCTTGTGAAAAAAAAAAAAAAAAAAAAAAAAGAGAGAGAGAGAAAAGATCTTGCCAATTTTGTTTTAGATCCTGAAAATAAAATAATACCAGGTAGGGCCCAGGTGGGCAATACAGCAGACACCAACCAAGCTTTGCCTCAGCAGGGAGCAGCTTTCATCTGTTTGCCATGTTGTATTTATTCTCATTTGTTCAGATTTTAGGCAGTGAAATCAGCACTTTTTTAATAATCCTACTTGTGTTCTTTCATAGTTTAGCTGCAGGAAGACTATTGCAACTACATAATCAGGCTTTAAGACCTGCCTGGTCTCACATAACCCTTCCTCTTTAAGTTGTATCCTTTTCCCCAGTACTGCCATAGCTGCTGTTTTTCTGTAGAAGGGCTAAAACGTTGACTTTAGTAATTATTCAGAACATCCTGAATGGAAAGGCTGATATAAGCCACATCAGACTATTCCAAACTGCTGCCTTCCACCGGCAGTGGAAGGAGTTCAGGCACATTCTGTCAGGCTGGTCTTGGATCAGTCGTGAGATTCCTTTCTCCAAGGAGAAAAATGATGTGGGAAGTGCTGAACTCTGTTGGGAAGGAAGGAAAGAAAATAGTTCTTCTAAAAGATCAACTCCCCTTTGTCGTTCTAAGTCTGTTGAGGTAACGTGTCTGGATACAACAAGCTTCAATGTATTTGGGGTAATCTTAACAAAGGTCCTGTATGACTGTTTATGGACGTGTATTATTTTCCTCAGTTCCTCCACAAATACCACTGAGGCATCAGATGTTTTTTGTATGAAGCACAAGTGCAATGCAATGCAGTCCAGTGGTAGCACGGCAGTGTCCAGGTCTCTCTTGCTGCCCAGGAAAGAAAGGACCGCAGCTGTTTGTCCCTCTGTAATGGAAGCTGGCTCAGCAGTTGCCCATCTGTCTGAAATGTCATTGCCGTGAGACGTGTACCTGAGGATCGGTATGTGAGCTTAGGTTCTTGTTCAGCCATATTTTTTTCTGCTATGGCTTGTGAAGCAACATGAGCTTTAGCATATCTATGGTTCTTCCATTAGCTTCTGAGATATCTTAGTTCTCCTCTGCCACTCCATAAATAATAAATCGGTCATTTATTCTCCTCAGAGAACAGATTTTCCTGAGTTTAGTCCAGATGGGAGATTTGGGAGTCATAACAGTCTAGATACACAGATGATTCTAGTCTTACATGCTGTGGTCATCTTCTTCATGGAGTCATTTCATTTTCCTTCCCATATGTAGGAAATAGGATACTGGACTGGATAGGCTTTGATTTGGTCTGTGTTTCATTTGGGGGAAATGTCTGTATTTTATCTATATCACACTTTTCATGTGTTTTCAAAGTACATATTTGCAACAGGAAAAGTTCTTTATTGTCTCCTTACCAGAAAGCCCTGTGCAGTAATGTTGGTAACGCTACTCAACATATGTATCTTCTCTTGATTCTAGCATTGAGCCAGATGCAGTGTTATTGTCCTGACAGAATTTTTATAATGGGAAGGTTATATTCTCTTCAGTTTTTTTCTAGCTTCTTTCTTTGATTGAGGTTTTTAATCAAGTTGTTACTACCTAGACAACAGCACATATAATATTTTTATTTTAGTGTCCTTGTAGTAAAATGTTTCAAAATTCATCCCTTAACTCAAAAATTCACTCAGTGTTATAATACACTCTCTGGAAACGTACTTCCATTATTCAAACAGCAGAGAACAAGAGTCCCATGGCAAAGCTTCCCGTACTTCTCTGGGACTGGTATATTAACATGAACAAACAGTGGTTTTGTTGGAGCAAATGTCTTGGCTAAGAGGGGAATGTGGGATATAATGAGAACTAACCCCATCAAGCAGGATTTATTTTACATTAGGAGGTCAGGTTTGTTAGACTCTATCATATTTTGAAAGGTCTTTCATGGAGGCACTCTCTTCCAGAGGTATAACTCACAGATTGTAAGGAAATTCCTTCTCGATAATTATGCCAACTTGGCAAATCACTCCTCGTGTGTTTCTCCATGTGGAAGTGGAAAATAAGAAATCTGTCGGGGGGTGGGGGGATGGGGTGTGCGCGGTGTGTGTATTTCTAGAACCTGTCTAACTACTGAAGGTCTTGAAACCTTAAAGTCATGAAAAACTTTAAAGACACAAAGTTTCTGGGCACTTGTAACTCTGTGAGTTGATTCATGAGTTCAGAATTTCTGAACATGAAGCTGCTGGCCTCCAAGGAGAACTAGCTCACTCCGACAGCTAGCAACAAGAAATAAACTGCATTCTTCAGTTGAAATGTGTTTTTATTAAGTTGGCACCAGGAATATCTCTGAATTTCTTGCCTCTTACTGCAGGCATCAAGTCATCTGCCACTCAGGCTGGTGCAATGCATGAATGAGAAACTGAGTTTTAAAATCGCTGCAAGTATCTTTATGCTAAAAACACTTTAACAGAGTTCTGCCTGTATTGCTTTCCAGCAACACTGCTACATTTTAGAAGTTTAAGCAATAATGATTTATTTTGTAGCATCTCAGCACCTCTTGTGGATTTTAGGGATACACAGATTTTCAGTTATAAATCCCTGAAATACCCATAAATTAAAGTTGCAGTTCCACCTCCAAGTTCTGATGGCATTGACAAATCACTTGAGCTTTGCTGACACGGCTTATGTCGCAGGCGTCCTCTTAATGGAATTACAGCCTTCGTTTGCAGAGTTTGGGGAACATTCTCTTACTCGTTAAATTAACATTTATTTATTTATTTATTTATTACTAGTCAACCCCAGCTTGAACTTGGCAATAATGATAATTAAAGTATATTTAACAGCAATAAACAGATTGAAATATGGACAGGTTTACCATCGTATGCTTTCCTTTATGCCATCCCACTGTCTTTAGCCAGAGAAGGTCTGCCTTCTGTTGGGACTCCCCTTTGTCATTGCCACCGTAACTAATGAAAAAAATAAGCATATTTTCTGATAGTTACTGCCATTGTCCCCTGCAAAATCTCTCCCCTAAAATCTGTCTACTCAGTGGAACTGGACGGAGAGTTCACAATAAATGAATAGGAGAAGGTGTAAAATCAATGTTACTTCAGGTTCTGTCAATATAAATATATTGACTTAGTAATCTACTATGATTTAGTCATATACTGCATGAAAAGTACTACAGTATGAAATGTAACCACAAATCATTTTAAAGTACTGTGACGAAGCAGTGACAGAATGATCACAGCAAGTGTATATTACTTATCACTATGCTATAAAGATGTTATGCCATTCTCAAGGAGGAGAAATCCTGAGATAGAAGGAGCTCTTCATTAAGCATTGTACGGTGCCAAATATGAGCTGATAGCAATTTGCCTCTGTCGGTATTAAAGCTGAGGTCAACGGCTCAAACCACCTGTCAGTTTAAAACTCCCATTGGCAGCTTTCATGTACCGCGGAATCTCGTAAAGCTGCTAGTTATAGTTTGAAAGCGACGTTCAGATTTTTTTTGGTGCACAAGCTTACGTATAAGCAGTTCTCTCTCTCTCTTGTGAAACCTAGCGTGAACCTTAGGAGATGGGCAACTACTGCCTCAGCTCTCAGAGAACTACTCTGATAGAGACAGGGACAGCAACAGAAGAGGAATTCTTGTCTTTGATACGTGTCCTTGCGTCAGCGTGCCTCTTGGCATCCTTATCTTTTCTTTAGAGACCACAGGGCTTAGTGGAGATATTTCCCTCCTTTAGTTTCTGTTGCCAAACTGGCTCAATAAAGCCATTCCCTCATCTTTAATATAGAGGTTAATTCTAAACATTATTTTTCCAGCTTAATCTAAATGCCTTTACCAATTAGATGAAGACCTTGGACTCCTAAGAGTTTGTACAGGTCATCGCATTGTACAAATTTTAGCCTGTTTTCATGAGCCTAAATGCAAGTTATTTTCTATAGAGTGACATCAGCTTTCATTTCAGAGCTCAGTAATATTTGTTATATACTTCTACATTATTGAAATGTTAAAATATTATCCTTAATGTGAAACATTCTTTAAATATATTATACACATATATACATTTTTTTTTTAAAAGCACAAGAAATATATAGGTCTGCAAAGAACCCATAGCGCACACAATAATTGCTCGTTATTACTCCTCTACTAGCAAAAGTTTGATTCAGAAACCTTTTTTAAAAAGAAGTCTGTTTCTGTTTTGCAAAAACACTAGTATAACTTTGGAATACCTTGACTGAAGCCAGTGGATTTAAACAAGTATGCTATTAATAAAAATGGAAACAGAATGAAATCCAGTATAATAATTCTTATGTTGTTGTTCTGGAGAATCCGTTGTTTATGAAAGGAATCAAGAATCATCTGATCTGAGTTGGCCCTGCTTTAAGCCAAGGGCCGGAGCAAGTGACCTCCAGAGGTCCCTTCCAACCTAAATTGTGCTATGGTCCTCTGAGTTCTAATCCTACAGGAATTAGGTTCCCAGGTGCCATTTCCTGCTCCTCTGAAAATCCAGCCTCAGTCAGCCTCGGAGGGCAGGTTGGTGGCTGAAGAGAAGAAGCTGACTGAATTAAAAAATGAAACGTATACAATGGGAATTCCATCTTCTCACAATAAATTTGATACAGGGCAAAGACAGACTGTATTCATGACTTTGTCTAATAAGTCCCTTATGTATTTCAAGTGAAGGAATTGTGTGGATGGAGGCATGTGCACATGTGAGAAATGAAATGAGTTCTTATGGATAGTTGCTATATGGCTATACCAGGAGTGCTAAACATGCCAAAAACATCTGATAATGCCTTCAGCAGAGACAGGTGGTTTGAATGGTTTGTCAGAATACTAAATTATGAGTGGGCTTGTGACTATATTAAAAAGAAAGTTCCTTAATGGATTTATAGGCTTCTTTAAGGTTGTGGAAGAATCTGTTTTCACTAAAAACATTGTGGAGAAATGAAGTATTCCTCTTATTTGTTGTATTTTCATCTCTGTATGCATCTCTGTTGTAATAGCTGCCCTCCCTCCAGTACTTGCCACCCCTAGAACATTCTAGATTTGTTGAAACAGGAGTTCAAGGAACTAGGAACAGATTCTTTACTGAACAGCGGGAGTATCATATCAGAAGCTACTTAACCCTCTTACAGTGGTCTTTAATTTGTATAAGGTTTTTATACTTGTTTAAGATATCTTGGGAAGTTGTCATCATTTTTTAATCACATTTGATAGAGAGTGGATAAAATATCACTGCTGTGAAGTACGGATTCTGATAACACCATAGCTCTGAGATGCAATTTTATTTGCCAGCTAGGAGTGAGGGGTATTTTTTTTTTTGTGATATCAATTAAATATGTATGTGCATGTAACTTGTTATGGCTGATTTTTGCTACAAAATTTATTTTCACAAGCAAAGAGACAAGGGGATACTACTTTGAATTGTTCTGTCTTTTCTTTGATGTAAAGATAAATGTTATAACGGAAATCGGCGCTCTCTTAGTCTTCATTTATACAACATGGGTGGCTAATTGCCTCTGAGCAATCCTGTTGTTACTGAGATCATGGCTGATGAGATAGGAAGCTTTGAAATAAAAATACCTTCTTAATGTCATCGGCATTTTGACTGACAGCCTGTTTTGCCCATCTTTAATACTCCTGTTTTATAAACAGCATACACGAGTGTAATAACTGAGCTGCAGATAGGGCATCAATCTTTGCTTGGTAGCGGATAACTTGTCAACATGTTCATGACTTACCGCCCGTGTGTTCTGATGGCATTCTTAACTCTCAGATAAGCATCCCCTCTAAACCTAGGCTATTAGATGGCCACGTTATCTCTGCAACTGACCTTCTACAAACTAGAAAATTACCAGATTACATGTTGCTAGTTGATTTTTCTCAGTCTCAGCTAGAGGCACATCATTATTCTGATCGATAGTGTAGCCAGTTGCTGGTAATTCCAACATTAGTACTGGCACAATTTAGAAATTTGCCACAGTTTAAATTGCAGCTACTTAAACAAAAACATAAAAATAGATATCATTCAGGAAAAACATGGAATATTCTCCCTTCACTTTTTACCAATTTCCATTCAAAATTATTTCTTTGGAAATATTACACTCGTCTGTACTGGCATTACACTTAAAACTGGTAGCAAGTGTCATCCAAGTATAATTTAGTTGTGATCCAATCTGGTTTAATGGTTTTCCTTTAATTGCTACCCTTCTCATGGTTTCTAACTGTTCATCTTAATTTTATTACATATATATTTTTTATCAAAATGTAGTAACTTAAATATGATAATTCACATTTTCACCTGTACAATTTAAATGCAATCCAGAAAAATATGTAGTAGAATCAATGTAAGGCAAAACATTAGTATATTTGCTGTCATTTTTTAAATAACATGTAGAAGTGAGAGATCCATTTAAAAGGATCAGTGTATGGAATTAAAAACCCTCAGAAGTTTTGAATTAGACTGAAGCAGGACCTGATCCTTCTAGCCGGTGTGTGTCTCTTCCTGGCAGTGACACCCTCAGTGTTAAGGGAGCCTCAGTACACAGCAAGAGGATTAATATTTTGCAAAATGGGGTTTTAAAAGGCCTAATTTACCTCACCATAAATCCAGTGACATTCTGGACAGGCTTTGTGAGAAATAAATGTTCAATAGGTTGCGTACATTTTAAAAAACAAACCTACTGTGTTAAAAATAGATTTTCAAAACCAATTATAAAGTTCCAATTTTGGCTGTAATAGCTATGGGACAATTACAGATCGGCTTAACGCCTCAAAGCAAATCATCACTGTTTAAAATACTTTGTCATGCCTACTATCCCTATCCTCATAACATTTCATTTTATGTTAATGTGTCATGTGTTAGAAAATCATGTAATGATAAAGAAAATGTTCATGTGGAAGGTTAGAAATTACTTTAATGAGTTATTATTACCTTGCTTGCAGACTGTTGGTAATATTTTTGTGTTATTTTAATGTATTCTGAGTAGAGACAGAGGCACTAGTCAGATTGGATCATCAAGAACGTTCCCCTGGGAACCAGGGCAGGATGTAGTCCCCTAAGAAACGATGTGTCAGATTAAGCTGATGCTGTATTCACAGGAGATACAACACCACAGAATGAAATATAGAAATACACTGAAATACGTTATCTATTTCACATCTGGTATGACTTGGTGTGGTGCTGTGGAGACTGACACGATGACCACAGAGGTGCTTCCCAGCTGGAGGTATTAGCTATCAGGATCCTCACTCACTCGCAGGGTGGTAAGGTCTCCCATAATTTGCTCACTGCCCCCACACTGAAATGGGCTCATACTTGGGGTGGGAAGATGACACGGTTGCAATAAAAAAAGAAACAAAAGAAACAACGTGGTCCCAGTTGAAAGCAGGGCTTGTAGGTCAGTTTGGCGCTCATCTCCGACTGCTTAAAGGGACGTTACTGTTATTGGTGATCAGTAAATGATTAGTATCAATCCATGGCTGTACCAGATATTTAAACAGGCAAAAGATATTAAATGTCACTGTATCAGAATAGGAGCACTGTGAATGTAACACTAGGGTAGGCTGTTTCAACCCACAACAGTCAAGAAATTGATAGGCTGTCTCGCTGCCGTATTCCCACTGCATTGGGTGTTGCTTTCTGATTCTCTGCATACTGCCGGCTGGACTGGGTGGAAGTATTCCTCCAAATAAAACCTTCCTGAGAGATGGTCGCTCTGCAAACACAACTTCATCTCCTGCCTTTGGTGCATGTGAATCTCAACTATGGAGTTACATTCACGTAGCCCTTTTTTGTACTTGAATATATGACAGAAGCATTATGCTTCCAAACAATGTTAAAAACTGAATAGAGGATAATACATAGTATTCCGTTTTGTTATACTTAGAACTTCATTATTTCTACATTAAATTAGTGACATCCTCTTTCTCTTATACCAAGTGGTAGATGTAGTAATCTGCACCATTTAATATCAATACAACAGATCTGTTTTGAAGCTCAGAAAATTTCCTCAGGTACTAATAAAAGAAAGCATATTTCATTCTGCTGTCTCAAAAATGGCTAAGGAGAATTTTAGCTTCTGAAGAACACTTCTAGGAAACTTTCTAGGTAATGTTTTTAGGAAAAACAAAGAGAAACATCAGCTTGGAAAGCAGTCTTTTTCAGATAGTTAGAGAAGATGTTTCCAATGAAAATACCTGTATTTGCTTTGGCATATACAGCGCCTTGAGTATTCCTTGTAGGCTTGGAGGTGTGGGGTTTTTTTAAATCAAATGTTTTCCCCTGATCCTGACTGTTGGAGACAAGCCCAAAGCCACCAGATTCTGATCCAAGAAGGAATTTCCCAAACTTCATGTGGATTTAAAAATGAAAAATAGGACCAAACCATGAAGTTATAACTTTGTTATCAGTTTCCTCCATCACATCTTTCTTGGAGCATATTGTAGACTGAAATGATTCTTCTCTTGGACAATAAGATGTGCTGGGGAGTTTAATAGAGGTGATATGCAACAGGTTATAAATAGAGTCCACTGAGGATGATTAATGTGGAGGGTGTCACAGTATAAAACACTTAAGCTTCTCCTCCAGCTCTGGGCTGTTCCCCCCCTCAAAGGGAGGACAGTATTCAGGCAAGGCATACGCCAGTGACAGAAAACTCCCATCAGGCTCAGTGGGCTTCAAACCAGGATCTAAGTTTTCTCCATCCATTGCACAGCCTTCAGGACCAAACCGCTATAGAGTTATAACCACTGTTCCTACTTGCACAGCGACATCAAAGAAAGAAGACTGCTAATTTTCCTTAGAGAGAGACAGTCGCTGATGGGCGCAAGCATCTATACAGGCCTTGGGAAGGAGGATGACACCTTATTCTGCGAGCTGCAGTGTGCTGGACCAGTAGGTCCAAACAATGGTAAACATACACGCAATGCAATAAAATTATTCAGCCTTGAGTAACTGATTCCTAATGGAATAACAGGGATTTAGTGGCATTTTCTGTAGGGTTTTTTTATTGTTACATTTTTGCAGGAATCTTTCATTAACTTTTTCCACATGTAATGGTTTGAAGAATTAGGGTCTGAACTCTTTTTTGCTTTGTGTATTCAACACCTCCTCTCCATTCCAGGAAAAGGCTGCTGGACTGAAAACACTCCTTCCACTTATTCATTGTTGTCTAGTAAATGCAAAGTTGTATTATTTGCATGTGGCCATAAATGACTGTATAACCTCAGACTAAGGAAGACGTACACCCCTCTGAGTGATCCTTAGAGAAATTCAGTACAGTCCAAATGTAAATATAAAGAAAACAAGAGGGGTAGGGACAGCAATACCAATACTGGCTGCTTTTCTTGAAAACATGCTTGGTTTAGTATTCATGCTGGTGATTAGAAAATAAGAAGTTTGTGTAAGAGGGTTGTACATAGACAGTGAAATGCCTTTAGCGCGTGACCATTTTATAAATAAAGTAAATATAGACTTCAGAAACATTTTATTCGTGATCTCATGGTTTTGTCATTCTCTGGAAGTAAAAATATTGACATTTACCAGGCTGTTTGTTCCAGCTTTCTGATCTCCTGCAGTTTATTTTTATAACAACCTTATCGATGAGCCTCTTACTCAGCTCTCTAGGTTTAACTGAGTTGAGTCGATTTGTTACCACAGCTTCAAGTAGCTGTTACAGAACAAGCGAGACATCCTAATAAAGTTGTAAACGTGTTTACTCAAACATGGTATTGATTTTACTTGGAGAGGGAAAAGCCAGTGCTTAGCATGGTGTCAGGGAGGATGAATTTAACTGCAGTTTTTCATTGTCATCTGTCATGGTTGTGAAACACTAAGTGAAGCCACAAGAGGATAATTAGAATTGCCAGAAATTTAGCCCCTAAAATCAGTTAGCCACTCGGGATTTTTGTAGTTTAATTAGGTTTTATTAAAACTTTCCTCCAGTGGTATAGGCAGGAAGGCTTTTCCAATGTTCTTTTCAGGGAGGGTGAGATTTCAAGGTTGCCACTTGTTAGATATACATCCTAAATGACTGTTCTTCTGAAAGGGTTGGTAACCTTTTTTCTCTCACTTGTAATTAGCCTGGCGCTACAGTTCTGTGGAAGCACAAAACCATCTCATTTTAAAAGAGAGGGAAAGACTTGTTTACTGTGTGCACTTGTTTGTACGTGTATACATCTGCAGTTAATAACATATATGTGCATGTGTGGAATAATTCTTACACTGTATTTTGAGAGAGAAAGAGCTAAGGTGTGTGAAGATTGAAAGAAGTATAATGTATTTGAAGACGCATGCATTTAATTTGTCTTATATACTGTAAGTCTAATGTGTCAGACCACAGTGCCAAAATACATGAAAACAGAAGCCAAATCCCACCCTTAATCAAAAACGTTTCCATTTAGAATAGCCAACATTCGGTTTGATAGCAATGGGCAGGGCCTCTGGCTTACCACAGTTCTTGGCTGTAATATCCACCATCTGCCACAAAATTAAAAAAGGAGAAACCTCAGCATGTTGACGTACGGTCGTTCAGTGACTATATTGCAGAATCATCTGATGCCAACATCTTTTACAAAAATCTAGGTTGGCTGGTTGGCTCTTGGCAGCGGCGTTTCTAACCACCTGATTACAACTGACCGGGCTCGTGTTACCACAACATTAACCCACTCCAACAGCGCTAAAAGACATCCGAAAAAGCCTCAGTCATATCAGCTACAAGCCTTTGAACTGCTAGGGTAATGTTTCTTGAAAACTGCATCTTCCCACACTGCTGGCTTGGAAAGCTAGTGGGATCACATAAAAATAGATGAGCTTTCGAGCAACTGTGATCAATGCTGTATAAAACGAGAGCGTAAAAAGGTACTTGCAACTGTCCCCCTTAGTGGAGTGAAACCATTTTTAAAAAGGCAGTTCATAAATTAAGCTGTAGAAACTTTAAATAAATTAAAAAAAAAGAGAGGAGGCAGCTCAGCTGTTCATGATCCTTTGTGTGGCTGGGACAATTTTGGCGGTGAGTGGCCTGGCTAGCACTGCTTATATTAGGTGCTTCAGGGTTCAGCTGGAAGAGGAGGATTGTCTGGCAACATCACATAGCAAAAAGATTTGGGGGGGCTGTGACTCAGGGTCAGCTTGTAATTGTTTATAATTAATGCATTTGATAATTGCTTTTTTTCTGCTTTTCTATCTTGCATTTAAAAAAATGTATTAATTTTGCCTTGGGCATTTTGTAAAGGTTGGAAGTGTGAGAGAGACTGCAGAAAGACGAGTAGTGGGGGAGCTGGGTGTCGGAGTCTATAAACGGATTTCCAGCCAGCATTAGTAATTAACAGTCATTAAAATTAATTGTCAAGTGTACAATTTGAAATGAAACATTTGGCTTCAATATGAGCTGTTTTTAAGTGTTGTTAAACCATTACTGAAGCAGACCAGAACTGTTTTAAAATCTCCGCTATTGGACTCCCACATTCCTATCCAACTGCACTAGCGCTGGGCGTTCATTCAGAATTACCACTGATAATCTGAAAACAAAACTTTCAAAGAAATCACTAATTTCAGTGAAATTGCCTCTGAAATGTCTGTTTCGCTGGCCACAAGGAAATGAACTTGGTTCTCCTTTAATGATTTTTAAGTGCTACTCAGCTCTTAGAAGTAACAAAGTAAAGACAACACCTTTTGTGTCAGTCGGTGACTGCCTTGCTGTGTCTTTTCAGACTTATGTTGACATCCCCAAAGAGATTTGAGCCCGTTTCAGTGAGGGCCTTGGTTTGGGTCTGGATTTTGAGGCTCAAGCACCACTTCTGGCACTTGGCTTATAGAACTTTTCATGTGGTGGTGAGCACAAAAAGGATGAAAGCAACTTAACTTTTCTGTCCCTCACTCTGTTTGCAGACCTAACGATTATAGACATTGTCTTTGAGCACATGTAGTAAGGAAGCTGGAGATAATAAAGATTTACTCTCAATTATGTCAGGCACACTTTTCAGAGCAAAGTGATTTCAGAGATGCTTTTCTCTACTGAGCAGAAATGAAATAATTATGGGCCAAAAATAGCTATTGATGTGTTATAATCACTGCCATCATCTGGGAATGCAAATACGTTCTCTACCACTCTAAGGTTTAAAGCAGCTTTTAAAGCGGAGTTGTCTTTGCTTTCTAGGAAGACTCTGAATAAGCGGGACGAATTGGACACAGTTCCAAATAAGTTCTTACCGTGAGTAGGTACAAGGTGGTTTCTTGGCTGTCCATGCCTGTGAGGGACAAAAGGCATCCCAGTCTACTCTGAAAGCTTACTGAGACATCCTGCAACTGCCATTTCTCTTACTCCGTAAACACTTTGGATGTCAGGGCAGGAGGCAGAAAAGTGGGAGAGCCTTGAGTTTGGTCCTTGCCTTTGTGTTCTAGCGTGAAGAGAGTGGTACACCTTGCATTAACACCGTCTCCAGCTTCCGCAGTGTGGAAATGCCAGTGCAGAGTAGCTGCAATTAGAAGGTGGTAGACAATATTGCCTGAAGTTGTTTTGGTAGAGTATTTGAAGCGAGGTTGTCTTGCGCAGCCAAAAATATACTACTGCTTTCTGCACTCCATTCCAATGATAATCAGGAACTAGTTCAGGCCATGGCAGAAGTTAAAATAGTTGCTGAGCTACTTTAGTAGGTGCTGGGATGATCTAGTTCTGTGATCCCAGGCCTGTGATACGGGATCAGAGTTCAATCCTGCCCTTTCTGTCTGTGAAATTGTAGGAGGAGCGTGAAGTAAGTCCGAAGCCATGTTCACTTATCTTCTTGCATTTCCAGACATGGCACCTTAAAGAGATTATAGCCCTCACCTGCTTATCGTCTTCCCTCCACCGCCCTGCTCGCTGGTAGAGCTGTTTGAGTACTCACTAACCCACTTCAGTTTAAATCAGCTGGGTTAGCAAAGATCGACTATTCAACAGCTTTCTGTTTAAACTAATCTGACTCATTTTGACACAGTATCAGGTTATGCAAGCGGCAAAGAAGGATGGTAAAAAACAGATGGGGCAGTAACTTCTTCGGCTGGAACTCGAAGATCCGAATCCATGCCTTGAGAGTATGACTCACGGGTTTGCATCACACCACCTTATACGCTGGAGGAGGCAAACTCTGAATTATATTCTGATCATGTTGCTTTTTACTGCATTAACTAAAAAGAACATTCTGCAGCTAAGGCAGCCAACCTGATAGAGCTCTTTGTTTCTCTGCTCAAACAGTGCTTTCTGGTGTTCCCTCGGGGTCTGCTTTGCCAACTGCCTAGTCTTAGTGTGTGATGTACTTCTGTGTTTGTGATATGTGTGTTTGTATTGTCATTCGATGCGATATTGTGTCAGATACTGCTATTTCTATTTCATCTATGAAACACATACCTTTTAAGAGAAACTCAACAGACGAGAGAATGGTTTGAGGGCAAACTCCCCACTGCAGTTTCTACATATCTCATATATGACAGCTGTACTTAATGTCATTTCTCCACCACTCTGAAATCACAGAGATCTCTCATTTCTATCCTCAATTAGAACAGGATGTTCTTTCACCTGATTCTGCTTTCACTTAGATCAAAATAAATAAGAAGTAGCTTCACTGAAGACAAAAGACACGTGCTAGCTTGAAACTGGAGTGAGCCTGGGAGATGGTGACAGTCTCAGTCTAGTTGATATTGAAAAGTAATTAATGTTTTGTGGTCCTTCGTTCCTTGGATTTTCTCATCTTCATATATGTTTGATGCCTGGGTCGTAAACGTAGAGGACAGTTGTTCTTTCTTGTGTAAACCCCTCTCTGAATTCATGCTCTGTACAAAACCTAGCCTCGTGTTTGCCTTTGGAGGCCTGCCCAGTGCGTCTTCGGTACTTACTGCGTCAGAAATGGACTGTCTGAGCCGCCTCGTTCTACATACGGTTACAACTTGCTCTCAGGTTTGAACCACCCAGAAGCACACTGGCAAGCTCCTGCCTCCCAGGCAGTTTAAATTTAATGATTGACATTCTCCGCGTATCCAAGAAAGTTTCTCTTAAAAATGCATGTTAATTTAATGGAGAGCAGACCATTTTCGTCTTGTTATTCAGAAACGGTCTGATTTCTGCCAGGCATGCTGTTTGAATTTCTCAACTGTTACCCGACTATTGCAGCTGGACCATCCTGCCACAGTTGTGTTGTCTGGCATCCCCTTGCTGCCATCAGTGATAGCTCTCACAGCACAATTTCTTCCTGTTTCAGATTCTTGTCTCTGTAACACTGAAAAATCCTGTCTTCTCCACTGGTCCTTATGGACTTAACTTTTGTTGGTGAAGCAGTCATTTTTCCCCAGCTAGTGTCAGTCAATAACTGTGAAATTCCAGCTAATATGTAGTTCTCTAGGAAAGTATTGATGTCAGAAACGTACAAGTTTTCTCCTAGTTGTCAGCCAAAGTGCCTACTTTCTATGGCCTCCCTGTTCCAATGAAAAGTATTTGAGTTGTAGATTTAGTAGTTTCAAACTCTTGTCCCATTTGGTGCAGTTTAGAGAAAACTGTGCATCAACTAGGCTTCTTTTCACTATCAGTCATGACCGAGAAGCCAAGATTTCCTTGGTAATTCACGAAAACGGGGTCTTTTCCTCGCCAGTATTATCTTTTGTTAATCTAACCTTATTTTTCATGTTTTACATGATTTTTGATCTTCAAGGAACAGACATTATTGCATAGGATAAAATATTTTCACCACCTTATAAAATATTCTCTAATGTGCCACAAAAGGAACTATTTAGAATAGGAGCACAGGTTAAATGAGAGCGTCACAATGTAACGTAGAGTCTTTGTTCCAATAGTAACCAAGCTGAATGGAGAAAATCTGTTTGAAAGCAAGTTAGCCAAACGTATCACCTTTGAATCAAAATGTGTAATGTGTCAGAAATTGGTACCTATGAGCTCCGTAGTACTTACGAGAGACGTGGTTTCAAGACTGGATTTGTATTGTCAAGGCCCAAGGCCTGTCAGAGCGTGACGCAGGAACTTGAAATGGTGGATGAAAGCTTTCAAAAGAGCGTGTTTCAGCGTGCTCGAATTTTGATTTTCTTCGGCAAGCCTCGCTTTCCTTCTGTGATTGGATGAGGAAGAGAGATAGATCTGAAACATATTAAAAACAGGATAAAAGTGAAGAAAATATTGCCTCTAGAATGACAGAGGAGAAAATCTCTTCCAAATTTTAAATACATATTTCACCTCTGCTGTAAGTTCTGTCATGCTTTTGGTCACAATAGTTTCAACCAAGACAAAATGTTTCAGAACTGAGGGACTCAATCCATAAAATTTCTGGTGCCACTTGTACTTAACTTTTCCGAGTACCTATAAATAATCTCCTTTTTGGGGCTCTCTGCTTATATTCATTTAAGGAGGTGCTCTGGTTTTCAAAACGCTCAGCTCCCAGTGGTTGCTGGTTTTGGAAGCCATGCGTGCTAGGGCTTTGTTGGCTAAAGCAGTTCACCAAGTGCCCTGACGCGGAGCGGGGCCTGGCTCTCCGTACGCTTTGCTGTTCATGTGGGCACGGGAACGTGCTGAGGTGCCTGCTCGTTCTGAAGTCTGGGATTAAATTTCCCGTGATCAAGGGCAACAGATGCTATCTAACTTTCCTCAGCAGGTAAAAGCTGCTCACCTGCTTTTCGTTGTGAACACCTGCAACTGTGAATATAGACAACAGTTATTTGTTATGTGCCTTTCTCTTTTTTTTGGGAAAAGCTTGCAGAGTGACAGTTGTGTGGAGCTGTGGCTGCAGCCAGTATGAACAGAAGGAGCTCTCTTCAGCAGGGAAAGCTGCTTCTGTCTTTTTAAAATGGTATTTGAGGAATCAGGGTCTCTCTGTGGGAAAAAAGAGGGCAAGAATTCTAGTAAAATAATTTTGAGAGCACTAGTAAAGATCAGTCTTGATAATCTTTAATTTACCTGAGGCTACCACATGGAGACGTCAGGTAGAAACAACAGCAGCAGCACTCCAACTCAGCAGGTCACTCAAGCTCAATACTAAATTTAAAGTAGCCCAAAGCAGCCCAAACCGCGACACCAGGGTACCTGTGTACATACGGTTAGGCCAGTATTTCAGTGCTTTGCCCTGTGGCAAACTGGGACACTCAAAACGCAAATCTAACCATTTTCTTCCTTCTCTTTCTCTCCCACTTTGTTCCACAGGCTTCCTCTCACAGCTCGTCTATGACCGGCCAGTGACCGAGTGCATCCGGGCTGGACATTACGCAGCCAGCGTAATTATCAAACGTTCAGGTTGCACCTTCCCAGAGAAGCCTGACTTCCACTGATACTGGTGAATTGGAGGGATCAAGAGTAACTCCCATGTTGCCGTGGGATTGCTGCCTACATTTTTCCTCCTTCCCTTTCCTCACCTTTCCAATTACCTGCATCAACGCTTCTGTACTTCTGTTCATTGTATTCTAAACAAAATATATATTTCTATGGTGTTTTCCTTTCCATACCACTAGAGTGTCGCAGTAGTCTTAACTTTTGGAAACAGTGCTAAGTGAAGCTTATTCTCTCATCCATCAGGAAAAATTGTTCTATTTACACCGTTTATAAGGAAGAAGTCCCATGTAAATGACACTGCTGATTAACACCATTAAAATTCTTCTGTTGAATTATCTAGTTTGTATCCAGCTGTGGCCAAATCCTACTCAACTTGCGTGAAATCAACAGACCTGACTTTATTTGTCACTTAACGTTATAAACTGGGACTGGGAATTGTTCTTTATAGTGGAGTCACACTAGTGTAAAGAGTGGTGTAAAAGTCCCAAGAATTTCCTTACATATTTGAGCGTACAAGATCTGGCCATCAGACCCAGCCCAGCTGCCATGAAAGTGAGTAGCTGTTTTGTCAGTAATTTAAGGACCTGATCTAACGCTGATGTCATGCATTCGGTTGTTTTCCACCGATGCTAGTAGTTTTGGATCTGGAACTGCGTGAGAGCAGGGTCTGGCCACTCCACGTACAGTCACATTCATCTGTCAGGTGAGTTAGCAGATAGGTACTTTCAGTGATTTCAGGGCAGATGCGTGAGTTGATGATGAACATGAACATACAGATCCTATCTCCTCCACGTGAGCTTTCTAGAGGCTGTGTTTAATTAAGGTACACATAGTGATAATGAGGTACAGAAATATTTATGCAGGATATATTGACAGGATATGCCAAACGGAATCTCTGAAACGCACATTTTTAAACTTTTAATTTACTTTGGATAATTAAGCAATATGGTGGATTTTGTTTGTATTTACAGTATTCAAAGAAGTGATCTGACACTGCATTCATTACTTTGCTATGTAATTTGATACTGATAAATAAAAAATTGTCATACAGATACTCCTGGGTTTGTATTGGTACGTGCCCGGTTTTCCTCCACATATCATACTGAAATGGGAACAGGAAATGGGTGCTTAACCCACAGTACCTGTTAGATCTCAACGTTTCCTACGTGACTTCCAGTGTCCAGGTGGGTGTTCAAGGGTGATCTCAGCAGTAAGGAAGGGAAGGAACATCAGTTTGGTGTTTGTATAACAGGAGAGATGAAAAATTAATGGCTAGGGTTCATCAAAGAACGTTAAGTCAGTGAGGGCCTCGCACTTTACTGCATAGCATGGAACAAGGGACACACAGAGATTGAACGTTGTTGTTACAGTTTGTGTATTGCAAAGACCGTGGGGAGAAATCAAGCCTATGATCCCGATTCACTTGTTTGACCCAGTATCCAGCTGGATACATTGGAGAATAGGCTCTGTCATCTTATGAGATCACCTGGCGGGATCCCTGCAAGTACATCAAGGAGCTTCAAACCAGCCACTTCTGAAAATCCTCATGGGGCCATGGAACTCCATCATCGCAAGCACAGATCACTGCATCGTAAGTACCGTCTGTTCTTAGAATCCTAGAATCACAGAATGGTTCGGGTTGGAAGGGATCTTAAAGATCATCTAGTTCCAACCCCCTGCCATGGGCAGGGACACCTCCCACTAGACCAGGCTGCCCAAAGCCCCATCCAGCCTGGCCTTGAACACTCCAGGGACGGGGCATCCACAACTTCCCTGGGCAACCTGTTCCGCTTGGGCTCACAGTTTCTATCTGAAAAAGGTTGCGTGTACAGGCCTTGTCTATCTGTGGACCTGCTCATGAACAGCTTTGTCCAAGTAAGACTTGTCTGCTTTCTTCACGGTGCTACTCTCGAAAGAGCTTAGGACTTTACATTTCTCATGTTGTAGCATAGGAGAGGAGATAAGGAATTAATATATTGGAGTGAAAATGGAGCTGCAAACAAAACTGGAAGAGGCTACAGTGTGCGTGGTCTTCAGGCTTTATGTGTTGATCAGAAGAATGTTATTTTTTACATCTCATGGTTAATTTTTAATTCTTTAACTTGATGTATCCATGTGATATATTTTAATATTTAATTCTTTAACTTGATGTATCCATGTGATATATTTTAATCAAGAAAAGCTGACAGGCCGAAGAAGGATGTGTTGCAGTCCATGCTTTTAATTTATGGTCATATATGCCACATCACGCTTACTGCATGAATTTGGCAATCAGTAAGGAAAATCCCAATGCTGTTGTGGTTAAATTTGCTGTTCCCTTTGCTTTGCATTCATGACACTCTCCATTCCTTTTGAAACAACTTTGTAAATGTCCTGGCCAGATAATTATAGTCCATTTAAAACAGAATATAAATATGTAAACATTCTTTACTGTACCAGTGAAACTACCAAACTAACTACTGTCAAGACTGACTAACTACTGTAAAGGAAGGGAGGACACATAAAGGAAGGTAGTCATAACATAGGGGGGGTCTTTTTCTTTCTTCCTTCCCTTCCTTCCCTTCCTTCCCTTCCTTCCCTTCCTTCCCTTCCCTCCCTCCCTCCCTCCCTCCCTCCCTCCCTCCCTCCCTTCCCTCCTTCCCTCCTTCCCTCCCTCCCTTCCCTCCTCCTTTCTTTCTTTCTTTCTCTCTGTCTTCCTTTCAGCTATTCCTTGTTTTCAATGCAGAATGCAAGAGTGTCAAGTCAGAGGTTCTGTTCTGACGTGCTTGGTGAGCTTGGGCTCCTGACATTTGGCTCTGAGGGTCAGCTACAAAGCATAATTTGAAACCAATGGGAGCAGCTGAGGAATAAACTACTACCAAATTCATGGAAGGGCATCAGAGTCTGACCTGCTCTATTTAGCCATTCATTATTTCTCCAATATCTGTCAATGGATATTCTTGGATGATATATGGATACTTAGAAGTGTATTGCCAAATCAAGCTAAATAATTTGAATTTGTGCTGTCAAATTGCCTGACAATTTCATGCTGGGTTCTTTTCAGGATCTGTGTTTCTTCCCTGCTTCTCACTGATGAAGGGGGTTTTAATCTATATAATGGATAAGGGTGCCAGCCTTAATATTCTCTCTCACAAATATTCTTCCTCTCTCTTTGGTCCTGCACCATCTTATTCCACATAGAGGCGTGTTAGAAAACTGGGCTTCCTGAAAAACATCCTTGAAAGAGTTGTCTGCCAGGGACATGTGCCACCGTCTCAAATCCCAGATGGGATGACTGAAGTGAGTCTGTCACTAAGCTTGAGCCATCATTCAAACCCAGCGTTCTCACCTGGGGTACTTTCAGGGAAACAAACACTGGAAATCCATTTCCCACTAGCCACGGGCCAAAGCTTATCACCCTTACTCAGATAAAAACTCTTCCCTTTTGCTGGAAACAGGACTGCATCTCCTGTGCCCGGCATCATGCTTTTTAGGCTTGTTTTGGTACCACATAAGTGGGTAGCAACGCTGCTGAGATCAACAAGCAGGGAAATAGGCCCGGTATTCAGAAAGCCACATGTGAAAGACCTGAGAAGAATTAAGAGCTGGGAATCGGGAGATAAAGGTTGCAAGCGATCCACTTGGTTATTTTGCGCAGATCACTTTCCTTTCTCAATCTCTTTTTGTAAAGATGGTAAACTCAAGAGGTGAAGGTGGTAAGAATTCAAGTAGGGCAGCGTCAGCCACGTCTCTGCCTGTGCTCATTGCTGGTCTCGATTATTTGAATTTTCCCTTTTGTACGTGAACTAATTTAAAGCTATTTATTTACCCTTAAAAATAGTGCTAGCTGTTACTACGTGTTTGAGGGTTAAGGCAGAGAAGGCAAAGGAGGGGAAAGGAAAGAAAAAAAAAGCTTTACTTAAAAAGTGAAGTAAAATATGCTACATGAAAATGACAATAGAAATGCACAGTGTTTTAAGATGACAAGTCTGGGAACAATCTTTAATTTAAAGGGTCTTATCCACAGTTTTCATAAAGAAATGTTAATTAAAAGTGTGATGACATGTTTGGGATTTAAAGGAAATCTTCTGCAAAGGATTTATAGCAATCACAGCTCTGGAGCATTAGGATTACAGATCCTTGTGCTGTTCCTTTTCAGCGATCATGTGATTGGCCTGCTGTTAAATATAGCTCCCATTTAGTGAATTGAGACAGGCAAGGGAAAGGTAGGGATAGTTTCGCTTTAACCAGCGGGATTTCGGAGGTGTTGGAGATTATACAATTCATTAGTTTTTTACATAAGATCAAAGGGAGAGAGGAAGTCTTAATTTGGGCACCAACTGCTACTGTCTGAAAGTCTCGCAGATTAAATGAGAAGAGAACATGTGTGGTGCTAACTGCTTGTGTTGGAGCATGAGCCTATTGTTTTATATCTCACTAACTCATTGTTCTCTTCCCGGAGATAATTCTCACACTTAAGACCTTGGGAGATAGTTATGTCTATTGTGAATAGTTCAGCAACCAACTGGCTCAGAGGTTATTGCCTAAGCATCTTTCCCTCGCTCTAATCCCCTGCAAGGTTTTTTTCTGAGCAGTGTTGTTAATCTAAAATGACTGCTAACTGACTCCTGTGTCAAACATTATTCATTATGTGCTTTAAATGCTTCCTGCAGAGGCCAAAATAAATTCTGCTTTTTAAAAGCAGACCACAAGGAGTGCCTATGTGGGATATTTCCTAAAAGATTAGGCTCAAAATGGCAGTTAAGATGATGAGGGGAAAAAACCTGTGCTCAAAACAAAGCTTCGCAATTTAACCAGGGACGTACAAAATGGACAAACCTCAGTTACCAAACCCCACTTTTCACACGGAATTATCTATAACGTCTTCCTGTGAGAAAGAACACGTGCTCTTGCAGGGCAGGAGAAATACTTTTATAAAGACATGGAATAAGTGACCTTATAAGCAAACAAAGGCCAAATAAACAAAATTTGTAAAAACAGTAACTCTTTTGTGTCTTTTTTTTTTTTCAGGTGTCATGGTGTTGGCGTAAAGCAAGAGGGGTTTTTTGTGTCAATGGCACTGACAGGCCTTGCATGCGTAATGACAGTATGGGAAGAGAGACAGACAGATAGATTTGAATAGCAATAAGGTGGGTTTTCTTCCAGTGTGAAAAGAGCATGGGATTCGTGTGTACTGAGATGAAGTATAGCCTTGCTGCACAGTGCAAATATTTAATGCTGTTCTAACTATCCCTTGGTTATTGGAGTGTGACAGTTAATAGTCGTCAGCTGCCAAACCCAGCGAACAGTTTGGTTCCCTAAAAAGAAAATGAAAAGTTAAAAAATGAAGCCAAGTCAGACTAGAAACCTGCAAATCATAAATGTGCTATAGCTTAGCAGGCAGATCATCTCCAAAGTTCAGAGCCATGTCGACCTGAGCTGCTTCTCAAATGAGAGAAGGACTGAGTACGTCTGTCTTCTAGTCCTGGCTTTGCCAGGTACTCCCAGGCAAGCTTTGGCTGGGCTTTCTGCCTCCCGAGGCCCTGTTACTCCCTAGCGGTGTTTGTGAAGGAGATTGAGTAAAGGCTGGAATGAAGCAAAGCAAAGCATTATCGTTATTCTGGGTCAAACATCTCGAGTCAGTGGCACAGCGTAAACGCATAGAAAAATGGAAGAGCTCCTAAACTGAGTGTGAGAGAAATTGTGTGCTTGGAAGGCCTCCCTGTCTACAGTGCCATGGAGATGTTAACATTGGTGTAAAATATTGCCCTAAAAGAAGCATTACAGTTGAATAATAGCGGCATATGAGAGAATATGTCAAGAAATAGATTCAGCTTGAAAATCATCGCTCATTCCACATATTATTTTTGTTATTCATACCAGAAGTAACACTTCTCTATACTTAAAAATTGCTCTATTTTGGTCTTACCTACTTTTTGGGTCCTTGGGAATAGTCACATTCCCACTTCCCCTGTCTGTTTGCTGGCTGTTGTTACGTGACGGGGAGTACCAAATGTGACTAGAAGGCCATGGTCTCCAGGCTCCCTGTGTAGCCCCTGAAGAGCGTGCCTCCAGAGGACAAGTTAGAGCAGGGAGCTGGGCAACACCTCCCGAAATGCTCTGCAGGCACCTCTGCTGGCTCCAGAGAGAAGGTAGGATGGGACCTACCTGTTCCCGGGCTGTTAGCCATCTAAAGCAGGAGCAGAGGCGGGGACTGCTCTGCCCTGGCTTTTTCCCTTTGTTGGCATGCACTTTTCACAGAAAGGCAAGAGGAGGGAAAACAAATAGCAAACAGGCAAATAAAGCAGCAAAATGTACAACCATCAGCAAAATGACTCATGTTTAAATTACCTTGATCTCAGTTCCTTAAAATTATTTGGATTGCAAATTAATGATGATTCTGCTAATCTCTTCATATTAATACTTGTGGTAGATATTGCACAAAACCCCATTGCTCATCTGTTGTTTGGACTTCCTACACAACTGTTTGTTTCCGTAGGATTTATCTCTCTCCTGAAGTATTTCCCCACAAACAGACCTCCTGTCCCAGTTAGCTTCATAAAAAGAGTAGGTTTGGAATTTTTTAAGGGGTGAAGCAGTAATTAATCACAATAGGTTTTGCCCAAAATTGGACTGTTGTTAATATCTGTGGGTCAGGGAATTATAAATTAAATCACTGATCCAACTTCAGGGTACATTTTCAGGGATATCATCTATTGGGGGGGCTATTAATGGCACTCAAGTAACTTACAGTATTTCCAGGGTTCTTCTATCAGCCTATCACATGGACAGACCTATTTTAGTCTGGCCTGTCCTAAAGCGTAGCCAGCTGCTGTGGCTGTCTTGCAGGGTAAGGACAAAGCGCTTTTCTATTCATCTCCCAAGGTCAGTACAATAACAAACACATTTTATGTCTGAGAGTGAAAAGCCTTTATCAGTGCAACTTTTGCGTTCCATAAATGGCCACAGATTTCACAAGATAAACACCCTGGATTTGGGGAAGGTTGTGCTCCAGATACACGGTGTATCATATGTATCATATGTATCATGAATACATATATGATACATTTAATTGCCTAAAATTAGCAGTAAAACAGCCTCTTGAGGCTTGATGTTTATTATCCACCACAGTGTTTTGGGACAAAGCAAGAAACAAGATTTTAGCATATAACCTGTCAAATTCAGCTTGGGAAACGAAGAAATTAATTTGGAATGACTTGTCATAGTATGTTTGCTATAGAAATTTACGCCAGCTCAGAAGTTAGTCCTTCTACCCCACAGCAGCAGCAGCTTAAATTGGGCGATGGGAGTATCAGAGTGGGAAGGTATTTGAGTTTCCCTGAGGTTCAGAGGTCTGCCCTAAAAAGAAGGCTCACATATCGTTGTCTCAAAGGAAAAAGATAAACTGTCGTGTGCTTGGGCATTAACTTGCACAATATCAGCTACAGCTCTGCAGTTTGGGTTGACATGCAGAAGTACTGTGTCATCCTTTGTATGACATATCTGCACACCTCTGCCTGACACGGTCTTTGCTTGTCCCTCTTGATCCTGCATGTTTTATTTATCCTAGCCTTGTAACCTTTTCCTAATGACCTCATTTTTCTGAAAGAGATGAAGATGGGGCAGTGATGGGGAGGACATCTCTCCTGTATTGTAGTCCATACCGTCTGAGACAATCAGCTTCCCTGAAGACTCACTCAGTCTTTGCTGAATGGATGATGGAAGAACTACTCTGTGCTAAAAAGGCCAGTGAGGTTTCTAATAATCCATTTTTTCTTATGCCTCTTCCCGTGTTTCACGCTGTAGTGAGAAATCAACTCTGTTGAACCAGCAGGCAGCCCTACCAAAGGCCTAGCCTTTTTGCTTTAATTGGAGTTAATTCTTGTTCTTTAATTTTCCTTGGATATATCCTGCCATTGTCCTAGCCCATCCCTATACTGTAATATCGAATGGGATTGGAGCGCGTGGCGTTTGGCATAGCAGCCTCGTGTAGCACTGGATAAAGTTGAGCCCCAAGGATCATGAGGGGTTTCATTTACTTCCCCTCCAACCACTACTGGCAAAAAGAAAACAGACAGAAATGCCTGTTGCACAGATCTCTTGCCTCTCTATTCTGCTCATTTAGCTCAGCTTAATGATTCTTCTTGGCTGCCTCTTCCCTTCCAAAAAATAGCTGTGAATATTCATCTTTAAAAGTAAAGCACCATAGAAGTGGGCCTTCATACAGGACTCTCGCCGGCTGCCACTCCTGCTGACAAAGAAGATTGCAAGAAGCAAGAATTTGAATAAAGGACAAACGTCACATATGCTGTGTGCTATGGAGGACAAATGCTGAATACAAAATATGTTTAATTGCTGAGTTAATTATCTCACTAAAGTCTAAATGTTGTTTTTCGGCACTCCCCCCCCCACTCAGTTGTTTACTTTTATCAGTTAGAAAATAAAAAATCAATGTCATGAAAAACATAATTATATTCCTACTAATCTGGAGTGTTTTCTCATTTGAGTACTGCAGTCTGATGCGTTTTATCACTTTCCATCAGATTATAGCAGTGGAAATTGCCAGTTAAAAGCTATGGCTTTAGAGCAAAAAAGGGGAAGAAGAAAACCCACCCCAAAGCCATGTGCCTTGCCAATCAAATCTTATTCCTAATGACAAAGCTTCTGCGATTTCCTTTCTGACAATACATGAATAGCTAGTGAATAATTGGTTCAACAGGAGCTTCATTAAAGTCCAAGAGAGAAAGCAGGATCTTTCATGTGAATAATTTGGAATGATTGGTAAAGATGAGGCATTATTATAGGATTGCCTTCTGCTCCACAGTCAGAAATATGCAGCCTCTTCCTTGCTGAAGTGTGAAAACATTTTGTAAATAGTTCTAGCTGCTCCCGAGTGGTGGATGATCTTGCTACTTAGTGAAATGACTTCTTGGTTGCTACCGTTTCTGGATTAAATGCACCCATTCTCTACATAAATGGAAAGTAATTGAGCTTTGTCTGGGGAGCCCAGCTGCAGACACACCCTCCCACTCTCAGCTTGAACAGGTTTTGGTGTAAGCCATGGGTGTTTCTCCTCCACCACTGCAGCACAAAGGGTAGTGACACTGACCCACAGAAACCCAGACCCCGTGACTACGTGCCCCAGCTCACCCCACCACACTGCTTCACTCTGTGCCATCCAGTCTGGGCTGGCGAGTACATACGTGTAAGTGCATCAGCCCGTCCTCAACGGCTCTGCCACTACAGTCTTCCTGGTGGGCAAAAACAGCGCAGAGAGCTCAGCCTGGCACCTGGTCAGCAGAGTGAATGTTACCCATGAGAGTCACCTGGGTCATTTACTGGAGCAGATGAGTCCACGTCTAACAGCCACCTCACCGAGAAGCACCCTCTCCTCCCAGCACACTTCCCACGGCCCCCGTGCAGCAGGGCAGTGCAGTGCAGCAGGACAGAGCGGTACAGCAGGGTCCTGCCAGGAACCCACGCAGATGCTCGTGCCACCCTCCCGGCAAGTTAGGAAAAGGCAAAGGGAGCAGAGATGAGCTCAGGATTTCAAGGCGTGACCAAGCTCTGGGACTGGGAGCTGACACCCTGTAAAGACAGGCCAATTTTTGAATTTCAGATCTAGGTTCCCTCTTCTATGACGCGAGCCCAGGCCTGCCAGGCCCAATATTTCTGATCAGAGCCAATTAACCTCATGGCCTTGCTTGGGATTTCATATGCCGCTGGGTTTGCCATATGGCATCCTAAACTCTACATATACCTCAGATTTTTTAAAAAAACTTTTTTCTCTTTTTTCAAAGGAAGGACCAGTTAATTTCTCTACCCTGCAATAACAGATCCTTCACCTCACATGAAAAATCATTCAGTGATTCTGGCAGCCCCTGAGCTGAGTCACCCGACTCCAGCCACTTTGGATGGAGGTGACCTCAAAATGGGGAAACTCGGCAGTAGGGCAGTCACCTCCTCGTGTGTACCACCCAGGACAATGAAGCCTTCTCCAGTATGTTGTCTCAAGAAATCATCTGTGAGGCTTTAAAACAGTCAGTGAATGCATAAAAATATCACTTTAAAGATAATCTCATAAGGTCATTCACAGCCTTGAGGTAGTGCTCTGTTAGTGATGCGCAGTGTCGGGGTTTAGGGGTTCAGAGTTTCTCACTGTCTGTTGAGGCTTTTCTAGGTGGAGTTGGCTCTAGGTGCCCCCCAGGGAAACAAGCCCACAGCTGGACCCTTTCCCAAGAGGTTCAGCAGGCTGTGGTAGGACCACTGCGTAAAGGCAGGTCTCGAGGAGCACATATTGGATGAACATCTGGTGAGAGCAACCATATATGTGCCAGCGGACACACATGCCCTCCTGCTCTGGCCTCTGCCTGTTTTGACAGGAGCCAAAAATCAGGGAATTGGTTTTTCACCCAGTGTACCCACTATAGCTCAGCACAGTTATGCTAATGTACAGAGACATACGCTACCTGCCAAAATTTGGTCAATTCCTGCCAAATTAATGACTGTAATAAATAACAACAGCAATGTTGAACATGATCCTACTCCTCTAGGCAGTGAATAAAACAGCCTTCCCAACTCAGAGGCTGTGGCCCGATGTCAAGTGGCTGCAACCCAGCCAACTCAGAGCAGCTGAGGAGGCTACATATACCAGAGGAGATTCACTGCAGGGTAACTTTTGGAGGGAGAAGCGAGTTTCATTTGCTGTGAGTGCTCATTTGCACGGACAACAGCTAATCTGAGCTGTCCTTTTGTCATGCTGAGGCTCCTCACCCCATGTGTGCTTGAAATGTGGAGGGCCACACTATCCCTGCAGGACTGAGAATCTCCAGAGGATCTAGAGCCTTTCTCTGCAGTGTTTGTGTTTACAGACAATGTCTGTGTTCATTTAGTATCCTCACAGTCTACTTTTTAAACCATTTACCCCATCTCTTTTCACAGGTCTTCAGGTGGCTGGTCAGCAGAGCATGCATTGCTGGCATTAAATAGCCCTGTCTGAGAAATGAAAACTAAGAGTATCAGGATTGATATATGAAAAACATCAACCAATTCAGGGCATGCAGCAACAGTGAGCAGGATTTCTGTGAACAGTTTTGCCACTCATTACCAAAAAGAAAATATTTGTCATCATTCTTCCCCAGAATGTTTTTACAATGGCAGCTGCTACCTGAGCTGGTATTTGGGTTGCTGAGCAAGTGAGCAGCATCCTAAGGAAATAAACACACAGGCAGGTGTGCAACCATGCTCATTTGCTGCTTTTTGAGGGCAGGAGAAGGGTGATGTAATTAGCAGACACATGTTTAAATTTTTAATTAAGAGTTTTAATGGATTATTCACTGCCTACCAGAACACACATGCTCTTACTTTCTCGCTCTTTTCGGCTGGGTTCCTAAGGAAACCAGGCTTAGTCAGTCATGCTGCCAGCCAGCCAGCCAGCCTTCCTTCCTAATCAGTGTTGAACTCTTCGGGGTTCATGGCAGGTGAACACCACTTTTGTGGTAAAATCATGACTGCATCACAACACAGTGGTAGGAAAAGGGCTGAGCAGTTGCTGCAGGAGTTTAGCAACAGGCACAAGAAGACTTCTTCCAGGAGGAGGGCCCCAGCCTCCAGCAAAATCAGCTGGGGCAGGGGGGAGGAAGGCCTGAGAGAAAAGCAGGGGAAGAAGAAAAGAGCATCCTGACATGCTGCCCACAGATTCCTTGGACCCCCTCTGACTTACTGTTCAAAGAGGATTTTTTAAATGTGTTTTTAGTCTCATGACACTTGCTGGTGCAGTGATATTCTTTGTGGTGCCACTGTGATACAGGTTGCAGCTGAGGTCGGTTAGGGTGCAGCAGGGAAGGGCATGTAGCTGAAAGATCCATTGGACTCCAAGAGTTTTAAGAGCCACTGCTTACACAAGTTGTTTTCTTCTACTTTATGAATTAATTGCATTTATTCCCAGGATATCTCTGTACTATATTTTGGTATAGAAAGGCTAGAGGACTAAGAAAAAGAGTTCCCAAAGTTTTTAGTCCTGCTTTGTTGCTGCTGAGACAGGGGAAACAATATGAGACTCCTAATTTTTCTCCTTCCATGGTTCAGTAGTATAAGTGATAGGTTTGATTCCTGGCTGATTCCACCATTTCTGTTCTTCTGTGAAGGAAAATGGGTTAACAATTTTTCTGAGATGACCAGTCTTTAAAAGCTATGGAGATTTTGAGAGGAACAGGCTGTCAGGGAGCAGCAAGAGCTGGCTCTCTGCAAGGGAAGGTGAGCTGGGAGCTGAGCACAGTGACACAACAGGCAGGGCAGAAGCCTCACCAGCCCCACAGCCCCTAGGTGAGGCAAGCAGGGCCGGTCCAGTGAGGGTAACAAGGATCAGGCACAGCCCAGTGAGCACCAGGCAGGTTCATGGCGATAAGGCAGGTCTGAGCTCAGGCTGGGAGTCCGCTGCAGGTCAGGGTCTAGGTCCAGAGCAGTGGGCCCAAAGCCAGGGACAGGCATGGCTGTGGCACAGCAGGAGCTTTATCTCAGATGGGGGCCAAATGGAAAGGGCTTAGCTTAAAAGGAGGTCCCACGGGGAGTGGTATCAACCCTGGCTGAGGCCTCCCTGCAGCGCTGTGTCCAAGGCCAGCAAAGGAGGTAGGACGCTCTCAGTTGTGCTAGCTCCAAGTCAGCCCTGAGCCCAGGCAGCCAAACAGCCAGGAGGGGGGATGCTCTCAGGGCCCTTAGAAGCCCTCATCTCGCTGTGTTTGCTCTTGCTGAAGCATGGAGGAATGCTGGAAAGTTGCTATGTGACGTGGAATGGTCCCTGATGGCTTTAAAACCCAGAATCTTCCCTTTTGCATTTGGGCTTGCCAGATATAACTGCTCCTTGTTGCTTGGTGGTCCAGCAAATGGGTTTTCCAACCCTATGGAATCTTAGGAAATCATGAGGCTACTCAGCACCTGCTGGTGCTGGTGAACATTCTGGTTGATATGGGATGGAGGAGACTCAGGCCCTAAGCACAGTGTGAGATGGATGACCACCTGGGAAGTCCAAGGTGCAGAGTCATAAATATTAAACCGCAGAAGCTGAACAGCCAGAAATTAAACACATTGTTATAGTTGAACGAGAATTAAAAAACAAAACCAAACAACAAAAAACCAAAACGAAACCAAAACCCCCAAAAAAACGACCAAAAAAAATCCCACCTAAACAAAAACAACAAACAGAAAGCATTTGGGTTGGTGGGGGTTTTTACGTGCACAGTTTAAGCAGGCAAGCGATTTCACTGCATCCACGTAGCAAGAGTACAGAGCTGCTCCAGTACTCGCAGTGCTACATAAACTCACCTAGCAGCTGGGCTGGGGTCTGACTTTGGATCTGCACTCTCAACCAGTTCCAGCACAGCAGAAAAACTGGGTGTTGCAAAGCAAGCTGCCAGGGAACTCCTAGCACCAAACTACAAGAAGATTCTTGTCCCATAATTAGATTCTGCATATTTGTTTTGATTGTTTTGATTGTTTCATTGCAAAATACCTCAGTGAATCTACAAAGGATATATTTGACATCTACTGCTGACAGGTTTTTCTACTCCATTCACCAAAGCAATGTTTTGTCTGCCTCCTCTTCTGTTCTATTTACTACGTGAATGATCCATGTATTAACACAGTTTACAATCACTTTCATTTTTGTTACTGTTGCATTCTCACTTTAAGGGTAACTTTGTTTATTAATTCCTTCCCACTGACTTGCCTGAAGGTAATGCTTTGTTCTGCACCAGCACTGCCCTGCTATGCCCCTTGTGCTTCTCTGAAGAAGGTCCATACAGTTAGCACCATTTGCAGTGGTGCAGGTGGCCTACAGAGAGATGAGCAGTTGTACTGAGCTATCAGTGTCTACTGGAGGTTCTGCTTAAATTCCAGGGCACAACATATCCCTAAAGGATTTTTCCGCATTGGTATCTCTGTTGGAGCTGCTGTTTGAGCGCGGTGAGTCTCTTGTTCAGACTCAGCACTTGTTGCAAAAGGTGCATTTCCACTTCAATCAAACAAGACCCAGCCTGAATCTAGTTGGAGAAACAATCTTGGAGCCTTAAGAACTCTCCCCCCCCTCCCCCAAATCTCTTTTGTAGGTAAATTAGTGAACACAAACGTTGTAGGAGGAGAATGAAATTGGTCATGTTATGACTCTCTTCTCAACTTCCTTGGGGATTATAATTTTTGTCTTAATCTTGTTACTGCACTTTTACTGGTAATCTGCTTTGTTTCGTTCATTTATATTATTTTAACAGCCTATATATAAACACATTATAACATAACACTACACTAAAAGTATTTGTGTATATGCATGTATGGGCATGTGTCTATAGTTTTATATAGATATGAAGTAATTTGGTTTTTTAATATTAAAGTTGCCTTCTCAGATTTTTAAATGTGGTGCCAGTTTTTCCACATCCTGGCCTGAAATAGATATATTAATTTAGGAATAAGACTGTGTTGGACTTACAGAAGAATTTTAAGATACAACTGCAAAATGCAACATAGAATGGAAAAGATAAGATACGGTGTTGGCTTCTTCTGTCAGTTTTTGAAACGTATGAAATGGAAAAAATATTAAATGAAAAAAAAATCGGAAATCAGCAGCTGATAGAAAAAAAGTGTTGTATAGAATGGAAATATGGACAACTCTTCCAGGCTGCCTTTCAACAGGAAAGCATATATCAAGGACTGAAGTGAAAGAGAATGGGAATATTTGGCTGGACGCAAGGTTGGTTCTAATAATGATTCTTCCAAAAGACTATTTGACTATTTGAATTCTCATAGCCAAAAACATTTGCCACTCTTTTTCCGTGAGCAATTTTATAAATCAAAAGGCAACGGATATTGCAAAAAGTCCTGAAAGCACATGGATGAGTTTTCCAGTGAGCATCCAAGAAACTGGAAATGTCACAGGCCCTTTAATTCAGCCTTGCTAGTACCAACAGAGCACTTTTTCGTCAAGTATTGCCTTCATCCTAACTGCTCACATAGTCAGATATTTGCAGCAGCATTTTTGTGTATGGCAAACCCTTGCAATATGGAAGGTTTTCTTTTCCCTGGCAATGCAATATGCAAATACACTCCACTGATGCAAAACTGAGCCCACTTAGTGCAGCTTATCATACTGAAATAGCCTCATCAGTGCAAACACCCAGCATCCTCTTAGCCAGGCTGTAATAAGATCTCAATGACATATACAAGGGTTTGTAGGAGCAGGTTATTATTTGTGTAACATCAAAGTCCTGCTCTATGTGGCAGGCAAATGCATGGCACTCTTCATGGCATTTATTTATAAAGAAAAATTGAAAACACAGTGCATCTATATATCAGGGCATATAGGTATTAATGGCCCTGAGCAGCCTCACCTGGGGCCTCCCCTCTGCCCAGGAACCCCATTTCAGTTCACCCCTAGGCTGTGTAGTAGGAGTGGTGGTTTCTAGCTCAGCTGCAGCCATGCCCATACCTGGGCCCTGTTTATCCAGACCACAGCCCACAGGTTAACTTTCCAGCTTGACCTTGACTTTGGCTCTGCCTCATTGCAATGGACCTGCCTGCTCATCACTGTGCTTGGTACAGATCCTGACTTGCGGATTGACTGCCTGGCTTGACCTCAGACCTGCCTCGTCACCACAAACTTGCCTGGTGAGCTTGACTTTTGGTTAAACCTGGCCCTGGTCTCGGGGTCTGTCCTGCCCTGCTCCCTTGCTGCCAGCCCCTCAGCTCCTGAGCTGCAGGGGGCAACTGACCCTTGCTGCTCCCTGATGCTGTACTAACAGCACTAACTAATTATGTGTGTCCAGGAACAAGAGAATGAAATTAAGAGATGAGTTACAAACTCAAGAAAACTTGTTAATAATGGAATCAGTGACTCAGCACCCTTGCCACCATTAGGATGTGCCACATGAAGGATTTTTTTCTAGTGTGTCTCAGACCCTGCTTCAGCAGTATGAAATATAGATCATGAATTAATTAGAAACAATTCAATTGCATGATCGTAAAATTGTTTTTCTTTCCATGAACGGATGTAACTCATCAGTCTCTGTCACAAGCGCTCAAATTTGTCTCTGAATTGGACTTAGGGCCTCCTGAGTTTCAGATTCTCCCTCATTAGGGATTTTAAAATTACATGGTTTTAAAAACATGTGGTTCTGAGAACCTCAGTCTTTTGGGGGTTTTAAATCTGTCTGGCAATGGGAGATAATTAGGGCCACAAAAATGATCAGAGGAATGGAATACCTGTCCTGTGAGGAGAGGCTGAGAGAGTTGGGGTTGTTCAGCCTGGAGAAGAGAAGGCTCCGCAGAGACCTTATAAGCTTTTCAGTACTTAAAGGGGGCCTATAGGAAAGATGGGGACAAACTTTTTAGCAGGGCCTGTTGCAATAGAACAAGGGGTAATGGCTTTAAACCAAAAGAGGGTAGATTTAGACTAAACATAAGGAAGAAATTTTTCATGATGAGGATGGTGAGACACTGGAACAAGTTGCCCAGGGACATGGTAGATGCCCCATCCCTGGAAACATTCAACGTCAGGTTGGATGGGGCTCTGAGCAACCTGATCTAGTGGAAAATGTCCCTGCTTATTGCAGGGGGGTTGGACTAGTTGACCTTTAAAGGTCCCTTCCACCCCAAACCATTCTATGACAATAATTTTGCCTTAAATACAGCCACAAGGCTCCTCATGTACCAGAGAAGCCCCATACCTAGAACAGTTGTCAGGCTACTTCTGCCCAGCATTGCAGCAGGGGACTAGGTAAAGCAAAACCACAGGCTGGAGGCACAAGCCCTGGGCAACCTGCCAGCTCCAGCTCTTTCTCAGTCCCTCTAATGGCCCTCAGTTGAGCAGTACATCACACACAGCCTCCCTTTTCGCTGAACTTGCAATGACTGCTGTCCTCCATTGTAATTCATCATGAGAGAAGAAGACAGACTTTTGTCCCTGGCAGACAGCTGTCTGTCTTGAAGTATATGTGCAGTTTGGACTGTCAATTTTCTGGACTTGTGCTAAAGACACCTTTGTCTGGGGAATCTGGTATGTAGTGGTGTTTCTGGGTGCGTATGGGGTATGTTTTTATTTCTTCACTGCACATTTTGTGGCCTGTCACATCTTTTGATCTAAAAAAAAAAAAAAAATCCTATACTAAGCCTCAACAGTTCATAAAGCTGTGTTGAAAAAATGTAAGATGCTGCTGAAATCAACTGTTGTTTAAATCCACATGGATCATGTAATGTCCAAAAGCTTCTTTCCCCACAATATGGAGGAGATGAATTTAAAAAACAAACACACACACACCCCTGCAGCTCCCCCAAGATCAACATGCAGTCATTCAACTCAAGCAGTCAGACCTGCCTGCAAAGAACAACACGCTTAATATTGCTAGAGTCATGATGGAGATCACAGTGGTGTCAGTTCTCAAATCAAAGAGAAATAAAGGTTCATGTTCCTGTCCCAAGAGAAGGCAATTGGTTTTGAAAGGTTGTCAATCTAGAAATTTCAAATACAAACATGTACATATGCCAGCAAAGTCAGTCTTCTGAATGTATGAATAACGTTTCTCCAGACTGGGTAGTGTAGCGTCTGAAGGGCAGTCTTTGACACAACTGGATGTGGTGGTGTTTGTTTGAATCTTTCAGATAAAAAGTATTTCAAAACAGAAATAAATAAGTGGCTACAGGTTACTAAACTGATTACCGGTGAGGAATATGGCAATTGCTTACCCAAGATAACCATTTGCAGTAAATGCTAATAAAGGAGAATAACTGATTTAGGTCTATAATTAGGGTTGCAATGGCTTAAAACTCAGTGAAGAAAGATTTAGACTAAACACCAAGAAAAAACACCTGAAAGCAGCAAGGTGTTTAGTCTATGAAATGCGGAAGAGGTATTGAGGGAACCTCCACTCAGGTCAAGTCAACATAGCTCATTGAGAGAAGTGCACAACTGAGTTACACTTCTATTCTGGACTTTCATTTGCAGGTCATCATTAAGCTCTAATGAACACATTTTAGGGAGCAATCCTGCTGAAAGGAGTTAAATTTGCCAGCTTTTCCTCATCTGGATCTAGGTTTTCTGCTTCCTTTCTATGACCCTATACCTGGAGCATTTAAAGAACTGAATCATCAACCCAAAACAAGTAACTCCTTTCCTCTTACCTTCTCTCAAACAGAAGAAAAAACCCAGAGAAATTACAAAGATAATTTTAACTAGATAAAATCAAGGAAATTCCCAATTGAAGTAGGCCCTTCTGTTTAAACGGTGGCTAATGCTGTCACTGATTAGAATCACAGTAGTGCCTAGATGCCTTAGCTGAGATTAGGGGGTGGGGGGTTGCTTTCCTTATACTCTAGATTAAAAAGACAGTCAAAGGAGGTATTACTGTCCCTATATGATAGAAGACAAGATGAACCTCTGTGAGGTTAAGTGACTTACTGGTAGGAAGTCTGTAAGAAAGACAGAAAATGAAGCCAGGGCTTCTGAGTTTCAGTTGGTGCTTTATTCCAAAGTCTCTCTCTGTCAGGGAGCTTAGCCAGAGTAGGGCTCCGAGAAGGTTTGGTGTTGCTTGACCAAGACATTGCTGCCTATTGCAAAGTGGGAGCTACAGTGCTCTCATCAGATGGGCTTTGTGGCAGGAATTGGAGCCAGTTAATGTGGCTGGCTGTGGGTTAATTCTTTATGAAATGAGATTGTTGTTCATGTGTGTCATGCAACTGCACTCAAGAGACCCGATTTTGATTGCTTGCATTACCAGCTGGGAAGTCAGAACTTCGTAATTTTAGAAGCAAAAGGAGAAATGTAATTTCCTGGACTATAGATGATTTTTTTTAAAAGCAATTATGCAATGTCTATAGAGTCAACATGTAAACTCAGTGCTAATTCTTTTCTAAGAGGTTAATTGTTATAATAGCAGAAAACCTCATATGCAGCAATTGAAATTGAGTGGGTTCATCACTATATTCAGAACCCCCTCCCAAGCTGAGCATTTTCTCTCTAATAATTCCCAGCATTTATACAGACAGGAGCATTTCTGAGCTCCAAGTCTGCTTCACCAAGAGACAGGTTAATATCTTTCCTATTTAACAAACAAGAAAACTGTAGCAAGGAGCTTTCAGCAAGACTAGAGACAGTACCATGTGTTTAAAACTCAAAAGATCCTGCTGCTCACTATTGTATTTAATCTCTTCAGCCATACTATTTTCCATTAGACTGTTTGTCTCTGATAGCTCTGGATAGCTGCGGATTTGAAGCCAGCGAAATATTCAAAAGGAAAAAGACAAGTGAAACCCTGAAAGAAAGAAAGGACATGTAGGCTGAGTCGGCAAAGGGATGTGAACAGGAATGCTCTACTGGAAGTTTCTGGGTTTTAGGAATATGTTGTTACTGTGTATAATTTCTTAACGAGGATGTCACTGTTATTTTACAGATATTAATGATTTATTTTTACAGATTCCCTCTGAAGAAGGTAAATAAAAATGCCTTATTTTCTGTCTTTCCTGAAATGGCTACATGTAGGCACAGAAATTCAGGACCTGATTTTCAGAGATGACAAACAAACATACAAAATAAAGTCAAGCTACTTTTCCTGGATCTAATGAAGATGGAATAATTTTTCTTATACTCCTGAATGTTCTCCATTTACAGATAACTATTCAACTATGATTATATTTTAATTTTAACCAAATTATGGTGTTGGATTAAAAAGTCAACATTTGCTAATAAAAACATTGAGTTTATTGTGAATGCTCATTCTTTGAGATGCTGCCTGCATTCATAAACACAGTTTCTGCCTCCACAAGTTTACAATTTAAATGGCATTTCAGATTCTACCATATTCAGTTCTTAGTGTGAGGAAAACTTGTAGTATAAAAGAGAATTTGATAATCTCTAAAAGAAATTAATTAGAAATTAGAAAATGTATATTTCCAATGTAAATAATTTCTCATTTGCCTATTCTGTTTTACTGCTAACTGAATGGTCTCCTATGTGTCTCGGCATTTGCAATGACAGCATTTGTGAGAAAGTTTTTTATTTTTCATTACATTTTTTATTTTATTACATATTTTATTTTTTTATTACATATTTTATTTTTCATTACATTTTTATGATGTAATGTGGGAATTTATTACATATATTTTGTAGATTCCTTTCCTGTTAGATAATTTGGTGTTTCCTTTCTTTTTGATTCTTTTATGTATCCCTTGCTTCTCAGAAAGAGCACTGAGGCCACAGATGAGCTCTTTATTTAACTTCAAATTATTTTAATTTAGTCCAGAGTTTCCAAAGATTAATTATTTTTGTGCACTCTACTTCAGATTGCTTCATTTGCAGGAAATTAATGTTCAGCATTACTTGGAAGTGAAGGAAAACGAACAGATCATTTTTAAAAGTCTGTCATTAATACCATATACTGTATTTTTCTATTCCTAATGACTGTGATTCTAAATCAGCCATATGAAATTAAGCCCAAACACTTAAGGTATGATAGCTCATCAGTCAGTGGAAACCTTCCACTGGTTTTAAAAGATTTTTGATTATTCCCTGAAGCATGTGTATAACTCCATAAATACACATATGAGTATCTCCCCAAAAGAACTCCAAGACAATACAGGTGCAGTCACCCATCTTGTTCAGACCACAGACAACAAAGGTCTGTGAGGATTGATTGAGGTTCTTGATACTGCCCACCTTTCCTCCCCAGACTGTCTGTTCAAACTACATCTGTAATCACTCCCTAACGTGATACAGTTTAGCTTATGCACTTTTAATGGCAGGTCATTTCTAGGATGTCTAAAATTTCTCTGCACCTTCTGTGGGACTGCTTGCATGTAAGCCAGGGACAATTCAGGGGATGACTCACTGGATGCAAGTTAAGCACCCAGCTCCTGTTGAAAGACAATAAGAGTTGATTAACTCCCAGCTGAGCTTTTGAAAATATCCAACTTTGCTCTCAGGGCACCTTTCAGCTGAAAGTAATGCATAGAGAATGCTACTGGTTGCAGTGGAGCAGAATATTCATCTTAGCGCAGGCAGCATGATATCTCACTTAGCAGCAATAAGCTGTGTTTAAAAAAAAAAAAAAAAAACAAAAATCTGGCAGCCCAGAATTAACAGAGTGGGTGAAATACTGTGAGGAGCAAGAGAGACAGCCGTGGATGTTATGGAAAGACACAGGGTCTGATTATCCAGGCGTTGAGAGGCATGGGGAAAAAAAAAAAAGAGGGGATGTTCTGCAGCTTAATTAATGGAAAGAGGCTTGTGCATCTGACAGCAGTCCCTCTGCAAGGTGAATTCTTTCATAAAGAGCCTCATTCATGAGTTGCCAAGACATCCACAACCTATTCTTGAATTCACACAAAAATTAAAAGAAAAACAACTGACTGGCTAATTTAGCGACTTGCAGGATGCAGCTGGTGCTACTGTTTTCACAAAAAAAAGGCCTTTTCCCTTCCACCTCCTAACTATTCCAGTCTTCCTCCCCACCCCCAGCTATTTTGTATCCTGCTGCACCAGTGAGGAGTGTGACAACTCCTGACTTAGCTGGCACTGTGGGATATCAAATAACAAAGGGGAATAATATCAGGATAACAGGGGGATTCTGGCCAGTGCTAAGGAAAACAATTCTGACAATCTCACTGCTTGCCCAGGTCAGCTATTAGCTGAGGGTAGAACTTCACTCTTTTTTTTTTCTCTCCTTTTTTTTTTAAATGAAACAAACAAAAAGCTTCATTATGCTGGATACTGCAACTCCTTCCCTGGCATCTTGATAAATCATCAGCTACCTATCCTATGTACCACTGAGGAGACAGTTTGTGTAGTTCAATGTGTATGAAGAAGATACTTCGTATTTCCAGCACCGATATATTACCTTAGCTCTTCCTAGCTACTACAGTAGTTCACATTCTCATATTACCTGGCACAGAAAAACAAGTCCCTCCTGTCCCCCAAATCCCTTTTCACTCAGATTTTCCTTCCCAAAGGATGTTTAATACAAAATCCTACTGTGCGTGACAATAATGTAACAACCAGAGTTAGTCAGGTTGGGAGCCCTAATGCAAGCAAGCCACTGGCTATTTTTAAAGCAGCATTGAACAAATCTAAAGGTTTCTGAAAGGTATTTGAAATGATGTGGTATATTGCCGCCTGACTCTGACAGGCCTCCTAGTCTAGCTAACAGAGGTAGAGTTGCTCTAGTACCAGCAGCTATGGGAAGTGACTGAAATAAATTGTTTGTGCAGTCAGAGCTTTATTTAGCAAGGGAACCTCACAACTAATGCTGCCAACAAAGAAAGTAAAGAAAACATCATATAGACCTAGATAAAATTCCAGCTAGAGATAGCAGTTTAGTCCTTGAGACCAGCCAAACTCCGCTTGGTTCAAGCTGCAAAAGAAAAAGACTAGAGTGGAAGTTGCTCAATTCTCAAACGATACAGAGCAGACCTCAGGTGCTTCTAAGCCTGGGCTCAGCAAATTCAGAGCTGGTTTGTCATACGGGTTATTGCCCAAACTCCCATCCTTTATGAAAAAGTGGGTGTGCCAGGAGATGCTGAGCAGAAGTTGAAAGGGGAAGTGCTCCAACCAGCTCTGCAGTAGGTGAGGGTTTTCACCGTCCACTGAGTCTGAAATGTGGTGGGTGTGCCTTTCAGTCATAGTTCTTATTGCTGTGGCTGCTTGTCTGGTGCTGTTGTACACCAAGGGTTGGGCAGCATGAGAATAGTCTCCAAATTATGTGGTTGGTAACAGCCTCCCCGGTCATTTCAATTTCTTCAGCTTATTAATAGGACTGAAAAAAATATAGTGGAAACCGGATGAGAATAGGATTAACAAAAATATGGTCAAGGTCTCTCCTCCCCTTTTTTCTCCATGTTTCTTGGCAATATTTGACCAATAAAAGACTGCCAACAACTCCAAGTCTGGAAATTTTCCCTTGGCTAAAACTGAACTAGAATGCAGTACACCCACATCACAGTTGGAAGTTGTGAGGATTCATTCAGTTACGTTAAGGACCGTCAGGATCCTTTAGAGGCTCAAAGTAACCTTATTCAGCAAAACTGCCTTTGCAGTCTCTTTCTTTGGCTTCTTACTACTGAGCATGGCCGTCCTTTCATCTGAAGGGCTCAGCAAGCATGATGCCAGGTTTTTTGGAGAGGCTTTTTTTTCCCCCCTCTCTCCTTGTCCATTTGGATCTAGAGAAAGTTATAAAAGTAATGTTCATTAAAACAGAGAGCGAAGAGTATTCCAGCAGTTTGGAGATCACAAAAAGTTGTTGGGAAGCTGTGAAAAGGATTTTGTGTGAACTCTAAAAAGAATCCCCCCATCTCATAAAATGACAACCCAATATCCCCAAAGGGAACAGCGGGAGGGAAACCTAAACCTGTGGACAAAGTCAACTGATAATGATTGGAGAGTTAATTACTTTAAAGCTCACAAAGACAAGCTGAGGTGTTAAAATGGCTCCTGCAAACACCAGCATCCTCCCCTTTCACCTAGACTAACTAATCGCAGCAGGACGGTAGCAAGGAGGAACTGAGCAGCCCCTGATTATGGCAGCTTTCACTAGCTCTGAGCAAACTGATCTTTATTTATTTTCAGTTCCATCCTTCATCTCATCAGCTGCCCTCACAAGGTATTACCGTAAACGTGTATAAAAACACAAAGCTGCATCAAGTTCAGTGATGCTGGTTGATATAGAGTCCTGCAATATCCCTGGCCTTCCTCTTGGGATTAGCCCAGAAAACACTACCCTTGCACACAGCAGCAAAATGCTTCCTGTCATATCGGTGCATTTTACATGGCAAAAGGAGAAACTTAAATCCAGTATAGCTATAACTAACAATTTACTGTGGAGCCTAGGTGCTAATCCTTTTTTCTCCAGCAAATTTGTTTTGAGTCACACTTTATATTAAGATTCCATTTGTGAGGTTTAACACAAGATTAGCAGGTGTTTCTCTGTAAAGCGTATAGAGTTTAAATACATCGGTAGGGTGTTTCAGACGATGATGAGCTATTGTTATAAAAAACCCTATTGACCCATTGGACTCATAACAATTGATTACCACTTATTAAAACGTCTATTAATCACTTACTAATCCTTTATCATGTTTGTATAAATAGAACCTCCGTATGCAGCGTTGTGAGATACTATGCGTATGAAAGACACCATCTTATAGGACACTATCATGTAAAAGAGCCACCTGGGTTTTTTTCTGCCTTGCTTTTAGCCTTTTCCTTTGCAGTCCTAAATTCTATTCATCCTCTTGCCTCTTTAACACGTATAATAGTTAATGCAGCAAAAAGACATGCTCCTGCTAAGGTTTCAAATATGCGTTAAAAGGCCACCAGTTTCTTCTCCCTGGCTAGCACAGCTTCTCCATAACTGGATCTCTGGTGGCTAGGGCTGGGCCCTTGGAACTCAGGTGGCCAGATTTTTCCTTAAGCTGGCATCCTCTTCTAACTATTTGGCTCTATGCTTTATATCTCTGGTTGGAGAACAGGAAAAATAATATACATTCACCTAACAGAGCTCTTATAGGGACTAATTAATTAAGGATTGTAAAGTACTTTGATATAGTAGTGTGGTATATTTGCCAAAGTAGAATGGAACATGTGGGATTTATTACAAAAAGTCACTGTCTCCATCCCTGTGGGACGACAGCTGATCTACCACAAACACTTATTTCCAAATTACAGTATTATGCCAATTACAGCTCCTGAGTTGAGGCTGTTATAGCGTTTACTTTATAATCTGTTAGTTTCAGGAATTAAAAAGCCCCCAAATCAGTAAGATAGCAGTAGGAGACTATTTTATACTATTATTTAACTTTAGTAAATGTAATAGGTGTGACAGCAAATGATCAGAACATATGCCTGCAGGTTATTCACTTTGTGTGTGTCTGTGTGAGTACAAATATATGCATGTATATATTAATATAATCTATATTAGTATTTATTGATAGTGCTTAAATTGGGCAGTGATGCTCTGTTGTGTGCAGCAATGCATAGCCTCATGCATAAACCAAGAAACATTCTGTTTGTATTCAGGGGTGTAGACTTAGTTACACAGATTAATATTTCAGATTAAATTACAGTATAAAAGGCTGTAAAAAAAGATCTCATAAGTGAAAAAAGAAAAGGCTGTTTTAATCCAGGAGGACTATGCGGTTGAAGGTTAGGGTTACAGGGAAGCTGCTGAACCCATGGCAGGAGAGCTAAGCAGAGGAGGTGGTAGAGGTAAAGAATACCTGCGTTCAGCTCATCAGCAGGAACACGCTCAGGAGGACTGTAGAGACTGGGAAGAAACTCACTGCGCTCTTAGGATGACTTTTCTCCCCAGGGACACTTCTTTTGACAGCGTATGCCACGAGAGGCAATTTCCAGGTGACTGTAGTCATATACGTGGTTATGTATGGTAATAATAGAAGGAGCATCCTGGCTTTGTTGAAGTCATAGGAAGTTTTGCCAGACTTTGATGGGGGTCAAGACTTCACCCTCTAGCAGCTCCGAAGATAAATAGGGATCTGTCACCATACCAACATGGACAACTGTATAATTGTTTCTAAATACGGAACAGCCCCACCAGTTCTAATGGAACTGCACCAGCGATTAAAGCCCTCATAGAGCAATTCTTATTGGCATGTTACATGGCAGTAATTTCATGCACAAGAATTTTCTCACTCATTTCAAATGAGTGTTCAAACTCTAATTTAGCATTCTTTTTTGTATACTGATGAATTTGGTCTGCATATGGACGGGCTTCATTTAAGCAGTAGTCTCCAGCTTGTCTTACACCACTGCTATACATACAACAGTTTTAAGATTTTTGATTTTTGAGAACTGAATTTAACTCAGACCATGCTCAGCCCTTAACTTTGTGCTTTCACTTGTGATCCAAAAATAGCAACCATACATGCATTTTTAGAATAATCCTAAGGAGTTTTGGAGAGAAGGATGTGCTTACTACATACACTACAATATAGATGTGCAATCAAATACATTTTCCCATAGGGGGAGGGGGGGCGGAAAATGTCCTTTAAATAAGGATATTTAAACTATAATTAAAGTGGGGAAAATAATGGAACAGAGTGAACTGGGCTGTAGTACTTCTTTCTAAAAGCAGATGAGAGAGAGTGGTTTTGATTTTAGATACTTTTTTTTTAATATCAGGGACATCCTTTTCTCAGATGGAATGGGTGTATTCAGTGTGTAGGTGTCTAGGCACCTGTTGCTGCTCAGGGGCATTAACTGTTGTACTTCACCGGTTTTGTAGTGGCTACGGGAGACTAAATCCCTCAAAGTCTGAGAGCAGAAGACATTTTCTTGTTTACACTAACTTCCTTCATGGGCTTATAGCTTTTCCATGGAAATTTTTAATGTAGGTTGGTTTTGGGTTTTTTTCATACAATAAAACAAAAACATTTCTTATCTAGATCACAAACCAAAATGCACATATCATATTAGACATTCTCAAGTAGATATAAAGTGTTTCAGGTACTTATGGCTTGTCTGTGTAACATGCACTGTCTCAAACTGAACTGCCCTAAATTCACATGATGCAATTCTTTTGAAGTTATTCTTTTTGGAAATAGTATAATCACAGTGATAGTGGATCTAAGTTTGCTGGAGGATGATTCATGTATAAAGAGGTTCATGTGCTTAACTTCACAATTTACGTAGTGTTAGCTACACCTGTAAATGTCAAGATCCATAGGAATTTCTCCTCAAACAAAAGATTCATGAATATGTTAAAAACTGGAACACAACACCCAATGACATGTTGTCCTATAAAATTTATTTTTAGGAAAATAATTAAATTAAGAAGAAAGAATGAAAGTATTCAAACCAGAGACTCTTATGATTTTAATCTGTGCTATTAATTACGTCTTCAGCACACTGGTAATTTCAAAATGGCCAAACAGATTGTCGAGTTTTCTCCAGTGTTTTGTTTCCTGAACTGGGATGTGCTATGCCAAGTTTCAGTTTCAAGAGATTATTTTTCTCTATTACCACTAACCAAGTTGTAAATTTCCTGGAAAAAAAAAAACCAAAACATTTATAATGGAAATGTTGACACAACATTCAGAATAGTATTGGAAATGTGATGCTCTGCTACAAATTGTGCTGTAATGATTTATATTGTTTCCAATAATTTAGAAACTATTTTCAATCACAGCCAAGTCCTGCATAATACATGAACCTTGAAGGATTCTCCAACAAATATTGGGTCACTACACATTTCAATTTCCTGCTCTATGTTTAAAAGGCTGCATCCGGCAGTTAAAAGACTAAAACCTCAGTCAACATGTATGGTATCACAGATACATGCTAGAATATTATTTTCACCCGGTAGCTTTCTGTAAGTAGGTCATTCGATTTTACAGTGCTCTAAAACGTCACCAAAGAGCTTCCTTATACAGTATCTCCAGCAATTGACTGTGAAGAAGTTGTACTAAACCTTAACGCTTAGTATTTTATTACAGAAACTTTGTTCGCTTGCTGGTCTACTTGCAGTACACGATCTAGGAAAGACCTTCTTAATTCTTTGTAGAAGGTCATTTTCCACCCATTGTAAAAGAAGGGGATTTTTTAATCTTTTCTTCTTCGGGACCAGATATTAATTTCAGAAAACTTTGCAGACAGGCACCTAACGCAACACGTCACCCATAAGACATGGAAAAGAGAATGTCTAGGAGACCTCTGAGATGGGTCACATCTCAAGTGTGGGAAGATGGAGGTGCCTGGTTGGCATTTGCTTGAGTAGATGCTCCAGTAGGCAGATTACCTTTGCCACCCTATGGTCCTGCCATACTTCTGCGAAAAGTGGCGTTTGCCAGCCATAGCTGAGAAAACCATCCTGAGTATTAAAACTTCGACATGGTGAGTAGCCTTTGGCAGCATGGCTCAAGACAGCCTGGAGAAAGCGTTTAAACGAGTTTTAAGTCCACATGTGTTACCACCTTGTCCTTTAAAACACACTCCTCAGGACATCTTGTTACATTTACAAAAACGCTCAATGGGGGGACAACGTCTGTAATTTGTTCACCCTCCTTTCATCCCTCAGACTAATTATGGTTGCCTCAAACACAGCCCTCTTCCTTCGGACCGAGGAACCGTTCAAGCCCTCGAGGAAGGATTTGCCAAAGCCTGCCTGTGGCGCTGCTGCCACCCAGACGTTTGAAATCGCCCCACCTCGGGCGAGAACCCCAAGCCAAGCCAAGCCAAGCCAAGCCAAGCCCCCGGGGGCGGTGTGAGGGCCCCCCGGGGCGGCGGCGGCCGCTTCCCCTCAGGCCGCCTTCCCGCCCAACGCGCCCCGCAACGGCCACCCGCGCGCCTCGTCCCTCAGCCGCGCGCCGCCGTGGGGACGCGCCTCCCCCCAAACTTTATCGCCTTCCCCCCCCTTCCTCTCCCTCTTTTTTTTTTTTTTTTTTTTCTTTGAGGGAAAAAAAAAAGGTGGGGGGAGCTCAATTTCCCACTTGCCAACAGCAGATAAAAAAAGTGGGGAGGGACCTTTTCTGTCACAGCCTATGTAGATTAACCTTTCAATTAGCTGTTATCAGGTCCTGTGTCTTAGCACCCGTCCTCGCAATCTGCGTCCGCTCGGCACCGGGGAGGCCGGAGGTCTGGGGGTGGGTTTCTGCTTTAATTTCTAAAATTAATGATAATTGCTGGCGCGGCTCCCCTCCCCCGCCGCGGGCTGAAGGCTCGTCTCTGCTCTGCCCGTCTACCTTTTAGTATTTTGGAGTGAGAAGAGGAGCCCCGCGGAGGAGGAGGAGGGGAGACAAGGTATTCTCTCTGCTATTCATCTTCTTTTTCCACCCCCCCCCACCCCCCCTCTCTTGCGAAGGGGCTTAGCGGAGGTAACTGGTGCAATCAATCCGCTGGCTGGGGATTCCCTCCACCCCCTCCCCGGCTCGTCTGGCTCTCCTGGCTGGGTCTCTTCAGTGTGTATGTGTTTGGGGAAGGGGGTGGGGGGAGGCCGTGTTGTTGTTGTGTTCCTGGCTCTGGTTGCAGCCAGGAGAGAGAGGGAGCGAGCGAGCGAGAGACAGAGCAGGGGGAGAGCGAGCGAGAGAGAGAGAGGAGCCGCGATCGCGTTTCAGGGGCAGCACATTCCGCAGGAACCGCTGCTGCAGACACACACACGGGCAGAGAAAGGAGGTCATTGCAAGCAGAGGGGGGAAACCTGCACCGGAGGTTAGATTCCCAGGAGTTTATGCGGGGGATAATAGGGAGCATGCGATGGGTTTTTGTTTTGCGTTGGGTGACAGGCTGCAATTTGCCATAATAACCCCCTTTGCCTCCCCTCTTTCGGTGCAGGGGGCTTGTCACTAGGCTGGGTACTTCTTTTTTTTTTTTTTTCCTTTTGCATTGGCGGCTGATGCACGTGTTTGCAGGCACTTGTGCTTGGTAAATGCATTGCAACGCGCTGCGTTTTGCAGGGCAGGCGGGGGAGCGGCAGGAGGCGATGGCCGGGCTGGATGGGGTGGGGAGCGGGGGGGATGGAGCGGCGGAGGGCGGCAGGGGCTGGCCGAGGGTTTTGTGTTGCATGCTCCCACCCTGCCGTTCTGGGGCGGCGATTGTTCCTTCGCCGGCGGGGTGACAAGAGGAGTCCCTGCGCCTTCGCATGGCGAAACTTGCAGGGACCTTGCATGTGGCTGTGGAGCTGGGAGTCATTGTCGCCGTTCCCCCTCCCGCGGCGGCGCGGGCGGTGCGTGTGCGCGGTCGGCGGCCGCCGGTGCCCGGGGAGGGCTGTGCCGGGAGCACGTCGCTCCATCTCGCCCGCCCGGGCGACCGGCAGGCTCCCAGGCGCGCGCGTGACGCTCAGTGTTTAAGGCCGTCGATTAGTGTGTGTAGCGCGCCCGCCCGCCCCGCCGGGCTGGCTCCGGCGGCCGCCGCCGGTGTCTCTCGCTGGCGATCGCCCTCCCGAACAAACTTCAGGAGCGGGTGGGGCGGTGGCGGGTGGGGGAGGGTGGCAGGGCGGGGCGGGCGGGCCAGACGGACGACAGTGATAGCCAACGGGAGGGCGGGCTTGCCAGAGTTCACGCCTCCGGTTGCGGCGGCTGGCCAATCGCTAGTGTGCGAGGCCCAGCAGTGAGGCGGGCCGTGCGGGTGTGTGACGGTGGTGGCGGCCAATGTCAGTCTCCGGCCCCGGCCGTTCCCGCCGGTAGGCGGGGTTGCGCCTTGAGGGAAGGGGCGTTCCCCGTGATTGACACGCCCCGTTTTCCAATGAGAGAGCCGGGCTGGTTGCTGGGCGGAACATGGTCGGTGTGGGCAGTTGATGGACACGGGCCCGCGGCCTGTGAGCGTGGAGCGGCGTGCGCAGGGCGGCCCAATGGCGGGCGCCGGTGGGTGGGGCGCGGGGGTAGGTAAGGTTTTAATGAGACTCCATTGGGCTGTAATCAGTGTCATGTCGGATTCACGTTAAGTACAACAGGGCGAAACAAAATGGCGGCGTAGGTGAGGCGAGCCCGGCCGAGCCCAGCCGCGCCGCGGCGGTAGGGGGAGTCGCGGCGGCCGCCGGCAGGGGGGCAGCGCGGCAGCGGGGGCAGCCGCCTGGGCGCAGCCTGGCAGTGGGAGCAGGGGAAGAGCCGGCAGCAGGGGGAGCCGCTGCGGCGCCTGGAGGAGGCTCCTCCCCCCGCGGCCCCGGTCCCGCCGAGGTGAGTGGTACCGGGGAGGGACGGGGGGGGCCCTCTCGGCCTGCCTCCCGCGGGCGCGGCGGGGGTGGATGGGTGGGTGGGGGCGGCGCGGCCGCTGTCCCCCGTGGGGTGGGTGCAGGTGCACGCCCCCGCCCTCCTCCCCCAGTTGGCCTGTCCTGCGGGGTCGCCGTGCCCCGGGGAGCGGAGCCTGCGGGCTTGGGGGGGTTCCGCCTTTGAAATGAAAAATACCGGAGTAAGGCTTGGAGGGTTCCAAAGCCAGCCCCGGCTCGGCTCCTGTCAAATACAACAATGCCTTCGCGCTAGGCACTAGGCGTTGCAAATCTCCATGGTGTGGGTATACTGCAAAAATCTTAAGTAAGTTGGGGAGGGGAATATTCAAGCCTCTGAAGCCACGTTTCGAAAGTGATGTTCACACCGTATTTTCTTTGCCCAGACCTCACCTTTAGCATTCTGTCACTGAGCATTCAAAATAACCTGTTCTGCGAGAAGCAAGCAGATACCCCTTCTGTTGAAAAATCACTATCCCAAGAAGAAATGTTTTCACTGAAATCCTTTTCCCAGGCTAACTGCTGGCAGTGAATATTACCTCACCATGCTCCCTGATGTTCTCTAGTACCATATTTTGAAGTGTTTAGAACTAGCATGGAAGAGGGTGGGAAGGGTGAATTTGGGTGATTTTGCTGGTGTCATGTTGTGCTGATGCTGTTTCCTCTGGTGGTGCTTGCTGCTGTCATGTCGTGAACTGCTTTTTAGCATATGATCTTAAACTAGCTTGTGGAGTATCGCACAGTGCAAGTGCTTCATCAGCTTGATTCACATGTACCACTCTTATTCCCCCAACCCCAAGTTTTTTGGTGTAGTTTTGAAGTTACTATAATGTCTCCTTATTTGTCTGTTTCAAGCATGTGTGAGTGTCATTGCTCTTCCTTGTTTAACTGAAAACTGTATGTTATGCATAAGGAAGAATACAATAGCTGACTTCATGATCTTAGTAATTTTAAAAGTGTCATGTGTGCTGGGAGTCCTTGCCAGGATCTGCTCTTGCTCTGCCTCGTCATAGGTGCATGTATTTTGCAATGGGGAAACAAGTATCTTGCCTCTTCTGCATCATTAATTGAGATGGGGGTGGAATATAGAGTTGATTAGCTGCAGAATTCTAAGTAATAGCTTGGAGGAAAGAAAAATGACAAAAAGCTTACTGAACGCAATGGCAGTCTTCTCTTCCTCCTCCTCCTCCTCTGCTGCAATCCTTACCTGACCCTGATGCTGCAGCAGAGAGCTGGCCTGCTGTTGCTTCTCCTGAGTATGTGCAGAGCAGGTAGGAGGGAGTAGAATGAAATTGTGTTTCACAGGTCACCGGCAGGTTGCACAAGTTGCTGTCATCTCTCCTCCCCGCTTCTTCACCCCCCTCCCCCCCCCCTTTTTTTTGGGTAGCTGTGTTAATCTCAGTTTTAAAAAATTATCTCCATTTGCATTTAAGACAGCCAAAGTGAATTTTTCATTAATTTCTCCAAAAAAAGACTTTAGATTATATTTTGTGAAATGCTTTTGAGTACTTGTGTAATTACTTTTGTTTCTTGGGGGGGGAGGGAAGCATAGCTAACTTTTTTTTTTAAATTTTATTTATTGTCTTTCTGACTAGACAGCTTGTTTTCACAATCTGGATCCCTTGGAAATAATTTGAGGTACTAGTTCAATCTAAAAAAGACCTTATTACAGGATTATAGGATTACTGATGGCACCTAAGATTGACACGTTCAGTCGGTGCATTCTTTAATTAGAATCAGCTGTACAATAGGTGTATGCTTTATAAAGGACATATTTACATTCATTTTAAATAGCAGTCTGCAATTTTGCAATTTCTTTGTATTTATCTGATAATTTATGACTTAGGTAAAGGGACAAGCCTTGACTAGAGGTGGCTTTTCGTGTTTAAAAGGTAATGCATTGTACTTAACCCTCTGGATACTTATGTTCTGCAGCTCTTCAGTAGCAGACTTGTGAACAGACTTTGCCAGGGATATAGTGCAATAAAACTTTCTCAAATGTTCTTATTTTCAAAATAAGATACCACAGAGTGTAGAAGCTGAAATATGGCATAGAAAAAGCTTTGCCATAAAACTTGGAAGTGGTCCTGTGCATTTAACAGTCTGGAAAATCTAATCTGTGATTGGATGGGTACTGTTGAGGTTTTGATTAAAAGTTATTTAATTACAAGGGGAGGAAAATTAATAAATAGACATGAGTGCCTGCTGCTATTTTATAATCACTCTTAAAAATTGGTATTTCCTTAAGATTTGTTTTGGGTAAGCATCACACTTTCTATGTTAAATGATGTATACCTTTTTGTGGTTTTGGCATCATTAAGTTCTAAACTTAGAAACCTGTTGAACTTATGTGCATCCTCTTATGTTGAATTTGGAAAGTTTGTTTTGTCTTTATCCAGTCACTCAGCTTGTATATGTTTATATCTCTGTATTGCTAGTCTTGGATCAATCTGTCTGAACTTGATTTATGAAAGACCTGTTTAATTTACAGCTCCAGGATCACTGAGCTGAATTATATTGCTGGCAAAGATGTTTGTTATTAAGAGGTTATTCTGAATATTACGTATGGTAGAACTTGTCATATCGGTTGTGGAGCTCAGGGTGCTACTTTTCAAGTACCTATGCAGCCAAAGTGGCAGAATAACAGAAAGCCTTAAGTTGTAGTAAAACAATTACAAAATAGGATTGGATGATCTTTGCATGGTTTTCTAAAGTACAATGAACTTAGATTCTGTCGGAGGTGTGAATTTAAGGTGGCTTAATTTTCCTGTTGATATGTCCTGCCCTGTGTGTTGGAAACTCAATGCTCCTGCTGATACACTCAACTAATGTTGATTTAGTAGGCGCTAGTATGCAGGAGGTTGTATTACACATAGGCAGTTTTAAGTAAATAAGTTAAAATGTAGTTCTGAATGTATATTGCTGTGAAATTCCTGTACTAAGCAGCAGTTTTTACACGAAGATACAGCTCACCTTTTGCCACAGTCACTGGCCAATAAAAATTCCTGTAACCCACAAGTTACAGCATTTATACTGAAATGTTCATCGGTGTCCAGGTGCTTGGAACAGACCTTGCACTGTGTTCTGGAACGTAATGCAAGTGATGTGGTTGCTCGTATGAAATTTAATGCAACAGTAGTGCAGTAGGTTTAAAAATGAGGCAAGTACATCTGACTCAGCAAATGCAGTGTTCAGCATTTAATTAAGTACTGACTGTCTTCATGAAGGCTCATAGTAGGACAGCCTAACTAAATAACTTTTAAACTTTAAAGGAGCTTTCTAGGAATCTGGGGCTTTATATGAAGCTACAGAGAACTTTCAAATCTATAGGCAGAGTACATAAAATAGTCTCAGTGTGAGTGAGCGTCCACTATATATATATAGAGTTCTGCTTTGTTGTATTATTGTATTTTCAGTGTCAGGAGTTGTGAGAGAATTTGTAGGATTCGTAATACCATGGAAACATTTTTCTTCCCTGTATTTGTCTGCATTTTGCAGCTACAGTGTTATTTTGGAATTATCTGAAAACAGTGAATATAAACAATGCTGTTAGGGAAAGAATGGCTTTTGCTAGCTGGATTAAATGAAAATGTCTGTTTACAGGCATTGTTTTCTGTGTATTTCAAGTATTTGTAATAACTGTTATCAAATATAACTTGCATGAGTACAGACTGGAAGCAAGAAACAGGATCCAATCTACGTAGATCAATAGGGTTCAGTATGGGAGCCAATTAAACATTCAGCAGCTGCATTTGAATCAGGAATGTCTTTTCATTCTGGCAGTCAATTGAACTTTGATATGTATAAATTCGAAAATGCTCAAGCTTCAATCAAACCTCAAAAAACTGACAAATTCATAAAATGAATTGATTAATATTTCTGCTATTTGGGTATAGAAGAATTTTATTCACCAATAACCAGATGCTCTTTTTTTACTAATCCTGTTGTGTAGGTGTACTAATGTGTGAAACATGATCTAGAGTTTATATTTAAAGAAATTTTTGAGGGGGTGGAGGGAGGGGGAGGTATGGGACCAAAAGTGGGTTTTGTATTCATTCGCTTTACAGTTGCAGAGGAATCTTTTTAACCAGTTGAAAATAATTTAAATTACCGCACAATTCGGGTTTTTTTCCTATTAATCATGTTTAAAACTTGAGTAAATTATAGAAATGCAAGACGACTTGAATAAATGAATAAAAATGAGGTCCAAGACATGTATAATCATAGATGTTATTGTTACAGGCTGCTTGCCATAGCTTCATAAATGTAGTTTCAGATTAACTCAGTTTTAGATTTTGCTGTGAAACTGGCGATTCTTCAACTCACAAGATGGCCCATTTATTGAGAATCAAGATTTTCCTCTTCTGGTTTTTACTTACTTTCCTCAGATTTGAAGTAATTATACAATTCTGTTAGTGTCTTCAAAAGTTCTCCCTTACATTTAACGGCAGAAAAAACTAATACCTCAAATTTATTTATTTATTTATTAGGTGCCTACTGTCTTAGATTAATTTATGTGGCTTTTTAAATATATATATATATTTTCATATATTGTCCTGCAGAATGAATAAACTCCTGATTAAGATGTTCTTTTAGGTTTCTTATATAAGTTTTTGTAGCCACTGAATTTCCTACTGGAGTGATCTGTTCCATAATAAGTAAATAAAATTGTTTATTAAACTGTGAGTCACTGAAACATATTTTGTCAATGTGACCTGCCTATACGTTTTCATGCTGACAGTGTATTTATGTGAAAGTGCCTCCTGTTACTTCATTTTCATTTCTGTTCCTAAGAGTTTGTATCAAAAATGTGTGCCTCCTTACTGCACACCTTAGAACAAGAAGTGCCTTTGTGATTTCTTTCTGTATTGTAGGGTACCTAGGTATTAATGAAAGATGTAATCCTAGTAACTCAGTTCTGATACTTTGTTTTTGAATTTTTGATTGTATAATTAACATATGCATATGGCATGGCACTTACAGCATACTGTAATTAAGTAATAATAAATAAAAAATAAATTAATAATTTGACTTTCATCAATTGAGGATTGGTTTTTGTTGTGGGTTTTTTTTTTTGTTTGGTGGTGTTTTGTTTTTGTTGTTTTTTGTGTGTGTGTGTGGGGTTTTTTGTTTTTTTTTTAAGTGTATGTATAATCCATCCAGGTAGTAATTTTCTTACACCAGTGGATGTAGAAATTATTTATAGGCACTTTGTTTTGGAGAGTATTTTCAGATCGCTGGCTGAAGGAAAATTACCCAACGAGTCAGTAGCAGGTTAAGTGGTGACAGTATTTAGGAAAACTAAATCCACTAAATATTATGAGAAGTGGAAGGATTTTATGATGACTTATTTGGTTGGGGGTGGGAATTGGTGAACATTTCATATAATCTCACAGAGATTTTTTGCATACTGCAGCATCTACAGTGTGAATACATGTCTGAATGCATTCTGTTTCTTTTTACTACTTCAGCATTAACTGTATTCTCTCCCTGCCTCTTCTTTTTTTCTTTTTAAAGGTTGCAGCAAACTTTCTTGTAAGGATGTACCAGTATCATCACGAATTAATCCTTTCTATCTTTCCGTAATGGTAAAGTAATTGGAAGCTTCGGTCAGCAGATATTTCCCTGCCTTTTCCAACGCCTCAGGATGGATATTTTTGAGGTGCATTCAAGCAGTGTGTGGAATCCTTTGATTTGTGTTTGAGGTGTGAACAACCTCTGAAAGATCTTCTGAAAGGATAAGGAGGAACCTCTATGGGTAATCCTTGGCTGGAAACAATTACTGGTCAACCATGGTAAAACTTGCCAACCCTCTTTATACGGAGTGGATTCTTGAAGCTATACAGAAAGTTAAAAAACAAAAGCAAAGGCCTTCTGAAGAGAGAATATGTCACGCTGTTTGTGCTTCCCATGGATTAGATAAGAAGACTGTTTCGGAACAGTTGGAACTTAGTGTTCAAGATGGTTCTATTCTTAAAGTTACCAATAAAGGCCTTGCATCTTACAAGGACCCAGATAATCCTGGACGGTTTTCATCTGTTAAACCTGGCACTATTCCTAAATCAGTTAAGGGATCTAGAGGAGCTTGTAATGAGCTTCGTAATGTGGATTGGAATAAACTTTTGAGAAGAGCAATTGAAGGGCTTCAGGAACCAAATGGCTCCTCCCTGAAAAACATAGAGAAGTATTTGAGAAGTCAAAATGACCTAGCAAATATTTTCAACAATCCTGCCTTTCAGCAGAGGTTACGTCTGGGGGCCAAACGTGCTGTGAACAATGGGAGATTACTGAAGGATGGCCCTCAGTATAGAGTGAATTATGGCAGTTTGGAAAGCAAAGGAGCTCCAAAATACTCCAGCACTTTCCCCTCTTCTCTTCCACCCGTCAGCCTTCTACCCCATGAAAAAGATCAGGTAAGTCCGAAAAATTAGAGCAAATGTAGTAATGCAAAAATTATTCTTGTTCTTTGTTTATTTACCTCATGCAAAAATAATGATTGTTCTTCTTTATTTACCCGTTTAAATGTGTATAAGTGAGGATGCATGTCAAAGATCCATGCAGAATCAGTTCCGGTGAAGGAAGTTTACTTATCTCCCTATGTCCTGCCATTCTGCATTGGGCAGTTTGCTCTTCGGATTTTCAGTAGATAAACAGAGCAGCAGGGAAAAGTACAGCTGTATGCTCTCTCCTAGGTGTGAGATTGTTCTGCCTTGCCTGGCAGACTGGTGTTGCTGAAATCTGCAATGTGATTTGATTGTGGCCTTTTACATTCATTTTACGCCTGTAAATACTGATTTTTCTTGTAGTCTGAGCACCATTTGAAATACTACCAGTAGAACTCTTGATATTTAAGACTGTTAGAATTATTATTTTAAAAGACATTTGTATGTAGATACTTAGCTTTAAAACTACAGTTAATAGGAACTGGAGTTAATGTACATATTCAAGGAATATAAGTGAAGATGTCAGAGTGACAAATTGAGCTGAACTGCAGAATCCTCCTCCTATTTCAGTTTTGTTGGACTTCCTACGTGGGTTTATTTTTGCTGTTACTTGGGCCTTGTTTTCAGGTTAATTATTCACAGGGTTTAAGCCTTGAGGGAGAAGGGGGTGTCAATTAGTGTTTTGTTTATGAAAGGGTAGTGTCAAAGACATGTCTGTAGGCATTCTTTGACCATTGCCCACTAAGTATGGTGAAGTGTGTTTTGAATTTTCAGTGTACTTGGGGAAAAAAAAAGCTACCTGTTCTACTTGAATTGGGTTACTTAAAATATTTGTAAGTTGGTGGTTTGATGGTTTGTGTTTCTTTTTTTTTTCCTTCTTTTTTTTTCTTTTTTTTCACTTCTCAGTGATAAAGTTTGGTGGCAGTTCTTTTTGGCATGGAATAACCCCGACAACTTCGCCATTGTAGAGGTGCCATTAGTGTCACTTCTAGAAACTGCATGATGGGTTTCATTTGTCTTTTTCCTTCAGCAGATTGCAATGTGCTGGAGGGTGCAGAGAAGCAGGTGATTGTGTTAAAAATACTTACGGAAGTCTACAGGAATAGTTGTTTGTGGAACTGTCAGAGGTGACACTGCAAATGTTGATAGGTTGATTTTTGTGAGGTTCTCTAAATACATGTTAAATATGGTTGCCTTTACGTGTGGATATCTATCTATTTCTGTCAAATTGGACTTCTCGGGTATTTGAAAGATGCATGGAGCTTCACCCCCAATAATTGGAATGGAAATTCGTAAGTGTTGCTTGCTGTGTGGTTACTGCTGATTTAATTACTGGTAGTGATAAAGCTGTCTAGATACTTTGAGAGATTCTTCTGGAAATCTGATACTCTAGTGGCATGAAAAATTTGAAGGCTGGAGTACTGAGCAACCAAAATAGTTTAATACTATGATGCTTCATGTGAATTCTGTGGAAACAAAAATCTCCCTTGTTAGGCTACCTACTGGGACTGGCATCCATTGCAAGGAATGTGAGTTGGGTCACAGTGCTGAAAAAGCCGTTACTGCCATACTAAAATACTGGTATAAGGATAAATCTGTCTTTTAGAAGTTAGCCAAACAAATCTGTTCTCTAGCAAGTGCTTTGGCAAGAAGTAAGCTTTCATTTGGGTGCCTCAAAATTAGCAGTGTGACTTGCGTGTTTAAAAAATGTTCAGCATACACTTTTTCCTGACAAAAATAGTTTTGATGCAAGGTTGGCAAATCAGTAGTTGGATATCAGTGTAGTGCACTGCTTAGTTGTACTAGTTGTGGCACAGGTTACCGGGCAAATATACATAGACTTGGTTTAAATATGGGATATTTGCTGGTCTTCAAGCTGTGTGGCTTTAAGTACACCTAAAGAACAGTTCTGAAGGTAACTGTAAATACGTGTCTGTTATTGGGATGTGACTGCATGTTCATTTGAAATTGATGGTAATTCATGAATAAGCTGAACGACACCACAGGAAAACTGTTAAGGCTATTTTTATTGAAAGTATTTAAGTGGCAGTATGGGGCAATTATTGAATTTTACACAATAAAATGTAGCCAACTGGCATCTCTCAGGAATGGGTAGTCTTTGAAGAGATTGGTGTATTTCAAAGTTTCTGTTGACTTCCCTTGAGGAGAAGAAAGAAATCTGTTTAGATGACTGTGGAAGTTTGAGTAATTTTGACTTTTTAAATGCATAAGTAACATCTCATCAGGGTAAGACGGTTAAAAGATTTAGTGCATTAGAAGTGCATCAGAGCTCTCTCTTTGACAATCTGAACTTTCACACTCATAGTACCAAATGCAGACTCTGAACCTTTCTTCCTGAGTGAGTAAAAGGTGATCAGAAGAGATACAATACTGCCTGTGTGTGAGTGGTGTGTGTTGGGTTTTGGTTTTTTTGGTGTTTTTTGTTTTGGTGTGGGGTTGGTTTTTTTCGTTGTTGTTGTTGTTTTATTTTTTCCTTCTCCACTCTCCCTTCATTCCCATGCCCCCTCCAAGGGCATCAGAGTATCTAGTGCACTGAGAAGACAGTCTTGAAATGCAGTGGCACTGAAGTTAGTTCTGCAGACCTGGAGCCTTGACGGTGTTACGAGGCTATTGAGTGTTTTGCATTTGATGAAATACTTTTGTGGAACAGGGAGCTGGAGGTGCTAAATTTTCCTGTTGGTGGTGATGATGTGGAGCTGCTTTTCTTGTCTTCGTATTGACTGGGTGATCCAGTCCAACTAGATGTAGTCCTCTTGTTTCATTAGATGTAGAAATAGCTGCAGTTAGAGTGATACAGCTTGTATTACCAGGTTTCCTCCTATTATCCATGGGCCTGGAAGGAAGTGTTTGTGTAAAAATTGTATGTTTCCTTCAAGTGTTATCCCGACTCTTCTGGATTTGGGCAAAGGTATGTCAACTCCGAGTTACAGGAAGAGGTAATACGCAGTGCAGCGGTTTAAATCTTCTCTTCCTCCACCCCTTTCCATTCCCTAGTGTGCGTGGGAGTTGCTTTTTCACTTGTGTCTGAAGAGATCCAAGTACAAGGCTCGTAGGAAGAACAGATTCCACTGCAAGGTCAGTAGCTGTCATCAGCTATATGGTGTCTAGGCTGCACATTGTATAAAGTGCAATGAGTAGTATAAATTACATTTCAAAAGGACATCCCAGTTATCTAAATGTTCTGGTGGTTACATTAAGGCAGATCCTTGCTTGATCCGGACAGGTAATTCAAATCAAAGCACTTCAAAAGATGACTGTTTTAAAGTGTTAAGTTAGTGTGTTAAAGGACCAGGCAGCAGCCTTAACAGTGAAGGGAAACTGAAAACGGTGGTGGCCTTTAGGATGAAGACTTGTCATATATTTTTTTTTTTCCTGCAAATAAAAAACAAAAACCACACAGAATGCAGCGGAAAAAGAAGGAAATTTGTTGCTCAGCAGTTTGATCTTGTGCACTTCACTGTATTGCTGTGCATAGTTAGTTTTAACAATTTAACTGCTTTTATGTGTTCTTCCTTATGTTCAGAGTATCTTGCATAGATACCTTCTCTCTTGCGCTTCACACCTTCTCTCACCCAGCATCTTCTGTAAAGGGCTGTATGAGTAAGTTAATCAGAAAATGCAGTGTAAAAACTGATAACTTGGTAGGAAAGGGTGTGAACAGAGAGGAAAATCAACCTGAACATGTTGAGTGATACTTTAGCTTTTGGATAAGCCTTTGATGCATTAAAATACACTTCTGGAAATGCATCAGTGAAGTGGTAATTAAAAATTATGGTTGGTCTTTAAATGGGTGTTTAATTTATCTTTAATGATGTCAGTTGTAGAATGGCAATATTGATGGTGTTTTCTGTGCACATGTGTGTGCTGTGTTGTTCCTTGTTTTCCCTGTGACTTGGACAAGCACTAGGAAGGTTCTGCAGTTTGAGAACTGCATGAAACCTACTAGGTCTTAGGAGCTAGACATCTCCAGAGCACAAATGCCATGTGACTATATACCTGAAGAAGCAGATGTTTGTGGACTGCAGACAGCTCTCTATTTACTTATTTTTAAACATAATTTAAAATGATAAATCTAGCTTTAAAAGGTGTAGAGGCCAGTGTAACATTTTCAGAGGACTGTCGGAATGCATAGTATATCTCAGTGATTACATCTTTGCTATGTTCAGAATAATTGCTACTTAGAGTATATTTTGATAGATGCAGTGCAAATGGAGATGGCTTGATTCATACTGTGTTTTCTTGGTTCTCCTGAACACTGTCTTGAACAGCTCAGCAACTGTATTAATAGTTGTTTCTATCTGATTCTTGGCATGAAAATTTTTATTAATCCCCCTTTCAGTTTGTCTTTCTAAGCTGACTTTCATGCAAAACCAAACTTGTCTTATTAATTTTTTGTACTTTCTGTTTCCACTGGCCTACATACATTTAGATTTTCAAAGTGTGACTTGGCATAGGTTGAATTTCAGTTTTCTGGTATGCAGTTTGTGCCAGTGCAGACACTGGGTGTTCCTCCTTCTGTCTTTTAGGCAAAGGGCCAATCTATAGAGAACTGATTTCTTGGCATCCAGGCTCCTCCCTGCTCAGTTTTTCAGCTTCCTGCCTTCCTGTGGGTAGGCAACAAGAGGCTGTTGTCTGAGACATCTTTGCTTGCTCTACCTTGTTCCCTCTGGACTCTAGACTTTCCACTGAGCAGAAACAGAAGAGTTAGGAAGAAAGGAAGTGCTGCCCAATGTATCTGACCAATTTACACATAAGGAGATATTCATAATGCCTAGCTTTGGAGCTGGTGTTGTGTGGAGTCTGTGCTCCTGAGAGTGAGTCTGAGCACCAAAATGCAGTGATAGGTAAGTTTCTGTGAGTCTCTGCAGTGCTACAGTTGGAGAGACTGTAGACAGGGGTATGAAAAAAAGAAAAATGAAATCTAGGCTTGAACTTTGTCAGTCCATGAAATACTATTGTCTTTAGAGACAACCTATGTTTATCCCCTCGTAACATCTTCATAGTTTGTGCTTATCGTTGTCTCAATTCACAGGATACTCTTTTTTGGAAGGGTAACCCACACCTGAGTGCGTGTAGCTCTTCTCCTTAAAGTGCTGGGATGATTGCTAGGTGCTGCTCCCCTCTCTCATTTCTCTGCTGTCCCTGTAGCTTCTGAAATGCTAAGTACCAACTCATGCATAAGCCAAGTGAACACTTACAAGTGGATCCTATTTGCACGTGAGATACTGGAGCTTACCAGAAATTGAAGAACGACTTACACCATCTTTTGAGCATTTGAAACTGAAGTGGAGAAGTCTTGTCGTCCCATACCATGGAGAAGCAGCTCATACCACTCATACCACCATCATATATCAGGCTTTTGGGGCTTTTTTGTATTTTGCAATTCAGCATATTTGGATCAAACCAAGAAGCACGCTTGTAGAAGTCTTCTTGAATTGTGTGGTGGGAGGGATATTAAAAACTGCTATTTCCTAAGTTAAATTGCTTTGCTTCTTCATAAGGTGAGTGGGGGTTCCAATTTCTGATGTCAATGACTTCAAACTGGTCGTCTGTTTGGAGCTTCCTGTAGAACCATCAGGGAAGATCCTTCTCATCCTTTTTTCCCCCAAGCTGGATATTTTGGAACATAGTTCTGCATGATGTGCTCATGATTCCAAACCTTATACTGCAAGCTGCTTAATCCTAAGGCTTGCTAAAATTTGATTCTTTTGGTAGTTTCTCTTCAAAATTAATTGGTGTTGTGTATTGCGGTGAGTCCTGTATTGAAACTGATAGCAATGAGTTAAAGAAATCCTGTGTAGTTTCAGCAGTTCTTTTCCTGTTTGTTCATCTATGCTATTTTCTGTGAACTCTTCTGTCTTAACTTGGTGTGACATTTGATTCCGAAACTACGGTTAGAGGTTTTACTTTCTGCATTTTTCCTTCCAAGATTAATTTTTCTTTTCCTACTTGGTAAATGGATATCTCCTTTGTGGAGATTCATTCTAGAATATAGAAATAGCATAAGTCTGCCTTCGATATAAGGACAACTACCTTGCGTATTTTCCCAGTGCTGTATCCTTACCTTATCTTAAGTGTATTTCCTCTTCTATGTTCAGTAGAAGTCATAGTCTTTACTGTTTTTTCTGTGACAGCTGAAACCTGATAACAATTCCATGTTGTTTCTTCTTGTTGCAGGAACTTTGTTATAAAACAGGTGATGAAAAACTTTGATAGCTTGCAGTTGAGATTGTCTGCTGTTTTTTGACAGATGATTTTTTTTCTGAAGAAAGATCCCCAGATGTAGATCAACCATAGCTTTCCAATTTGGTGGTTGGAAATGGCAAATGACTGTAACTTTTGAAAGAATTTCAAGCTAGTATTGAGAAAAGAATTACTCAATTGGTGTAAAAATCTTCTTTACAATTTTGAATCTGTTTATGGTCCCTATTAGCATCTTCTTTCAAAGGGCAGCTCTCTTATTTGCGTATACAGACAGACCCGTAGTTCCTAACATTGTGAGGGCCAGTTTCAAGTCCGGACACTAGGGCTTTCTGGAACCAAGTGGAGGGAGTTGCTGTTGCATACTGGAACGACACTATTAAGGCTCAGATGGTGTCTGTAGAATTTTGAGGATGACGCTTATCAAATCAGGCACCTCTTAGCTGACAGATCCACTGCTGTCCTTTGTGGTTACCTGCTTAGAGACAAACAAACTTTTAAACTAGTTTTATTTCCTTTGGTTGCAGAATCACTTGTGTGTGGTGGTTGATGTTTTTCCCTGTCTGCTTATATCCGTCCTCATTAAGGGAAATTATAACTGCCAGCACTTCTATTTCTCTGTGGATTTTTTTTTTCTTCTCCAGGTTCTTGTGGAAGAGCTTAAAGTTTCTCATTTGCAGGCACAGGCAGCCTTCTCACAATATGAGTGGTGTGAACTGTTAAAGAGATGTCTGTGTAGGTAACTCCAAGGCTGCAGCATTTAGTTTTAGGTTTGTGTGAATTATTGTGTCTTCAGGTTGCGCTGTAGAGAAGATGTCACATAAGGAAAAAGTCCTTGTGGGGACAGAAACTGCAGACTTACAAATTGTCAACTCTTGTGTCCTGTTTCTGCAGTAATTGATATGCACGTGCAGGAATTCCTGTATTATCAAATGTTTTGGCTCTAGAGGCGCAGTCTCATTTATCTCCCCTAGTGGCTGTGGTGGTACAGCCCATCAGTTACCAACTAATGCAATGCTAGGTGGAGTAGGCTTGGGACTTCTGTTTTTAATTACAAGCAAGATTCTGGCACAGGAGAAAAGCTGTGTATGATCTCAGCAAAGTTGCCTGGGAGGCATGGCTGATGTTTCCTCATCTAGGAAGAATCCTTATAGAAGCGGGGGCTAGCATTAAGCTGTGGTAAGCTTGCCACACATTTTCCATGTGCTCTCCAGGACTTAATTTCATCACCAGTGGTGTTCTGAAGATCACTTCAATTTCACAGCTCTGTTTTTTCCAAAATGGTGAGAATGACTGACTGTAGTTTTAGGAATTAATTTTTATGTAATGTCCGTGTATCCGTGGCAACGTTAACTAACAGTGTTTGCATTTGGCTCAGTAAGAGGCAAATGTCAGTGGAACCCATGTTTCAGACGCTGAGTACACATAGTTCTTAACTAATGAATAAGTAGTTACAAGTAACAGTTGAAAGGAGTATAGTCAAGATCAAATTATCATACATGTGTAGATTTTTTTTTTTTTTGTCTTTGTAGGACTGTTGTGTTAACGCAGCTCTTTAAGCACTATTGGGTGATTATAGTGAAGGTGGAGACTGCTGTTTCTCATATGGCAAAAGGATGAGAGGTAACTGACGCAAGTTGCAGCAAGGGAAATTCTAGTTAGATGAAGACGAAAAGTCCTTTATAGTGAGTATGGAGAGACATGGAACAGGTGCTCAGAGTGGCTGTGGAATCACGATCACCGGAAGTGGTCAGAGCTTGACTAGGCAAGGTCCTGAGCAACCCTAGGGAACATTTGAGTCTCATCTTGTTTTGAGCAGTAGCTTGGAGTACATGCTGCAGAGGTCTGTCCTAGCCAAGAGTATTCTGTTTCAACTTCAATTGAAAGTTTGTCTGCTTCTTCTGACTGTTGGTTAAATAAAACAGAAAGTATAGTTTCTTTATGCAGGACTATGATGATGAAGATTTGCAGACAGCTGTATCAAATAGCCGAAGCGTAAGCTAAAGAAATTTCAAGAGGGATGGAAGCTTCACCTGGGAAAACCATTGCTGGAGAATTTGCAGTGTGTTTACTTCTGGTTTTTTGTTGTTAAAGTTTCTTTCATAAGTTCATTTTGTGTGTGTTGCTTTAAGAATAGCAAACATCTGATTTCTGCTTTCTTGAGATCCCTGAAATCTGGAAAAATAAGAACTTCAAGCCGCTGAACTTCTAGCTTTATATACCAGACCCAGGAGGCTGGCTCTGAAGCCTGCTAGGATTCATTTAAGTTCCACAATTACGTTGTGTGGATACCTTATCTGGTGCTGCTTGGAGAACAGTTGTCCTTTATATTGAACTGTAAAAACGTGAGTTAGGCCTAACTTGCAAGTACTGTGGAATTCTCTAAAGTGCTTAGAATTAGTGGATAATCAGTAGTTAGCAAAGGGATTATTTAAAATACAGTTAAAGGGTGATGAAAAAAGGCAGTTTGAGCCTAAAATAATTCTCAAGACCAAAGTAATCTCAATTATAATCACAGAGCTTAGTAGTAGTTAGTTAACAAGTTTTGTGCTTATAAAGGTTGCTCTGTCCCTCCTTTCTGTACCAAATTTAAAAGATACTCAGCTTTCATTTCCTACTGTTTTTTTTCTTTTGTCATCTGATCACTAGTGTATCTGCTGTAGGAGTCAGGTTAATGCAAATATGTTAGTGGTAGAGGAAGAGGACAGCTATGGACTTCTGCAAGTATTTGGTTAGCACTCAGTTTGTAAATATACACATGGAGATTTATGTAGTAAACAGTTGGGTTATACATAAATATGTATTTTCTGATCTGAATATTCTTGCTCTGCCTTGAGCTGTCCAGCTCTCTTCCCTTCCCTCTTTATCCCGTTGTGAAAACTGACTGTCACTGGAAACTTGTTAATGCTGTTTTACAAATATTAATTCTGCTTTAATATTGAAAAATTGTATAGTAAAACTAATTTCTGTTTATTTTGAGGTGTTTGGCACACATTATGCCGATTTAGCAAAGTAAGCTGTCATTCAGATGTTACAGATGTTTTCTGAAGGTCTAAAAACTACAGGTAAATCATTCAAGAAGTGACTAGAGAAAACCACTCACAGGGTAGACTGTTAAGTTAGATAGCAGTATGTTCTATCTGCATGCAGAGTGGTCTGTTACTGTGCTTGTATGTGCATATATTTAACTACATGAAAAGGTATTGGAGCTCACATTGTCTTAGAAACCAGTGACTTGTTCTTCTGTGGTCATTTCAAAGAAATTCTCTTGTTGGGGGGGTCACTTGACGTGCTTGTCTGCCATACTCTTGAGGAAGGAAATTACTGGTACTTATGTCTTTTAATGGTTCTAAACGTTTTTACAACAAATTTTAAACTACTGCATTTATAAAGGTGACAGCATCCATTGTAGTCAAGCAGTTCCTCCTCTTTAGATCTATGCATTTAAGTCTCTCTCAGAAGAGACTATCAAAAAGTCAAAGATATTTTACCCTGGATAAAACATGAAATGCAGTAGCTGTTTAAAATAATAATCATAGTAATAATAATAATAAATCCTGGCTTTAGCTAGTCCCTCTGCTTTACATTCATTGAAAACTATTTAAGAACTAGGGGCCTGAAAACATGAGTTCAGTTCTGAGCTTTGCCACTTGGAATTTATGTAGTGATGGGCAGTTGTTTCCACTTTATGCATTTGTGCACTGTGTTTAAAAAAAAAAAAAAAACAAAAAAAAACCAAACAAAAACCAAACACAAACCCCCCCCCCCCCCCCCCCCCCAAAAAAAAAACCCCCAAACCCAACAGTGAGTAGCTGCTTATCTTGCAGGCATGTTTTCAGCTTTTCAGTAGAGAGTTTCATAAATCTTTTCAGATCTGAACATCAGATGGATGGTAGGAGTCTTTTATTTTGAATAATAAACCACTGGAGAAATCTTCCCCTGTATTCCCAACTTCCTATACCACTCTGAATTCTAGATAATACCTCAATTCTGCCTGTGAATTTAAGGAAGTAATTGCAGCTGCTGTTCAGCCCAGGATTGACAGATTCTGTTTTATGTCTCCTAGAAGATACTGGTGGTGGGATAGGGATGTACTGGAATTTTGTTTGGTTACCTCTCTTTCTCACTGATATCTCTGCCTTCTTAGGTAACATTTTCAACGTGTTTATAAGTCACCTTCAGCCTGCTACTGAAAAGGTATTAATAATTTTCAGAGTTAGACTAGAAATAAAATTGATTTATCTGTTTTTATGTTAATAAACGTGCTGGAACTGACTTTATTTGAGAAAGTGACTTTGACAGCTGGCAGCTCCATTCTGCCCAAGCAAAAAACACCTGGATGTTCAAGCTTCATTGTGTGAATGTGCCATATTTCAAGAGGATCATCTTGAGTGAGCTCTCATGGCAAGTGCAGGGCAGCCATGGAATCAGGGCCAGCCAGCATGGGTTTAGGAAGGGGAGGACCTGCTTAACCAACCTGATCTCTTTCTATGACCATGTGACCCACCTTCTGGATGCGGGGAAGGCTGTGGACGTTGTCTATCTGGACTTTGGTAAGGCCTCTGACACCGTCCCCCACAGCATTCCCCTAGAGAAGCTGGCGAATCATGGCATAGACAAGTGTACTCTTCGCTGGCTGGATGGCCGTGCCCAGAGAGTTGTGATTAATGGGGTGAGATCCTCTTGGCGTCTGGTCACCAGTGGTGTCCCTCAGGGCTCAGTTCTGGGGCCAGTTTTGTTTAATATCTTTATCAATGGTCCGGATGAGGGGATTGAGTGCACCCTCAGTAAGTTTGCAGAGGACACCAAGCTGGGTGGGATCATTGATCTGCTTGAGGGTAGGAAGGCTCTACAGAGGGACCTGGACAGGCTGGATCGATGGGCCAAGGCCAACTGTATGAGGCTTGATAAGGCCAAGTGCTGGGTCCTGCATTTCGGTCACAACAACCCCAAGCAACGCTACAGGCTTGGGGAAGAGTGGCTGGAAAGCTGCCCGGCAGAAAAGGACCTGGGTGTGCTGGTGGACGGCCAGCTTAACATGAGCCAGCAGTGTGCCCAGGTGGCCAAGAAGGCCAACAGCATCCTGGCTTGTATCAGGAATAGCGTGGCCAGCAGGAGCAGGGAAGTGATCGTGCCTCTGTACTCGGCACTGGTGAGGCCTCACCTCGAGTACTGTGGTCAGTTCTGGGCCCCTCTGTACAAGAGGGACATTGAGGCGCTGGAGCGTGTCCAGAGGAGAGCTACCAGGCTGGTGAGGGGTCTGGAGACCAGGTCATATGAGGAGAGGCTGAGGGAGCTGGGCTTGTTTAGCTTGGAGAAGAGGAGGCTGAGGGGAGACCTCATTGCCCTCTACAGCTACCTGAAAGGAGGTTGGAGAGAGGTGGGTGTTGGCCTCTTCTCCCAGGTGAATAATGACAGGACCAGAGGAAATGGTCTGAAGTTGGGGCAGGGGAGGTTTAGATTAGATATTAGGAGGAATTACTTTACTGAAAGAGTGGTCAGGCACTGGAACGGCCTGCCCCGGGAGGTGGTTGAGTCACTGTCCCTAGAGGTATTTAAGAGACGTGTAAATTTGGCACTTGAGGGCATGCTCTGGTGGCAGATATTGTGGGGGGTTTTTTTTGTGCGTGTATGGTTGGACTCGATGATCTCAAAGGTCCTTTCCAACCATGAAGATTCTATGATTCTATTTAATTTTCTGTATGTAGTTCCAAACAGAACTGCCCATAATCTGTAACACAAAACTGAATCTTAATGATTTAATTATTTCTTTCTTAATACTGTGTTTGGATGTATTTTGAAGAGACTTCTGCAAGACTGGATTTCTAGAGAAGAGCTACTGATGTGGCTGAGGACAAGCTTTTCCCCTTTCCTGATCTCTTTCTAATTTGCTTAACATTTTGCTATTACGAGAGAATCTCAGATTTTCATAGGAGTTTTATATGGAATTTACTTGTAAAGCTTGATGCCTTAAAATTTCATATTTTAACTTGGTTAAGATAGTTATAACTTCGTGTTCTTATTTGGAGAAGAGAACAAAATTAACTTTCTCACCCCTGTGTAGCAGGGGAGGGAATCCTAAAATAGTTTTAATAGCTAAAGTTGTTTTAACTTTAAATCTCTTATTTTGCTTTTCTTAAAAATAGTTCTCTTAGGTTTTAGCAGATATGTGTCTTACCTTTCAATTTCTGATAATAGCCTTAATAGCAATTTTTTTCCTCTCCCTACAACACATGCATTTTGTTTACTTCACTGTTACTGATACCATTGAGGGCAAGCAGCTTTAAATAAGGGTAGCTTTTTGTCTTTTATGTGCACAGCTATAATGACTCCCATTGTTATTGCTTTCTTAAGCCATGACAACTTGACTTTTTACTTTCTTTTTTCTTTTTTTTTTTTTGTTAAAGTATGAATTTAATAGATTTTACCAATTAGAGTAGACATCTGTTTGGAGATCAGTAGCAATCAAAATCACTTACGAATAAATTGTTGGCTCATGATGCGTCTAAAATATTTCTGGAAGTTCAGCTTCTTTTTAGCTGTTGCTAAGAGATAAATTTTCATTGACATGAGGGATGTGAGGACATGTCAGCATGCTACCAGTTGTTTTATAGGCAGTTAGCTCTGCCGCCTTGCAGATGGTTGGAAAACTCTTGGTAGTGGGTAAATGTGTGCTGATTATCTCATTGAATTAAGGTAACCTTTTGTCATTCATTGAGTTCTGCAGACCAGGCACTGAGCAGCTGCTCTACTGTTGAATTCTGGATTTAGTGAATACAAAGATTATGCTAAAGGGTATTTAGTCCTGTTCCAGGTACTGAACATTGGACCACTGTAAGATTTTTTTTTTTTTTTTTTTTTATTTAGTACTACCTTCAGTGTGTTAGTAATCAGGGCAATCCAATAAGGCAGTATCTTTAACGTTTTCACTAAACTCTATTGTCCAACTTGGTTGTCATCCCATGCTCATTGGTACTTTAAAACTTTGGAGGTAGGTCAGAAAGAGAGATTGCAGAGATGTTCTTTTTTCCTCCCTACTACTTCTCTCCCTTTCTTAAAGTGGTGCAAAGGGAAGTAAGTCTTGTTTCTGCCTGCTTTTTGTATTGCTAGTTTTTGGTTGTGTTTTGTTTTAGTGTGGTTTATTTGGTTTGGTGGGTTTTTTGTTGTGTTTTGGGTTGTTCTTTTTTCTCCCACAACAAGTCTGGTACTAGCTTATGTGGCAAATACACTTAAAACTAGTTCATAGTTTATTGACGAGATGTGCCTCAAAACCAGTTTAAGCAATCTGTTGATTATAAAGTTCATAAATACATCTGCTTATTATGGATTACACGTGTGACTGTGCACCTCATCTCTTGGGGGTACATTTAAAGGTGATAGTTCACTGTCACATTAAAGCTTCCTTGTAAACTTGTTTCCCCATCCCTTTGAAAACAAATCAGTAGTCAGAATTAGGTTTTTAATTGTGTTGCTTTTGTTAAAGACTGTTTTCAAGATTTAAATAAAATATTTAGTTTCTAGAACAATTTTGGAAAGGGATTGGGGAAGGAATTGAAGCATTCCCCAGGTAAAGCTTAAATTATTTGGATTGCAGAGAACGAAAACACTTCTGGATTCTTAGTGTTTACAGACTTTCAAAAAACAGTTAAGGTCTTCAGATCAATATAGTTTTGTCCAAGAAAATTCTATTTTGTAAGGATCTGAAAGGTGGGTTGTTTTTTTTGAGAATAATTCTATTGCTTTAGAAATACAATGGATAAAAAGTAACTAGAATAAGGTATTGTTATAGCAACTATATATAAAGGGGTATACTTGTATGCTGTGCTGTATAGAAGGGGGTAATATACTCTCTTCTGTAACATTGTAATTGATTGAGGATTTAAGGGATCTTCTAGAGAGCTGCTTTCTCAAGGCGTTATGGTCCTTTGAGTGAGATTTTAGAAATAGATTAGAAGTAACTGTGTTTGGTATTACGGTTTCTCTTTTCCAGGGTAAGAGGTGAAGAGGAGAGGGCTAAGCGTTTTAAGGGTCACTGTCTAATGCGCCTTATAGGTCGAGGTATTTCTGAGATCCAGTTTACGTTCATCTTCCTTGCCCTGCTTAAGTGTAACTTTGACTTCATTCTTGAACGTGTGAGGAGCTTATTTTTATTTTTATCTAGTATATAATATTTTAATGGGTTCTTACGTTTCCTCCCAACCCCCCAATTATATGCACTGACTAGACTTGTGTCAGTAAATAGTTGCCCATCTTCTGTGCAGTTTCAAGAAGTATTGTTGGGCTGTTTCTTTTAAAACTAGCAAAATTAGAAGGTCTATTTTGATGTCAGGATTATACTGAAAAAGCTGATTAAAAAAAAATCAGTATTTGAAGTATAGAATTTAGAAATGAACCTATTTTTAGATTGAATGAATTCTATTTGTTAAATAAAACTGTAGTAAGATGGGCATATTATATTCTGAAGAAATCTTTGCAGAAAGCCTGGGAGCTGAAATGTTTTCCCTGCTGTAAAAAAACCCAAACAACCAACTACCAGTCAAATAATACATTTTTGAAATTATGCAAAAAGGAAGTAACTTCATATTTGTTTGATTACCCCAATATATTTTTGCCCTAATAATCAAATCGTTTTCCATTTCTGAATGCACTGTTAACACTTAGGTGGAATACATTCCATCAAAATGTTTGAATTAGCTTCTCAGACTGAAGAAATCACTCTTCTACCTAGTGGAATTTTTTATAGATTTCCCCCCCCCTCCTTGTGGTTTACTGAAATGCTGATATCTAACTCCAGTACGTTTCCAAGAATTCCTTTTCACTTCTGTTAAGTAACAGATTTCTTTTGTTACCTGTTTGAAAGTTTCATGTTTTGAAAGTAAATCATGTTCGTAGAGTATAAAAATCTGTGATACCGTCATAGAGAAGTGGCTTTAAAAGATGGTCTGCTTAGCATCTGTATGATTGTCCTGATGTTAAAATTAACTATTGCATAATAGTATATATGAAAATCAAATCTTTCATCTCTTAGCAATCTTTCCTAGAATATATTGTGTGACTAAGGTAAACTGATGATTAATGCTTTCTTCAGGCAAACCAAAATGTAATAGCTCGTCCTGTGGTATCTTTCAGTTGTGAGGGACTGTGACCTCATTGGAGACAAGGACGAAGATACGCAGGCTGGATGATAACTTCAAAAGTACCAGCTTCTAGTATCGGAGTTCAAAATGACAGCTCATGACACAGCCTTAGTTACAGCTTTGTTGGTTCTTGCTAGTGCTATAATGTGGCCAAAAATAGCACAGATGGGCATTGCACATACTTGTTACAACTTGGGACGTTTTACTTGGTTGTGTGGTCTAGCAGTCCCGTTCACCTCAAGTCCTGTAGTAAAGGGTGCTTCTTTTTGTGTAGCTTTTTAATAAAATATTGTAAAATACTACAGTTGGAGAAAAAAACCCCCTGACTTCTTAGTATTAAATTTAAACAGTTTTCTTGGAAGGAGTTTCACCAGGAGGAGGTACTACAGGGAATATTGTATGTTACCTTCTTCTATCACTCTGTTGAAAACAGGCTGTTAGACTATAAGGCCTGTAAGAGAGGGTAATTAAATTCTTAATTAGGGTTGATATTAGCAGAGGTACAATGACAACTGTTTTGATACAAGCAAAACAGCAACAGGAAAGCATGGCTTTGAACTATTTTTCAAACTAAGATGGCAGCTGTTGCTTTTAAAGAGCTATATGAATGTGCTTTTCTTCTCCTGTAGTCTGTTGATATGTTGACTTATATATAGAAGTGAAAATACCAGTTTTGCCAAGAGTTTTCAAAGTACTTCTACAAGAAAGTAATGTTTATATTTTGTTTGCAGTTTTAACTCATTTGTATTCACAAAACAGTAAATACTTAGTCTACAAAAATATTTTTTTCTTAGTAGGTCTAATAAATTCCATCACAGGTCCATTTGACACAGCTTATACTTGCTGTCAGCACATATTCCCTCTGTGGTTATTACCATAGGAGACAGGTCTGGTATTTAGGCTATATGCCTGGCTTTCTGTTTCCTAGGTTTGGGGTTCCAAGCACTTTTCAGGCTTTGCTAAGAGCAGCATAATCTAGAGCAGATAACCCACTTAGTGAAAGCAATAGCAAAACATAGGGTTTTATTTTTGTTTGTTTGTTTTTTAAACAATACTTTTTATGCTGATTTAGTAGAAATGCGTTGAAGACGTTTTTTGAGATTGGTGTTTGTTGTTTAGCCTCATCAGTGTAAAGCTTGAGGGCAAAAGCTATAGTAAGTACTTAATTAGCGGCTTCCGTGGAGGTACTAAGTGTCCTGTTATGGAAGTGGGAGGCAGTAACATATAATCTATGTGAAACCTGTTCACACTAGGTACAATTCAGCTAAATTCTCGGGGTTCTTTTGCCCACATTATCAGTTTGTATTCAGACTCTGTACTTCCAAGATGCGATCAGCATCAATGAAAACCGTATACTATGGGTGTTTTGTTACTTTTGTAGTCTCTTGGAATGCTTCTCCAGAGTGCTAATTAGGAAGTCACTAATACAAATACTACGACTGATTGTGTCCAGATGGACAGACTTCATTCTTTCTCTTGTAAATTTGTGGCTACTTCAGAAACTTCAAGCTAAGTAGTGTTCATTGTTTTGTACAGCCGTTCCTAAACTTTTCTCAGGAGGGGACCTTAACTGATAAGATCTTAACATGGGTTTTGTGGTTTCACTGCTTATAATTAGGGGAAGGAAAAAGCAAACTATGATGTGAGTTTACCATTGTGGTATAGGACACAGTAGAGTTCATGCTGTTTCCTCTCGTGTCATAATCTTTATTAGGTTCTTCTGTGGCGTTAAATATTTTAATATTAGCTTAAAATAAATAGGGGAAATGGGAAGCATACATAGTAAGTGTTGGACTGTTCATCTGCTGAAGGAGGCGGGGGAAAAAAAAATATCTTTCTTTCTCACCTTTCTACTTCACCGGCAGTAGCTTCTCCCACCCACCTACCTGCCTTCCACCGTCACTTCACACAGTTTAAAAAATAGCTGGCTTGAGGCCCCGACTACAATATTTGTATTTCTTGACTAGAGTAGAACTCACTAGAAAATGCAGGCTTAAGGCTGTGCTTAAGTTTCCAAAGCCTTGGGAAGGGATTGATGAGTCCTGTATATGGTATGTTGTGCTGCAGGGTCTGCAGTGGTAGTAGCACAGGTGAAATATTAGAGTTGGGCTATCTCATGTATTAGCTCAAGAGCTCAAGCTTTTATAGCTGGATTAAAATAATCTTTCTTTGATCGTGAGTTATAACACTGGATTAAATTGTGACTAAGTTAAATAGATAATCCATTAGAGTAGAATCAAAAGACCAAATGAGTGCAGTGAAGATAGCTTTTTTTTTTTTTTTTTAAGAGCCTAATGCTTAGTTATTCTGACTCAGGAGAAGATTCTGTCTTGAGAGGTCATGCAGATGTTTTATTTGAGGATGGAATGGCTTTTACCTAAATTACAGGAGAGAACTGTTCTGCAAACAAATGAAAAAAAAATAATGGAATTTTGTTAATAGAACATTACTCAGAATTGAGCAGCTTTGTTGCTCTCTGTTTTTTTTGTTGTTGGTTTGTTCCTAGTAATACAAAATAAGATACTTTAAATTATCTGAAATCCCAAGCCATCATGAATATGCCTGATGTGAAAACAGTATTATCATGAATATGCCTGATGTGAAAAGAGTATTATCATAACACTAAAGGTCCATAATAAAAAGCTGTATAAAAAAAGCTGCTATAAAATAAAGGGTAGAATTGGGGGGAGCGGGGAATATTACCTTCCTATGAAAGTTGTCTTCTATGCATATGCACGGCAGTATATAAACTGTTAGATTTTGAAAAGCATGCTCTCCTCATTAGTTTTTGCTTTGTAGGGATAAAGGGTACTGTACAGTACAGCTGTAAGCTGTTGAATACTGTCTTTTCTACTACTCTTTCTCCTTTAACTGAAGACCATTCATGACATCTACTGAGGGCCAGTAAGAAAGGGCTTCTTGGCTTTCAGACTTGCAGACCCTTGATGCTAAACAAGATACAGGTATTTTCTCAGATCTTCTTATTCTTGGAGATAAAGATTTTGCAGAAGTAGATGAAAACATCTTAAGCTTTCTCATGGTTATTTGAAATTAAATACGTACTGAATCATCCATTGCCTTCCATGTCTACACTACAGGGAATTGCCATTTCAAGCTGTTTGGCCAGAAGAAATTCTGAGAACATGCATTCTAGGTTTTCCCAGAAGGATTTAGGAGGATTTAGCATGTTGATCACTAAGTGAGATTTGAGTCAGCTAGGACACTTCCTGCTCCTGCTTCCTGTTAGTCCAGGAGGATATCTGTCACCGCTGTACCTGCAGAACTTGTATCTGCATGTCTTATTCACTGCTGTAATCAGTATTGTGATTAATACATAAAATGTATTAATTTCTAGCATCAGAGGTAAATGAATCTAGAGCTGCTTTTCAGTCTCTAAGTAATGAGTCTAATCTATTGCAGTAAAAGCTCTACCAGTCAATGAGTGTGGTACTTTAAGTAATTCTGTGGTTTAAATCTAATTACTGTACAGTGCTTTTTAAATCAAACTTCTGCTGGCTGCAGGATAAAGCATCTTAAGCCTTGTCAAACTTAAACTGTGCATTATGTGGAATTATTTTAAGAGTGATAACTGTGATCCTGTCTTGTGCAATGTGTCCTGTATTTACAAGAGAAGAATTGCAGCTGTTGAAGTTGGTCAATTATATAGGAAATAATGGAATTGACTGTACTGAGATGCCAGAAAATAATTGAGTGTGTAAATGAGAGCCAGACTCATTAGTCTGTGACATCATACAGTGAATGCAAGTTTTTAATGATAAACTAGGTACTAATTATGAAGCTTTTTCTATGCTACAAATGAGCTAATTTATAAACTGCCAGCACCTGAAGAAGGAAGTCTCTTAGGGCCAGAGGCTTGTGTATTATAACATATTTATTGGTTTGATAAAAGCTGTATTGCATAATCTGTCCAATTTAACCAGGAAGTATTTTTCTTATAATTTAACTGTAAATCTCAAGAGGAGAAAACTGTAGGAGTGTGATTTTTACATTCTAATGCTGCTTAGCAGTAGTGTTTCAGGAATTGATGCAAATAACTGTTTCAAACAGCTTCTAGGGAAGAGAATCTTTTTTCCTTCTGAGAAGTGATTTCTGTGTGCCTTGGGGTACTCTATTTTTACACATATCTTACATTCATACATAAATCTATATTTGTGTATATATATAAATGTTTTACTTGCATCACCCTCATTTATACCGTGATTATTTACCAACCTTTATCTTGTGAAGACTGACAGATTTTGATTTTTAAAAGAGAAAAATAGGGTGCAAGATTAAGTGAGGATGGAGGGGAAAAAACTGCAGGGAATGAAACAAAGGTGAAAGAAGAAAATACTCTGTGTACTGTCAGCTTCATAATGGTGACACTTATTGTTGAGAGCAACTTCCTTTTTCTGCAGGTACTGGCAGTCATTCAGCAGCACTGATGTTTTTCATTTGTCTTTCCAAGTTAGTTGAGTAACTTGGTGATAGCTGCAGCCAACTGCAGATTCTTGGGCCAAAAGATGCAGGGTTGCTGTAACAAATGGCATGGCACCATGTTCCACTACAGTAAACCAGGCTTTTATTACTGACATGTTGTTTGATACCCTTCTGAAATCACTAGCAAAATTTTCCTGGAACCTGTAGTGTTGGTGTGTTCCTCACCTGTGAGATAATTTAATGAGAAAGTCACGTGAGTGGTGGGAGAAACTCAGTAGGACAGCCATGCAGCTGATTATTGATTCTTCTTTTTATCATAAGAGCTTAAGGAATGGTCTTTGCAGTATCACACTTCCTTAGTGCTCGTTTATGCAATGAGTGGTAGTCACCTGAACATCACTTAAATAGCTCTGTTATGATGGCTGTTTTTTGGAGGTGGGCAAGGATTTCTAGGTACTTGAATCTCAATTCAGCACTCAGAGCTACAAAAGTATACCAGACTAAGTCTTATGGAGAGTTAAAGGTTAGGAGGAAGACAAACTAGTTTATGTCCTTTCCTCCTTCTTTTGGTCTAGTATTCATAATTTGTGAAGTTGCCTGTTTACCTGGAACACCTTAAGTATTCTGATGGTTAAAGTGATGGAGAACTAGCTGATGCTCTGTGTGTGCTCTCTGAGAACTTGCAGAGTTGTCATAGTCTCGGTGCCTACCTGGGATGCTCAACTGAAATCTTTACTTTGGATAACATGTAATGATCCTAAGTGATGGGCTCTGATCATCATCAGCCTACCAACTGCTGCTTCTTTTTCACGTTCAAATTTATTCTTTGCAATGAAGCTTTGCATTTACTGAGCTTTCCCTATTGAAAAATTAAGCATTGAGAGATTTTTTTTTTTTTTTTTTAATTTCTTTCAGAGCTGATCCTTGGTTTTCTGGTCCATCTTAAGGACCTTAAATTCCAAACTTAATCTGTACCCAAGAAGACTTTCTTTGGCCATCCTGGCTTTTTGACAGCCAGCTTTCATCACATGTCTTCTGTTTGCCATGTTCATAAGAATCAGAACTCTACATTCCCCATAGGTAGTGCTGTTGCTGCTGACATGCAAATGGCACGGAGGAGCTGATGACCTTCCTGTTCTAGTTAGTCCTGCAAGGGGGGTGGAGTAAGGCTGGAAAGTGGTGTCTGCCTTCAGGCTGTAGAGGAGCAGTTTGCTGTTGTGTAGGCTGCTTTTCTGGCTATTCCTGATGAAGTCTGTGCTATAAAGCTGCAAGGATCATGACGTACTTCAGAGACGATTCTGCCCACTGGCATGGTTTTTAGCAGCTCTCTGTTACGTGCGGTGTCCTGTATTTTCTCATGCAGAGTAGTTTTATTGCCTGCCTGTAGTAGTAACTGGGATTGCTTTGAAAGTAACATGACTAAATAGCTTTGGATGGTAGTAGTTGTTTGTTTCAGACAGTGGGAAAACCTTTTCATAAGTGCTCAGGGTGAGTGGGGATTTTTGTTTTTTTTTAATTGCTAAGAATATTGTTGTATTTCACCCTAGGTTATCCCCTTCTTCTTTCCCAACCCAGTCCAACATGTGACTGCTGTTTACAACTCAGTTGTGGTGTAGGTATTGTACTGTATCTCATAGTAAGGCCTGATAATACACAGGTGCATATTTTCTGTTTCCAAAAGAAAACATGGAGGCATAAACTGTGCGCAGTGAAAGCAGAGGGGATGGGACAGGACACAGCATTGTCTTGGGAAGATAAAAGCTTGACTTTAACTTCTCCACTCTTGAAATCCCATCGAAGATTTATTCTACCTGAAGTGGATGATGTATGTGCACTTTGAGATAATATAGATCATCACTAGGTATATCAGTTAACTCATATGCTCATCTAGTATTTTGCTTGAGTGCCTACATGAGAGCAAGCAGTCCCTTTGCATAAAGTGTACTGCCTGTTAAGTCTCTTAAACTAGAACAGAGTAGAAAGGTAAATGTGTGTGGAAGTCATTAACATTATGCTCTCGAGTTACTGCACGTGTCTTTAAGCACATTTTTAGTGCAACTGTCTCTGTTTTGCCAGAGGTTTTCATACTGCATTAGGCTGGCATCAGGGCTCATGAGATAATACACAGTGACGATCACGCCCTGTCCTGGGACAGAATGGGGTGAAGACTTCAAGCTGGAGTCATGCCCAGACCGCTGAACTGTTCTATGTGACTTGGCAGCTATGTATGGAGCTGTGATTGCTGCCACCTTTTGCAAAGATGCTGCTGCTTTTGAATTTGTGTAGAGAGGAGTGTTGGTATAGTTGTGTTAGCTGGATCTGTCACTTCTATGCGGTCAAGTGACTCTACCTCTACACAAGTTTTCCCAGTCCATGGGTGTGGTGTCTCCCAAACTGACTTTGTACAAGCCACCTATTGCTGCTCTTCATTTCCAAGCCAACTGAGTCTGGGAGCCACAATGCTAAACCAGATCTGTGTTAGAAGAAATGAACACAGCTCTCAAAACAGGAAGCTGGGAGGTTGTCATAATAGCCTGGTCTTCTAGATGCTTTATTTTGGTGGTCTTCCTGCTATTTGTCAACGTGAGTGTCTGTGGTTAGTAAGAAAAGAGAACCTATGTACCTCAAGAAGGTGTATTGAAAGCAAGTAGATCATTAATGTTGGGTTTTGCTCAGATCAAATATAAATGCCTTTGTTGTATTGCATATTAATGGCCTTGGTTTGTTTGGGTTACTTTATAATGCACGATTGTTTTAAAGGAAATGAATCTTCTTTGACTTTGTTAAAACACACCAAGCTTAATTGAAAAGCAGTTTGAACGGGATCTGGTTTAATGAGGCCCGCTTCTATCAAATTTACTGCTTTAAACCCAACTACAAATAAAGTGAATTAAAGACCAAATTATTTCAATATAGATGTGCATTGAGCCAGAGTGTTATAATGATTAATTTCCTCAAGTGTTTAATTCCCAGTAGGTTTTTGTGTCAACAGCCAAAAAGGAATTTATTGACTTTACATTAGGCGTAGTTTGGTCTAGTTGATTATATTATTCAAGTGTGAATTAGTGGGTGGTAGAAGACTGTGTTGTATTGGAATTTTATTTTGTCTTAAGCAAATTGTCTCATGCCTTATTAACTACCAGTGCTTAAAATGTTAGTCCTGACTCCTGGAGTAGATGTTAGGGCACTGAGAAGTGTTTTTAGTGGGTTTCTTCTATTCATTATGTAAGGACATCTACATCTGTATTCAAACAGTGTTTTACCCCTACCCTGCCCTAAGAGAGTGCTGTTAAGACTGCATAGTAAGTTTGAATGTTTTCTGGCAATTTCACTGGTTGTTTGGCAATTTCACTAGTTATTTTTTTATTTATTTTAATTTACAAGTGATAAGATCTTTAAGTTCACTTTCAGTGTATACAAATTTACAGACCATTTTCTCATCTGGGATAAGGATAGTTTAGACACAAAACACCTCCCGTTGCTTCCCTTCCAAGTCCTGTCCTGCATCTGGGACGGGAAGATGAAGGGTGATTAAATATTAAAATGGAATCTTTCACAATGAACGTCTCACAGGTAGGCACTGAGACTATGGCAACTCTGAAAGTTCTCAGAGAGCACGCACAGAGCATCAGCTAATTCTCCATCACTTTAACCATCAGAATACTTAAGGTGTTCCAGGCAAACAGGCAACTTCACGGGAAATGAAGATTACTTTCACTTGTCCCTGTGCATTTTATGGATTGCAGTCAGGAAATATGATTTGACTAATGTCTCCTGTCTCATGCAAAGATAGTGCTAGAGGAGTATCTATTTTTTTTGGTTGAGCTTTAAAGGACAGCAGATACCATGTGGAGTAGTTAATACAGTGTATGTTCCACTGTCAAAAAAGTTGTATCCTCAAATACATTCTCTTCTCCCTTGCCCTAATGTGGCATCAAAGTATCATTAGAAATCGTAGGTGTTGAAATAGATGATCCTGATAGACCTTTTAATGTTTCAATTAAAAATTGTGCTGTGCAAATTATTTTTTTTTTTTTAAAAAAGGGAAAGGCAGACTTCTAGTTGGACATGACAGCCCTCCAGTTTGAAAAGTAATTACTGTTGGATCAAACTTTCTGTTCCATGTCTGTTATCAAGTTATCTATCAAAGAAAATGAGATGAGTGATTAAAAGGTTCTGATCAAAGGCAACTGATTTAGCTTCACTGGAGGCTCCCATCTTTTAATTTAAAATGTATCTATGTCTAACTGATTACCTCTCACATTTATAAAGAAATATTGACATCCTGCTAAAGCATGCAGTGACCTCACTTCTAGCTGAGTTGTGTAGGTTTCACTGCAGGCACTCTGAAAGCATTGATATTCCTGTAACCTTTTGAGGCAAGATATGTGTTTAGTGTATTAATGAGCTGGTTGAAGTGATGTACAGTAATTTCATCCTTGGGTAAAAACAGATGTGAAAGATTCAGTTTTAATATTTAATCAAGCTCAAAGCCTCTGTTGGCTTGTTTAAGTTGACCTGACAGCATTATACCTGGAAACACTATGAATTAAACCCTGAGTGCTTGACCTTGTTCAAACAGTTGTAATTTAATAAGGCTGCTGTCTTTGTGGAGATAGTGCAGCTAATGGGTAAATCCTTTCTTGGCCAGGACTGCTTTTTATTGCAGTGGAAAAACTTCCTATCTGCTTTTAAAAAGATTTTAATCAGATGAAGCAATAAAAATTAAATAGATGGCAAAAGAAGTTTTGTATGATGGTTGCTAGTCCTAGATTATAGTTAAAGAAGGGATTCCAGAAGATACTTAACTTTCTTCAAATGACAGGACCCTGGCAATCACTGTACTGTAGTTCATGTCTTGCCAGAAATTTTCTTAAGGTTAGGAAGCTATTTCTCCAGTGGTATATGTTAGTTTGGCCTCAGTAAAGTCAGTAGAGCTTGCATCAATTTAAGGGAAATGGAATGCTTTATTTTTTTTCCCACTTGTGCCTGCAAAAAATGGTTCTAAACTCTGACATGTTTGCCAAAACAATGGGACCCAGGAAACAAGTGCTTGAATGTTTGTGAACAAGTGTCACTGTATTAGTTAAGCTTTTGTGAAAAGAGGTGGTGATGGGGTAGACGAAAGATAGCCAGTGAGCATCAGAGTAGGTTTTCAGCATGGTATTTGGGATCTAAATGAAGCAACCGATGTAATATTGAGAGACGGATCCTGAGACAGAGTTGTTCAATCTTTGTGCTGCTAAATGTGATTTGAATATACTGAAACTTCGTAATTTTCTCTGGTCTCATTTTTCCAAAGGAATTGGACCTATATGGCAGTTCAAATTCAAAACATGGAGAAATACTCAGTAGTACGGATGTGCGTGGGTTTCCTCACCCCCTGTTTTTTGCTTTGCTTACACTTCCACAGACTTTTGCTTGTTTATTTTTAAGGTATACCTTATAATAGTATCAAAAAAAAAACCCCAAAAATCTGTCTATGTGCAGTCTGAGTAAAACTGGAGATAGATTATAGGTATAGGTTGAGCATTACCTAGACACTTAAGGCTTGGATAGAGAAGAAAGAATAGGAGACAAATGACAAGGAACTAGCAGTTAACAAGAAAAACAGCAGAAGCTGAAGTACAGAAATTTAGGTGGTTACATCATCAGGATCCATATCTTTCTAATCGTGTGGGTATATATAAAGGCTTAATAAAACTATGTCAGACTCCTTAAAGATTGACTAGGCAGAACTGTGCTTCTGTTAAAGTTTGCCATCAGATCTGCTGTTTGGCAGTGTATTTGACTGTCTTGCTTTCCTAGATTAAGAATGTGTTTTAGTAATTCTTGAGACTACGTAGTTTAAATAACAATAGTAAAATAAGAATTAATTTGAAATAATTTTCATTGTGAAAAATGGTAGCACTTAATTATGCTACAGTGTTATTACGAAATATCATATGGTTGTTGCTAAAGAGTATTAATATAGTTTGAAAGTATGTACTGGCAAGGACTGCATATAGTCACAGAAAGCTACCATGTGTTGTAACAAATGTGCCTCACAATGCCAAACAAAATAATCATTCATTAAAACCCCTTTTTCTCACTCTAGCAAAACATGACTTTTATTCTCAAGTTCAGTAAGTTAATTCCAGTTTTAACGTAATGGAATTTACATTGATATAGGACATACATTACAGCTTTCTTCATATTCCTAGGATGCAGTTGATAAACACGATATGTATGGATGCATGCATTTAACACTTCTGTTCTAGAATCAGGTGGTGGATCAGGGTAAGCTTGACCATGCATTGTAAAGAATTATGCCAATACTGACTGATGCCCCAGAGTGGATCCAGCACATTCTATTTCTTCAATCATCAGTCTCTTCAAAGGCATTAAAAGGAAATAGCTGTTCAGCGTTCTGCTAAACCTCACTGAAGCATAGCTAGTTGTGGGTGGTCTCTGACTTATGTGGGTAAAGAAAGGAAAACAAATGTAAAATAAGTATTCTTTCATCTTACAGTTACTTACTTTATTGACACCTTGTGTTTAGGGATTTTAATTGCTTCTGTGGTTTGAGAGCTTGAGAGTGATTTGTCAGTCTTCAGTTTGCTTCTCTGATCTGTCATCGCTGTTGTTTTGTGCAGTAGCCTGCTTCTTCTAAAGCTTGTCTTTCTACTAAAGCTCCAGCATGATCGTAAGGACACCAGTGATAGGAAGTGGCTGTCAACTCTGCATTAGTATTGGGATGCTCTGGCAAGACTTCGGCTTCAGTTTCAGTCTGTGTTTATGTGGATCTTCTTCAGATTCTGCTTTGCCTGTTGAAATGTTAGCTGGCAGCATTTTGATACTTGTTTGGGTTTACCCTAGAAGGCTGATGTTGCTTTTCACCTCCAGGTAACTATTTGAAATACAGTTCAGGCCCTTTACTGTGGGAGGTTATCTTGGCTACTTGCAGGCTTATGTAAAAGACAGGGAGTATCAGTCCCATTCTTCATGAACAGGTGTCCATTTTAGACTTCCATCGGGGTAATTTCATGGGCTTGCAAGTTCCATCAGAGTCTGGGCTATTGATTTCCTGTAGCACAGGAAATTCGTGAAAGTGTTGCCCTTTAATGCAGTCATCCCTGTTTTGATTTTTTTTTTAGAATGTGTCTGAAGCCATCTGATGAACACATTGGAGGAAACTTCATGGGCTGTATCTGCTTTGCAGGCTAAAAATATATAGTCCTTTACCCAGGGCTGTTACAGCGTGATACCACAGTAAGCTGGCAGGTTTCCTTAGTTATCTCATTTTCTTGGTAGGACCTTGCAGGTGGCTGCCTTTTAATTGTTGCTTCACTCATGGGGACAAGTGTGGCTGCTGTTTAGACCCAAGATGTAGAGGTAGGATGTGCTTTTGTCGGATGCATTCTGTAGCAATTAATTTTGCTAATAGAAGGAGAGGGGCTGGAGTTTAGGCTTACTTGATTTGGATGTGAGTAAACCACCACCCTGCTTTGCCCAGTCCCAAACCAACAGAAGAGATTAATCTCAAGATCTAATCTATCTTTTTTAAATGAATGTCTTATGAGTTTTCAGATTACTTGTTGTAGTTAGTTTTTGAAAATAATAGGAGGGGGTACACAAGCTTCGTTCTGTCAAAACAGGCTCATAATTCATGAAGGTGCAACACTTTTAAGGTATTAAATGTTTGCTTGGAAGCTGAGTGTGTGAGCAGATTGGGTTCCTGTGAAACTCTGAGAAACTTCCAGGCCCCGTCTTTACATGCCTTTGTAGTATATGAATGCTGCTATTAGCAAGAATATTTGCTATGTACTTCCTTTATCCTGTGGTTATTAAAAGCTAGATTAACTACATTTAAAAATTGACAGCTTGCTAATTCTGGGCGTAGCTGGGCCTGAGGAGAAAGTGTCACAAGTTTTAACTTCTGTAAGGTTGTTTTAAAATGCAGCCCACTAAAACTAGTCAGGAAAAGAACCAAACCAATTCTAGTGTTGCTGCAGATTGACCGGTTTTGTTTGAATTGGAAGTCTCTAGTTTCTATGCATCTTTCAACAGTGCTAGTTTCTTCTGAAATATATCCATCTGGGATATATACTCCTGGAATCAGTAGAGATGCTTAAGGTGAGGCTGGCCCAATAAACAGGAGAAGAACAAATATTGGAGCTAAAATTTCCATGAGGGGAGAATGGTACATATGACAGGGTTATTACATGCTTCCTGGTTTACTTTCTGCTTTCCTACATTAAAAAAAAAAAGTTACAGTTACATCGCAGCTGCAGTCAATGTCAGTCAGATGTATTTTATCCATCTTCCCTCAGTAAAGTTTAACTTAATGGCCAGTTTCCAACAGTTAGCTGGTACTCAACCAAAAATGACAAGTATGTTTATGGAAATTCAGTGGCAAGGAGATGCCTTTGGAAGCATTATTTTTGAAGGAAGAGGAGGCACAGCTCTATCTACATCTTTGTTGGTGATATTTCAGATAATGGTAGAAGGGGTAGTCAGCTAAACAATTCATATATGATGTTGGATTATATGTGGTATATGTCCCCTTTTGGTAAGCTGGAGACCCAGCGAAAACAGAGAGGAGAAGGAGCAATATTGGAGATGTGGTTGTGAGCATGAGTGATATAGTTTGAGAATTTGGAGATGAGGAGGTAGTGAAAGAAATACAAGATGGGTAATTCAGTGAGAAACCAAATTTTGCTAGATGTGATGTTCTGGGAAATGAACTGTTCATAAAGGTCCGAGACTCTAGGTTAAGCTAACTTTGTTATTATGAAACTAAATACTTTCAAAATCTCATGGGTTTAAGGGATATTTCATAGCCTAAAATAAAAAGGGAAAGCTGCAAGTGTTGTTTTTCTTCTTTTATAGCAACAGATGCAGATTTCATCATCTTGTTTAAACAAAGGATCTGCGTATTCTGTCCCTTAGCACAGGCTGTGGAACTAGCCAGCTAGGATAGCCAGACATAGTAAGGAAAAATACTTTAATTTCTTTGGTGTGGTGTCTCTGCCCTTTCTATTCTCTTCTCTCCCATCCTGTTCCCATTACAAAAAATTGATTTCAAGAAGCACATTTTTCCCTTTGTGTACTTTAATGGAAGATGCAACAAAGCTAGGAACTGCTTAATTTTATTTAATAAAATGATCCAGAAGTCAAATGTAAGTCAAATGTGGGGGGGCTTTTTGTTGTTGGGTTTTTTTTTTTTTTTTGGTCTACTGGCAGACTAAATACAAAATAGGCAGCCCAGTGAGTGGATTTTGCTTTGGTTACACTGTTTGGCATGTATTCTTAAGAGATTACCCCTGGAATCCCTTGTATATACAACTCCACCATCCTCTTAGAACTTGTGTAATGTAAGTACAAAAAGTGATTCCTGTCTGGAAAGTATACAGTGATATTTGATGTGCAGAGCTCTCCAGAAGTTGGAGAGCTGTAAAAAGAGCAGTATGCTTTCCAGTGATTGGAATGAAAAATTTGAAAACTTACTTAGGTAGTACTGATTAGCGTAAAGCACGTGGTGGTAGGGTTTTTGTGTGTGTGGTTTTTTTTTTTGTTTTGTTTTTGTTGCAAGCTTCTCCATTTGCTTTGCCTTCCTGAAAAATAAATAAATGCGTATGTAATTAAACCAGGAATCATACTAGGTTAGTTTCCTCAGTAGGAGGTACAAATAATTTTACAACTTGTTTGTCATGACTACAGCTTTATTTTCTGAAGGTGCAAGCAATTAGCTGTGTTGATTTAGCTGTATACTTGGTATCAATACTCTTCACTGTGCCTACAGAGTGATCAGTGTCACATTGAGTGCTGCATGGTAGGATCTATCTAACATGGTTCTGTAGCACCAGGCCCAGGGGGGACTAGCAGCATGAGCAGCAGTTTGCTTTTGACAGCAGAATGTCCTTGTTGCTATTGATTGGGTTGTTCAGTGAAGTGAAAAAACATTGATCCAGCTTTAAACTGGTAGTTATATGATAATCCTGGAGATGAATGAGTATCAAGTGAAGTATTGCTGGGGGGAGACGGCATGGGGGGGAATCCAGTACTTTTTTGTGTAGCTAATAATAGGCTAATGATACTTTGAAAATAGATGTTTTATTACATAGATCTGAACTAAATTAAATGCAACTAATAAATATGAAACAGATCTTTCTGCACAACAGATGTAAATAGTGGTTAAAGGACATGTGTCTCTGCTCTCTAATCTCCCAAATAGTTGTTCTGTGTGTGTCTCTAGTCTGGGGCACTGTAAGTAATGCTGCTATCTTCACTGGTGATGGAGGGTGAGGAGTTCCTCTTCCAGTATTTTGATGTCTGGTTGGTGGTTATGTTTGGCACTGAGCTGCTCTGAAACGACATATATGTGTATATATATGTTTTGAAGCCACTGTCAGTTAATTCAAGTTTAAATCTCATCTCCCTGTCTCCATTTCATCCCCCTGTTACAGCTAAAGCTATCTTTTTCTTTGTAAAGCTTTTTTTTTCTTCCCTTTCCCCTGTTCCCCTGCTTTCCCCCATTTCCCTCCCCCCCCTCCCCCCCCAAAATGAAGAATCTTCATACGTTGGGGAGTAGAATATGAACTTTGAGCTGATTCTTCCTATACTTGATCTCCTGACTCTCAGATATTAGCAGGCTAAGATGGGTGAGTGAGATGGCGTTGCTGGTGTTAATGTTTTCTGGGCTTTGAGTCTGCTTTGACTTTTGCACTCTAATCTTTTTCTTTGGGGTGGATGCTTCTTACACAGCTCACTTAAAGAATGGGACAGGCATCTTGAATATGGGATGGGCGGGCCCTCTTCTACAGTCAGTATTTGATAAATGTCAGTTAAGGGGAGGATTAAATGCCACTGTTTCATTGCTTAACCTGTGTTTTGGTGAATGGCTGCACCTTTAAGTTCCTGGCTGCCTGAGCACTGCTTGTGCTTATTCACCCTGGGATCCAACGTGATTTAGTTTATGAAGGGTGACAGCATCTCAAAAGGTTGTGCTTGCAACACTACGCTCTTGATTCCTTGTTACCGCTGTAGCTCACCAGTTTATAGGGTTGTGGTACTAGGGGTAGGATTAAGGTGTGGTGTGGGTTTTTTTTGTTTTGTTGCACTGTGTATTTATTTTCTACGTCCATAAAGCTATAGTTGCATGCACTTCTATAAAGACAGCGTGGAAAGATCCGTGTGGAAATCTTCATTTCGTTGTTCAGTGGGGATGTTCTTTATAAGCCTAAGCATTGATGCTGTTACTTCTGCTGTTCTTTTTCTATTGTGCTTGTGAGTGAGTGGATCACATGTTATTTTAAGTTTCTTCACTTTTAAACTGTTACTTAAAGATGCCTCTAAGAGACACATTTTGCCACTTTATTACTGGCTTGTTTTGGGAGAATTGTGTTTGTGTTAATTTTTAGTAGCTTCATACAGAAACTAGTGGTACTGAGCTTTAAAGAGGTGAAAGCAATTTCAGTCTACAGTGCATTCTCTCACTGTTTTAGCTTGGTGTGTTTCTCTGCTCTTTTGTCTTAATTGTCAGCTCTAACAGTCTTCCAGGAAGGCTAATGTTGACAGGGAAACCACCCCTCCCCACTAGATCCCTCCTGCAACATTCATTATCCTCGAATTTGCTACTAAAGCATGATCGTTTACTGATCTTGTCTTATATTTACCCTTCAGTCTTGTTTTATACGCTTCTTGTGATCAGATGATTATGTACTTATTTGCCACTTCTAGCTTCTCAATTCAGTTCAAGTGCTTGGCTGTAGTTGTTGTCCTCAGCATCAAAACTGTGATGATATTGCAGCAGAACCTGGTTGCATCAGTTGCCTCCCTATATGTCTTACATGCAGAATTTAAGTGTATGAAGCTGTGTACGCATTTTCCCCTCTCCCCCCACCTCCCTCCTAATTTGGATGTAAACCAGTTCTGTTGCCCATGTTGTATATTTCCTGCTCCAACACAATTTGTATGTAGTCAGGGAATTTACAGAGACATTACATTAGATTAATTTGGTATAAATTAAGCCCACACATTCACAGTTCAGCTACTTTATTTCCAGCATCGTGAAGTATTGTAACTTCTGAGTTGTGATTAGATTACTGGGATTAGACAGCAGTTGTAAGAGTTTGCAACTCTGGCCTGCTATTCCTTTTGCAGAGCTACAAGTGAGGGACTGTTGGGAAAGATGTAGGCTTAAAAACGGTTCAGGAGGCAAAACAATGTACACAGGACTTCAGTTCTTTCCTTGAAACTCCTTTTTATAGTTTTCCTTCTTAGAGGTGATGGGTAGACCATTTAGAAGGAAGTCCTGGCGTGCCTAAGTTCTAAACCTATATTATGAATACTTCGTACTGTAAATGTATAGACAAAACCTTTTCTATAATCTGAATTTTGGAGAAGGCCTTTTCACACAGAGAGGGCTGTATGCTGTTTTAAAAAAATAGTTTCAATGCCAAGTGTATTTTCAAAAACATGTCTAATGGGTTTAAGACTATTGTACACATTTATTGTTACACAGAAGTGCTTTTTCCAGGATTAGTTACTTTACTTGCTGAAACTAAGCTAAACTTGAGTACTTCTGTCCACATAAATTGTGTATGCTGAGATCATGTGTCACTGTAAGTGACAAATGCTGGATGATTTTTGGGCCCAGGAACGTATTTCTGGGGACGCTTAAAAATTCCCTTTCCCCCTTGCCATGGTAAAAACGGAAATTTTGGATTTCTGGTGGCCCCTCAGCCCCCAAACATATGACCAAATATTTTTATTGATTTTCATTTATGGACTACACAGTCCATACAATTTTTATGTTTACCTAATAGGCATCTATTCTTACAAACAAATGAAAGGGTTTGGTAGTCAGATGATCACTTTTCAAACTGAAATAAAATGAAGGTGTCTCCTTTAATATTCTTCCTGATATATCTGAATAAATGGAACAGTTAGGTTAAGAAAGGTGTTACATTTTTAGCTGTAACAGTATGAATAACTTACTAGTTCATGGGTATGTTGTCTTAAGAATAGAATTGCTTTAAAATTCTAAAGTGATGTCTAGGGCAAATAGTGAAGTTTCTTCAGAGAAATTATGCTTGCTTTGATTTCTGAGCAGATCAAGTACAGATGAATGCACATTTCCTAACTCTGCTAAATGAGAGCATTGAAGGAAGACTGACAATTACTTCTAAACTACTTTATATTGCAGGTGGCCCAGAAACTGTTCACCTTGACAGTTATTGCAGAGTCTCCTTGCTTTTGTCTTTTGTGTGCTTGGGACTTTGGGATGGGGAGGAGGTTCCCTCTGTTTCTGTAAACTTACAATCTTGAAGCTAAAACATTCTTGTTATGCTGAGAATGAATTAATATTAATTTCTTATGTTACTTTCTCAGAGCTGACACCTTTTGACTAAAACTGTGCCGTAAGTTTCTCTTCTTCCCACTCCCCCGTCATGTATCGTTTAGGGGATACTGGTCTCTGCCGACCATGGTGCTCATTGACTCTCTGCGTGCAGAACTATAATACAACTGCATATTCAGCCCCAGCTCAAGGGATAAGATCAGAGCTTCTAGGTGCTGGATTCTTTCTGGTGGTATTTAAGTATCGGTAGAAGAGGAGAGAACAGTCCTTAAGTTCTATAAGCAGCACTCTCTTCTAGTCTTTTTTTTTAAAAAAAACAAAACAAAAAAACCCCACAGTGATACTATTATCAGCCTTCTGAAGACAGTGTGAAGGGAGTCAAGTCACAGGTTGAAACCAGAAGCTGATCTTTTCAATGAATTGGTATTCTAGCAGCTCTTTCTAGGATAACTCAGATGCTTTCAATTAAATGGGACTTTGAGAAAGCTGTAAAAATGCCCTAGTACATTGTTCGGTATTGTAGTGGAAATACAGTTAAGTGGGGGTAAATTGATGCGTCTGCATAAGCAGAAGTTGCAACTATAGCTCTGACATCTTATGCAACTCTGTCGGGTGGTACCATTCTAATCCGTTGGTTGGTAGATTATATATGATTCTTATTTCTGTTTGAATTCAGAGATTTCAAGCTTTTAGAGAATGTGTTTATGATAGTAGAAGCATTACGTTCCTGAAAAAGGAGGCTGCCTAGAGAGATTGTCTAACCTCTGTCCTTGGCAGTGTTCAGGACTCAATGATACTGGTTTGACATGTTTTCTTGTTGTCTCACTTGACATCAGTTTGTTTTTTTACTGTGAATTTGTGTCTGTCTTCTCACTCCATAGAAGTTCATTGTACTTCCTTACAGGAATGATTCAACAGGGGAAAAGACAGGGAATTTAGGAGGTAATGGTTTCAGGAGGCTGTATGGTTTTGTATGGGAAATGCCGTTTACCTAAGCTGTTCTTTCAGTATTCCATTCTACTTCCACTCCACCTCTCCCCTCCAAGCTGTGCAGGTGCTCTAGAGGATACTCTGTCAGCAGATTCTGCAAATTCTGATGAGGAGAACACATGTCTTAGTGGAAGCCATGATTTTTTCCTAGAAAGCAGGGCTGGACTAGTGACTATACTGTGTGATTAGCTATGATTATGGGCAGGAGAAGAGCGTTTTCTCCCAGGAAACAGAAGTCTTAGAAAGTAGAAAGAGACTCTTGCAGTATCTTTTCTCCTGTAGTTGTAATGGAAGAGATGTCAAGATGCAAAAAAAGTGACAAATACGAATTTGCCAGATGTCCTAACTTTACTACTTCTTCTGTACCTGTGGGTATTATCTGTTGTTGTTGTGAAGGAGTACATGGTGTTTTCATTATCTGTGGTGGTGGTTGGTTTTTTTTTAATTTTATTTTGAAGAGATGCTAATCTCAAAGTAGAAAATTATGCATTTTTAGTTTAAATTTAATTTTTCCAGACCTTAAATATTTTTGTGTTTAAAACTGAGTATTTAGGAAAACATACCTAGTTGTATCCATTGTTCGTTTTTTTCCCCCTTATCATCCATAAGATGACATTTCATATTGTGAATGCATGAAAGATCTCATCATTAGTGTTGATGTTTTGGGAATGTTACAGTACAGTTTCTTTCCCTTGAGCTTCTGGGAGAGAGAAGGTGTTAGGAAGCACTTACAGAATCATGCTATTAACAGCAAATTCGGCTTACGGCTTCTGTTTTCTCTACTGGTGGCTTCTGCTATGGAGATGTTTTTTGCCTTATTTTTAATGTGGCAAGGGATATGCGATATATTATGTAACAAATTTTTAAGTTCTCATCAGCCTTCAGCATGCTTTGAACAGTAAACTTAAGTGAATAACTGTCAAGCTTATAATTGTGCTCATATGAACACAGACTCATGAAATTGCAATGGTATAAGATATATAAATCTGCAGGTTGTATGGGCTGTCACTGATATGGCATGCGGAGAGACCTTTTGAGAGCCGCTTTTTCTAACAGTAGGAATTCTTGAATCTTTCAGGCTGAGGTGAGTTTTGCTGGCCTGTGTGGGAGTAAGTTTTCTTGCTCTGCTGTCCCTGGGAAAAAAGGAACTTGTTGCCCCCACTACAAAAGCAGAAGCTAGAGAGACTGTAGTTCTGGTGTTCTTCTTGAATGCATTTTAACTGTTTTATTGATTGATTCACTGATGGACAGGAGGAGAAGGGAAGAGAGAAGAGGAGAGTTGTGTTTAGTAGTCAGTAGCAGCAGAACTACAACCCATGAATTTCCCCAGCAGAAGGAAGGGGGCTGCTGTTGTGAAGAGTTTTAGTATGTAGCAGAGAAATTGCTAAGAAACCTCCGTTACCACAGGCTCATTAATTTTCCCAAACAGCAGCGGTGATAACTATTATCTTAGCGATATGTTACAAGTGCAAATTTGTTTTCTCAAGTATAATGAAACTTTAAAAGCATTTAAAGGGAATAGACTGTATAAGCCAATGTCATAAACCACTCACAGCTTGAGTTGTCTTTCAAGGAAAATCCTCTTCAGAATGCATTACTTTGTTCCTTAGTATGCACTTTGTGGTCTTGCCAAACAAACTCAGTCTAAAACTGAAATCTGTACTGAGTGGCCGGTAACATTTTAAGTGTTCTGTTTGGGGGAAAAAAAAAAAAATAGTATTTGTTGTGATGCAAAAATACTTGTCCTTTCTGCCTGCTCTCCACTCACTTGGCGTACAAATTGTGGAACTGCAGTGCATGGGAACCTGGCAGATGTTGTATGCAGCCTTCAAGTCTCACAGCCAGCCCCAAAGAATGGCGCTGTTCTCTCTGCGAAATCAAAGATACTGAATATAGGAGTAGTAGAAATTTAACACCTTCACAGATGTCCTAAATGACTGGAAACATGCCCTCTTCCACCACCCCTCTGTCCCCTTTTTGATGGAAGAAAGCGAACTGGTCACTGTATAAATGCATCTATTAATACCTTGCTGTTTTGTACATTTACATTGTGGGTTTGTTGTGTGTCATAAAGCAGAGTCCCATGTTTGTGTGTCTGTGTTGTCACTTAAGTACTACTAGATCTATCCCAAATGAGAAATAAACCCACTGTTACTAGAAGGAGATTCCTAATCTGAGATAGGTGTTACAGAATAAGTTACGTGATTTAGGTTTCAAACATAATTTCAAGAAATAGTCTGTCATTTTAAAAATAAGAAAGATTAGAATGGAAAGTTGTTTTCAGTTGCTCAGTTCACTTGATTCATGGATTTTGGCTTTTAAACTTCCAGCTTTGCTATGTTTTGAGTTATAAAATTTTACAGGGGTTTTTGTGCGGTATTAATACTTTCCCCTTCCTTTCCCCCCTTCTCTTTCTTCCTCTCATCATGTTTTGTCACTGTCATCTCTCTTCAAGTGTAGATTTATTTCTCATACAAATTGTTGTTTTCTTTGGCAGGCGCTACAGCAAGTCTGTGTGAAATTATGTAATGTCTGAAAAGTTATGTTCATGATTAATTAGGCTATCGTGAAACTATTTTGGTGTGTGTGGAATAACTAGATCATACTTTTTATTTATTTGGCAGTGGTAGAAGGCACTCTGGTCAGATCAAGAAACTGTAGCGTGCTTTCTATTAACTATTATATACATTACCTGATTACAGTTGGAATGTGAAATGTAGGTCTTTTTTATCATTCAGTTGATGTGAACCGCGCATTAGGGTTCAAATAAACTTTGGAGGAAACTAGCTTGGCATGCAACTATGTCTTATTTCCCAAATAGTAAAATTTATAGTTGTTTGCTTAAAGCTGAGCACCCTTTAAATGGCATATTCAAATAAAATTTTGCAAGAAGTTAAAAATTGGGGAAATGATACATGATATCCGAACTGCATTGACGTCAGTGGCACAGCTTTCAGATGGCAGTGGAGTCAATATCTCAACCAGAATTCTAAGTCTAGAGAGGGCTTTCTGTGCAATTTATACTGCAAGGTTCTGTTTTGGTTTTGTTTGTTTGTTTTGGGTTTTTGTGTGTTTGTTTTCAAGAAATCTGTCCAGTACAGTTAAACTATATTGCAAAATCTTCAAGGTGTAGATGGTGCATCTTTGAGACGTTGACTTGGTTAACAAGGCTTCTTGTTAGTAATGAAGGTTTTTAGGTTATATTATAAGCATCAAAGTAGAGGGAGGGAAAGGGCCTTTTCTGAGGGTTGGGTTATATAGAATTATTTATAGGCTGTTATTCAAGTGATCTGTGTTTTAGACAAGTAGTTTTAAAAACCTTTTCTTCGCTCTTCAAAAATTCCAATTTGCATCACTTAATTGATATTTCACAAATGCTTGCTTTTTGCAAAACTGAGGGAGATACTGTGCTCATTCTAAGTGTAATTACTCATTTAAATTAGCTTTGCTGTTAGAGAACACCACATGTAATTTTTTTGTTTTCACTAAATTGATGGCATTCTTTCTTATGCTATAAGCATAGATGCTTATTTGTAAGCATTTTAAATACTGGAGGGTTAAGCCACCAAAGGACAACAGCTGTAAATAATACTTCGATTTTGACTGTTAAGAAATAGCAGTACATAGCTAATCTCCTTGCTTGTGCCTTGGGATCCACTGACTACTTGCTACTAGTGACTGGTTAAGGGAGATACTTTTCTCATGCTAGCCTATAATGGAGCTAAAATACATAGAGACTGTAGGGATCAGAATTGCAGGCTTTCTTGCAAGAGATCAAGGTCAGAATTTTGTTATATTTGTCTGCTGGTGCTAAAACAGCTGAACAGTGAGTACATGAAGTGAAAAATTGACCTACTTGTTTACTTGTCCCTTGGCCTTACAGGTTAATGCAGTCCTAGAGACTGTTCAGTGAGTTATACAGGGTAGCTCTTGTCATGCTGCCTCTCTGTTTCCATTGGGATATTACATGTTCTCGTGGATTTGAAGGAAGAGGCAAGGAAAAAATCTCTGCATGGAAAATTTTCTCATGAAGTTGATTCCTGCAGTGTGTCTTACATGAGTTTATCTGTGTGTCTTGTCCCAACTGTGCTTTGCACTCATTTGGAATTAGATCAAAACCAGTGTTTTTGTGGTTGCACTGCATGGGAAAAATTGCATTGAAAGAGCTTGTGTTACGACAGATAAGATTCCTGTTTTAATGGGCAGGGGCCCTTAATATGGATGATGTTGTAGGTACTGGTTATTTCATTATTTAGTTCTGTTACTGAATGGAAGTGAACAGGAACAGTTTCCTGTTACATTAAATAATCCTCTCAGTGTTGGTGGGAGGTTGACTCTAGAAGACTTCTGTTTCAAACTTGAGCATGGTCCAATAGTATTGTTAGATTGATTTGCTAAGTGATGATTTTTTTTTAATATATTCTTTCCTTCAGTTATGCCTTTTTGTTGGAGTGGAAGTTATTTACCACCTTCTGTAGGCTATCAGCAATAGAGTTGCCGTTTTTTGAGGCAGAGCATAACTACTTTGAAGCACTGTTTAAAAATCCCTCACAATATTACAGTAAGCAAGCTGCTGGCTGAATTAACTTTGCTATGACTGTTCTGCTATCCTTATTTTACTGTTGTATGAATTCTGATGCTAGGACTTGTACACTTTCCCTGAGTAGTATGGCAATTCAATATTATTGGTAGGACAGAGAATGGCCTCTTGGACTTCATGGGGTTTGTTTGATACTACAGACTTCAAAATAACGTAGAAGATGGATTAAAACCAGGATTTGAGAGACCGACCAGGTTTGTTTCCCGAAGCCATACAATACAAATTGCTGCAATATTTTTTTCCAGCTTAAAGTAATCGTTGAAGGCAAATCTCAAGCCTGTTTCCTTCAAGAGACTTTCATTTAACTTTAAAAGGCCTACTTGGAAACCTTTCTAAGAAAAGCTGGTCTTCTGTGAAATATTTACTGTTTTTGTTCTGAGCTGTTTGAGCTCTGGTTTACATAGCGTGGCTAGTTAACAGTGCTTTATTATATTCTGATGGAGATAATTTTACTGTATTTGTAAAATGAACTACAGTGATCTGGATTTTTAATGATAAAATTACATTTTGATTGGGGGTGTTATTCCTTCACAGTATGTCAATATTGAACATTACCTATACATATAAAGAAGCAGGGACTAACAGAGCAAACTGTTTCATTTATTTAAAATGCCAGCCTCTTGCGTAACTCCTTGGGGTATAAGGCTGCTTTGCCTATTCACCTTTATTATTCCTCAGCCGTGGGTTTCAGCACTTGATCAAGTGAAAAACTGCTATTCTCCTATGTCTTGTATAAAATACGCTGTATGTACTTTAAGAATCTGGCAGATTTTCAATGGCATTGTGTCTTGAGCGATGGCTTGTAAAAGCAAATGCCTGCAAGTTATTTCAGTGTCTTGGCTGTTGAATAAACTGCTTTTCTTCTCTCAAGAATAAAGTTCAGTTCCTGTTGGGGGGAGGAAATGAAGCTGTTAGCATTTAATCGGCTATTTGTCCAGCTTTCTCCCTGTTGAGAAAGGAGACCAGGAATGACTATTTTAAAATGAATAAATAAATGAAAAATAGATTTTTATTACTTGTATTGGTCTGTAGCTCACCTTGTAGAGTATTATCTTAGGACCAGTGGTTTTACCAAATAAAACCCAGTGACTCAGCAACGGAAAGGTCAGTGGCCTAGCTGCTGTCACTTGTTTAGCCATGTTAGTTCTCTACTACTTAGGCCTCAGTAAGAGAAACAGCTGTGTTATTTACAGTGACATTATTTGTATTACATTTGCTTTTAAAATAATTGTTCAAGCAGAAATGGTGTCATTATGTATATGTGTTAAAACTAAATCCTTTTTTTTTTTTTTTTTTTTTTTAAAAAGGCAAACAAACACCAGAAAACCAAACCCCCAACACAACAAAATCAAAACATGGCTCTCTTTATTTAAAGCTTCTGTTTCATAATCACATCAGCGGAAGAAATATAAAGAAATAATTGTGTTGTAATCCTATATCCCAGGTTCTACAATTTGCAGCCTTAATCATTTTGCTTTGGTCCTAATATTTTCCCTTCAGGTATGTGAGGCAACTAGGCAGGATATTTCTTGACTTTGTGCAGAAATACAGCTGCTTCATCTTGAAGTAGAACAGGGCTCTGCTTGTTTTATTTAAAATTGCACTTCAAACACTAGCCCAATCTCGTGAAGCCCTACTTCTGTTCTTCGTATAGTGCTACTCAAATCTAGATAGTGCTGACAGTAAACTTGCCCCAAAGAGTAAACTAAATAAAATATGCATATGATCAATTTAATATGCAATTAAACATTTTCCCTGAGCAATTAGCATCAAGACAACTAATAATTATCCTGTGCCACGCTGCAAACATATTATACACATTTATGTAGGATGACTTTGGTAATAAGTTATGAATAAAAATATGCATATATACAAACATCTGAGTAAACATAATATTATGTCGATGAAGTGTGTGCTTTACATTCTGGAGGTTTTTAAATCTGCTTGAAAGCAATACTTTTCCTCAAAGCATGTAAAAATTGACATGTATGTGGGATAACGGTCTGGGAATTGCACCGCTGCTTACCTGCTTGTGGTTACGTGTGTCACCGGCTTCATCCTAGTTGCACTGCAGTAACAGGTGGAATTTGGAGTTAGGAAATGCAATCCCATTCAAACAACTGTATGTATATGTGACAAAAACCCAGTGGATTCCATGCCCAAAAGTTTGGAAATTTCCTAAACATATGAAGAAATTGAGATGTATGAAGAACAGGTGAAAATAAGAAGAAAGGGATGAGCAGGATGTAGGAAGCTAGATACTTAAGCAGTTAAGTTTACCTCTGCATGAATACCTTGAAGGTGTGATTCTTGGAAAGGTTACCTACTAATGATGTAGATGCTGTGTGTTTTTTAACTACATGTCCAGAAACACAATGGGTGGCATTGGGGTTGATGGTGTAGATGATGGGTAATGATGAGGGGTGATAATGATAGGTTGTTGGTTTAAGGCTTAAGTGAGTAGTTTTTGTGAGAGAGTTCATGGAGAGTAAGGGAAATGTATGATGTTCTCAAGACTTTCTAGATGGATTTAAAGGATTGAGTTTTAAGGGTGGTGTAAAGAGTGAAAACTCTTACTACTTTGGAATAAGAAGAATTTGAGCTATGTAAAAAGCAAAGGTGGAAGACTACCTCATGCTTCAACTGATGATTGCTATGTAAGGAGTAGTGCAACTCTTGGTATAATCTTCTTGGTTGGATCTGCATTAGTGATTTCACTTTGGTCTATGAAAGTCAGTGGACTACTTTGGAGAGGGAATGCAGAAAAGCAAGCCTGTTGGTACACTTGAAGTTGTTCTGTGTGCCAAATTGAAGAGTTTAATTAAAAATAAATAAATACATTAAAAAAAATAAATCTTTCTTTTAGCCAGAAAGTGGAGTTCAAGGTATGTAGATTTTGAGCTAGTTGCTGGTCTTGTAGTAGGCAAGTAAGGGAACAGAAGGGGTGAAGTTTGGAGTTGAAAAAAAGAAAAAGTATTGGAGCCCTTCTAATTCTAACTGTTATTGAAATACCCCTTCGAGTGAGTCTGAAGACATCAGTTTTTTACATCTTAAATGTAAAGAGAATGGATCTTTACGTAAAATCTAACTTAAAAATATGTTTTGAAATAATTTCCCAAGGGTACCTTGCAGAAAGTGAAAGAAGGGAGCAAACCCATAGTAGCTGAATGTGGAATTGGGTAACGTCTACATGCAGTACTGATAGTGCGTGGCCTTTTTGGTCTCATCTGTTTCATAGAATCATAGAATCTTCATGGTTGGAAAGGACCTTTTAGATCGAGTCCAACCATACACACACACAAAAAAAACCAAACCCAAAGCCCCAACAACCTACCATCTCACCCACCAGAGCATGCCCTGAAGTGCCAAATTTACATGTTTCTTAAATATCTCTAGGGATGGTGACTCAACCACCTCCCTGGACAGGCCGTTCCAGTGCCTGACCACTCTTTCAGTAAAGTAATTCCTCCTAATATCTAATCTAAACCTCCCCTGCCCCAACTTCAGACCATTTCCTCTGGTCCTGTCATTATTCACCTGGGAGAAGAGGCCAACACCCACCTCTCTCCAACCTCCTTTCAGGTAGCTGTAGAGGGCAATGAGGTCTCCCCTCAGCCTCCTCTTCTCCAAGCTAAACAAGCCCAGCTCCCTCAGCCTCTCCTCATATGACTTGTTCTCCAGACCCCTCACCAGCCTGGTAGCTCTCCTCTGGACATGCTCCAGCGCCTCAATGTCCCTCTTGTACAGAGGGGCCCAGAACTGACCACAGTACTCGAGGTGAGGCCTCACCAGTGCCGAGTACAGAGGCACCATCACTTCCCTACTCCTGCTGGCCATGCCATTCCTGATACATATATATATATACACACATATATCCTGTTTGATAGAGACAACTTCAAATTTGGATTCCTGAAGAGAATATGTTGCCACAGGTATTGATAGCATAGCTGAAAAGTACTAAACTAACTCCCACTCCCTTGGTCTTTTCACTTCAAAGCCACTGAAGAGAGAGTTTCAAGAAGTCTGAAGATGATGGTCATCAGGATTACGGGAAGATGCAACTAGAAAACCACAGTGTTTATGGGACACATTTACAGCTTGAGCTATTTGTAACAGAAGGGGTACAATTTAAATAAGCAAAGTATCTGAGTTCAGTAACTCTTTGAAATTATAGCAGGGCCTACACATATCAAAAGTGTTGATTTTAGGCTGTCTACAATAGTCTTGTATTAAACTTGGATTGTGGTTTGAAAGCCTCCCCTCTCTATGTGGAGGAGCTTTGGATTGATTCTGTTCAAAATGAAAGCTGAGCCCACAGAGGACTGGGAGATTTAGCTGTACTTTTTTGCTATTGCTTTGCACCCTTGTCCAGATGTATCCTGTGCTTTGGGTGGTGTTTTTTCAATAAGTGGTGGATTTTTAAAATGTTCAGTGGATATAAACTGTAATGCAGTTTGACGTATGTGAACTTAATTAAGAAGACTGGGGCAAATGAATATAAGCCTTTCTAGAAAAGGTACGTGTGCGTATGTCTGTATTTCTGTGCGGTTTGTGTGGCTTTCTTGATCAGAATTGTTTCTTCCTGGCCCATTTAGCAATGTTCGCTGTGCAGAGCACTCATCTTAGTTGGTTTCTTGCGTACAGCTGAATCAAGTTCAATAAATTGAAATTAGTTTCATTTTTGTTTCTGATATCTTATACTGTTACATGAACTAACAGAAGTTGATTTGAAATAGAATTTGACTTTTATTGTCTTTTCCGTACTGCAGGGAAAAGAGACTTTGGAAGCCTGAAGTGGCATTCTGTTTTCTAAGCAGTAATTGTTGCAAGCTCCCCTGTTCTAGGTTGTATTGTTTCCCAGTTTGGAAGAGGGAGCCGGAATGTTCCTTTCAGTAACTTAAAAATAGAAACTGTATTTAGAAAACTGTCTAGTAGCATATGCTATTTTGTATATGTCTTCCTCTTGACAGTGCTTGTTTAACAAGGTGCAGGTTACCTTTTTGTCTGTCCAGTTCCATCAGCTGTAGAGATGCTTGTTGACTGATGAGGTTAATAGTTAAGGCACACAAAGTGAAGTGGGGGAGCTGTATTCAAGTGGGACGGGTGCATTGTGTCCAGGGAGTAGATGATACATTTTCCTGTAAGAGCTAGTTAAAATACTCTGGGAGAGAAATTTCTAAACGTGCAAGTTTGCATTGTAGTCTTGACTGTATTTTTCAGGGTGGGAATGAAGAGGCAAGTTTGGGTTTTTTATTTTACTCTTCATGGTTTTGTTTTGTTGTTTGTTTGGTTTGTTTTTTTTTTTAAAGGTAGTTTTACGGATATTACAAGGAATTATTAGCTGAAGAACAATGAAAAAACTAGGAATAACTTTCTGTATGTTCTACACACATCATTTCAGGTCAGGTTTGCAAGGGAACTTATGTGCTCAAGTGAATAGAGTTCTTAAGCCTGTTTAAGGAACCATCGTTTTCTTATGGGCTGAGGTGGGAGAGTGCTCCCCCTCCTGCTGTTACCTGTAGAAATATGTCAATTTGGATGCACTTTCAGAGCTTACCCACCTCATCAGGAATGCAGGATGGAAGTGAGATTTCTGGTGTTCAAGACGACAATTCAAGAACATTATATGAGAGATGATCTTTATATGTGTGCCCTCACAATCTTCTTCACCAGTCATCTGTGATCGCTGTGCGTGCACACAAAGGGGAGGTCATGGACCTGCACAAATGCCTTTCGAACTCTGAAACCTAGTATCACTGTTGCAGTTAGATGCTTTTGGCGTCTTTAAATCCAGGAGGACACGAAAGGGTTTCAATTTATCAGTTTTGGATAATTTACGTACCTCTGACAGTTACATTGTATATCTGAATTCCCATATAGACATACCCTTTGAAAGCACAGGAGGGGGATGTGAGCAGAGGAAGCCACTGTGTAGTAAAGAAATCTGAATTTTATAGGGAAAAAGAGAACATGAACCTGTATTCTAGCAGTGAAGATACTCTTTTGGGGGAAGAGGACAAGCTTCAGACTGTAGTTCTTCCTCAACACACACTGTTTATGTAATTTATTGACTTGGAGGTGTCATAAAAAAAATTTGGCACCTTGGACTGTCCTCTTTTCTTGGAACTGCTGTTGTGCTAGCTTTTGTTTTGTGCTCTCTGAATGTATAGGTGCTACGTTAAGGTTTGTAGTAGGTCTAATGTTTTCATACTTGTGCAGTAATAGTCTGTCAGCATGTTTTTGACATCATATGAGTTAGTGTGTACTTTTTACCATGCGATACCTGTGTGGTACTGTAGAGCTAACGTGGGATGTACTGGGCAGTTGTCATTAAGAAGTTGTTTTAAAAAATGAAAGTTTAACTTACCTTATAATAACTAGTTCCTGAAATATGATGGATTTTTTTCAGGTGTAGAAAGTAAACTCAGTTTTGTTTTGTTTTTTTTTACCCACGAAATGGGTGCAGTAAGGGGATTGCAGCTGAAAGTACTCATATCGTGCCTTCCTTGTGACCAAGAGCAACTGCTTCGGTAGCTCACACTAGGAATTAGTACCTGTGGCTCACTCAGTTCTTGTTTTTCAATGTTAATTTTTTAAAAAACAGTATTTAGAGCTGCTACTGGTGGTATTTCATGTTCAAAGACAAGAAATTTTTCATAGTTTTTCATGTTTTTTTTTTTTTAAACTATGATGTGATGGTCAAAAAAAGAGAAAAGAAAGAAAGAAAAAAAAAAAAAAAAAAGATGATGCACATAGCCCATGAGGGTGCAGTGTGAAAATGTAGGTGTTCTGGGAAAGCAAGCTGGATGCTTCTGTCCTTCCTAAGGCTGTAAATAATAAAGTAATTTAAGTACGGTAAAGACTGGGACCAGAACAGTGGATCCCTAGTGAAGGCTGTGGCGGTTCCAATTTTCAAAAAAATTTGCCTCTCTATCCTGTTAACCCTGAAATTACTTGCATGTTCTTTCTATTCCTAGGACAATAGATACCTAATATTTGTGTATAATGCATAAGAATGTGTCTTCTAGCAGGTTGTCAGATGATGTTGAGGTGTTTCTGAAAAGGCATTGTTGCAAATGTGAACAATTGAGCTTTTTGGTTTACTGTTCAAACTCAAATTTCTTAGCAGTGTCTGTTAAACTTGTCATTTCTTTTAATGTGTGTATAACATTTAATGAGACTGGTACTTAAAACCATAATTGTGTGTACACAGCTAATGCTGAACAGTTTTCAGACAATCTGTTTAAAGCCTCAGAGTACTATAGCAATGCAAATAGTAATCTCATGGCTTTCTCTGTGATTTGTAGTTGTGGGTAACTTTGCATACTCAAAAATACAAATTTTCAGGACTTATATGACTTTTTTTGGGGTGGGATGTTAGAACATGCTAAATGCTTTAAGAATTTAATGGGAATTAAAAATGCAGTTAGATGAGCATGTAAATTCTCAAATTCTCACAAGCACAGAAAGCACAGGGGAAAAAAATGGGTATTTTGGGTCAGAGTTTTGAGACAGAAGGTAATAGAAGTCCAGCTGAATTTTTACCAAGGATTCGTTTTATGCGGTGGCAAAGCCTGTCAGTTTCTCAGAATAGATAGCTATGATTCATTAAAATAAATAAATAAAATTATTTATTGGTTGCAAGTATTTGCTTAAGTATGCAAACTGCACTAGTTTAACTAAATACTAGCACTATGTTGTTATTTCTAAATCAGTATGATTTTTGTGTGGACCAATCTCAGAGTTTGCAGTATATATGAAGAATGTGAGAAAGCAGCAAGGATAGGGGGTCCTTAATGTTTCAAAACTTGTACACTATGCTAAATAGCTGAAACTCACATTTCCTTTTTTAAAAAAAAAAAAAAAAGACAAAAGACTTCCTGAAGTTACCAAAACCATTAGTTTTCATTACTTTTAGTCTTTATCTGTAGCACAGACTTAATAAGCACGGGGTTTTCTGTTGTTTTCTGAAGTGAGTAAAATGATGAAGCTATAATCAAAATTTAGTGTACACATATTCACATAATTTTTAACGAAAATGGTCTTAAGTGATAGGGTAATCACAAACAATTATTGTCTAAAATAGGTTTAAAACTATAAATGTTATGAAACTACATTTTGGGGGTGTGCTTATTCTAATAAAGATTGGGGAGTGGAGGAAGAACCTGAACTTCTTAAGGTAAGGTTGCTGTATCATCCAATGCTCCACTGACATCTTTGGCACTATAATTGACTCCTTGCCAGTCTATGGACATGCGGCTAGAATCCTTTTTGAGCCTGAAAACCCCAGAGTATTCCTTGGGTAGCCCATGGGTTTTTTTTATAATTACTGCAGTAACCCAAATCATAGAATCATTTTAGCTGGAAGAGACCTTTAAGATCAATTCCAACCATTAACCTAGTGCTGCCAAGTCCACCACTAAACTATGTCCCTTGACACTACATCTATGCATCTTTTAAACATGTCCAGGGATGGTGACTCAACCACTTCCTGGGCAGCCTGTTACAATGCTTGATAACCCTTTTGGTGAAGAAATTTTTCCTAATATCCGATCTAAACCTCCCCTGGCACAACTTGAGGCCATTTCTTCTTGTCCTGGCACTTAGTGTTGGGAGAAGAGACTGACTCCCAGCTCGCTACAACCTCCTTTCAGGTGGTAGGTTGTCTGGAAATCTGGAAACAGTAATCTCTGCTGTTTAATTCCCTGTTCTTCCTGCTCTGCCACGTGTTAAAGTTGGGTGATATTTTAGATTCTTTATGGTGAATAATGTCACCCATGCATTCTCTGTTTTCCCTTATGTGAGTGGTTGCTTTTCCTTCCTTCTTCTGCCCTGTATCAAATGCATGCAAGAGAGGGGGAGCTGTGATCCTATCATTCTCTGTCTTGCCTGCTGCACCAGCTTGCAGTCTCCTGTTGCCCCCCACTCCCTCCCAGTCCCCATGATTTGTTTTGCTGCTCATGCATTCCTGCTTTGCATGATAGGTTAACAGCTCAGAAATCCTCTTTCTCCCATCACTCGGGTTGAGGATATGTAGACACACTGAGGCAAAATCATTAATGGTTTTGCATTGCCCTCCCAATGACAGGCAGTCGCTTTCAGATTTGACCATCTGATGGCCTTCAGTCTTTCTCTCTAGATACTTAATGGCAGGCACTTGAATATGATACTTGTTATGATAGATTTAGTTTGTTCATGGGGCTTTTATGCAGCACAAAAAAAAATAAAATCATTGTGTATATGATATACCAAATTTTTTGTTGGGAATAACTAAGCCGCAGACCTTACTTCTTCCTTTATTTTTTTAGAGCCATTTTTAGGAAGGTGGCGCACTTATGCGATGAGAGCAAGGGTTTATACACTGCCTCAAGCCGAGACGCTGACTGGGGCCTGCTAAATAGTCTGTGATACTCTTTTTTTAGTAAGCCAGTCTCTTGAAAATGTACCTGCATAACTTTACTGGTTCATGCAGCTTTTATGACAGTGTCCTGATCAGCTGCAGTCAGTGGTTGTTTATAATTTTGCCTCTGCGTTTTTGCTGGAAGGGAATGGAGGATACATTTGAGACTTCATATTGTGAATGTTAAAAATAATGCCTGGTTTAACATTTGTATAGGTGTCTCCTACCAAACTCTAATAATTCATTTGTCTGTGTAAAGTAATACAAACTTGCATATACTTGAGAAATTTGTATACTGTATTTTACAACATAATCCTTTCTCTCCTACTTATTGTCGGAAACTAAGAATGTAATCTGTGGCAGATGATCACAGTGTGTGCATTATGAGCGTCTCTGAGCCAAAAAGTACTGATGACAGTAAAAATATCACGATATGGTACTTGGTTTTATCACTATTCAGAGGATTAATGAAGTGTGGTGGTTGGATGGAAGATATTTTAAAGGATTGATTGACTATGACAGTTGGATGTATGATGCTTAAATAAGCATTGTTCAGTTTCTAATTGGAAAGTAAAATAAAAACCCAACCTGTTTACCGGTGCTGAGTTGATGGTCTGTGTTTGCTCTATGGTATATAATATTTTTTTAAAAAGCAGAAAAAAATTCCTGTTGCCTGACTGCTTTTTGTGAAGCTTCAGTTTCTGAACGCAACTGCATGTTGGCATAATGTATGAATTTTCTGCGAATTTGCCCCTACCGCAATTGTAAATAAAGTTCTTTAAACAGGGCAGCCTTTTACATTTGGATGTACAATTTTTAGTGACCTTGAGAACTAAACCCTCTTGAAAGCTGTATTTCACCTTGTTCCTAAAATTAAAGGAATGAATTTTTTTTCTGTTTATTAGCTGTGTTGAAGAAATAATAGTAAGCTACTGGATAAACATTATTCAGACCCATCTTCAGGGACAGAGCAGACACCATACTCCTAAAGTTTTTGTAATACATTTATTAATACGATTCTTACATGTTAGTTGAAAAAGTTATTTTCCTTTTAAACTGAGATTGAAGAACAAGAAAAATATTACTGGTTCATCTGGCATAAAATATTGCAGTGTTGAATAACTAGCCATACTAGTTCCTGTAAGAGACAAAATTGAATTAAGCTCAGTGACTGATCATTGTCTTTCAGAAGATAATGATACTAGGTTACTGAATTTTTAGAAGAGAAACTAGTGATTAAGAAAAGAGATACAGGTAGGAGATGCATTTCTCTTTGGATTATATTCTGACCCAGTCAAAAAAACAAACTAAAAAAAGCCCCAAACAAAAACCCCAACCCAAACCCAGCTTAGTTTATCCTAATGGAGACAGTTGTGGGCCAGAAATAATACTACAGGTATGAATATAGTTTTGCTTTGACTGTGCGAGCTAAAGCAATATGAAATTACGTTTTGTTTACTGTGCTGACAATGTGTGTGTTCTTCACTTTCAGTAGCTCAGACATCAGACCCAGTAACACAGTTATTAACGTAAATGTCTTCAAAATATATATTGGAGCCTGTAAGTTTCTTGAAAACTTGTGTGTGAAGTGATAGGATTTGCAAGCTCTCTGTTATTAGGTTTGGTATGGGAACATCAGTCTTCATAGCCCTGAACTGCCAACAACCTTTGTCCTTTATTTTACCTTCAGTTAAAAAAAAAAAAAAAAAAATGGTGGGGGGGGGTTGAAATAGGGAAGTAAATGAATGTTGGCTAATGGCCATGTCTTTTCATAGAGCAAGAAAAAAATCTTGGAAAGATAAATGAGATTGTGGACCTGGATTCTTTTCATTATGTGAATGATATGTGATGTTTTGTAAATTATTTATCAGAGCGAGCCTTTCTGAAATGGCTAAAGCACTGTTATATCAAAGGGAAGGAGAATTGTGTGGTTACCAAGAGGAGACTTTTACTCGATTCCACTGAAGGAATAATCTTTCCTTTAAAACTATCTGTATTAAGCTTTAAGTAGCAGTTAAGAAACATCCACAAGATGCTGCAAGTGAACAGTTGTGTTTGGATAGCTCTGGACCACTTTTCTGCTGCTGATTATTTGGTGTAGTTTATGTATTATTTCTTTTTTGTTAATATCATTTTGCTACAAATACAAGTCTGTTTAAAAATATAACGACAGGACAGATCTGTTGAATTATCTTACTTGCAAGAATAATAACTAGCTCATTTTCTTTTATTTGTATATATGCTGTTTTTAAATGCAAGTGAAAAATTCTGCAGGTAATTGGTATATCCTTTCCCACCTATAGAATTACTGATCTCATTCAATGCCATCCTGCCAAAACTGACAAAGAATATAAATATTTTTATTTTTTTTTTTGAAGAATGACTGAATTGGAAATCTGCCAGTTTTATAACTTAGGCAATTATTTTTGTTCAGGTAGCAATTTAATATTTCAGCTGTCCATATAATCCATAACGGAGGTGTTGGTAAGACAAAGAACCACAGAGGATGTTTGTTCCTGTTAGTTATAAGAAAGTCATATTGTCGTTCCCTTTTGTAGTTTATAGAAGAGAACACACCTCTCCATACTTAAGAAAAGTCTTTGGGTCTGGTCATCTTTTATGTATACATTCTTTGGGGTATGTCAATATTCCTGTAATAAGATTGTGAAGAGATGAACAGTGAGGAGACCTTCTGAGGGACTAAGCTTTCAGAAAAAGTGCAATGCCTCAGGGTATATTTATATGGAAGTGGTTGTAGGGTAAGGGTATGTGTATTCCTCTTGGCTGGGTAGGACAACTTTACCTTGCTGGTATCAGTATTCTTTGGAATTTGATGCTTGATTTAAGGTGATCCTAAAGCTCAACAACATAAACCTAGTTTGAGTATTTCTGTATTGTGCTGCATTGAGGTATAAGGGCACATCAACACAGAACTGATGCCTTCTCAAGAATATCCTTAAAAAAACAAGCATTTCCTCCTTCCCAGAACTGTGACGGAATATAGATTTCTAGGTCAAGTGAAGGTAGTCTGTCAGCTAAGTATTGTGGCATAGAGTGGAAATACAAAAGTTGAACATGAAAACAACAAATAATTACTTTGATATAAAACTAACAGCATTGCTTAGATAAATCTGGAAACTAGGAATTTGTGAAAGACATTATTTTATTTTTTGAGTTGTTGTGATACTAGCTGCTAGAAACCGGTCTGGGAAGGCAGTCCTATTTGAGTATCCCACTTGAAGAAGTAGTTGCACATCATTTTATTTGTTACAGATCTGTTTACAGATACTACTATGTAGGCATTTATACGTGAATATTTTGGATGATGCAGGTAAGTAGTTCGTTAAAGCTCTAAAATTTACTGCAGAAACTGTTTTGGTGTATTTAATCACTGATAGTTTGTCACATAGCAAATTAGGAAGATCAAGAAGTAAATTTACATCAGTTCTTAAGTCTTTCTTTGTAAAGTTCTGTGTATTGCTTCCAGATATTGAAAGATTTGCATGTTTGGGTTTTTTTATTCTGATTGTGTACAATTGCTGGTGGAACCCATCAGACTGGAATGGACTGTTGGTCTGTTGAGTCCAGGGTTTTTACCCTAAAATGGTGGTTCCAGAGGGAGGTGTGAGTTGTGTTGGATAGAAAAGTAATAAAGGATGTCTTAAATTTCAGAGTTTTTGTAAAAGTTACTGTTTTTTCTTGTGGAAAGGAATTATATTAATCTGTAAAAAAGGCCAGTTTGCATCTTAATCTTTGAGTGCTATTACATCTGAAGAACAAGTGAATGTGTTCTGGAGCTGAGAGTGTGTGTTCAAGAATAATTCTAATCTTTCCTCGTTTTTCTTAATGCTTGTAATGGAGAGTTTTACATGGATTAGTACACAGGGTTGCTTATTATGGGCCAACTTAACATTTATGAATTATGTTAAGATAATAAACTTTGTTATTCCAAAGTTAGTGAAATTGATGTTTGCCTTGATAATTAATATGTGTACAACAAAATGTCAGGTAAAAGTGAAAGAAAAGACCGAAAGACCACTGAGAATAGTTTGGTTTTGTTTTTTTTGGTGGTTGTTGTTGTTGTTTTGTTGGTTTTTTTGTTTGTTTGTTTCCCCCCCCCCCCAGCTAACTCTGTCTATTTTTAAATCTAGCCACGAGCTGATCCCATCCCGATATGTAGCTTTTGTTTGGGAACGAAAGAATCAAATCGTGAAAAAAAGCCAGAAGAGTTGTTGTCTTGTGCAGACTGTGGCAGCAGTGGTAAGTTGGCTGAATTTACAAATACGAGAAATGTTTATGTTTAAGTCTGTTTTTAAGGTGTTAAAAATATTTTAAACTTGTGAATGTCATCCTCTCTTTAGACATAAATTGATAACTGAAACAAAGGGGGGTGAAAGAGACTCTTTTTACTAAAATTTTGTCATCTGGATAATGACAAATGAGAGGTGTGAATTCATCTTTATGCCAAAAGTATAGATCTGTTGAGTGAATTAATAGGGAAACCCCACTTGTAAAATACAGGAATTCTGTTATTGTATGGGATCTGTGTTTAATTTGAAAACTCAGTTTTGCATTGTGATATCAAATGATGATCAAGAATTTTGCTTGCACAGAATTGCAACGTTTCAGAAGCTGAGGAATAATCATAATAATAAAGACTGCATAGCAGTCTTTGCTGTTCCGTACCTCGTGTTTCCAATTAGTTTTTTTATAAGATTCTTTTGTTACTCAAGTGGGATTTTGAATAATATGTCAAATAACATACTAAAGCTGTTAGGCACCTGTTACATGTCAGGCACAAGATAGTGTTATGAATGCTTTGAACTTAATGATGGTGATAATGGGGTTGAGTGTTTATGGGTAAGAATCAGGGGCAGGGCTAACAAGGCAGATATCGTAGTAGGAGTCTGTTATAGACCGCCCAATCAGGATGAGGAGGCAGATGAAATATTCTATAAACGGCTGGGAGAAGTCTCAAGATCGCGAGCTCTTGTCCTCGTGGGGGACTTCAATTTGCCGGACATCTGCTGGGAATACAATACAGCAGGGAGGGAACAGTCTAGAAGGTTCCTGGAATGTGCTGGGGATAACTTCCTGACACAGCTAGTGAGAGAGCCAACTAGGGAAGGTGCCCTACTGGATCTGTTGTTTGTAAATAGGGAAGGTCTTGTGGGGGATGTGAAGGTTGGAGGCTGTCTTGGGAACAGTGACCATGAAATGATAGAGTTTTTGATTCTGCGAGAAGCAAGGAGAGGGGTCAGCAGAACTGCTACCTTGGACTTCCGGAGGGCGGACTTTGGGCTTTTCAGGAGCCTGGTTGACAAAGTCCCCTGGGAGGCAGTCCTACAGGGCAAAGGAGCCCAGGAAGCCTGGATGATTTTCAAGAAGGAAGTCTTAAAGGCGCAGGAGCAGGCTGTCCCCATGTGCCAGAAGACAAGTCGTTGGGGAAAAAGGCCGGCCTGGCTAAACAGGGAGCTAGTGTTGCAACTTTGGGAAAAAAAGAGGATCTATGGCCTCTGGAAGGAAGGGCAGGCCACTCAAGACGACTACAAAGAGGTAGTTAAGCTATGTAGGGGAAAAATCAGGAGGGCCAAAGCCCAGCTGGAGCTAAACCTGGCTTCTGTTGTCAAGGACAACAAAAAAAGCTTCTATAAATATATTAGCAATAGGAAGAGGACTAAGGATTATCTCTGTCCTCTAGTAGATGGGGCCGGCAACATAGTGACCAAGGATGAGGAAAAGGCTGAGGTACTTAATGAAGTCTTTGCCTCAGTCTTCAGCAGTAGGACCAGTTGTTCCCTGAGCACCCAGACCCCTGAACTAGAAGACAGGGATGGGGAGCAGAATGAAGCCCCTGTAATCCAAAGGGAAATGGTGAGGGACCTGCTTCAGCACCTGGAGGTGCACAAATCTATGGGGCCGGATGGGATCCACCCAAGGGTATTGAAAGAGCTGGCGGAGGTGCTCGCCAGGCCACTTGGTATCATTTATGAGCAGTCCTGGACAACCGGGGAGGTCCCAGCTGACTGGAGGTTAGCAAATGTGACACCCATCCACAAGAAGGGCCGGAAGGAGGATCCAGGGAACTACGGGCCAGTCAGTCTGACCTCAGTGCCTGGGAAGGTCATGGAACAGATCCTCCTCAGTGCCATTACACGGCACATGCAGGAGAACAGGGTGATCAGGCCCAGTCAGCATGGGTTTGTGAAGGGCAGGTCATGCCTATCAAACCTAATATCCTTCTATGATAAGGTGACCCACTTAGTGGATGAGGGAAAAGCTGTGGATGTTATCTACTTGGATTTTTGCAAAGCTTTTGACACTGTTTCCCACAGCATTCTCCTGGAGAAACTGGCTGCTCATGGCCTGGATGGGTGTACTCTTCGCTGGGTAAAAAACTGGCTGGATGGCCATGCCCAGAGAGTGGTGGTAAATGGAGTTAAATCCAGTTGGTGTCCAGTCACAAGTGGTGTCCCCCAGGGCTCGGTGCTGGGTCCGGTTCTCTTTAATATCTTTATCAATGATCTGGATGAAGGGATTGAATGCACCCTCAGTAAGTTCGCAGATGACACTAAACTGGGCGGGCGTGTTGATCTGCTTGAGGGTAGGTTGGCTCTGCAGAGGGATCTGGACAGGCTGGACCGATGGGCTGAGACCAATGGTATGAGGTTCAACAAGGCCAAGTGCCGGGTCCTGCACTTGGGTCACAACAACCCCATGCAGCACTACAGGATTGGGGCAGAATGGCTTGAAAGCAGCTCGACAGAAAAGGACTTGGGAGTGTTGGTTGACAGCCGGCTGAATATGAGCCAGCAGTGTGCCCAGCTGGCCAAGAAGGCCAACAGCATCCTAGCCTGTATCAGGAATAGTGTGGTGAGCCGGACTAGGGAAGTGATGGTGCCTCTGTACTCGGCACTGGTGAGGCCCCACCTCGAGTACTGCGTTCAGTTTTGGGCCCCTCGCTACAAGAGGGACATTGAGGTGTTGGAGCGTGTCCAGAGAAGGGCTACAAAGCTGGTGAGGGGCCTGGAGGACAAACCTTATGAAGAACGACTGAGGGAGCTGGGGTTGTTCAGCCTGGAAAAGAGGAGGCTGAGAGGAGACCTTATCACCCTCTACAACTACCTGAAAGGAGGTTGTAGAGAGATGGGGGCTGACCTCTTCTCCCTGGTGACAAGTGATAGGACGAGGGAAAACGGGTTCAAGTTACGTCAGGGGAGGTTTAGATGAGATATTAGGAGACATTTTTTCACGGAAAGGGTTATTAAACATTGGAATAGGCTGCCCAGGGAGGTGGTGGATTCACCATCCCTGGAGGTGTTTAAAAAAAGGGTAGATGGGGCACTGAGGGACATGGTTTAGAAGTGGCTCTTGTCAGGGTAGGCTAAAGGTTGGACTTGATGATCTTAAAGGTCCCTTCCAACCTCAACAATTCTATGATTCTATGATTCTATGACTCTCTACTGATTATATGTACCTTGCTGCTGTGTGTTGCAGCAGCTCTTGCACTCTGAATGCAGATGCTTCCCTTAAAGTGAGCAACTAGGTTGATTTTGAAAATTAAATACTCTAGCGCAGTGCTTGTACATGGATGATACCAAATGTGTTCTTGGCCTAGGTTATTCCTGATCCACAGAGGAATTTGGCTGAGAAACTTGAGCAAATCTCTTTAGCAACTCTGTGCCATAAAGCTTTTTCTGGCATAACTGTAGTGTTTTGGATGTGAAAATCCTCTTATCAGTGTAGCTACTCTGGAAAAAAATCGCTGGTGGAAAACAGCTTTATGCTGGAAGAGGAGTTATTCGGCCAGTATAGTTTCAGTTGAATGGACTGCTTTTGTTTAGCTGTGCCAGTAAAAAAAGTTTTGTCCCCATAAGCTTACAGCTGCATTGGGAAGTACTTTTGGTAAAGCTTTGCAATGTAGACCATCCTATCCCACCTCAAAGACAAAACAGCAGTGCTGCTTAAAGTCACAGGCTGCAATATCCAGTTGCTTGGTGCTACTGATTTGTGGTGGTACCTGGTTGCATATGAACTAGATTGAGGAACAAACGTAGTTGAAAGACAAGTTTGATCAGTTCTCCAGTTCCCTGCACAGCCATACCAGCTTCTATGTCAGAATGAAGAAGAGGGAGGTGCTCGGGAGGGAAATGAGTAGAGAAGAAATAGCATCTGCGTAAGTGAGCACTGTTTGTGAGAAGGCTGGAAGTAAAAGTATTGTTTTGGTGTCTTTAAATTCAGAGTCCATGTGTATCACCATTGGGTAGGTGTGCTGAAGACAGCCTGTCTTGGGTACTGTGGTAGCTACATAAGTACTTGAGTAAAAACAGTGTGGATCAAAAATGTATTTTCAGTTAATCAGGATATGCTTTTGATTTTATACTTCTGAATCTGTCACTCCAGACAGATTCTCTGTATTTTAGCCAGTGTATTTTTTATTATAGTGATTAAATTTTAGATTTAGATTTTTTAGCAAGTGATTAAACAGTGAAGTAAGGAAGTAGCTTTTTCACCGCAGTACCCAAAATCAAACACCATAGATTTTCAGTGGTCTTCCTTTAATAGTTTACAGGTGTCCTGTATTTTCAAATCTGTATTCTAATATTTGGAAATTTAATAGGATTTGTGCTTGGTTAGACTCTGGTACACAGAGTTTACATTAATAAGGTGAGCTTAGATACCAGCTACTCTTCTGTTGTGCAATAATCCCCTGGTAGGTCTAAGACACTTCAGAACTGGCAATCTTGACTTTCATGGATCAGCTTCCATTTGAATTAACATTGATACATTCTCTCTGCCTCATTAAGACTAAATTATCTTTAATTAGTTCCTCAGATGTATTGGATATAAAGAATGAAATGTTGGGACTGCCAATCAGATTGCTGGATGGTTAAACTTTAGCTACTGATGCCTAACTAAAATAAAAACCAATCTCAGTTCAATTTATAAATAACAAAACTTCACTCAAGTGGAGGTTTATTGTAATTGGATTTGTAATTTTGCACATTGCAGTGAATCTCAAAGCTGATCTTGCTGTCTAACAAACATAAAAGAAATTGCATGTTGCGCACAGCAAGCAAATTGTTCAGTTGATCAGAGATTAAATTGCAGTGCCCACTACTGGCATGTCTACTTCCCTTTGTGTTTTTGTGTCTCTTCAGGTAACACTTCTGCATTCTGAAAGCAGAAACTATCAGGATATCTGCACATTTCATTGATATTATTTTGTGGTGTTTGGGAGGGTGATGTATTTGGGCAGTAGAAACAAAATGCACTGCTATGTCACTTTGCACAGGGCATTTTCTAAATGAGTAAGATGTGGGATGTCAGATGTGAGAAGACAAATACTCTTATGAAAGCAAGCGTTTTTTTCCTCATGCCTCCTGTTTTTTTTCCCCTATCTTTTGATTTTGAAAAATCAATGAACTTGAGAACTGGAATCAAGCTCTACTTCAGTTTTCCCAATTGAGAGGTGCAGAAGCAAATAAAGAGCCACTGCTGACAGATTTTAAAAGGGAGGAAAGAGGAGGAAGAAAATGTTGAGTTGTTGGGGAACTCTAATAAATATTTTAAACAAGGGGAAAAAAAATAGATAAAAGTAGAATACCTGTGGGTACTGACTGTCCTTTCAAACAAATAGTATGTTAGGCTGAGAAGGAAAGAGAGTTACCGATCAAAGATGGGTAGGGGAGGTGCGAGAGCAGAACAATGGAAACACCCGAATTGGGTCAAGGGGAGTAAAGACAGAAAATGTTTCGAAAGGACTGTTGTCGCGGGCGGAGTGAATAACTTCAGTTGTAACAGAGAAGTAGTGAAATGTTTATTAACATAAAACAGTGATTTAACCAAGTTAGTCGTGAATGCGACAATGTTTTACGAGATTCGATGCCAGGGTACACTTGATTATTTACTGCATAGAGGCCAGGGTCAGACAGGCTCTCAGGGAGACCCTCCCGTTGAGTCACAAGGTTCAGAAAGGACCCCATTGCTTTCTAAACTCCTCCTCAGAGAGGAGGCTAGGTGTGGCTGGATCCAATCCTAGTCCCCGACTTGGTCAGTGGTTTATGTCTAAAGGATTATATATGCACAATCAATCCTTATATCACTTAGCTAAGATTTCAAAGTTTAGCATGCTATTATTCACTTACCGAGAATCTGTTGCGACAAGGAATCTCTCCATCTTGAGGAGAAGAACCTTAAGCGAGCGTCCCCACTCAAGGGCAGATCCTGTCGTGCAGCCCGCTGCCGTGCAGGAGAGCTCAAAGGGCTCTTGGGCTGTCCGCTATTTATGGAATAAGATAATTGACCTATAGTCATATTCTCATGGGAACAAGATACCTAGGTTCCCACTCCAGACAGTGTTTTGGTAATGTTGCCAGCCATCTCCCACAGTTCAAGTGCGACTCATAACAACTCCCGCTGATGGCCATGGCTTGAGCAGGAGCTAGAGGGGGGAAAAGGGGAGAGCACACTGCCACAACTGTGCAGAGATTGCTTTATAAAGGAGATTTAGGGTACGCTTTAAGAATAAGGGACTATGGAAATTGTCTTGATATTACTGTCTGTGAGAGGATGTTGTCTAGTTAGATAAAATAGGAAACCTGAGGGTTGAAAAACCTACTACGTGCCTGAAGATAGGTGCACTGATCTCTGTGCTCGTAGCTAAAAGTCATCCTAAATAATAATGCTTTCTACCTAAAAGGTTATCAAACACAAGGGTTTTTTTTTTTGTGAATTATCTCATACATTAGTTCCCAATATTTGTATCAAACTTAAAAATAACTGGAGATATTAGCATATCTAATATAGCACTGTACATAATTGTTGTCACTGATATAATGCTTGTTCTTTTTTAAAAGACTAGTTGTTTTGTGAAATCCTTTGGAGAATAAACAAGGCCCAAATTCGCAACAAGGAAACAAAATTGGGCACGTTAAAAGAATTGCCTTCGATCACAAAGGAGTGAGACATTCTGGTTTTACTTCTTGATCTCACCTTTTTCTGCCACATCAATGTATCACAAATCTTAACCTTTTCTAACTGGGGGGGGATACAAATGAATTTTAAAGCATTTAATTTTTAATAACTTTATAAGCCTATATATGTATTCCTGGTGGAAATTGTCAGCTTTTAAACCACTAAATTTCCAGTAATCTGTTAAACTTGTGTGCTACGTTAAAATATTGATGCTGCTGAGGTTTAAAAGAAAGTCGGGTGATTGAACCGTGAGAAATTACCATCTGAAACACTTCAAACTAGAGATTGATCAAGTGTTGTAAACCTCTTGGCAATATATCTCCTTCTGGATATGGAGAAGATAGTATGTTCTTGATTTCAGTTTAGATCAGTCAGAGCTGAAATACTGTGAATTTTGAAGCCAGAAACACGCTTTCCCTCTTTAACTCTTTCAAATTTAAAGAAACCAGCTGTAAAATCAGTGAAGGTCACAGGGTTTCTGACTGACTATAGAAAATTGTTAAACTATGAAAGTAGTCAAACAGAGTCCCTTTTCAAAGTGAAACCTGTGTTGATAACCACTTCATGTCTGGTAGGCATTACCCTCCACTTGTAATGGTTACATTTGCACTGTGTCAATTTGAAGAGTGTAAATATTATCAACTTTTAAGGAACAATACCACATGGTATTTTGAAATTTGAAAATTTCCACGCTGTCTCTGCTATTCCATTCCTAGGAAAGGCAGTGAAAGAACATGGCAAATGCATAGTGATGATTCCCATTTGCACTCTTCCAGCCTCTAGTTACTTGTGGCTCAAGGATACGGAGTTGCAGGCAGAATCTTCATATATTATACCAATGGATTTTTTTTCTTGAATTTTTGTCTGATAGTAAAATCTAAAACTTAAGGATAATAAATTTATTATGCGAGCTGTGTAATTGCTTGAATGAGAAATGTTATGTTGGTAGATAACACAGAAATAAAGTAACCCTGTTACACCTAATCTGTGCATAGTTATCAAGCAGTGAGAATGGAAGTTTCTTCTGTTTACGCTTCTCAGTTATTTACTTAAGGCAAAGTTAAAATCAACAATTTGAACCACAGCTTACTTGCTTGTTGAAGTAAATCACTTCTGTGCAGGGTAGATAACTGGAATTAAATGTACTTATGTGGCGGTAATTGGTTTATGATTACACTTTAATGTGCTAATATAGTTGTTAATTCATGGTTGATGAAATAAGTCTTTCTGTGATATTGATTATTAATATTAGCCACTCTAGGGAGCTTTTTTCTTATTTCTTAGCGTATGTTTTTTAAATGAAGCACTTGTTAAGCTTTAGTGAAGGGAACAGTGTAGCATCGAACTCAACTATGCAGTAACAGAGTATATTTACCACTTTCAAGAAAAATAGTCACTTTCATGTGCATACTTGACTTTAACCACAAAATTTTTTTAATGTATCTTAAACTGTTTGCTAAGAATCAAATGGCAATGCTTTTTCAATATCTTTGGTTTTGAAACTACTCTTTGAATTTATTGTTGATTGTTCTTTACCAATATATTATATTCCTGCATTTTATTTTGAGGATATTTACCCAATTTAAGTTGTCTTTTAAAGTTTAACAAAAAGTGGATTAAGCCTTGGGTACATACAATGAAAGGAAATAAAATCTGAAATTTGCATTTATTAAAGTGGTTTTTGCATTCCATCAGTCATCTTTGCTGTTCATGTCTCAGTCTGTTAGAAGACAAAAATAGCAAATGCTTGTGGATTAGCCTGTATTCTTGTTCGTGGTGATTTAACTCAGTCTTGGACTGAGAAACAGTGGATGGAGAAAGCCTGGATCACAATGACTAGACCATTGCCTGGAAGAAAGCATGTGCCCTGACTCTGATAGTGAGAAGAAAGCATTCTTCATGTGCATCACATCACTGCAGCCATCTATAAGTGCAGGACAGCATCAAGGATTCTTATCTCTCCTCACAACTTGTGGGTTGATGTTCTTGATAATCTGTGAATATAACACTGCCAAAAAGTGTTTTCCTGGGGAGGCTTATCCCTTTCTATTTAGCAGTGCTTTTATCTTTTCTGGATTAAGGGTACACTCAATTGAGGTTATTGAAGACGTAAAATATCATTGCCAGTATTACCTAAGGTGTTGTATGTGTTCAGTTATCTGATACTTTGTATTAATTGGAAAAGCCAAGTAGGCTATGAAAAGAGGATGGTCCTGCCAAGGAATAAAATACAGTTTCATGGGAGATGGTCGTTTAGCTACTCTTTCTCCCTGCCACTGTTTTAAATCTTCCTTTACAGTAAGCTTTTCTTGTGCCAGTTGCCTGCTTCACTTCTTTTTTTTTTTTTCTTGCTGCCTTGAAATTGTTCTTTGTATATAACTAAGTTGTAATAAAAAATGCATATAGTTTGACTATTAAGTTTCTCTGGTAGATACTTAGTTTGTTTGGAAAAATAACTAGTATGGTTTTACCTAAAGGTTTCCTCTGTTCATGTTGCACTGCTATGAAAAGGGAGTTGGGGTCAACACTTTTTTCAGAACCAATGGCAGTTTAATATGCTGTGGAAATAACAGAGTGAAAATAAAAATTCAATTTTAAGTGCTTGTGTAGACCATTCAAAGGTGTAATTTACGGTAGAAGTCAACTTTCTACCTGTCTTCATAAATGAGTTTTATGGTAGTTATTCAGTATCTTTGTATGAAGTAGATGAGTTAAGTAATGTATTGCAAAGTTCTGAAAGCAGCTGGTGCTTGCAGGGTTCTGGTTGTGCTGACTACATCCTGTTAAATTTAAGAATCAATATTACCAATCTCAAGCTTTAAATATTTTGGTTTTTTTAGGACATCCATCATGTTTGAAATTCTGTCCTGAGTTAACAACAAATGTGAAGGCCTTAAGATGGCAGTGTATTGAATGCAAGACATGCAGTGCATGTAGGATCCAAGGCAAAAATGCAGTAAGTTGGACTGTTGAGTATTATCTGACTCTTCTTTGTTTACCTTAGCTCTATACTTAGCACATGTGTAAATAGAAATCACTGATGTACAACTTCAAGCAATGCTGTATTAAGTCTTTTTTTCCTCTTCCTCTTCCTTCCCCATCCCCCTCCCCTCACCTCCCCTTCAGGATAACATGCTTTTTTGCGACTCTTGTGATAGAGGGTTCCACATGGAGTGCTGTGACCCACCACTTTCCCGAATGCCAAAAGGTGATAATAAAAATCCTTTCAATGAAAATACTTCCATTCACAGTCTTTTCTTATATTAAGTGACAAAAAGTTCTTGAGCATGCTAATTATGTTTGCCTTGGTAAACAGTATTATTTCAGTCATGTCAAAGCCAATACTTTATTTTTCTTTACTTGAGATTTTTTTCTCAGGAAAATAGTAAGGGTCTGTGGTCAGTTGACTAGAGGAGTTCACTGTGTATTGATTTGTTGGCCAATTTATTGAAGGTGAAGTTTTATGAAGGCTGTTAAAATGTTTGGAGTATGTACACTGACAAAGAAATCCTTAGAGCAAGTGAAAGAGCCCGCTTCTTTGTGCCATTTGTAAGAGTAATTTAGAAAAACAGATGAACAAACAAAACACCTGTATGTCTTCAGGTTCTATAATCTCTAGATTTCTGATATGTAGCACCTCTCACTTCTGCTCTTGCATCTTCATGGCTTTCCCTATTTAATCTTTAAGTTACCCTCAAGACTTTTTCCAGCTTTTATTTCCGCTGCGGCCCCCCCCCCCCGCCCCCACCAAGTCTCCAGCCTTATCTGTGATAAATAAATGTTCAGACATGGTCATCTAACATTAAAAGGATGCCAAATTCAAGTTGTTGCATATTAAAATAAAGATAGCTAGGTGTGATATGGTATTTTCTTTAGCGTGCTATAGCTTAGATTGCTTTGTAATACACACGTAACTTTTTCCCCGTCTTTCTTGTGTCTGAAGAAAGATCTAAGTTGTATAAGGAGGGACAAGCTAGAACAGAAATTCTTCTAAGAACCCATTTGCTTATGATCTTTTCGGTGATCCTTGCTGCCTCTTTTTTTTTTTTTAATCCTTTCCATGAGCACTTTGCTTCCAAAAATTTCCGCGTGTAGATAGAAGTAGATCACTTTTCTCTGTCCACTTCCCCTTCCCTATGTCCTGTTCATAAGACAATCTGTGGACCTTGTGTACTTGGCATGTATCACAGTAGACACCTGCAGTACAGATTAAATAAACTGTGTACAATTAAACTCTTTTTTTCCTTTATGTAGGGATGTGGATTTGCCAGGTCTGTAGACCAAAGAAGAAAGGGAGAAAGCTGCTTCATGAGAAAGCCGCACAAATAAGGCGACGATATGCAAAACCTATTGGACGACCGAAAAATAAATTAAAGCAACGAATGTTGTAGGTTTTGGTTTTTGTTTGTTTGTGGTTTTGGGGTTTTTTTTAATGTTTCTGAGAATGTAGTCAGTTAAGAGTTGATGCAGGTTCAACTACGTTTTTTTAACTCTATTTCAAGTTGGGAAAAGTAGGTGACGAGTATTTTAGTATATGCCTTTCAGCCCAATGGCAAAAACCTTCTTAATTATAATGGGTACTTTTGCATCGTGTGAGAAAGCGATGAAAAACTTGCTATAACTTAACTTTTCTAGATACCATAATTTTTTAACAAAACTTGTACCCAGAGCAGATGCAAATGAAAGTATGCGTGATAACATTTGTCACAGCTGTCTTCTAAGTGTAACTTCAAATAATTGAAGTACATACAGAACCCATACTATGTGGGTATCTATAATAGTGAGTTATGTTTATCCAACTTCAGGAGACTGTTCTGCTCAAAGACCTGTTCAAAAGTTGTATAAAAATTACTTTACTAGTTAATATCTGCTCACAAAACCCATTCTAAAAAGCAAACTATGCAAGTACTACGGAAGTTCTGGTTTCAGTGGTACTCTGGAAAAAATTATTACTTGAATTCTGCTGTTAAGCTGCCACTGGTTACTAGGGAAAAAGGTTGCAATTCGTCTTGCTTCTCAGGAATGTGTTTATCTAAGACAAGAGAGTGCTGTAATTCTTCTGGCATCTGTCTTTCCAGGGAACACTGTAGTTGGACATCTTAAGGCTTGGTTGGAGGATTGTTTAAGTAGCATCCAAATGCTGAGTTGACATTACACCGAGTGTTAAACAGGAACAGATTCTGTGTTAGCTCCAGTAGCGTGTTGCCCTCCATCACATGTTCCTGTGCACATACGTCTTTCTTCTCCTTCTGTTTTAACTATCTGTTTGGCCATGTCAACTTAGCAGCTGAAAAGCTTTCTGGCTCTATCTACTACTCATTCTGTCATGTGGCTGTTACCCAACCATTTTTCTCAATAAACACCTGTCTGGTATTCTTCAGTGTTACACAGTAGCTGCCATAAAACTTTGCATTTTGCTAAATATGGATTTCTGGAGCAAGTGGAGCCAACGTGTAAAAACAGGAGGACAAAAAATATATACTTGCAGTACAGTACTAGAGTACAGCACACTAGTCAAGTTGATGTATTTGGTGCTGTACAGCTTGCGATATTCTCTGTCCCCTCTCTCTGCGAGGTTCTTTTGTCCTTGTCCTAAAGTTCAGTGTATGCTGCTCTAGGAAAGTAGTACAGGACAAAGATGAAGTGTGGAACTACATGAAAGTAAAAGATGTAGTTGTAGTGGCTCATGAGAGCATGCTGTTAAAGGAAGAGTGGGTGAAACATTTTTTTACTTCTTCTTTCTCCTCCTGACCAAATAACTTAGGAATTTGAAGGTCATTCAAATAACCATACAACTTTCAGTGTTTTAACTGAGATTCCTATATATTATTTTGTGTGCATAATAAAAATATTCCCTATATCTCTAGCTACACCTCTGGCTTTATCCCTTTGAAAACTTGTAAGCCTTCAACTGGATTTCTACTACAGTACTGCCATCTTACTTCTCTAAAAACATGTCCCTGATTTGGATTCTCACAGTGAATTTAGGAGGAATATCTGTCTGATGTAGTAATTTTGCTTCTCTTCCTTCCTCATACATGTAACAGAAAGGTGGGAAACGTTGTGAGGGTTTTACAGTTGCATCTTGTTAATGGGATTCTGAGCTGCAACTTTTAAAATAAATGTCATACGAAAGGATGCAGAAGTTCTCTTAGCATTGGATGATGATTATGAATATTTTATGAGGATTTTATTTTATTTGTAGCACGTGAGCCACATGAACGTGTTAGCATAGTATTTGGGGGACGTTCTTTATATAATAAGTATTTGCAATACTGTGGGCACTTTTCTATTACTTGAATGTCTAATATAGATATAAAACAAAGTAATCGTGTTTTGGAAAAATAATGGTTAGGAGGTGAGATGAGAAGAGACTCTTCCGCATAGAATCCCATTTAAAAGTGATGATGGGGTACAGAAGACAACAGTGTGGTTGTCTTCTTCACAACATAAAAGCATGCGGTCACATGAAATAAAGGAATGTTAGCCTATGCCACTTAGTTCTTTTTGTGTAGTACAAAGAAAATCTGCCCAGTAGTACTGGAATAATTTTTTGCCTGTTGACCATCTGTAGGAAGCCCTTCACAGTCAAATTACTGTGTAGGATTAACTAAAACCACGTGTGCGTTGGCCTCTGGCACTGCTGGTGATTACTACATCTGGTAGTAAGAATAGATCCTGTGATGGACTTCAGCTTATGGCACCAAAGGATTCAAAAGACTCAGAAGTTTTTGGGTTTGTTGCCTCTTAGGAGCTAACTAAATTTAAGGATGTGCGAATGGAAAGGGGGCTAGTTCTTAAACTGGTGGGCCCTTGGAGTTCAGTAAACCAGATGGTAGCCCCAGGCTGTTCAATCTGTAATTGGAAGTGACCTGTTGGAATTAATTACTTCAGCATCTCAATTAAGAAGGCAAAATCTGTGGAAGAAAAATCTCTGCTGCAAATAAGCTAACTTCAAAGAGCAGGATGGAAAAGGGAATGGACGCATTTGATGCAACTATGTAGCTTTGTTTGGATTTGCAGTTTGATTGTGCCTTTTGATACCAGTTTCTTTTACTACAAATATTTTTAAATGTTCTGTTTCTATATACTTACAATGTACTACTCTTCAGCATATCTTTCCGTGTTGTTCCTCTCTTCAGTCATTAGCGACCAGCTAAACCTGTACTTTTGCTGTCACAAATGTTGGCTTTCAGCATGCCATTTTTCTTTCTAGTATTTAAATAACATTCACCACTCTTCCTTCTTAACACCTTCCATGTTAGACCTGATTGATTTACAGCTTTTCTACAAACACAGCTTGGTCTTATAGTTTTGCTGTTTTTTTTTTTTGCGATTGTTACAATTTCTAAAGAAAACAGAGTCTGTTTCTTCGGTTTTGTTGTAATGCTTTTCATAAACTACCTCATTTTGCTTTTAGGTCTTGGGCAGTAGTTTTCAGTGCTATTGATGACATACATAATCCAATGAGAGTGTGGAAAAAACAGCAGTTTCTTGAAAACTGACTGTATTGCTTTAAAGGACTAGTAAACTTTCTCTATAGTTTAAGCAAATGTAGTCTGAAGTTAAGTGATTTGGTATACAGTAATATATTAACACTGAACATGTGCATCTCCTTTGTGTGTAAAATGAACTCTATGGTGATATAGCAGTTACTGTACTCAGACACAATGCATTGATGTTTTTCTCCAAAGCAGCACACTTTTGCCATGCCTAAAAGTAGATGGGGAGGCTGTATACTGGGATATCTTGTTATCCCAGCTGCTTCTATTTGTATGTACTATGGACCATCTTTTAAGGAAAAGGGGGTGGGGGACAGAAAGAAAAAAGGGGGGGGGAGGGGAAGTTGGATGTTATGTCATGGTGTGAAATATACTTCCAAAGTGCATATGTCTTTAATTTTCTTGAAAGATTTTTAAGTACAGTGGCACAAGTAACTTGTATAAACTGTGATACTATTTGGCAGTAGTTACAGATTTTTAATGCTGATTTTTTCTTTTCCAAATTTTTGCATAGGTCTGTAACCAGTGATGAAGGATCCGTGAATGCATTCACAGGAAGGGGGTCACCTGGTAGGGGTCAAAAGACTAAAGTCTGTACCACACCTTCATCTGGTCATGCTGCATCTGTGAAGGATTCAAGCAGCAGATTGCCTGTTACAGACCCCACTCGGCCTGGTGCCACCACCAAAATCACCACCACCTCCACCTACATATCTGCCTCTACACTTAAAGTTAACAAGAAAACCAAAGGGCTTATTGATGGCCTTACTAAGTTCTTTACACCATCACCTGATGGTCGCAGATCACGAGGTGAAATAATAGACTTTTCAAAGCACTATCGTCCAAGGAAAAAGGTCTCTCAGAAACAGTCATGCACTTCTCTTGTGTTGGCTACAGGTACCACACGAAAGCTAAAACCTCCACCTTCTTCACTTCTACCCCCAACCCCCATCTCTGGTCAGAGCCCCAGTTCGCAAAAATCCAGCACTTCCACTTCTTCTAACTCTCCCCAAAGTTCTTCCAGTCAGTCAAGCGTACCCTCCTTTAGTAGTCTTCCTAGTAATAGTCAGCTAAAGGGACTCTTTGATGGACTCTCTCATATCTATACCACTCAGGGACAGTCCCGAAAAAAGGGACACCCAAGCTATGCGCCACCCAAGCGTTTGCATTGTAAACCAGAATTATCTTCCACATCAAAATCTAATAGCCATTTCTATGGAAAGAAAGAGGTTAGGAGTATGTTTATTTCTCATGCCTGTACCTCTGGATGGGGTGTGTCTAGAGGACATGCTTTTAAAGCAATTGCTTGCCTCAAGAGAACAACTTTCCTTAAAAAGCACAGGATTCTAGGCAGATTAAAGTATAAAGTGACCCCTCAGATGGGGACCCCCTCACCAGGGAAGGGGAGCTTGGCAGACGGAAGGATTAAACCTGATCAGGATGATGGTAAGCAAAGGTCAAAGCGCCAACCAAACCTACGTCCCGTCCAAAACCAAAATTCTTATATTGTCACATAGGTCTTAGCTGTATTTCTTGTTCTTACTTCACTTTCATACAAAAGCAACGAAACTTTGACCTTTTATCTAATGCTGACTAAATCTCCAAAATGTTTTTTCTGACTAATACCACACCACCTTTTTATTATTTTTTGCATCTGTAGTGACACTAGGAGCCCCAGATGCCTTCATGATGTTGCTTATGGCTGTGTAGTACCGCATGAGTAGCCACTGTTCATGCTACTTCCTTATTCTTCCCCTGCCCCTTCTCTGGCAGTAGTGCTGTCATCATGATTGTGTGCTGTCAGTGCTCATAATGGTGGGCATTTCAATTCATTTCCGTCTGCTCCATTGCTTTTTCATGAACAATTCCATCCTGCTGCAGTCTCCACAACACTTGATCTGTACTGCTGTGAGCTACCTTTTTTTATAATTACTTTATTTAAGAAAAAATATATAATGTTTGAATGTAGACTTAGTTTAGCATTGGTCTCCAACTTCTAAGGGCAACTTTTTTTTCTCTTATTTTTATTTTTACCTTGTAGAGTATACTGGAATTTATCAAGTGGCATAGTTCTAGTGATAGAATATATTCCATTTCACGAGGTTCAAAACTCATTTAGTAGAACTGGACTGTAAAGGCTTATACAGACAGGCAAGTGAATACCAAAAATAGCTCGTGCAACAGCAAACTACAAAACAAGAAGGGGGGCAGGTTTCATTTCTGCTACTTAGTAATCTCAAATTTAGTTAAAATGGGGAGTTATAACAGCCATAGTTGCTACAATCCTATTTAGGAGTACCACTTTGGTAAGGCACATGTAACCTTCATGTCTGAATAAACTTTTTGCTGGTTTTAAATAACAGATACTGAAATCAAACTAAGCATCAAACAAGAAAATACGGATGTATTTCTGGTGGGAAGCAAGGACACTGTTACACAGGAGGATTTGGAAGTATTTAAGCAGGCTCGAGAACTTTCCCTGGAGGTAAGAATCATGTTGCATAAAATGTAGTTATTTCTGTAAATAAAAACTCGGTTCATTTTCATATGTCAGTTCATCTTCATTTTTAATATATTCCATTTGATCCAATGTGTCGTGCTTGGTGTGAATTTAATTTGTGAGACACTGTATATGCAGTTAAATTCTCCCAGAGTGGAGACAAGGCATCACACTGGAATGGGTCAGATGATAAGTGACAATTGAGATAGATTTTGAAAGATATACTTGAGTATTTCGGACACAGGACTACCACTGATTAAGCGTAGAGATTAAGCATAGTTGGCATCCTGGTCAGGACTGAGAGGGTGTTCGTTGGTAAGAATGTGCGCAATGATTTTCCTATGTGGATAAAGCAGCCACTGTGAAAACTTAAGTCTGTCCCAGTAAGTACTGTTTTGTAAGAAACTAGGTTTAGTGAGTTTGTAACTTTATTTCATGATTTAACACACTTTGAGTTTAAGTACTGTAGACTTTTTCTAGCAGCGAAAATCTTTGAGTTGAATCTGTCTAGAATTGTTTACACCAGCAGGTGTTAATGCTGCTCTTTAAGGTATATAGTGGTAATCCTAAAGCTTGTGGAGACTGAGCTGCTTTGGTTTTTTGGTTTTGTTTTGTAGTTTTTTGTTTTGTTTTTGTTTTATTGTTTGTTTGGTTTTTTTGCCAAGTAAGCTGGACTTGGCAGCTAAAAATTCCTATAGCAAACCAGACTTTTACTTTTCTGTGTCTATGAAATGAGTAACCAGTGTCTTTGAGAACCTGGGTCAGAAGGGAGGTGCATGTTATGTTTCAACTGCTGCTTTTTATAAAATTACATCATAAATGAGTGTGTCTTGTACTTTTTTTGGTAGTGGAAGTCACTTAATTTTTTTCAGGTTTAGTGTACAAGAATTGCCATTACCTGCTATGGGTCAATGCAGTGACCTTTTTATAGTCTTAATTCAGAGCATGTTAACCAACAAACTCAAACCAAGTTTAAAGATTCAGCTTCATTATTAGTTTGTACTTCCATTTGCTTTGGAAATAGTTCCTACCTCCTCCTTTCTTTGTCTTTCGTATGCAGTCCAAAATGTTAGGTGCTAAGATTTCAAAAATTTATGGCATTGAAATTACCCCCCCGCCTCCTTTTCTTTGTTTGTATTTCACCAGCCCTTTAGAGTCCAGCAATCATTTTCTGATCAGCTCAATTTCAGTGTAATAGTTGAGATTAGTGTGTGTTAGTATACTGTTGACTGTTACGAGGTGAATTCCAAGGACTCTAGAAGGGTTCTGCTGATGCCTTCTCCCTTATTGTTTTGATAAAACGACAGCTTTGAGTTTGAACCAGAACTGTAGAGAAATTCTCGCACTAGATACTGTGGGAGAACTGAGGCAGTTGTCCCTTTTATTTGGCTAGGTTGTGCACCATCTATTTGTATGCACTTACTTGTAAACCCTGCTTGCTTACCTTCATGTTTAGTTGTTTGGCACCTTGAAAGAAATTTTCGCTGCTTATATTTGGGTGTTGGCAAATGCTGTTCTCGCTCCAGGTTGAAAGAACTTAAGCAACTGATTTGAATACTTCAGGTTTCTCACACCTTCATTGGGTGAAACTGATGATATAAAGCTAACTTTCCTTTTACTTTTTCTATAACTAATATATTGCTTTTATTGCACCTGACAGAAAATTGGGTGTAAAAACACTGGTGAAACAAGTGGGCGATACCCTTCAGTGATTGAGTTTGGAAAATACGAGATCCAGACCTGGTACTCTTCACCTTACCCACAGGAATATGCAAGGTAGTGAGTTGTCAAGTTTGTGATATATTGTTGGAATTCTTACTAACGTGATAATTGTAACTTTCTTACTCTTTTATAACTTTTATAATTTACAACTTTAAAAAGTAAATATACTTTTGTAATTATAGGTGAGAACAAGGATTTTTGTCTTGTCTTTTTTGTGAGTTCTAATCAAAGAAACATTAAAAAGACCAATTTTCCTAATCCTGCATAAACATAATCTTGCAGTGTGTATTGGCATGGTTTTGTTTGTTTTATTGGTTTTGGTTTTGTTTGGGTGTCGTTTTTTGTGTTTGGTTTGTGTTTGGTTTGTTTTGTTTTGTTGTTGGTGGTTTTTTTTGTTTGTTTTGTTTTGATTTTTTTTTTTTTTAAACCATTGCAACCAGGTATGTCCAGCTTCTGGCCATTGAGAGCAATTAATCTTGTTTGTCATCCAGAATTTGTTAACCTCCTTTTTCTAGGGACCTGGGATAAATCTGAACATGCTAGATAAATAAAGTCAAAGTGAGCAAGTTGGGGCAACAGTGTCTCATTTCTGGCCTTCTTTGCCAGGGTGCACCTTGGAGTCAGGCAGAGAGCCCGAACTAGTATGTGTGCTCAGCAGATCTCTGCTGATTTTTTGCATGTGCTGAAAATAATTGTTTTATGAATTCATTTGATCTATGGCACACATGGAGATTTTCAGAACTGTATGTTTGTCAAGCTCTACTGCTATAGCAAGCAACCAAGTTATGTGGCCCGTTCCAAAATATCTTTGCATTGCATTACTGTAAACTGCCTTTTGTCTCCATCCCTCTCATTCCTTGATAACCTAATTTTTGCGTGATGGGAATGAGGGATATATTGTGAATTGGTAATTTGAAAATCATGGGCTAAAAAAAGTGTGGAGAGCGTTTCTGTTTCATCTTACTACCACTGCTTTTATACTTTTAATATTTTATTGCTGTTACTTTTTTATGCCCTCAATTTATGTCATATTGTGAGAGAGTTACGTGTTCCATCAAGTAAATAAATCCCAGATAGAGGCATAATGCTGGATAATTAGTATGAGGCAACATGGGATGGCATCTGTAGGAGGCAGTGTAGTTCTTGGCTCTGAGTGCAGTGGGATTACATCATGGAACAAACAGTTCAAACTGCTTTTTGTGTTGTTGATAAACTATCTTAGAATACTGGAATAATGGCTATGATCCCAATGTGATCCTAGGATGTGCCAGTAGCTTCAGAGGAGATAAGGGTTTTCCTCTGCTTTAAAATTTTGTGGACTAATTAATTTCTGCAACAGTCTTCCATTGCTTCAGTAGTTTAAAAATGAAAGTAAATAGTCTTCCATTGCTTCAGTAGTTTAAAAATGAAAGTAAATAGTCTTCCATTGCTTCAGTAGTTTAAAAATGAAAGTAAATAGCCATAAAATACACTGAAAGGAGCAGTTTCTGGTATGTAGAACACTTGTCAGCATTGTCTTACATGGGGCATGTGGGTACTTCGTGTAGTCTGAACTGAATCCTTTCCAGATGACTACAGTAATCTACGTTGCCTGTGTCATGGAGATGTATGGAAGGGAGGCTTTTTGCCTAGATGCAAACTGTTTCAGTGGGCTTCTGTGTTCAAGTAAAGTGACAGTGTAGGTGGGGGTACAATCCTACTACAGTTTGCTGTCCCACCCAAGTATTTTGAAGACAGTGGAAAGAAACATTATCTCCTAGCCTTCCCCACGTACAAAATAAGGAGAATTAAAGGCAAGGAGGCTCACTATATTCTGCTGCGTGCCTCCTTTTCTTTATTGGAAGAAGGAGGATGAAATTCTGAGGTGTGACTCCAGTGTAGCTACTTCAATTAGACATCACAGCAAAAGCTTAAGTGGAATGTGGGAACGGGGAAGTAACTGGGGTCTGCTGAGGGTGGACCACAAAACAGCTGACCACAGTTCAACTTTATTGAATTAGGTTCATTGTGATTGATTGAAAATGATCTTTTCTTACCTTTCTTTTTTAATGGGTGATATGTATGTTTAATCATTTACTCTAATGTGATGATTTTTTTTATTATTTTTTTTTTTAAACTTAAGAAGCATTTACTCGTGGTACCTTATATTTAAATGGGGAGGGCTTTTCACTTTCTGGTAACCTTTTTTGCTTACAGAACTTAACATATTTTTTGTATAAAATATCTTTCTAATTTTCATACAGATTACCAAAGCTTTACCTGTGTGAGTTCTGTCTTAAATACATGAAAAGTAAAAACATTTTGTTAAGGCACTCAAAGAAATGTGGCTGGTTTCATCCTCCAGCCAATGAAATCTACAGAAGAAATGACCTTTCAGTATTTGAGGTGGGTATATCAAAATCTAAGTTTCTGAAAGTAACAGGTTTGTAAACATTACAGATGAGTTGTAGAACTAGTGAAAACTTTATATATTTAAATACTTCCTTGATTGTAATGCGAAACCACGTCCATCTTCCCTGTCCTGTTCTGTCACAATTCTTACTTCCATTACTTATGCTTCATGCGTTACCCAACCTCTTAAGATATTTGTATAGCGTGCATCTTAGATGGGGACTGCAATAGAAGCTCTTTGACTGGATTGCGTTTCTCCTCTCAGCAAAAGTACCTCTTGCACCCATTCATTTCTGGCTATTTGAATATCTTGGGTGTAGGGAGAATACACTTCATACTGTAGATGCTTCCAATGTGTAAAAGCAAGAAAAGTAGTTTCTTGTGTATTTTCCTAAAAATACAAATGTAGCTACTAAGTGTTTTTGCTTTCCTTTTTGTTGTCTGAGAAACTTGCCCTGAAACATTCTGGTTGGATGACAGAGGTTTGGTCCAACTTTGGCCAGAACACACTGCCTTTAATGTAGAAAGTCCAGAGTTGAGTTTGTGGATAGGTATTCCTTTATAATCTAAATTATTCTCTTGTGAGGTGACTTCCGTTAAAGTTTGGGGTTTGCAAGGATATCCTGGACAACAGATTTCTGTGTTTCAAATAGCATGCCTGCAGTTACTGAAGCTGTGCATTAACCTTGCCATTCCTGTGTCTCAAGAGTTGTTACAGATTGCATTAACAGAAAAGACTGCTGGGGCTACTAGGACTTTTTTTTGAGGCTGTTTATCAACAGCAGTGTTTAGATGTGTATATTGATACATGCAATTAAGCAGTTATCATAGATTCTACTTGAAACTTGTGTTTTCATGTTGTATCAATGTCTGTCGTGCTTGGTCATGGCCATTATCTCTTCAACCAATGGTAGATGCATTCTTGAAGTCCTTACTTAAATTAGAACAAGATCTTAATATTTGGTTCACTTGGCTGGTTTTGTGCAACGAAAAAAATCAGCGATTTGCATCAAGATTTCTTCCTTCCTGACTTGGGCAGTTTTTATAAAGATTGTTGATCTGCTAGCAAAAGTCTTAAGTTGTAAACAGACTTAACTCTTTTCGTGTCAAGAAACAAAATTGTCCTAGTCAGTCCAAAAGAACTTAGATTTTCTCTATTTGCAGGTATTAAGAGCTGTGCAGCATACAATAGGCGAATTCTGTTTTCCAGTTGTCCTTGGTCACAGATGCTTTCAGGAATTCATTGTACCCATTTTCTGTTTGGCAGAATGAAGGGTTTGTAGTTTTCTTTGTGCTTTCCATTTTCGAGATAAATAGAAATGAGTTTCGCATTTAAGATTTATGTACCTCTGCCCAGAGCATGACTTTGAGAGATCTGAGGGAAGACTTTGACATAGTTTACTACTATGCTGTATGCAAGAAACTTTTGACAGATGCTTGCTTTTGAAGTTGCAGTCCTTCCACCCTCCCACCCCCACATTTAAAACTGATAAATAAGCTGTGTTTGCCTGGAATTCAAGGAGTTCTTTAAATTTCTGTACAAATGTTCTTACTAGAAAAGATAGCTTACATAATTTCAGTTTTCAGGCTTATGGGTTACCCAGTGATGATTTCTACTTGGTTAATGTTTGCATTTAATTTGCACACTTGCTAATAAGTTTGAAAGGAGTGAGTTGTATGACAGCTTAATGTATTTTATAGGTTCTTGAGTACTGTATGAAAGTTTGTTCTGATGTCTCTAGGAGCAGTAGCTGTCCATTAAGTGTTGTTTTTTTTTCTTTAATCCAGATAATGCAACTGTACTACTGAAGTCACCTTGAAATCCTTAAATATATCCAAAAGGTTGGGTTTTACTTAGATTTGTAACTAGGATTCTTACTAAAACCAAATTGGAATAGAATATGGCTTCTTTTTTGGCATGGTGTGCATACCATTTGGCTGTCTGTGAATGAAATACAGCTAGTGACTTTATCAAAGTACAAGCAAACCTTTCCATTAAGAAGATTACTTCAAAAATGCTGTTGCCTTTGACAGGGCCTTCCCTTTCAGGGAGTAACTAATTGATCCAGGAAATCTGCATCTCTGTCTGGCTTTTCTGTAGCTGTCTGAGTCACAGCTTGACTCTTTACACTGGTAACATACCTAGACTAATTGTAGTACTTAACCTGAAAATTTACTTCTCTTGCTCAACAGTGTTTTAGTGTACCATAGAAATCTTGTCTTGTCCAATTTATCTGAAACATTGCTGTGATTGCTGTGTAATTGGCAATTCATTCATTGGCCTTACACCTTAAGGATTTAACATAATACACTTAATTGTTTTGGGATATTTTTTGTATTGTTGACCACCGCCTTCTAGGAAACCACAGTTTAATGTAGTTTTAACTAGTACACTTTTGTCTGCCAGTCATTCATTTTCATTCCAGGTATGAAGTGGGAGAGGTAAGTCTCACTTGAACAATTAAAAGATGAAGTTACTTTGTTTAATAAATCCAGATCCTCGGAGAATACTTACAAATGCAAAGTAATTAGTACTAACTGGAGAATTCTTATTTAACAAGAAGCTGGGGCATTTCTCTTCTGAATCTTAATGTGTTCTTTTTCCTGTAACACCATCTTGTTCATGTTTCCTTCTAGGATATGATTGAATCAAGAAGTTGTTTTGTCCTAACATGTTGGTGGCATTGAAAATAACTGCATCTGTCTTGCTTTCTAGGTTGATGGAAACGTGAGCAAAATTTATTGTCAGAACCTTTGTTTGTTAGCTAAGCTTTTTCTGGACCACAAAACCTTGTATTATGATGTTGAACCATTCCTCTTCTATGTCCTTACAAAAAATGATGAGAAAGGCTGCCATTTAGTTGGATATTTCTCTAAGGTAAAAAAATAGTGGGTTTCTTTTTTTGAACATTTGTAATTTCCCACTTGCCTTGATATTTGTGCCAACAGAAAAGAAAAAACAAACAATTCAGAATCTTGAAATTTTCTCTATAAATCTCAAATATAGTGTGCATTGTCTCAAATACACTCGTACTTTCTTGTTTCAAAGACTGATGCAAATTGAGAAATTGTATGTGCATTCAACCACATTTATTGGTGGGGTTTTGTTAGCTTGGTTTGGGGGGTTTGGGGGTGGGTTTTTTTGTGTTGTTTCCCCCCTCCCCCAATGTGTTATGGCTTCAGTTGAAAATTAAATCTTTTTCCTCCCCCTACCATTTTTTGCAATAGTATACCAAGTCTAACTTCTAAGAATGCTAGGTATTTGAAATGTTGGTGTGTTTTCGTGGTTTTACTGCTAGCAGTTCAAGCTGGCTGTTTAGATATAAATGGCCAGCTGAGTTCATCTCTTATGTACAGTCTGATCTAATGTGGTAACTCATTGCACTTGAGTGTAAGAATGCAGTGCCTAACTTTATGGTGGATGCCTTCTTTAGAGTGGATGTCTTTATTGCTTGTGGTTTTTCTTTGAATTTTAAAGCAATAGACGGCAGCTATAGACAGAAATAATAACTTATGCGGACTGTCTTGAAAAAGATGACCAAAAATAATGGTGAAGTATAATTAGATATGTCTGCAAGAGGAAGAGCTTCCATTAGTCAATTTGTCCGTAAGAAATGTGGAGAATTGCTTTTGGCTAGTCTGTTTGTCACATCTGATGATCTCGAATGTTTTAGCTACTGAAATGTAGGAAAAAAACGCTTAATCTCAAATTCCACGGAAGTACTGAAATTATTCACTGAATAATTTTGTCCTGTCCCCTCCCTTTCTTCTCTTTTTAAAAAAAAAAAAAAATCCCCAACAACAAAAAACAACACCACAACTGTGTGTGTGTGTGTGCTCTTGGTGGCAGAAATGCTCTGGCGTTTCTTCCCTGATTACAAATATATTGCCAAGATGTGAACTTCTTACTGGCAGTCTTGAGAGTTTGAGAAGCCTATACGGAGAAAATACTTCACATTAACATAGAAATGAAGAAACATTGCAAAATATGGCATGGATGTCTGCTCTCACAGATGAAGAAATGTTGTGAAACCAACATACTGGCATGTGAACCTGTCAGTGTCATCACTGGTCTGGTGTCACATGTGGAGGCTGAAGTGATAGGTGGTGTCTTAAACTATCCCTGTGCTTGCTGCAACTTCTTGTCAGTTATTGCTGATCTGGATTTTTTTGGTTGATTTATTTGGCCTCCCTTAAAACTACTTAGTGCTGATTTTGTGATTTTTTTTTTTTTCTGTGTCTAATCTTCTAAAGGTAACAAGGCTTCAGGACTCTTCCTTTTGTATCAATAAATCTGAAAGAACCTGTAACCTTACATTGTTAGAACAGCTTCCTAGTTTAGATTGTTCCTTCTGATGTCATAAAACAATCCGTGTAATATTTGCCTCCATTGCCTTTATGTTATATGATTTCATTCTGTCTGAAAGACCTCTGGTTTCTGAGCATTCTGCCTTAATTTGCATTCAGGTGAGAAGCATTCAGCTTTGAAAAAGTTAGTATGCTTCAAGTAAGACTTCTTAGGTCTACGGGTATGGGGTTCCTCCCCTCCACCCTGACCCCATATTCATTCAGAGAGAGAAGACAAAATAAAGATGGAAACCAGCAGGCACTTAGTGTAGCAATTGCAGAAGATACAACTTCACTATATGTATAGATATTATTTTCCACTTTTATATCCTTGACTGAATGCTCAGCGAAACACAAAAATATTTTCTTCTTCTTCTTGTCCTCCTCCTTCACAGCACTTAAACTTCATTATGCTGTTTAGACAATATATTTAATTTTTAAGATGTTGAGTAGTTAACTAATAAATATTTTGAAGGGTATGTTTGATACTTCCTTTTAATAATTAACTATTACTGTGGAATTATTTGACTTTGGTACTGACCCCATGCATCTGTTCACCTTACTGGGATATTTTACAAGGACAGTGGCAGGTGCAGGCAATTGCCCACTTCAGCAGTGCTTTGACATACTTGATCTGTTTCTCCTTCCCACAGGAAAAGCTTTGCCAGCAGAAGTACAATGTCTCCTGCATAATGATCATGCCCCAATACCAAAGGCAAGGATTTGGAAGGTTTCTTATTGATTTCAGTAAGTGAAGTGTTTTATTTACACTTGTCATCCAGGAAGCTGATGGCTTTTATAAGAAATTGTAACATATGAAACTTTATTTAACTTGCTTTGTTGTTTTTATCAATAGATAATGGGATTTCTGTTTATATTTACATAGGATAGAAAAGCTCCCTGAAGTGAAAAACTTACTGCTGCTCTGTTATTGTACTCGAGGAAATTGAGAATGAATCTCTCAGCAGTAATATTAGCTCACAAAGCTATTACTCTGAATGAATTGTCTAAATTACTTTTCATTTTGCCTTGCTAGTTAGTATAAGAAGAGGCAATTATTTGTGATTAAAGCTAAGAAGGTGTTAGTCCAAGGCATTCTCTACATTCTGATATTTCTAACTTAGGTCATCTTTTAGCTAAAGAACTGTTTTAGCTGAAGAATTGCTGCGTAGAAGGAATGTATTTTGTTTTTTGTCTTTAAGTTCATCACTTCGTTGGTGAAAGTGTTACCAAAAAAAGCGTAGGTGCTCATGGCAGTGTATGTACTTGCTGCTTTATTTTGCTGAGTTGTCTGACCTGTTAGAAAGCTTCAGGCACAACTTGTTTAAATATATATCTGTTATCCCCCAAATCTTTAAGCTGCAAGGAAACTCCAAACAAAATCATCTTAAGAAACTTCTCAGCTAAGTGTCCACAGTACTACTGAATCCAACTTTCTCCTGTAATTTAGAGGGAGGATGATAAAGGAATTAGTGTATATTGTATGTGGCTAGTTTTCGCTATTACTCTTTTTTTTTTTTTAAAGCACTGTAGAATTACATGACAATAGAGATAGTTAAGATAATAGGATTCCTTCCCTGAAGGTGTATACAAGAACATTAACACACACATAAAAATATATTGCAGTATAACAGCAGGACAAAGACAGTAATTTGCAACTGTAGAGTTTTCAAGTTCTGTGTCTTGTAGTGTTCTACCCAGCATGACTACACTAGAGTTTATAAAGATACTTAGTATGTCTCATCATTGCATGGCTTTATAAACAGTCTTCACTATACCCCTGTGACTTAAGTAAGGATGGTTCTGGACCACTTAATCCACCATTGAAATGTAGCCATCACTGGAGCGGAACACAACAGCTGTTCCGTTGTGCACCTTCTGCAACCTTTTAGGAAAGGCAGTGATAAGTACTGCATATTTCAGGAACTGCAGAGCGGACTTTAAGTTTACTTAGGTAGAACTTGCCCCTGGTTTAGGATTAGGATCTCTTCTTGCAGAAGGAGATTGGGAACTCTTACTGGGCACAACTGGTAAGTACTTCTAGGCTTTTTCTTTAGTTTTTATTCTGTGGTGTCTTTCAAAAAAAGCACTCTCAACAAATGGTATTCTGGTTGAATTTGCAATAGTTATGGTTGCAAAACTGATGGCACAGTTATGAAATCTGTGGATTCCACAGAAGGTCTGGATACGGATACACTGTGTGTCTCTGGATCTGTGGTCTGTCTGTTACTGTGCCATGTGCTACTTGATCTGGAAGAATTGGTAGGGTATTCTGTCCCTCCACTTTCTGGAAAAATCTGTGAGTACATCATGTTGTTTGAATCATTAGGATTTTTGTGATAACTTGCATCATGACCTAATGGTATCCTTAACTTCAAGCTTATCTGGTGCTATTCTTGTGCCTTTCCTCTTTGCAGACATGTTCATATCACAGGTGTAGGCTGCAGCTGTATACATGCTGGGCATAGTCCAGAGACCAGCTTTAGCTTCTGCTGTAGCTAGAGCTAACAGACTGCCTGCTTTGGGAGCACACAGTCCCTCGGTACATTTACACAGTGTTTTGCCTTTGCTTTCTGGACAGAGGTTCCCTTAACTAACTGGGAATCAGACTGTCTCGGTTTCCAACAGAATGAAGAACCAAGAGGTGACTGAGAAAGTCTGGCTCTGTAGTGAGAGTGAGGTGCAAACTAAATTAAAGGTAGTGAGAGAACTGCTTGTGGCTGTTTTTCCCTAGGGGTAGAAAGGAAGGTAAAACTCCAAGGCTTGTTTTCCTAGGTTGTATCTATGTCCTTTTGCAGGATGGAGGCTGAATGCCATTAAATGGGTCAGCCATAGCCTCATCCAGACGAGTGAGTCCAAAATCTGTCTTCATACAAAAAAAACCCCTTCAAATCAATTGTTTACTTTTTTCCTTGGAATTCTATGTGTTTCTACCTCCTGTATTGTAATTGACTGACTACCATCTTCTTTGTACTTCACCCTTCCTGTTGACTTGTGGTCTCTGAGAATAAGTTGCTCTAACTGGCCTGAGAAGATGGCCTAACAAAACCCCAGTTATTACTCTAAACTTGAACAGAGAAAGTTTATCATAGTTTAAAACATTTTTTGCCATAACATTATCTAGATTGTTATGCTCTCATAAAGTTATTGGGAGATAAATTTTATGCTCTGAATGTTAAGTCTTGATTTGTCATGCAGGTAGTGCGTCTAAACCGCTCTATTTTGAATTCTGTGAAGTAGTCAGTTGTACTTATCTCTTTTGTAGTGGTAACCAGAACAGGTTTTAGACTAAAATAATAAAAATGTAACTGTGCAAGTAATTTTCAGAAAATGATAGTTACAAACCACAGAAGGGAAGGTCTCATGAACTGTTTGCAAGTAGCTGACTGCTCACATTACTTTGTGTATATCTAGACACTTGACAGTTAGAAAGGCTGGAAAGAACGCAGCCTTAAGCCGTTACAAACTTCTGCTTTGTCAGCAGACTGGTGAAAATGTAGTTTGTGGTACAGAATTTGCTTCTTTTTCCGTAAGTGAAATGCATTTGTTTGTTCAGATTGTGATGCATTCTTTTGTATTGGACTAATTTGATGTTTACAGATGAGTCTATGTGGTCATCCTATAAGTTGCAAGGGAAAATAAATTATTTTATTCTGCTAAAAGAAAATTAAGTATTTGTTTTCTGACCATTGTTTTTGTTTTAATTTTTTTTCAACTTAATTTTTTACTAACTACATGTGACTTATCAGATTCTATATGAAATATAGGTAATGCTGTAATTTCTTACTCTGTAGACACCAACATAAAGCTTTGTTTAAGGTCTGTCTCTTCAGGAATCTGTAATATCACATGTGGAAAATAGATTCGTAGGAAGGGTACTTCAACTTTTGTGAGAAGAAAGTGTGCTGTAAAATCCCTGAGTTCTGTAGCCTGATCATCTTCAGCAAAAATTTCCTGTGCAGTTTTCTGTAAGTCATTGGTCATTTAAGTAGAAATGTTTTTTTTAAAAAAATACATTGTATGTGTCTGTATCTGTTCTGTCTTAAAGTCGGGTAAGTTTTTTTTTTGGGGGGGTGGGGGATGGTGGTGGTGTTTGGTAGAGAAGTTATGGGTTTTGACTTCTATAGAGACTTGTGCTGTTAGAAATGGAAAAAAGTGTCTAAATATTTATCAAACAGTGAAACTGTTGATATGTAAAATTGCAGACTTGGTACTGCTTCATTTTGCAGTAAGATAAAATCAGTTTAACCTGTTTTATTTTTGAGAAGCGTGTCATACTGAAGACAAAATGGTTTACGTGAAGTCTTAATTTTGTTTACACTAAGTATGCTTTATTAAATATTATTTTATAACAGTCTTGATTTTTCTTAGAGGGAACCTAATTTTTACTTGGAGTGTGTTTAAATGTACAAAAGCAGTTCCTGAAAATGAATAAAGGTATTAATTTGCTTGTTGTATTTATACCTTCCTGCCTTTTACAGGATAGTTCTTGCCAAACTTCTTGAGTTTGGGCCTTTTGTTTCCATTTCCTTGTTCTTCTTGTATTCTGTGAAGTTGACTGGATTGTGATTGCAGGGTTGTACCTGAGAGAGAATTAATTGACTTCCGCATGCATCTTCTGTGTTTGCTGTAAATTAAACTTTGGGCAAGTAAACTCCAGCTTAAGTTGATCCAGAAATGAACCAGAGAGCAGGCTTCTGTTGTGTAAGATCCCATTCTGGGTTTCTTTCACTTTGAATATGAGTCCAGTTGCAGTGATACACAGCTATCATTCCTGTCACAAGGATTATATATACTTGCATTTGGGTGAGTCTTTATATGTCCTCTGTTAGCCTGCATTGCTGCTGTGGTTTTGACAACGCAAGCACTAAACTACAGTGTTGTAGCTACTCCTGTATGTGCAATCCAATTTCTTTTATAAACTTGAGCAGCCTCTACATGCAAGAAGTTTTTCTTTACTTTCTTGATTTGAGCTCTCACAAAGCCTAGAATCGTCATATGCTTTCTGTTTCTACTCGTTGGGCAGCAGTGACAAAAAATATTAGTATTTCTTTATTTGGCATATCTAACACAGAGTTCAATATTACTAGAATGAAATACTGCAGTATTTCGTATTTGTTTTCTGTAAGTTTAAGCAATCTTTTGATTTGAACTTCCTCACAAAACTCATCACAGTCCCATATTTCTTCTTATTGGATTGCAAATTCCATGCTGGAGGCCTAGCAGCAGTTGGAGGGAAAAAAAAATGCATGTGACAATACTAGGATAAACCTTTCTAACTGTGCTGGCTAGTATGTTGATGGTTCATTTGCATCACAGTAATAACTGGGTTCAATGCTGAGGAGCAAAGACCTTGATAGCCTTTTGTTATTTATCTTGAGGGCGTTTCTGGTCCAATTAATTGTAGGGTTCTTCTTCCCCTTCAGAATTCCCTCTTCTCATTCTTTCCCATTTTATCTGTTCATTGTGAAACGATTATTCTTGATGAGAGTGGAAACCTGGTTTAATGATGCTGGGATTCAGTTTGGGTTATATATGTTCTTTGTTTTGTTTTGGGGGTATGGAGGGGGATTGTTTCACTTGTCTGTATGTTTGGGGAAAGCTGGTACTGACTTTTTGACCTCTTGTATCATTTCTTGAGTGCAACTTTTAATGGCTTTTTTTTTTTTCCCATTAGCTTGAACTAACCCCTGATTCCCTTCTGGGATGTGTAGCTCAGGTTTTTTGTGAGCAGACTATGACAGGGAAAGACGACTCAAGTCTGGCAGTGGAAGAAAGAAACAGAATTTATAATACCTGGGGAGCTGTATTCTAGCATAGGAAGAGTGTCTCTGTTTAATGTTGTTTTTTGCTTGTTTCTCCAAATCTGGTATCTGTTTCTTAGTCAAGTGTTTTATTTTACCTGTTCCATTTAAACAGGTGAGTAAATCTTGAAGTCTTGATTTGCAGAAGCAGCAGAGTACCAGCAGTAGCAGCACTTGTGCAACAGCTAATGTGTAACACCAGGGAACGCAAGTTTCCAAGGGATGAGAGGAACAAAAAATTGGCTCTACAAGTAAAGGGAAAATAAACTGTTAATGGAAAGTTACGTCTTTCCTCCTAAATGCTTTTCATGAATAAGCAAGAGAGCAATTGATAGAGGAGGTCAGAACCATTACTGATTTTATAAATTGGTAATTGAGAGAGAGAGAGATCCACTTTTTTGCTCAATTAGGCTGGGGGCAACATGCATTAGCCCACATTGCTTCTCAATAGGAAATGGCTCAGCAAAGGCTTGTGAACAAGATTTGGCGTGGTGAAGTGTTCATTTGCCATTTACAGCTTTGAAGAACTGGGCTGAAGATCTGGAACTACTGCCTGTTTCTTTGATCTCAGTTTAGTCCTGTCTTCTCCGCTGCAAATTCCTAAAATCGCTTGTCCACATGCAATAGTTTAGGGGCTTTTGTGCCCGAAAGTTGAATCAGTGAAATATTCTGGGCTAAAAGTGGGTGGGGAGTAAGGACAGATGTCCTTGAAGGTGTGTGTTAAACCCAGATCACATAGTGATCCTGCATGCACTTTAATTCAAAAATAAGGGATGGTGGAGGGGGCAGTGAATAGGCACAAAAAGAATGGATACCTTTGTAAAGTGCATTCTTGAAATCTTTCTGGTTTGCACTTGTTTTAGAAGATCTGCATCTGTCTGTAGAAATGTGGAAGATCTTCATTGCTTAGGGCTCAGCTTTGCAGAAGTGGAAGGATTGTGGATTGAGTCCAGATAATTACGTTAGGTACAAAAGCTGTTCCACAAGCATCGACAGGTAGCATAAACCTGCATTGATGAGGATGGAGGCAATGGGTTTATTTCTTACTGCCCACAGTTTTGAGACAGTTTTGAAACAAGCTAAAAAAAACTGCCTTGCATGAAACTGGGTAGTCTTTGGGCACAGTTTAGGGAGGCTGTGAAGAGTATGAGATTTTTCTTCTGGTCTCTAGTGTGATTTGGTTCTCCCTGTAAGTTTGGTAAAGAGCTGATCCAGCCTGTAAAATTAGTTTTTCTGTGAAAGGCAAGAAGTTTGGTTTCTGCTAAGCTTGAAGAAAAACATGAATATCATTCAAAAATAAAACTGCTTATTTTTGAATATGCTCAATTCAAACAGCATTTTCTCTTCCAGGATAAACTAGTTATTTCAAACTTCTTCATGGCTCCAATACTTCAAAAGCTCTGTTGTCTGATGCAGACAAAAGGTTATATTTGATTGAAAATAAAAGTTTCTTTTAGATAGTTTTGGGCCTAGTTTTCTCACTGATGTCCATTGCTACGTCTTAATTTTTTTTGCAGTGTCTTCAGAAGGAGTGAGCTTTCCATGGCTAGTTGCAGTTTGGACAGTGAGCTGTTCTTCTAGTTTCTTCTTCCACGCTGGCTTTGTGGTGCTTTGGTATATTGAGAAGGTTTGGAAGTTTTGCTGTGCCAAAAGGTTGATTTGGTAACTCTGTTGTCTCTGGTTCCTGCTGTAGTGTTTCTAGGCTTTCTGCTTTGACAGCAAATTAGGTTACTCCTCTGTGGAAACTTGAAAAGCAATGACTTTGTGAAGCACCATGTTTGTGCAGTCATCCAAAAAAACTGAGTTGAACAAAACTTGAAATAAGTAATGGACTAACATGTGGCCTGTCATTTAGGGCAACATATGGCTGATAAATTATATTAGCATTTGAGAAAATGTCATCCCTGTTTTGAAGATGAATAACTTTTAAAAAATGCAATAAATGCGTTGGAATTAAGTGGTGGAATAGAGTGAAAATGCTGCCTGAGGTTTTTACAGTGGCTCTGAGATAGTATTATATCAGTAAAGGAAGAGCTGATGATAGATGACAAATTTTCTGTACTGAAGGGCTTTCATTTTTTGGTAGGAAGCTGGAATGAGGCAAATGAACAAAGCCATTACAGTATGGAAATGGTGGTGTTCCTTCTTTTAAGAGTATTTGAACACAGAAACAAAGACAGACTATAAAAGAAGCACCAAAAGGGCAAAAGAGGGCAGAAGTAATGAAAAGACGTACAGTTTTCTTCCTCATTAAAATGAATTCATAGAATTTTTTTGCTGTGTAGTCTTAGCTTGTGTTGTTTTAAGTAGCTGTGTAGACTTGCCATGTAGTAACAGGTTGCAGGGAGGTGGGGGTGTAACTGATTTAAAAGTCTGTGCTCAGCTGGAAGCAAGACACAGACCTTGAACTGAGAAAACCCATGTTCTTTATACTAATTCATAAATTAACTTCTGGAAAACAAAGCAGACTGGGGGGAAAAAAAAGGTAAAGATGGATGCTGTAATAGAGCAAATCTATGTGGAGAGATCAAAGGAGGTTTGTTCACATGTATGGCATATAAGTTCTAGTATGCTTATGGAACTGCTGGGAACCACTTCTGGTATCTGCCTGCTGCTTAGAGCTAGACCCAAGTTGCAGTGGGCTGTAAGTGGTTAGATCTACTTCTTTGGTATGTGTTTATATAGAATTGATAGGCTAAATCCCTTAATCTGGTCATGGAAAATAACGTGTTGGCCAGAAGGTAATATTTTGGAAAAACTACTTTAAGTACTTTAAGAAAATCAGAAGGATTTTTTTTAAATGTACAAATACTTTAATCAAATATGGATATGAAGTAGAAATAACATTTGAAAAATGAGGGTGTCCGTGGAATGATGAACGCTTTCTGTAAACACCCGTCACACCATTCTTTTCCAAAGTCTAGTGTTCAGATGTTTTACAGTTTGCTGTAACAAATATTGAAATATACCAGAAATACAAGGTAGGAATAAGCACACTTTAAAAGAAAAAAAAAGTTGCTTACAGTTATACTTTGCTATGCTCTATAAACAGAATTGAGATGGGGGTGAAGTGGGACCATATTTTTTTTTTAAGATAAAGTTTATTTTAATCAAGATCATTTCAGCATTCCCTTTCACAGAATCACAGAATCTTAGTGGTTGGAAGGGACCTCCGAGATCATCGAGTCCAACCACATAAAAAAAAAAAAAGGCACCCACCTACTAAACTCCACACCCACAACCCCCCACACAACACCCCACCACAAACAATAATCTTGGGCACTAGAGCATGCCCTGAAGAGCCATGTCTACACGTTTCTTAAATACCTCCAGGGATGGTGACTCCACCACCTCCCTGGGCAGGCTGTTCCAGTGCCTGACCACTCTTTCAGTAAAGTAATTCCTCCTAATATCTGATCTAAATCTCCCTTGCCGCAGCTTCATACCATTTCCTCTGGTCCTGTCGTTATTCCCTTGGGAGAAGAGGCCAACCCCTGCCTCTCTACAGTCTCCTTTCAGGTAGTTGTAGAGGGCAATGAGGTCTCCCCTCAGCCTCCTCTTCTCCAAGCTAAACAAGCCCAGCTCCCTCAGCCTCTCCTCATAGGACTTGTTCTCCAGACCCCTCACCAGCTTGGTGGCTCTCCTCTGGACATGCTCCAGCACTTCAATGTCTTTCCTGTAGTGAGGGGCCCAAAACTGAACACAGTACTCGAGGTGAGGCCTCACCAGTGCCGAGTACAGAGGTGTCTCACATTACAATCCTGAAAGAAATGTTTTGTTATTGCTGAGGGTGTGGTAAACAATGGAGGGTGAGAATGAGAAGCTGAGGGTGGAAAGGAATAGGATTTTTTTTAATAGTCTTTATTGGAAAAATATATTCTCAAACTACACTTATGAAGTCAACACCACAAATTTAAGGATCTGTATAAAACAGGCCTGTGTCATTTATTACCTGTGGTGGCCCATATTGAATCATTCTGTTTGGGTTTTTTACTGCTGACTGACTTACTTGTGTACCCCAATACAGAACACTCTGTCAATCTTCTGGTCATTTTTGTTGGTGTGTTTACAGAGGTATTGTGTCAAAATGAAAGGTTGAATTACCTGCCCTTTTTTTTTTTTTCTTCTTTAAGAGGGAGTTGAAAGTGGCTGTTTGTGGGAGCTGTGAATTTGTGAGAGAGCCTGAATGCTGCTGCTTATTTTATGTTCTTTTCTTGATGATGGATTATGTTGCTGACCTGAAGGCATGAGTTTGGCCTCTCCTAAATAACTAATAAGGAACATTCTGTCAAGCTGAGATTTAGATGAAGGAGGAATAAAGATGGATTTTGAATCAAGCTTTGTTGACTTAAGATTATTCCAAGAAAATCAGCCTCTTGGGATTTCTTGGCATTGCTTATATATAGCTTCAAGACACCGTGCATTTATCAGAACTGCAAAAGAAATCGGGCATGTCACTTCAGATACAGAAGCTAAGACTGTTTTAACTGAAGAGCATCTTTATTTCAGATAGCATTGAAAACAGCTAAAAGGCAAGGCCAAACACGGTAACAATGAAAACAAATGTTTGCTGGACAAAGCTGACTTTATAGGGCATTAGTGAACAGGAGAAACCATCTGCTGAAGACTAGTGGCTGAAAACAGATTTTAATTAAGTAGTGCATCTTTAATGATCAGGAATCTCTACTTTTGACTGCAGTGTAGTTCTGTTGCAGCAAGTCGGTGGACAAAATGGGTGTTTTGTGGCCTGTCATTGTTCAGGCACAGTGAGACATCTCACCTCAATGAGACAACCATCCTTAAAGGATGTCTTTCTTTTCCAGTGCCATCACTTTTATCAGGCAGTTCTACCTTGTAAAGAAACTTTTTTTTTTGCTTGTTTGCTTCTGTTTAGAGTAACAGTAGATATTTATCAGATTGCCATGTCTTGGGCCTAGCTTTTTGAGGTGCACTGTAATAGATGGATTTTTGTGTTCAGTGTTTGGTAGATAATATGTGCTTTTTTTTCTTTCATCATGCAGTTTCTGTATCTGCTGGCTAACCAGGTATCACCATGAGCTTCCCCAATAACCTCTTTCATCTGTTCTTTCTTCTGAATCTTACTTGGTTAGTTACTTGTTCTACAGCATGCTTTAGTAGAGCAAATGAATAGCAATGATGTTTTGCTGCTCATATAAAACAAGCGCAATTTGCATCTTCTGCTGTGTCTTATGGAGTTAGTGTGTCATGACCACTTACCTGAGCAAGCATAGTATTAGCAGATGTGCATTTTGACTTCTCCGTACTGATTCCCCATTTCGCTTTTGTTCATGTTCTTTAGTACTACTAGGCTGTCTTTTATATGTATGAATAAAACAATGATAAGAAAAGCTCTTGCGCTCCGGAACTTGGTTATATGCTCTAAAGCTGTTAAAACCATCCCTGATAAAGTTTTGGTCCAGGGCATCTGTCACTTTCCAAGTTTGATAATTTTCCTGAGCCACAAATTCGGGACAGTTATGTTAACAGCCTGGTTAACATTCTAGCTGAGAGTCCAAGCTGAATGGTACAGATGCCATCTGGTTGGCCACAGTGCCGTGTAAAGGTTCTGGGCCTTCAGTTATGTGTTATATTCGGCATAGCCTCCTAAGTTCATACTCCTGTCTTGTCAATTGAGTTTTGTAGGAGTACATAGAGCCTACAAGGCACAAACAGGTAGTATTTTCTAATGAGCATGCTTGATACATTTTTAACAATGGTATTCATGTGCTGTCAACATTTAACACCAGAAGGTAATGGCAGTTCTTAAAGGAAATTCATTCAACAGTTACAGTTGTATAAACAATTTACTGTTCAGTGTCATCTATTTAATAATTCAAAAATGTAAATCTAAATAATAACTTGAAACACTGCCTGTAAAATCAAGTACAATCCATCCTTGTTAATGATCTTCTGAACTACTTAACCTACTGACAAATTTATTCATCCAATTGGTAGTCAGGGCTGATGACCTCTGTGCATGCCAAGTCTTGCTTTTAAGGGTACTTCAATTCCTTTTCTTTGCTTGTGCTTTTCGCTCTGCTTGTAAGTAGTCCACTTTGTACACAGAACCTCCACTCAAGGGGTTTACTGGCAACTGGCACAGGTAAAATAAGTGTTAACCAATTAATACACTCAAAGGGTGCCTTTTGTTGGTCTGGCTGTAATGCGGTCATCTTTACCTTTCCTTCCCTTCATGAAGGGCATTTGTTTAGCCCTAACCTCTTCTGTGAAGCTTTCTATAAAGGAACTAAAGGTTTTGGGCCCCCTGGGTTGAGTTTACTTGAGGATGTGGAGAGGAATAAGAGCTGGCATTATTTCTTGTAACAATAATGAGAGAATCTTTGGCTTACTCTGTTCATCACGAAGAAAGCTTTTCTTTAACCAGACAAAGAAGAGGAGAGAATGTAGCAGGTTGTTCACTGATCTAAGCATCTCAAGTTACAGCTAGTCTTTCTCTTTTTTTTTTTTTTATAGTGTTTGTGTGGATCTTGGCATTGGGGTCCTTTGAAGCTGCCTCAAAAGTGCTTTCAAAGAGGGTACTAACACCTATTTAAGGTCGTCTATCTTTGACCTTCCTCCCGTTGACATAGATAAGAACAGTTCAGAGGCACACAGAATAGTTATGGAAAAAAACGGTAACATGAATCACAGTTTTAGGAATCTTAAGTCTTAATAAGCTCACACTTTCACCTTAACTATTTCTGCTTTCCACTCATGGTCATACCTCTGAACTTGAAATGCTGAGCTGACCTAAGTGCGTTGAGCTGTCCTGCCTGAATGCTCAGCTGTTTTGAGTTTTCTGACTACTCTTTTGAACCTGTGTCTTCACAACTTGTTCATGTAATTTCTAAACAAGGTATTTGATGTTTTATAAGACAAAAGGAGGTCTCTTAGGATAAACTGAAATGCTGGTTTGAGGGAAATCTTCACTTTAGATACTAGTGTATTGTAAAAACAGTTACTAGCACTTACTGTTCTTTCAGATCTCTGGTTTGATACAGAACATTGCATGAAAACTTAGTTGTTCCTTTCCATATTAAGGGACTTATTTTACTTGGTTATGTTTCAAACAAAACAAAAGTTTAATGGAAAAATGCTTGATTCCATCTGTCTGAGTCTGGCAATTCATTTGTGGGGGCTGGTCTTTAAAGAGACTGAGAAGAACTCAGAACGTGCAAGGGCAAATAGTTCACCGGTTGCTTCTTTTATTCTGGATAGATTCTCATGAATATGTTTTCTTCTGACACAAATATTAACAAAATATAAATAGGAGTGGAACAGTGCTGATTACATAAGGGCAAGTTTTGAGCACAAACTATTGCTTACGATTTTCAGAAAGGCTCCATTTTATGACTAGGGGCCTCTGAGAAGTAGATCTCAAGCTGTTTCCAACTTCTGGCAGTAGTTTGATTTTGTTGCGGCTCTCTTGCCTGCTCAGGGTTTTCAGCAGTGCATTGGCATCTTTAAAGTGTGTATCTGGAAAGCTTTCATAAGTAACTTGATTCTGTCTTCTGCATCGGAGTTACTTCAGTGGTGGTGGGGTAGCTTTGCTGTGTGTGGAAGCATATGTAAATGTTTATATGTCTGATTGTGATGTGCATGCATAACTGTAAACCTGAGATTGACAGGTTTAAGTTATACAATGCATGAGGAAAAGCTATTATCCTTATAAATCAGATTGAAGTCTGAAATGCTAGCACAGCATTAATTTCTCATTTTGCTGATGTAGTGTGTATATGTCTAAATGGACTTCTGCTGTGAAGGCTGCATGCAGTCTAAAATTGGGGAAAGATGAGTAGACTAAAATCTGTTCTTATGATCCAAGCAGCCCGCTTGTATTTGACTCCCATTTTCATGACATCAGTACACAGTTCTTATCCCTCTGCTATCCTCCAGCAGCTCTGGGCAGTGGTGATGTTTTTGTTCTCACTTCACCAGCAGATAGACTAGATCAGTGGAATTCATTGCTGACTGCTTAAGTGCATAACATGAGGATGTGAATAACAAACAAGTGGATAGCACCAATGACCAAGACGTGCAAACCCGGCAGTTTAATGGAACAGTTGGTCTAGAATGGTGTGTCCTGAGGGTCCAGAGAGCTGTTTGGAGTTGACACAACCATGATGGTGATATGTCACAGTCAGCAGTTGGAATGACCACACTGGCACATCAGAAACTAACTTGGACAGAACTTCTAGGGGAATAAGCGGCCATCTAGATCTTGGGCTTCTTGGAGAGTTGGATTTGCAAGATACAATGTGATGAATAGGGTGGGTAGGGGAAGGGGGCCCTCTCTCACTGCGTTTGAGAACCCATTATTCTAATTTCTCAAGTCCTGAAAACAAAAAGGAGGAATTGGAGGACTGTGCTCTGTCATAGAGTCGTAACCTCAGTGGGATTACAGAGATGCAATGGGGTAGCTCAGAAGACTGGACTGCTGCGATAGATGGGTAACAGTCTCTTCAGGAAGGACAGGAAGGGAAGCCAAGGAGGAGAGGTTGTGCTCTACACAAAGGAATGAGTTGGATGCATGGAGCTCTGCTATGGGATGGGTGATAAGCCTGTCAAGTCTGTATGCTTCAGAATCGGAGGATAGGGCAGCAATCATGAATACTGTGGTGGGCATTTGTTACAGACAGCCTGTGCAAAAACGGAAGAGGATGAACCTTCCAAGCAACTGGATGGCATCTGCTAGTGGAAAGCCCGTGTTCTCAAGGACTACTTGAAACACTGTGCTGGAAGGGCAGCACAGCGGGATGCAAGTAATCAAGCAGATTTCTTCAGGGTGTTTGGGAGAAAATTTTGACACAGGTTTTGGAAGGACTGGCTAGGGCAAATGCTTTGCTGGATGTGCTACTTGCAAATAAAGAGGAATTAATCAGGGAAGCAATAGTCAGTGGTAGTGGCCATGAGATAGTAGGGTTTCAGATCCTGATGGAAGTGAGGAGGGTGACTACCAGAGTAAGGCCCAGAATTTTACATTGTTTAGAGAATTGGTAAGTGGTTTCCTGTAAGAAGCTGCTGTGAAGGGCAAAGGAGTGCAAAACACGTTGATCTCCAGGGACGATTTCCTCAAACGGCAAAAATGACTCATTTTAATGTTCATGAAAATAGCAGGTGTGACAGTAAGCCTGCTAGGCTGCAGGGAGAGCTCCCGACTTGAGCAAAAACAAAATCTACAAAAAGTACTGGTATTGGTTACAGGTGCAGGAATGGAATTAAGCTAAAGCTTGGTTGGAGTTGAAACTGAGGGATGTGGAGAGCAACAGGAGACCTCTTACAAGTATGTGGACAGACAAAGGCAGAGTAAGCAGAACATAGCCCTGCTGCTGAATGGAGTAGGCATCGTGTGCAGTGGGGGTCTCGGAAGGGATCTCAGATACTCAGTACTTTCTTTGCCTTGGCTTTCACTGATAGGGCCAGTTCACAGGTGTGGCAGAATTTAAGAAGCAGAGAGAGATGCTGTCCATGGTAGAGGAAGATCAAGTTACAGAGAATTTAAGTAAATTGGACATATACAGACTCATAAGACCAGGTGGGATTCACGCAAGGGAACTGGCTGACATGATTGCAAGATATCTTCCCATGATCTTTGAAAAGTCATGGCAAATGGGGAACATCTTCAGTAACTGAAAGGTGGCAAATGTTACATGCATCTTCAAAACAGACAAGGAAGGGTGAACAACTACGGCAACGAGTGAAATAAATGGATTTGTATCATCATGATAGTACAAAGATTATAGAGCATTTGACTTGGTATAAGTCATGTAAAAAATGCTAAGGTGCTTCTGGATCTGTATAAATTCTGCCTACACGTGTTTCTACATATGCCATCTTGTGAAATATCTGCTGTTAGCAGTAGTTTAGCTTATGGTAGGAGAACTTACTTTGGAAGTAAACTTTAAGAAGTTTAGAAGTGCTGCCAGCAGACTGTCAATTAAGCACTGTGTTGCATAGGTGCATTTTGAGCTGGACTTGGTGATGTGGTACTCAACACTGGCAGCTTTTTTCAAGCCTATTTATAGGATCAGTGATGTATTACTATTGTTAGTACAGCTGAACAGGTTCAGAAAGACAAAATGGAGTTTAGTTGTGCATTAACAGTGATCAGTGATTCTGTGTAGCTGTTCAAATTAACTTGATTGTGGTGGCCTTAGTGCACAGCTGGAGAGCAGTCATGTCCCTTAGAATGGCAACAGTGCTTCTTTCTTTGTTGGCTGTCTTGTCCTTTATTCACAAGCAGTTAAGACATTTACAACTCAGCTGCTGAATACCAGTATATACAGATGACATGTCTCGTAGGGAAACTGAAGCTGGTGACAGTTTACCTTATTATGACATGCTGTATGTTGTAGCAGCTCAGTAGCTGTTTCATGACTCTTGAGAGCTGACAACCTGACAGTTGTTCTAAGCTATGTCATTCCTGTTTGTGAGTTGAAATCTGTTTTTAAATTGGGCTTTCTATGCAGGCAAGGCTTGAGCAAGTTTGGAACTGTTTTAAGTTTGCTTTTATGTTTTGCTGTGATGCAAATTACAGTGTCAAAAGAGACTTAAGTTTGGAAGCCAAGGTTAATAGATCTGAATTTGGTTCTTCATATGGTTTATTCCCCACTCTGATTCTCAGTCATTACCTATTACAAGAATACCATCTGACTTTCTGGGTTTAAAAATGATTGGAAGATGATTCAGATGTGATAATATAGTGTTGTCTATTTTGTGGGTATTTTGATACATAAGCAATAAAATAATGCTTTTGCAGTGGTACTTCTCTTAAATTTTCATCCTTTATACTTCAAAAGGTGGAGAGTCTTTTTCTTCTGTGTAAATGAAGTAAAGATTCATAATAGAAATTTTCCTCTTTGAAGCAAGGTACCATGATGATGATCAAGCACTTTTACTAGGAAGCATGGAAGCTGATAGCCTAAAAAGCATGAGAGGAAGCTGTCTTGATGAAATCCTGATGAATAGAATCAAAGATTTCCTATTTGCCGAGTCTACTGTTGTTCGAAGTCCAGTAGGTAATGGTGGCAGGGTTACTGCTGAAAGACTCTTAGGAGTTATTCTAAACTACAGACCTCTGCTACGTTGCATTTTCTGTTCTGTTCTTGTGCTCTGTAAGAGTTTCTCCTGTTTGAGAGCTTTGCGTGTTAAGAGCAGAGCTCTGCTTCTTTTCTTGCATTAAACTGCCACCAGTGGGGTTCTGTTTTTGAAAGAAACACTGCATTTGACTCCAGCTTTGCTTCAAGGTAAAAGCTAATCTAATCTGCAGGTGATCAAAAAAAAAAAAGGTAAGATCTAAGTTCGAATTACAAAATTTGAGTGAAGAGTTGTGTTCTCTGGAACACCTAGGGTGACCCAACATGAGGACTCTGGAATACTCTGGTAGTACACATCCTAATTTTAAGATATTTGGCTCTGGTTTTTACAAAGCTACAAGAACATAACAGACTTTCTTCACTAGTATTTGTAACTTTCTTATTCAGACAGAATAATAATATTGATTTCCTAGAACGTGATATTGAACATGACTTCTTAACTAAGATCAGAACTATGTTTTGTCTCCAGTGTGTTACGTGATTGATATATAAAACTGTTTCCTAGATCACAGACTTGCAGATAAATGTCTTTTTAAATTTTTCAGTGTAAACTACTATTTCCAGCATTTTGTAGCAAACAAAAAATCTATCATAGCTGAAATGTTGGACTTGTGACTCCTGACCCTCAGGGTCAAGTTTGAAGACTCTGTGTGTTTTAATTTTTAACCTGCATAAGTGAAAAACAAATAGTAGATTTGTTACTAGTAGCACAGGAGAAAGGAACTGCAATTTGTACGTACTTGTCCAGGTACAGAATGAGATTCAGTACTCTGCCATTCAGGCACATTTTTGCTGATTTTGCTGATTCTGTCAGTTTCTGCCGAAGACAATGCAATGTGATATAATGAGGTAAAAAAAAGATATTTTCAGAACAGTAGTTAAACATCATATATGATGTCCTCACATGAGTGAAGTGCCTCTCTCTCTGTGGCACTGTTTTCAAAGAACATGGCTACACGTAAGCAGTGAACTTCAAGAAGTGGAGGGATTATGTTAGATCAGCACAGTGTCTGTTGCATGCGATGAGTTTGATCTGTCAGGTGCTGTGTTAAGGGGGCATGTGGGTAATAGACAAGAGGAAATGGTACTAGAGATGCAGCTGATGGCATCTTCTGGAGTAGCTTGCATTGAAACTGCCTCAGGATGCTCTGGGTGGATTGTGTTTTGGCTATGTTGAATTTTCAATAAAATGTGCAGTTGTATTGCCCGTTCGAGATTGGAAGAGATGTTATGATACTTTCATAAAAAGGGGACTAATATACTTACTTTACAATCTAAATATAGCCCTCTATTTTCCCTTCTTAGAGCCTACTCTGCTACGATCTTTATTTTCCAAAGCGTGGATGTTAACCAACTGACCATTGCTTATTTTTAAGCTAAACAAAGTAACCTTTGTATTTAATATAAAATACAGCATTTCTAGGAATGTTCCAGGATATAAAGTTTTTTAAAAACAGAAATAGTAAATATAATTATATCAAAAATACTTGTTCAAAACCTTCATATTAGCTAAATTCTCTTCCTTCTCAGATGAATAGGAAACCACTAATGAAGTTCATTCAGTCCTGTGCAGTATGCATACCACAGTTTTAACTACTTCTGTGTGTAACTGAGCCACAGTGTGGCCATGCTGTCTTGCATGCAAATAAACAGTGTAATTCAAACACCTACATCAAGGTCGCAAATAGGCTGGAGGGAAGGGAGGACAGGACTGGGGTTTTTGTTTTTGTGGTTTACTTGAATCAAGTCAAATTGCTTAGCTTACTTGAAAACCTAATGGCTTTATAAGGATTGTGGTCAGTTTTAAACACACTCCAAGAAACTGAACTTTTTTAAGCTAGATCTCTTTTCCTTGACCATTCATCAGAAATTAAATGATAGATTGATTTGTTCATTGCTATAGAATGTAAAGCATGTATAGAGAACACACAGATTGCAGGAGAGTCCTTAAAGAATATCTTCAAACTTCATTTGACTTCCTTCTGTCAATTTCAGTTTGTTCACTTGGCCTTTCTCTGTATACCAGTTCAATTGTTTAATGTCTGTGTTTGCTGCTTCTTCCTATGCCCCTGGCCTCTATGTAATCTGCATCTCTGTCTTCTTCCACCTTTGAGGGCTAGCCTGCCTTTGCTACCATGTTAAAGGCAAAGGGACAAGGCTGTATTTCTTCAATAGATAATAAAATTAACTTCAGCTGTCTCGAGCTAAATCATACCTGCCTTATTTAAAACTGTGGAGTGATTTATGCTTAATATTAGAAAGCTAAGGTAGTGAAGTTTGGAAGCGTGTATGACAGGGAAAGAAGGATGTCTTGGGGATTTGGAGATAACAATGACTTAGTAATGAAATAGCTACTTATGGCAGTTTGTAACTGAAGTACGCATAGAACTGCTTTCATGTCATAGAACTGAAAGGGGGCTGATACGGTCCTGATTTTTTAGATTTTCAGGAGAGAGCTCGGGAGATCCAAGTTAGTACACCTCATGTCTGTACCAGGCATATTAGTGGACATGACAATAAAGGCTCGTTCTAGTGAAGACACAAATAAATGCACTGAATGTAGGAGGAAGATGGACTCTGTGCTCCTTGAAAAAGACAGTGACACTTAACAAATCTTACCAAGTTCTTAGAAAATGATGAAAAGTGTGGGCATGATACCCATCTGGTGGGTTCCATTTGTTTGGACAGACTCAGACTAATTCTGTTTCCATGCCAGTTTCACAAGATGGTTTCCTGTTGTAGTCCGTCCCTTGGATTTTTTTTTTTTCAGTTGGTCACTGTCAGAAGAGGCTGCTATCAAGCTGGACCTCTGATCTCACACTTTTTAATTTAAGAGACAGAACTGAGCATAACAAAGTCAGGAGTTAACTAACTGAAAGTTTCTGGAGACTGACACAGATGTATTGAAGTTATTGTTTTCACGTGTGTTGTGGACTCTGCTGTAGCTGTTTCAGGGACATTACGTACTATGAATTCTGTAGATTGAAATTACAAGATCCTGCTCAAGTTAATTTCTTTAAATGTACGTTTTTACGTCTGTTTATCTCCTAAATTTGTGTTGAACGCATAAAATATGTGTCTTATACTAACTTTCCCTTTCTCAGATTGAATTTCTTCTGATTGTTTTAAATCTTGAATAAAATAAAACCTTAGTGGTTCTGGGGAGTTTTACATGACAAAAATCAAAGGCTGTAAATCACATGCGGCATGTTGCTTCACTATGAAGGCTGGAGATAAGGCAAGAAACAAAAATCGTTAATGATATTTTTGCTGTTTAATTTTCTGATACTATCACTCACATGCCCAGAAGATATGCTAGACAGCTCTTTGTTTTTCTAGATTAGTTCTTATATTTTGCTGTGGGTTTTTTGTGTAACGTACAGTCTGACTTGTTTACTCTTGGGGGGTGGGTGGGGAGGAGCTGTATTTTTCCTCCGAATGTTGTTGTTGTTTGTAGTCTCATATCAGGGGCTATAATTTAAGAAAGTTCTTTCAGGTTTCCACTTTGAGGCTATCCGTTATTAAGATTAGGTAGACACAATGACACTGGAGCTATCTGTTTAACAGGGGCATATTGTACTCATTTCAGATGCTTCAGGATAGATACACGAGCTACCAAGATCAGTGTTTTTTATTTACCTGCAACTTAGATCAATTATTTGGCGTCTCTTTGGTAAGTTTAATTTAATAGATGTAATTCAAATCACAGAATCTGTTAAGAGAAACTTTCCATTCAGTGCTCACTACATGTAACTGAGACTGTTACCTCTGATTTATATTTTTGATCCTATAGAATGTGAGTATCTTGGATAAGCAAGGTTATATAGTAGAATGGTAGGAGAGGAATACCAACAGATGTTACTGCTGTGCAGATGACGTTTCACTGCTTTATTGTAGAGTAAAAATATGTGAAAATGACCACTAAGAACTAGTCTCATAGTCCCTAGCAATTGGAAGGATCCAATGAGCAACGATGTAATAGTAAACTCGAAAGGTACTTGTGGTTGCCTAACTAATGATTCCAAACTCTTGATACTGGTTTCTTATTAAGCCTCATAAGATGCTTACTAAGAAAGTATGGTTACAGCTCTGTTATGTGTGAGGAAAATGGAAGTGGAGGAAGAAAGTTCTTGTCAAAGTAATTTCAAATTATAGTGAAATACAAGAATGAAATACAGGTCTTGCAAACGGCCTACAAACGCTTTCAGTTAGTACCCAGTGTTCTTGAATATAAGTTGATAGGTTATACTGTAAAGTTACTTGAAGCAACTGTAAGTTCTCCTTATGGGTTTATTTTAAAAATCTAGGTTATTCTCCCTCTCTCTTCCTGTGCTGAGGCTTTTCTCACTACTTGTACTGCTACAGTTTTGCATGTTTTCTATAGGCAGTGATGTCTTAGTATAAAACTTGTCTTTATATGTTACAAACAAGCTGATCCAAAATACTTTCTTGGTACAAGTGAAGCGTTGTCTAAAACTATGCAGAATAGGCTATATGTTATAGATCTCCTTTTGTGCAGTTGGAGGTAAACCAACAATTTTTTATGTTCAGACTGGTCAGAATGCAGTGTGGTTTTGAATGTGAAGTTTGGCTTTTCCTGTCAACAGCAATTACAAGTAGTACTAAGATGTATCATCTAGTTATAAAAAAAAAAAATATGCTGCAACTTCAAATATTAAAACACCTTCCTTAGGTTTTAAGTTAGTGGTTTTTCATCTGTAAAACAATAAATTTCCTTGCTCAGTTTCTAGATGTAGGCAGGCTTGATGTAGGCGTCTGTGCTATGTAGAAGTAGGCAGATGTGGGATGGTATTCCTCTTGAAGTTGTGGCATTTTATCATAAATCATGCTAATAGATATGAAGGGTACACTACTTATTTCAGTATCTATGTTGTTACTGATCGCTTGGAATGTAGTTAAGATGTCTGCTTTTCTGTGTAAACATTTTTATGCAAAGTGGACGGTACAGTATGATGACCAGTGCATATGTATCTTCCAAATTCTGTTGTGATCTTTTGTATTGCCCCTAAAAAAGGGAAGACCATTGTTTCAGGCTGAGCAAATATACATGTATGTATGTGTGCCATTTCATATTTTTATGTATATATTAAAAAATAGATGTGTGTGTACAGTTTGTATATGGTAGAGCATACAGCAAAATAAGGAAACGGGCACTGCTTCACTCAAAGCTGGATGTTAATCGTATTTTTTTAATTCATATCTAACTTGATTAGGAGAAACTTCATGAAGAAGTCAGGAGGATTTGTTTAGCAAATGTGACATGGCTGTACTACATATGTTTTAAAGCAATCTTTGAAAAATAAAAGGAGGGATTCCAACTTAAAAAAAAAAAAACAAAAAACTTAAGAATATTGGAAAGCAAAAGAAGCGTATACCTTGGTGGATTCCAAATGACTTTGAGTAATGTAATTCCATAAGCATGATGGCCATGCTTATGGTGGAAAAAGCATTTTGTAAGCCTGGTGTTTAAGGCCCGTGTTTTGGTAGTTTTTGTAAAGACATGGTGCAGAACATGTATCATGGAGGGATGAATTACTGTGAAAGGATACATCTTATTAATTGTTATTTTTTTCTTTCTCCTGAATTAGTTTTAATGGTGGCAAATACCAGACTTCTTCTGTTATCTCCAAGCATGTGTGTTCTACTTTAAATTGTAAAAGCTTGTTAAAGCTGAAGAGAGTTAAAAAGGACTTACACCACCTTCATTTTATATTCTATGTATGTTCTGTTGTATAATAGCTGATCGGTTACTGTCTTGAAGACTACAAACTGGAATGATGTGAATGTTCTTAAATGTGAATTAAGGGAGATTATTTTTTAATTATTTCTCCTAAGTAATTCTCCTAGTAATTCAACTTGTGAATTATATGTCACCTCTAAAATACAACAACTAACTGTTTAGTCAAAAACTGATGTCACCTGGGGCTTCTTGAAGAAAACTGACTTAACGGATATTACCCATGACACTTCCTCTTGAGATTCTTCTGAAAATTCTTGGCTTTAGTGATGTAACTCAGGTGTAAAAGTTTCTCAAAAGGCCAGACAATTGTAGTTCTAAATGAGACCATGTGTGATGAGACCTGTTCTGAAACATGTAGCTTTTTCTTTCTTCCTTGCCTTATGATTAGAAGGGGGATTTTGGTTAATGTTTCATTCTCATAAGATCTGAGTCTCTTACAAGGATTTAGTCTTTTTCTATGTCACTATAATGATGAAAACCAATCCCTTTTGTGGGTAGGATTTCTTTTAATTGCAAGAGTTACCAATAATGTAATCAGTCATGCTGATCTTTCTATTAATACCAGCTTTCTTAAGGGGTAGTTAAAATTCTTTAGTATTGTTATCTCAATAAGGTTTTCCGTTTCTTTTCCTTCTAGGCTATTTACTTTCTAGAAGAGAGGGTCAAGCAGGATCCCCTGAAAAGCCATTGTCTGATCTGGGTCGTCTCTCATACTTGGCTTACTGGAAAAGTGTCATATTAGAATACCTTAACTGCCACCATGAAAAACAAATCAGCATCAAAGGAATGAGTCGAGCTACTGGAATGTGTCCACATGATATTGCTACAACCCTGCAGCAACATAGCATGATAGATAAAAGAGAAGATAGGTCAGTGAATCTTGTAAAAAAAAAAAAAAAAAAAAAAAAAAAAAAAAAAAAACCAACAACTGAGACAAAACATTGACTTGTCTCTACTTAGAAAACAGTTGATGTGAAAAATGTCTGTGTAAAATTCTGACTTGACAATGAATGATAACCATCTTACCAAGGAATTCAGTGCAGCCGGGTCTTGTTAATGGGGTCTTGCGTAGAGAGTTTTTCTCCCTAAAAAAATGGTGGGTTTTTGGATCCTCTTTCATGCCAATGGTTATTAGAAGGGTGCAGCCAGCTTGAAACATTTTCAGTGAAGAATTCTGTTTCATTCAGTATCATCTTCTGTAAGTAGAGTTCCTGACTCTCGCTTTGCAAATATCTTGCTCTGAATACCAGTGAGGGAAAGATTCGGGTTTGTGGGTGGCAGTCTCTCCTCCACACCCCCTTTTTTCAATCACTACTGAATTCATACAAACCCTGGGATCAGATCAGCTCTACGTGAAGTCCTCCTGCCCACGGTACTGGGAGTGCAAACGATTTTTTAAAGTTTCTATTTTATGTTACGATCAATGTTGAAAGTTAGTGCACTGGGAAGGTGAGTTCCTGTTTTGTGAATATCTTCTTTCTCAATGATCTTGATTGACATTTTGGATTTTAAGTGGGTTATTTCTGTTGCTTGGACTCTTTTTTTCATAAAATGCTTTAAATGACTGTCAATGGTATTTGTGTTTCTGAAGAACTTCTTAATTCTTTCTGGATATTCCAATCATAGAAACTTTTATAATTAAGCAAAACTGCCTTACAAACAGTGGATTGCCAAAAAAATAAAATGAAGATCAGGACTGCTCAGCCTCAGTAACTTTTATGTGCACCAGCACTAGTACTCAAAACTATTAAGTTTTGAACTAGTAAGAATGCCAGTCTTCAAAAAGGAGATTGGCTTGCAGGATGGTGTTGTGAGAGCAGTAAGGAGTGCTGTCATTGCATGAAAACCGTAGCTTTCTGGGGTGCATATTTATGGACAACCTGATGGGAAAATGCATTTTAAGGGAGAATCAAATGTATATTCGTTACTTATATGCAGCTTCTGCCCTATCACAAATTATTAAAGGCCTTGAATAATGTCACACAGATAATAACGTTTTTTCATCTATAGAATTCAGAATACTTCATGAGCAAGGTCAGTTAGTCTTTTTTCACAGGTGGTAAAGCTTAGACAGGGACATGAACTGACCTGGCTGAAGGTACCGAGAAGGTCAGTGGCTGAGCCAGGAAAAGAAATCACATCTTTGAAATTCCTGCCAGACACTTTGGGTATGGCTTCTTATGATTTCCTGCATTTTGTTAATTTTTCTTACATGTAACAAAGTCACAATTCTGTGAAAAGGGTTCCCCTGGATCTGGTGGTTCTTGTCGCGTTTTGGTTGTTTGGCTTTTTGGTTTTTTTGTAAAGCATTCTCTCAATGAAAAGCAATGTTGTCACTTAACCTGCCTGATTTTTACAGCATTTGAAATCCTTGCTAAAAAAAACCAACGTGGCTTTTTTTATTTGTTTGTTTCAAATTGTATAATTCTTTGTAACAGGGGACTTTAGTGGGATATGTGCTAGTGTATTAGCATACTGTGTGCTATTATGTTAGTCTTTACCTGCTTTTGATACGCTGCTTCATGTCATAATAATTAGAAAGTTGTTTTCTTCTACATCATCATAGGACTAACGTACATTTTCATGCTTCTTTAGAAAACCTATGTTTCTAACTTAGTTTCTTGTCCACTTAGCTGCCATCTTCAGTGGTAATGTTAGCGACTTTTAGCACTCTCTGCTTGACGATCCACAGTGTTTTCTATTTATGCTTTTGTATGTCATATTAAAATTGGAAGTTGTTCTGGCAGTGACTGAAGTGCCATCGCTAAACCTGTTGCATGGATTAGAGTAGTCAACTATAAAACCGTTACTTTCTTCTCTTTGCCCTAGTGATGTTTGATATTGAGCTTTCACTTCATGAACTGTTGTTTCCTCACTTCCTTTTAGTAAACAGTCAGTGGTGTAAGCATATTATCTGTGTGTCAGCTGATATTTTTAGTTTGATGTATCCATTTATTTACTCATCTATTTTCACAGGCTATAGTCCAAGAGGATTTAAACTGTAGGAAGACTGTTTTAGGTGATCACTTTCTAAAATTATTGTTTATTGGATTGTAGATTTGTGATTATTAGAAGGGAAAAGCTGATTTCAAGTCACATGGAGAAACTGAAAGCAAATCCACGTATCAATGAAGTAGATCCTGAAAGCTTGAGATGGACTCCTTTGTTAGTTTCTAATGCTGCAGTTTCTGAAGAAGAGAGAGAAGCAGAAAAGGAGGTAATAGAAGAAACTTCTTATTCTGAATTTCCCTTCCTTTGGATTTTGTCACTGTGGAATATTCAACATTAGGCTATCTTAAATAGAGCAGTTTTATCTTTGACCACCGCTTAATGATAGAGGGTGCTGATATCATTGTAATGCACGATTTTTGGAAGCTGTGCAGCAAGACATGGTAATTTTGGGGGTATGAATATGAAAACTTAAAACATGAATCACTTGTCATGGAACTGTATTTATTACTCTTGAGGTAGTCGAAGAGCATGTAATCAGATCAAATTTGGTGCAGAGCTCAGGGGCTACAGTGTCAATCGATTCTTTGTGTTATGAACTTGCTCAAAGTGATCCATGTCAGTGGGCATGTAATGTAGTGCTAAAGGACTTAAATCAATTCGCTGCATCATTAATAGTGCTAAATATCCCATGAAATGCAATCTTCTTTGGTTTGTTATCCTAACTGTTGTAAAGGAGCTACTAGATGATTCAGCTGAAATGTTGTTGCTAGGTTAGCCGGCAGTGCTAATCAGGGTTGACTTATTGTAACTCTTTAGCTGAACGTAAAGGATATGGCTAAGTAAATGCTATTTCAGTGACCCGTTATTTTAACCTCAACCCTTCAGGCTGAGCGTCTGATGGAACAAGCTAGCTGCTGGGAAAAGGAAGAGCAAGAAATATTCTCCACGAGAACTAATAGTAGGCAATCACCTGCAAAAGTACAATGTAAAAATAAATATTTGCGATCTCCAGAAAGTGTGGCAGTGGTGGGGGAGCGAGGGCAATGCACAGAGCAATCTAAGGAAAGCAGCGAGGAGGATGGTGGGGATGAGAATCAGCAGAGTTCACCTCCCCGGCTGACAAAGCCACAGTCGCTGGCCATAAAAAGAAAGGTGCGTTACTTCAGTGGTTTGGTTTAAAGTCATTCATCTCTGATTTCAATCAAATTGTTATCATTGAAGTAAAAATCTAGATTTGTTGTGAACTATTTATTAGACTGTTTTAATTCTTTCTGTATTGTTTAGACACTGAACAACTCCTGTCTTCCGTTTTTCCCCTCCACCCAATTTTTCATCTTTTGGATTGTTCACAGAACTGTAAAATACTAGTGACACACAAAATCAGAATTTCCTGTTAATTCTTAAACTAGTGATTGCCCTCTGCTGTTTGGCATTGGTATTGGTTCAATATTTTAATGGTTCTTCCTTTTTTAATTTTAAGATGGAGCCCAGCTTGTGGTGTTTGAATCTTTCTTGATTTTAATATAGGAACTCCTTAAAGGGGAATACTGTTTTTCAAAAGCAAATGCTGTTAAAGGGATTTTTTTTTTTACCCATATTCTTCTAATTTCCAAGAGATTTAAATGTTAAATTCTGGTTAACTGCAGTGCTTACGTATTTCTTAATTTCATTGAAAAATCAGCTATTTGAATGGTTTAAATTAGTAAACTAAGCATCCAAAATTCTAAAGCGCTTACCCTAGCATGTGTATTTAGGTGTCTCTGGTGAGAATTAGGGAATCAGCATGTCCCTTTGTTTGTATTTCAGATGAGCAAACTTAAAAGTAACTATAAATTTGTAGGAATGCATAATAATAGAAATATAAACTGTTGAACAGTTTTTTCTTTATAGCAGCCAACTGTAAGATTCTTTTAGTGCGTAGCGCTTGAGGTGCGCTTTGCTGTTACGTATTTTTCTATATACACACATTATTTCTAAAATAGCAGAAACCAGAAATGGGGAAGAATAGACTTTGATACTTGTGAAGGTTGTTGGGGAATTATAAATCTACAGAGGAAAAATGTGTAAGTACAATTTATGTAATATTCTATGAACATTTTTTGACAGAAGGTAAAAGTTACTACAATATGAAGAAAATTCTAGTCTTAATTTTCACCTACAGAAAGGTTTGTGTGCATGTATAAATACATACCTGTTCACACTGTTTAGACATTTTACTTTTAGATCCTGTCTACATTTCAATTTGATGCAATGTAAGGTATTTTTTTGAATGAGTAAATAGATGTCTGTAAACGTACTTTCCAAAAATTTATTTATATTCAGAGTCAACTAGCAAACAGGAATGCAGGAAGAGTTATATTTGTGGAATTATTTTTCAGAGACCTTTCATACTGAAAAAGAAAAGGGGCCGTAAACGCAGAAGGATTAATAGCAGTGTTACAACAGAGACAATTTCTGAAACAACAGAGGTATTGAATGAGCCATTTGATAACTCAGATGAAGAGCGTCCCATGCCACAGCTGGAACCTACCTGCGAGATGGATGGGGAAGATGATGACTTAAAGCCTGTGATTAGAAAAGCTTTTGAGTATCAACCTGGGCAGCAGAAACAGGAGAAGGAGGAGGAGGAAGAACAGAACAAGGAGGAGAAAGATATTCGATGTTACAGAAGTGATGACAATTGTACAAGTAAGTTGAAAATATTCTTGTATCTTCAAAAAATTAACTTGTCAGGTGGCATTCAAAGGAAGTGTTTATTTTTGTTATAAATCTGGAAATTTTTACTGAGATCTATTTAGCCATTTTGGTCTTAATCTTACAATCTTAATAATGCTTTCGGCTTACAGGTGCTACTGGAGCCATTGATTTCACGTAGTTTATTAGAATTCAGTGGTGGCTTCAGACTTCTTTTTTGTTTCTGTTGTGTTTACCTTTCTTGTTACTCCTGACCCATTAATATTATAATCTGGTTTTTGTGTTCAGAAAACAAATGTTTTCCAGTCTGAAGCACTGCACTCCTTGTCATGTTGCCAAAAACAACTTTTATGTCCCTACAACATGACATTTTGTACTCAACAGGGCAGGGGTATCACTGGAATATTGTCTAATACTGTTTTTGTATGCTTGGTAAAGGGTACAAGCAAAAAGTATGATTTGATTTACACAAATACCTTTCTATTCATCATTGTTGGTAATTCAATAATTGTTTATTGTTTCTGGGGCACAATATGTCCTCAGCACTAGGGTCCCTATTTTTTTCCCTACAAAAGAGAGGTATAGTTTTAACTGTGTTCTTTCAAAGCTCCTTACCCGGTTTGATTTCTAGATTACTTTTTTTTCCTGGCAGAAAAGCTAATAGATGTGTGGTGAAACTACTGATGAGCGTATGCTCATCCCTTGACCACCTGGCTTTCAAATTATAAGTTTCAATTCCAGAATGAATGACTGCATTCCCAGGTCTATGTAATTTCTCTAAGAAGCCAGCAAGTACTACTTCGGTGTTTTCGTAATTGCATGGGAAGTTTAATCTTTGTGACCCTCAGTTGAGGAATCATGCACTGATTTCTATTTTAAACAGCTTTTGTGCGACTAGAGCAACCATGTTACAAACCAGTGCACAGGTCCATTAGAGTGTAACCACTTTGTCCTGCTTTTCAACAGAACTGGATTAAACTAATAGTAGCAAATTCAGAGTGTTCCACCTATGTCCCAGTGGTCAGGTTTGCACTGCTTTAACTAGACTGCTACTGTGTATTTGTCCATGGACCATGTCATCACATTAATTGGCTGTAGGAGTGTTCTAACACTACAGGGAGAGGCAGAACTTGGCAAAGGAGTTTAGCTGAAGCCATTACACTCCCAAGTGCAGCATGTTACATACTGGGAATTCTCCCTTTTTCGGATGTGTATGTAAGTGGTATCTGGGGAGAGAGGAGAGGAGTGGGTTTGGGTAGATTTTCTAGTCAATGGATTAATTTAGTGCTCTGACGCACTCTGTGTTTAATTTCAGTTATCTTTGTGCTTTTGTCATGTATTATGAGCTGTGTCATGATATGCTGCCCATGAGAAGATACTAGAATGAACCACCTTTTTTTCAGTGTTGGTGCTAAAGCATGATTATATGCTTACTATGGCTTGTCCTTGAAAATGGTCAAACAGGAATTTCTAGACTGTCGTGTTATTACTGTCAAAAAAGATGAACATACATTAGACCAGTGTCTATATAAAGTGATGGCATACCTCTGTTCTAAAACCACAGGTTATATTTGGACAATATTTTTGCTTTAGTTTACATGTCTTCTGATTTAAATCTCTGGGATTTTTCTGGTGTATAAATGGTGGGTTCTGATGGTCACTGTTAAAAGGCCACCAAACAAGAATAACTTACATATCTGTGTAAGTGTGTTGGAGCTGTAGATATGTTATACTATTGTCATCTGAGACCTGTTTCTACCTCTTGTTCCAGAGTTTCTTAATACACTTTGAATTGATAAATTACTTTTGGGTTTATGTTTAAAAATATTGATTTGTTTGTGGAAGCTAAGACTTTTCTTTTGTCTCTATTTATTGCCTTCCAAAGATAATACAGAGGATGTAGCTGTATTGGAAGAAAGCACTAAAGACAATCTTGAACCTTTAAAGAGTAAGCAGGGCTGGCCCAAAGGAGTTAAGCGTGGTCCATCTAAATGGAGGCAAAGCAAAGAAAGAAAACCTGGCTTTAAGCTTAATTTATACACTCCACCCGAGACTCCTATGGAGCCTGACTATCAGGTGCTGGTGGAGGAACAAAAGGAAGTAGCTGAAGACAAGCCCTGCTCAGTTCCTGCTGTTACAGAGGAAGCAATTAAAGAGCCTGCTGAAGTATTACCACCACCAGATGATGAGGTAAAAGAGGTAGAACCTGAACCTCTGCATCCACTCAGTGAATCCTTTGAAAAGCAAGAAAATGATATGATGAAAGCTGGGGAAGAAGAAAGGAGTGTAGAAGAAGGTGGAATCAATTCAAAAGATCAAGAAAAAGACAAAGCAGAAGAGGCGTTTCTGGAAAAAGAGGAGTCCGTGCATTTGGATGATCAGGAGGAGGATGATGATGATGATGAAGAACCTTCTCACAATGAGGATCATGATGCAGATGATGAAGACGATAGCCACATGGGTTCAACAGAAGTGGAGAAAGAGGAATTGCCTGGTGAAGCTTTCAAAGAAATGATGGAAACACAGCAGTCTTTTTTAGACGTAAATGTTCAAACTGGTAATTCAAATCAAGAGGATTTAATGGATTGTGGTGTTGACCTTGCAGCTGATGAGTGTGAAAGTGACCAGAAAGAACTTGCTACAGATTCAGACCCGGTGCCTGAATCTGATGATGATCATACAGACAACAAACAGGACCAAAAAGCTGGTGAAGAGTTACATTCCGATTTCAAGGGGGAGAGTACTGAGAGCATGGAGATTGACTCAGAGACGGTTCAAGCAGTACAGTCTCTAACCCAAGAAGCAAGTGAACATGAAGATACATTTCAGGACTGTGCAGAGACTCAAGAGGCCTGTAGAAGTTTGCAAAACTATGCCCGTAATGACCAAAGTCCCCAAATGACCACACTGGATGATTGTCAGCAGTCTGATCACAGTAGCCCGGTTTCGTCTGTGCACTCTCATCCCAGCCAGTCAGTTCGTTCTGTTAATAGTCCAAATGTTGCTCCTTTAGAGAACAGCTACACTCAGATCAGCCCAGATCAAAGTGCCATTTCTGTGCCGTCTCTACAGAACATGGAGACCAGCCCAATGATGGATGTTCCCTCAGTTTCTGATCATTCGCAGCAAGTTGTGGATAGTGGGTTTAGTGACTTAGGGAGCATTGAGAGCACAACAGAAAACTATGAAAACCCAAGCAGTTACGATTCTACAATGGGTAGTAGTATCTGTGGAAACAACTCTTCTCAAAACAGTTGCTCGTACAGCAGCCTTACGTCTAGTAACCTAACACAGAGTAGCTGTGCAGTGACACAGCAGATGTCTAACATCAATGGAAGCTGCAGTATGATGCAACAAACAAACATCAGTTCTCCTCCCACTTGTAATGTAAAATCTCCCCAAGGTTGTGTTGTTGAAAGGCCTCCAAGCAGCAACCAACAGTTGTCCCAGTGCAGCATGGCCGCTAATTTCACACCACCTATGCAGTTAACTGAAATCCCTGAGACTGGCAATGCCAATATTGGATTATATGAAAGAATGGGGCAGAGTGAATTTGGAGCGGGGCATTACTCACAGCCATCTGCCACCTTCAGCCTTGCCAAACTGCAACAGTTAACTAACACGCTTATGGATCATTCTTTGCCTTACAGCCATTCAGCTGCTGTAACTTCCTATGCAAACAGTGCCTCTTTGTCCACCCCCTTAAGTAATACAGGGCTTGTTCAGCTTTCTCAGTCTCCACATGCTGTTCCTGGAGGACCCCAAGCACAGGCTACCATGACCCCTCCCCCCAACCTTACTCCTCCTCCCATGAATTTGCCACCTCCCCTTTTGCAGCGTAATATGACTTCATCGAATATTGGAATATCCCACACCCAAAGACTGCAGACTCAGATGGCCAGCAAAGGTCATGTTTCTGTAAGAACCAAATCCACGCCTCTGCCACCTGCTGCTGCAGCCCATCAGCCACAAATTTATGGGCGTGCTTCACAGACTGTGGCCATGCAAGGGCCCGCGCGGACCTTAACAATGCAGCGTGGTATGAACATGAGTGTAAACTTGATGCCAGCCCCAGCTTATAATGTCAATTCAGTGAACATGAATATGAATACCCTTAATGCTATGAATGGTTATAGTATGTCCCAGCCGATGATGAATAGCGGATATCACAGTAATCATGGGTATATGAATCAAACGCCCCAGTACCCTATGCAGATGCAGATGGGGATGATGGGCACTCAGCCATATGCACAGCAACCAATGCAGACAGCACCCCACAGTAACATGATGTACACTCCTCCAGGGCATCATGGCTACATGAATACAGGCATGTCTAAACAGTCTCTTAATGGATCCTACATGAGAAGGTAGGCCCTTTGGAGAGACGGACTACCCAACTGGCATATTGGATTGATCTGCACAAATATCTTTTGGAGAGTACGATTTCAAAACCAGCAATTGGTGTGAATGCAAAAACATTTGTTGGCACCATTTAAAAGCTGTATGCAGCAGAAAGCCTTATACGAGTTTTTCTTTTTTTTTCTTTATTTCTTGTTTTGGTTTTTGTTTCATTTTGGTTTTTTTTTTTTTTTAATTTTGTGGGATTGAACTTTTCTTCTCTTTTCTTTGGGGGGAATTAGGTGGTTTTCCATTTTTTGTTTATTTCAATGAGCTTGAAGTTCTCTGGAAAGGAAGAACTCTTTCTATGAACTGCAATTACACAGCAGCTGATGGTTCAGAGCCATTTTATGTGCCTGCTCCCATTAAAAATGTGGATAAATAGACTCCAAAACTATCAGACAGTACTGGATCGTGAGCTTTTTCTCTCTCCTTTCCCCACATGTAAATGCCTTTTAGCAGTTCTTTTATTGTATTATTTTGTTTCTGAAGGTGACACTTCCGCATGCCGCTAATGTCTTTGTTAGTGACAGTGCATTTTGTAGTACTGTACAAGTGTTGTGCTTAACAGTAAGCCATTTCTTAATTTTTTTGCCTTGATTAGGTTACCCTAGTTTGAGGGGTAAAAAAAACAGAACTATATTTTTGTTAATTATAAAACTTGTAAAAAATAATAAAAAAGCTGCAAAAGCTATTCACATTTTGGTTAGTTCAAAGGATTTTATTGCTGTATGTTTAGTGTAAAGTTGAGACTCTTTTCCATTTTTGTGACCAGTTTCTTTGGGGCTGGGGTAGGAAAAAAAGGCAGCTTTCTGTTTTATAAATACTGTTATGTTTTTTTGTTAATTGAAACATCTCAGTGTTTATTTGTCAAGTTTTGAAACATTTTCGTATATGTCCAAATACTTGGCAGGATTTAAAAAAAAAAAGTAGTGAATTTGGTGTAAAGTTGCTATTTTATGGAAATGCCTCTAACTTTACATTTTCATTCCATCTGTAGATTTTTCTATCTTTATAAAATATTGGAGTTATTTTTTAAGGGAAAAAATAGAGCAGTAGCGTGTGAATAGCTCAAACTAAGCTTACAGATCGCATGTAAAAAGGCAAAAGTTATTTGTGTCTGTTTATATTGCTTCCTTTTTTGTAGCCTTTGTACCTGTACAGAGTGACTGTAAGGGCCGAACAGAAGAGGCTTGATACATGTAAAAATAGGACCCAGTGACACTCTTGTATTTATCTGTTATCTTTTTAGTCAGTCACTTAAAAAAAAAAAAGAAAAAAAACCCACACACACAAAAAAACACCCAAGAAACAAAAACTGCAAAAAACAACACACCCCTCCCCCCAAGCTGTACATTTTAACATAAAATAAATTATGATGAGCCATTTTTAGCCTCTTGTGTCTTGTCATAGTTTGATGTTGCATGGGAATTACCTCCTGAAACAGTGTTTGTTACAGTGCTCTCAGATGCTTGATCTAAAGCCCATTAAAGTTGATGGGGTTTGGATTAGGCTGTTAGAGCCTACTTGTAGGTTACTCATCATAATTGCATACACCTTGTGAAAATAAAGAGTATCTAAGATTATTTTTTTTAATAATCTTAATAAAATATTGAATAAATATGTATTTAATACATTACAAGGTTGTCAATATTTAATGTATGAAACTTCTTTCCTATAGAAAATGTTAATATATATGTAAAAAGGTATATTACAGTAACAAACATGATATTTGAACTGTATCTTAATGATAGAATTGTAATCTCTTCCTTTGTCATTATTGCTGGGTTACAAGATGATGCAAATCTTGTGTTGAACTGAATTCTGTGCATATGCATGTATATGTGTGCACGCAAACACATACACTTTATATATGAACAGTTCTAATCTAGCAATAGAAAGTCTATAAAAATCAAGAAGGCTGTCTATGCGTGGAGCTTGTGAGTGGACCAAGTTTAAATTGGGTGAGTGTGAATCTGCACCAGGAAAAATCCTTGTAAGAATTTTTCATAAATGGCTTCTAATGTGAATGTTGCCACTGAATTCCCCCACTTGCCCACTGACACCGCAGGAAGGTTGTTAGCTAGGGTGGAAGGACTGGTCGCCTTGACTGAAAACTCTTACAGTCCCATTCCAGTATATAAAGCAGCTTTATAGGTGGTATTTCATATGTTCAAAAGTCACAGAAACATGTATTTCTGTAAGTAAAACCTTTAAAGTGCATGATGTTGCCAAAGCAAGAAATTGTCAGTAAAATTACAGAAATTGTCAGTAAGTATTCATGCCCATAACCTGTTCGATTGTAATATGATGGGGCAGCAATCTAAAATAGTGGGTCTGAATGGGAGCAAAAATTGCTGGTCAGATGGTAATTTGGAGTTACTTGTGTTTTAGGAGTTCAGAATGCTTGATAAGGAGAGCACAATACAACAAAGTTCTCTGATTGTGCACTAACACTGTCAAATTTGCTTATTGAAGACAAAGAGTATTCATAGCACATAAACTGTATGTGTGTTTGTCTTCACAAAGTCACATTTTTTTATGCTTGGGAAAAGGGAAGGTGAACTCAGCACTGTTACTGTGCAGCCTTCGAGTGTGTGTAACTAAGACCTTGTATCTTGAATAATTTTATCTTAAAGTAGCACTATGTTTTGTGATGATTTTTTTTTTATTTATATGTTTTTGTGGTGAGTGAAAAAGGCACCTGGGTCTTTATCCACTTCTGTTTAGTTTCAGATTTCCAAGCCCATAACATGCAGGCAAATCAGACCTTCTTGCCGTTTTAGTACATCCTAACCTGAAACAGAGCATCCTGACTCCAGCATACTGCTAAAATTCTGCATTTGCAATATATGGATTAAAATTTGGGTAGAGAGTGATGTATGGTGTGTGCACAACAGGCAAGCTTCCAATATTTCATTTTTTTTATTTCAGAACTGAATTCCTTTCAGGAGGACAAATGGTTTTCCTGTGTCTTTTCCCATAGTGACTATTCAGCTCTGAATTGCATTACCACACTAAAGTTTCTGTTTTATAAGAATGCTGTCTTTTCTGTGACAGATCTACCTGTTCTATATATTGTGTGCCCATTGCAATGTCAGTTTTGACTGTGCTCTAGCACCATCCCAGCTGAGAATGAGCTCTTTCTTTTCGTGTCTCGAAAGAATTCTTCACAGAATTACAACAGATGATTCTTGTGAATGCAGGAGGCTTCACTGCCCATGCAATCTTAGTCTTTGGTTTGACAAGTAGGATACTTCATACCACTGGTGATTTGCAAAAAGGAAATAAACTTGCCTCATTCTGCATGCACGTTTCTTGCAAACCTGGCTTATAGGTGAAGTCACTGCTGCTAACACTTGTTAGTTAGCTAGTTGGCAATTTGCAAGGGTTGCCTACTTTGTGGAAGCTACGTGTTCCAGAGCTTGTACATTTTCTGATTTAGTCGACTTGATTCTGGGAGAATGGTAGGGGAAAAAGCTGGGAAGTAAATAAGAAGTATGCGTACTTGAGAATTACTTAATTGGCATAGCTTGTAGTAGCAGGGTACTTCAGGCAAGACCTGGTTCTAGGGAAGATACTTGTCTTTGGGCCAGAACCTACTTCATCAGGAAGCTGCCAAATCACAGTACTCCTGAAAACTGCACTCTAGCACCTTAGCACAGAGAGGGATGGTAAGTGTTGTCACACTCTGGCTGCATGATCTCCTAGCAGTGGACAAAATATAACCAATTTTTTACTAACTTTGTAAGAAACTGTGTGATATAAGCAGCGACAAAGCTTCTAAACATACAAAACTTTCATGTTAGATCACTGTCTCTGTGTTTTAGTTTTATAAGCTGTTTAATTTGTCCATCAGGCAGGCTAGTTCGTGGAAACAAACTCCGTTTATATGCAGTGTGGTAAATAGAAAGAATGGGCCTGGTGATTATCTGTGGTGCTGAGGGTGATCCTAATACAGCTTGTCCTGTAGAGACTGACACCTTTAGCAGCAGGCAAACTGACCGATGTAGTAAAGACCTACGGCTCTCTTTCTTCACTTCCCTTTACTTTTTAGTACTTCTCTGTATTAAAACTATGTATTTCCTGTATTGTTTATGACCAGTATAGTCATATAGGTCACCTCTCCCATAGTGAAGCTCTGGGGTATGCATTGATTAAAAGCTGTTGTGTTGAGCTTTGTGGAGTAGGGACAGAGTTTGTAAGAACATACAAAGTAGGATTACAGGTTTGGATTTATCATAACTTTACTTGAGTAATTTAAATTCCTGGTAGTTTTTTTCTTCATCTACTAAATAAGAATAAATAACCTTAATTAAGCCATGTTTAAGACCGTCAAGTATGGAATGTGGGTTTCTGTTGATCGACTTCTTGAGAAATTAGTTTTGTGCTATTTTTAATCTCCATGCAAGAATAGCAGCTTCTAGTTTGAGTAGCTTGGGATCCTGTCCTTTAGAAATTGTCAGTACGTTCTTCTGTTGCTATGTCAGTGTTGCTATGTGCCAATTTCCTAATCTGCTACGCAGGACAAAATGAGCGGGAGCTACTTAAGAGTTCTAGTATTTTGCTTTCTATCAGTAGTTGAGAGGCTGTCGTTTGAAAGCTCTGTCGGTCTCCACCAAAAGCAGCTGGGCCTCAGGACAATAAATTTTTTCCCGTGTATTTGCACAAGTCTCAGACTGCAAAAGAAATACCCATCTCCAGGCCCCAGAAAATCTTGTTTGAATACAATTCTGCATATAAATCAGCTATAAATCCTCTTCCAGTTGCAGCAGTCATCAAACTATCATTCAGGATACAAAAAAGAAAAAATAATCTGTAACTTGACTGAGGGAACTCCTGGTAGGTATTTGTTGTATTTTAGTATATCGTTTGATAGAGAATTCCTGTCTGTAAGGCTAATGCTAAGATACACTATTGCTATAGAGGTGAGATAGTTCAGCTTTCTTCATCAGGGTAAATGAAGGAGTAGGGCCATGTGTCTGAAAGGCAGGTTTGTCAGACACAAGATTGGGAGAGCTCTTGATGAATGGGTTGTGAAGTAAATTGCAGCAGACAGTAAGGTGCTCTGAAAAAGGTGCATTTGAAGGTCCATGGAAGTAAATGGAAAGAGTTGAAGGACCTTGTCCAAGAATTTTTTGACTCTTCAAACCCACATTGTGACTGCTTATGCATTTTTTGAAGTGTCAAATGGCTTCTTTTGAGTTTGCTTTTATTTCTGTTTTTTTCAGTTGGGTTTTTTTTTTTTGCCCCGCTAATCTAGGTGTAGGGATAACTTAATTGGCTGTAAGTCCCAGAGTTTGTGTATCTCTGTCATGAATATTGTTCACATTGTGGTTTCTAATTTGTTTTTTAACAGTAGTCTATAGTTGTGTTTGTGTTCTGCTGTGTCTGAGAATTTGAAGATAAGGTATTTATGATACAGATAAATACAAATGCTAAGTCAAAAGCATTGCATTATGGATGCCTGCAGCCTTGGCTACAGTTACTGTTTGGAGATGAAGGATTTACTGTGTTTTGGGCCCCAAAAGGAAGTGAAGAAATAGAAAGCCTTCACACTAGAGATGCTAAACCTGTAAAGAGCTTTTAACACCTACAAAAAATGGTTTAAAGTTGTGCTCAACTCTGTTTGGTTTGTAGCATATACTTGCAGTTCTGAGTGGCACATTTCTGACCTGTGTTCTTTTTTTGCCTTTTTAAAGTATCCAAGACTTCTACAGTTCATACTGCACCAAAGTCACAAAGTCTTTGTCAGCTAGTAAAGACCAAGAGAACTCTCCTGTGCTCTTGGTGGCGAGGTCATTCCTCTCAGGCGCTGAGGAGGTAAATAGCTCTTACCCGATGCATGGAATTAGGCAAAATTCCAGTAGGAAGGATGATTACTTGACCTTCTTGCAGATGCAAAAAAGGTAAACATGGCTTAATTGTGATTCTCCTTTACAGTATATTTTAAGACTGTCAAATACTGCTGAGGTGGCAAAACTCTAATTATGTTAAAACACAGTTACTGATAATTTGTATTAAATAGAGTAAATTGAACAAGTTTATGTAGAAAAGTAGATCCAGCGTTGTCATTTGTGTATTTGGACTACTATGGTCAACAAGTGCAGTTACTAGCAACTGTATTGGAGCACAATAATGTATTAAGGTGACTAAAGCTGATATAGCAGGAAACATTTAATAGTGGTAAATATAAATGGTGTCTGGAAGCACAACAGCAGCTTTCTGCTGTTTGTTCAGGTTACTGTGAGATATTTTTTAAAAGTTCCACCTGTGTCTCTTGCCTTTTTAATCAAAACTAAAATCTCATTAAAACTAGTTATAATCCATGATTATTTAGGGGATTTTTAGGGCTGCACAAGTTGGGTGTTGAACTTCCTTGTAGAAATATTTTTCTTGTTTAATGTTCTAGCTATTAATTTTTCCAAGTGCCAGAAAAAAGTCACAACACACAATTTTCCCAGTTTTTTTTTTTTTTTGTAGACTAGTAAATTGACTTGGATACTGAATGTATAGGACCTTTTAAAATTCAGGTAGTTGAAGCATTTAGGAAAAACAAGTTAAAACTGAAACTGCTAAAATGCCTTTTGTATGTATCTCCTTGAATTGTTGTATCTGCTTAAGCACCTGACCTTCCCAAGGGTCTTCCTTTGTTTCTAGCTTGCATGGTGTGGTTCAAAGTCCATTGTGAAGATTGGGTAGTTGATCCTCATCCGGGGGCTCTCTAAAAGCTGTGCTGCCCTAGATTATTACTGTGAAAGAAGAAATGGAGATAACAGGAAACAGCACAAAAGGGCAAACTCCTGCAAAAAAACTCCTGCAAAATTCTTCAGGGCTCTGGGACTAAACTTAAGAATTCATCTGTGCTGCTGCCATCTCGGTCTCTTCCCTGCAAAATTTTTCCAGCAATGCCCAGCTCCACTTTTTTTAAAGGCCATGTGCTTAGCTTAGAATCAGAATTTTCAGGGTATTCAGCTAGAAGAGGGTTTGCTTTAAGTTGTGCCTGCTTTTGGGCCATAAAAGCTTTACAGAGGGTAAAATTTATTTGTTCGTGTCACAAAGAATAACGCTAAGGCTGGAACATTCTAAAAAGATAAGTTTTAAATTTGGCTTCTCTTCCTTCTCATCTTGACAGCGTTTGAAATGACTTTGGTTTTCCTTCCAAATAACAAATTATCCTTGTGACTGTGTAATTAACTACACCTTCCCCTCCCCTCCTTTTATGGAATTTCTTTTCCAGTAGCACCATCCTGCCAGGAACAATACTAGATTGTGGTGCTGTTCTCGTCATCATCAGATGGTAGGCTGTTCTTGGTGTTCCTCTTCTGCAGTGCCAATGCAATGTCCAGTTCTCTCAGCTGCTTCAAGAAGCCCCGGTTTGGCAAGATGCATCGGTGTCTTGATACTTGCTCAATGGCATCCACCACTGTCATGTTCTTGTAAATCATCAGGTAAGCCAAGACCAATGTTGCTGACCGGCTGCGGCCCATAGCACAGTGAACCAGAACCTTGTCTGCAGAAACAAAGAGAGATGATGCAAAGATTACACTGGGGGGTAATTTCTTTTTTTTTTTTTTTTTTTTTTTTTGATAGCAAAGGTTTCTGTAGTGCCCCTGCTCTGTTTGGTGGCTTGACTACCCTTACCAGCACTTCTGTAAGACCTGTCTTTTTACGGCTGGGGAAACTGACGTTGTAAATCTTACTGTAGTAACTGAATGTCATCTACATTGGAGATTACCCATTTAATCTTAAACCAGATATCTTTGAATTTATGTGTGACCAAAGGTTGCAGAGAAGGCCTGGGGGCTGCATCCTTGCATTAAGTAGCATGGCAAGCCCCGCTGCAGCCTAATCTTGCATGCCTTACAAGCAGCTTGTATGTAATTCTGTGTTTGGGCATAATGACCAAAGCGTAAGGATGTGGGAGGGTTTGGTGTGCTATCAAACCATCCCTCCATGAGGATAAATGGGATGCACAGAAGAGCATTTCTGTTCTACCAACAAAACACAAAAGTTAACCGAATTTGATTATTTTTTGTTTTTCTGATCATAATGTCCTTTAAGATCTAGATTACGTTGCTTCATACCTCATTACTTTGTTTGTAAAACATGGCAGACCAAGGATTTTTTTTTTTAAGGTTCTGGTATACATGTAAGGGCAGAGGATAAGAAGGGCCATAGAAGTTAATAGGTGTATAACCAGGGGGATAGAAAAGCTTCTTTAGAAATCTCTGGTTAGTCACCCTTACCCTATTATGCTGCATTAAAGTAACATTTCCCCCCCCACACCACTTCTCTGGATTACGTGATCAGCTCCTTGCAGTAGTGGCCTGACTTGTATACTGTGAATCCAGAGTCTCTGTTAACAGTTTTCATCTCTGAATAAGTGTGACTCAAGATGTAGGTTTGTGACGTTGCTTGGTTTAACTTTGAACTTCCAGAGGCAGAAAGTCCTTGGCTTCAGGTACTAGCAAGGACGTAAGCCAAAGTGGAACCTTCCCCATTTGCTGTGTCTGGGGGAGGTGGAGGAAGAGGACAGTAAGTAGGTTCAGGTCTGATTGACAGGTTTTGAAACACTTCAAAAGATTTCCAAAAATGATTCAAAGCCCTTGAGGGGGTCTCACAAAGGGTTGAACTGCTGAAGGAAGTAGATTTGGAGCACTCTCTCTAACACCCTGCTAAGCTGAATTGCCACAGGAAAAAAAAAATCCTATCAGGGCCAATAATAGTTTATCTCCGTTAGCTATGCCTAGTGAGAAGTGTTGGGTGCAAAGCTGTGACTCCTGCTGATTAACTCCTTTGCTTCCAAGCACAAGAGTATGCCTTGGCACAAGTAGCATTGCTGTGTAATGGATGCATCAAGAGCTGCCAACACTAGAGGATTAATGGTTACAGTCTGCATCCTAATCCCAGCAGATAGTCTTAGAGGCATCTTGGCAAAATTCCAGTTGCTCTGATAACTAAAAGTGCCTCTTCCTCTCCTGGAAAATGATAATCCCTTCTATTATTACTGCAAATATTTGAAACGGATGAAAACTCTCATTTGTTCAGCCCTTCATGCCTCTCTTTAGAGCTTCCCACCTTGTAAATGGGTTGCTGTTGAGGTGATAAAATACGTGATAGGACAAGGAAGGCTTTGCTTTGTGTGGGTGGCAAATGCAGGGGATCTAGGAGAGAATGTACAATTTTATATTGTGATAACAAAGGCAAAAAATGGCTGTACAGTTTTCTGAAATGCCTCCTGGTTGTAGGAAAATAAGGTCTAGCCTTTTCTGTATGTGAATATTCAAGATCTGACTGCCTGTTACAGCAAAACATAGGGCCATGTGTTTTCTGTACTATTTTGTACTGTCCAGTTCCAATGTAAGGACCAATCTGAACCTCTTTCCCCAAGAGGGAGTGTGCTCTTGCAGTCTTTGATCCTGACCATTTACATCCTTTGGGGCTGAATATAAAATACCAGTGCATGGAGCTGGAGGTCTGCTGAGTGGTGACAGGTCCCTGGGCTATTTTGGTCACTTGAGTTGGGCTTGTGTTTCTTGAAAGTCTGTCTAGATGCAGCACTCCCTTTCCAGAGTCGGATGGAGCGATGAACGTTGAGGTGTCTTTGGTCAAATGCCTTGGGTCTTTGCGTCTGTCTCTCATGTTTTTTCTCACATTGCTTTTATCTTCTCAGTCTTTAGTGTATTTTTTTCCCGTGACGTCTTCACATGAGAAGAAATGCTCTTCCCCTCTACATCTTGTGGAACTAAGACACAAAGGGACCGAAATCTGTAGCATAGAAGGGAACTTAAAAACATCTTAAAATAACGTGTTCCTTTCAGATTAATCAGGCCTCACTGGTATAAATTTTAAGCTGTCCTGTGGTCCGAATTACATGTTCATATCTTTATACACAGCTGAATGATAGCATGCATAATTGTGAACAGTTCAACTTTGCCTCTAAAACTGTTATAACTGAGATAACTTCAGCGTTAAGTCCATTTTCCTGTGTTTAAAGTCTCCAAATACTGTTCTGATCAGGGAGCTTCTTCACCATCACAAAGATTTTGAAGGTTACATCGGAATTAATGCATTCGGACTGTGTTTTGACAGCAACCAAATTGCCAAGCTTTCTGGCCTGTTGCAGAAAGAGACTTCTTCATTTGTCTGACAACTTGTTTCAATAACATTGTCTATTGAGCATCTTCCCAGTAAAATGCATTGTATGAAGACATCTATTCAATGAATTTGATCACTTGGCTGGCTGAGGGTCACACCTCAAACAGTGTGGTATAACCGGAGCAAATTCATTAATACCTACATTCTAGTTACAAAAGGCTAAAGTTTTCACCTTTTCCTTCTCTTTGCATTTACTCAATTCTAATGCAAAGTAGCAAATGAGTGTAATGGTGTTACTGATCAGAAGTATTTAGTGCATATACTGAAGTCCCACTTCAGTATATTACCACTGGAGATAGGTACTTGGTTACTTACTATAAAATCCTGTTTAGGAATCTGGAAGCTGTTTGTCAGTCAGGAAGACGCACACAAATGCTCCTTTCATTAGGCACTTAAAATGCATAGCACCTTTCTTCACTAGATGTGCATTCACAAATAATGCATTTATGTTGTTGGAGGAGAGCACTAGTTACTTGCCTTTAGTCTTTTCTCCTGTAAGCGTAAGAGACATCAGTCTACTCTTTAGTCTAGCTTCTGGAGTCATTCTGTTCTGTAAATGTGTGTTGGAAAGCTGTTGTCATGCATTCAGTCTCGGCCTCTTCGTGGGCCATGCATATGTGCCTTTATGCATATCCTTGTCTGGGATAGGAGACGTACATTTAGTATATTTTTCCTCATGAGAAAGTTAAGAGCTTGCTCTTTTTCTTCCTGGGTGTTACAGTAATTTATTTTATCGGTCTCCATCAGAGAACATCCTAGCTATCTTATTTAAAAATCACGTGAGTGTGGCAGGCAGTGCACAGCTACAGAAATGATTGCAGTTGGTAATATCTACTTAAGTGCAGATTTTTTATTTTTTTTTCACTTTTTTTGTAGAAGTTCATCCAGTTACTCTTTGATTGGTCTTGTGTTTTCAGTGCTGGACTGGTGCTTGATACTGTTTCAGAACTTCCTGGACTTCGATGTGGTTTTGAAACAAAAAGGCTGATTCTCCTCCCCACCTTCATCCTTCCCTGCCTCTGTATTTATTGGGGTGTAAGTTTTTTATTCAACCTTTGCTGCTTCCTTTGTGCTTGTTTCTTTACTTGCATGTAGCAGACAAAGGTGTTACAGGAACCAGGAGAGTGATGGAAGTGAGGAAGTCTGCATTTCTTATTTCAGCTACTCCAGTCTGATGCTGACCTCTGGCCTCCAGCCATGGCTAGACAGAGGTGCGTGTTAGTTATCCGCTCCTTCCCAAAGACAGTGCTTCAGATTTGCTTTTTGAAATGCCAGGTACCTTTCTTCACAAGCAAGTAAGCTCCGAAGCAGTTTTGCCTGCTATTAGGACTTTGATTTTTAAAACTGAACTGCTTTCAAGACTTTCTCCTGAACAAGGGAAGGGACTCTTGCTGTAGACTGTACTTGCTGAAAGGGTAGAATTTAAAACCTGGCTGGCTATTGGGGGCAAGCCAAGGTAGTAGCTGTCTACAGCTGAGCTAAACAGCCAAGAACAGAAGCTGACAGGAGGCTTGAAACTTGATATGTGATCCTCTGATTTTAAGATCTTTGTAGGTCAGCAGCAAAGTCTTAAGTTTCTCAGCTGGTTTCTGGTAAAATATCCTGTGGAGATTTAAAAAAAAAAAAAAAAAAAAAAAAAAAAGACATCGTTTGGGGGGAAGGAGTATGAGTAATAAGGAGTAATATTGAAAGCCAGTGTGAGGCCTAGGCTGTAGCACTTCACATCAGTGTAAAGCTTTCTGATAGAACACTGCTGGAGGTCAGCAAATAATGAATTGTAGTAATCAAGCTGAGAAATTACAAAGGCTTTAATGAAATGTTTCTAGATGTCTGCTGTCAGAGTTGTTTCAGTCCCCTGCTGCTTGGAAGATGGCAGAGAGATAAATCTGTTATAGCTTGGGGTAGATCTGATGGCCAGGTAGGAAGGTGGTTTTTATATTTGTAAAGTGAATCTAATGCTGCAGAGCGTGAAGCTGTGCAGTGACAGCCTGGAATCTCTGCAGAGCGCTCATGTTCCAGTCCCACCACTATGCAACCAATATTCATTAAACGTTTCTTAATAGGGACTAATCTGAGGAAAGGACAGCTAGTTCATGGAACCCATGCAATGTCCGATTGTCTCTGATGTGTTTACAAAGGAGGCAAAACAACAACAAAAAACCTCTATCAGACAGGAGACCTTAATGTAAGCTGTGATACAGACTTTGATAAAAGTGCTTGGTCAGGGGCACTTGGGCTGGTACTAGCTTTGCAGTGAGAAAGGGCCTAGTTACATCACTACCTTCTCTTAAACTAGTTCCCTGCTACTAGTTTTAATTCTCTGTTAAACTGTATTGACTTATTTCATTCCCATAAGGTTGAATGCTGTGGAACTATGCTTGTAATCAGATGGAGTAAATCCTGTACTGTTTTTAACCATTTTCAGCACCCTCCTTACTTCTTTCGTCCTGAAGCGCATTGTCAATGAATTTAGAAGCTGAATAAAAGAACTGACTGAGCTTGAAAGTGGGGAGATCATCTGCTTCCACTCCATGGTACTCCACATTCATGTCGTGGTAATAATCTGGTCCTGTGTCCACGTTCCGCTGACCGTGGGCCGCATTGAGGATGTGGGTGAAGCCTGCCTTCTGAAGGCTGTAGCGATCTAATGCAGTTTTCCTGTTAAAACAAGAGCTGTCATGTAAGTGAGGAAGCTTCTTGCTTACGCAGCAAGCCAGAAAAAAAATAAATCTCTGATTAGGTATGTTCTAAATGCTTAAAAAAAAATGCATCATTTGCCATTGTAGAGATTTTCAGATACTGGCTTTCAGAGTGAATGATCCTTCTGGAGTTCATGACTATCACTCCCAGGTCCTTGGAGCACCTTAAAAATGAACGTATTTTCCTGGTGCCTTTGTAATGTAGGCAATACTGGTTTCTATCCATCATGTACAACGTGTACGAAAAGAAACTTGAGATACAGAAAGAAATAGAATGAATTATCTAAAGTCATAAAAGCAAATCAGTGGCAGAACTTGAAATAGGGCCCATGAATGCTGCTTTCCCCTTCTGTCCCATCAATTGATACTGCAGAACTAATAAAAGAGTCAGTACTAGGAGAGTAGTAAGATCATCTGGGATTCAAAAAGAAGCTCTTTATCCCTGAAAGAAGTTACAGAGTTTTTTCTCCATTTCTATTTAAATAAAAATATTTTTTAAAAAAATCATCCTTCTGTGGTCACAACTCCCTATCAGGTTTCCTTTTACTGAATGTTTGATTAAACCAGAGGTCTAAAGCAAAAAGAACTAGATATGGAAATTGGGTAGTAGCCTTCAGTGGAAGCTGAAAGTCATATATTTAGCCCAATATTCTAATCTGTTCTTGTCCTTTCTTCACTTAGGCAAGGGAAGTCAGAGAGGGGAGGAAATCCTAGATTTTCGTGTGCCCAATACCCACTCTTAAGTGCTTGCCAGCAGTCTGAAATTCCTCAAAAAGTGTAGTGTGTGGACAGATACGTAAAAACTCTTTTGTTCCATTACAGAAAGCTTTTAATTTTGAAAAGTTTTATTCTGGAAAAACTGTCAAGTTTTCATTAGTGCCTAGGAAGATGACTGAGCTTTTTGCAAAGAATTGCATAGGCTTTATTCTGTTAATGTATTTTCACATAACTACTGCTGCCATAAATGAATTAGTGCATGAAGTGAAACAGCTTTTTTCAACCAAAAGTACCTCTCTCCATGAATGTTTCCTGAACATTTCAATGTGTAAATGCAGCTGCTGTCACACAGGACGTTGTGGTGGGCTACCTGTTGTGTTTCATAATTCTAGTGGTGACAGCTCAGAATAGCTTGAAGTTGACTCCACCTTCCCAGCCTCTTGTCAAAGTCAGAATCCCCCTTTGAGCAGTCAAGAACCTAGTCATTAGAGCATTTAACTGGGATATGGATACTGAAGGTCTCACCTATGCTCTTTCTGATTTAAATTAAGCTTGTGGTAATTGGCTGTTCTGAGTAGGCCATTCTTCCTGCAGAAATTCCTTTCTGGTCAGGAATGGTAATGTCTTGACCCTACTGGCATTTTTGCTATGAAATAATGTCATAAGTCACCTATGTGATGATTTAAAAAATAAATAAAACCTCCAGTTAGTGGGGTGATGCCTGCCTAGACTCAGGAGACTCTGGAGGACAGAGAAGCAGCCAGCATCATCTTGCTGCTAGTGCTGTGACTTGCCACCTTCACCTTGGGTTAAATAATGCCAGGGTTAAATACAAATTCCTTTTGTATTTTTGTGGCAGCGATTGACCTAGAAGGATGTTTGTTTTTCTCCCTCTTTTTGGAAAACTTGTCCCTTAGGATTCTGTTCAGGTGGATATGCTCTGTACACTTTGCCAGCAAAGGCACTTCAGTTCTGGACTATAAGGATGGCCAGTACTTAAAAAGCAGATTAAATGTCCTGGCCAAAGAGTAAAGGTGCAGAGAATAACTACTTCTTTTGGTTTTGATGTGCTTGAGGTGAACTACAGATTCTGTTTTCAAATTAAGGCTTATTTTGTTTGCCTCCCTGATACTGGGATAGAGAAAATACGTTTTCCATTCACCAGGCTTGGCCCAAAGCATGTATCCAACAAACCATGAAAGACTGATGGTTTCAGGTCAGAGATCTCTGCTCAACTAAACTGCAAGTGGAGACCTACATGTGGAATAGCGTAACTGCAACTGCAATGTAGTTAGGGTCAGAAGAAAAACAAGGTTTTTGATGGACGGTAGATACTGACAAACTTTGGGTTCTGCAAGCACTGCTCAGACTAATAAATAGCATGTGAATTAAATGATGAAGTTGATCCGAGCAAGGACAGTGTCAAACAATAGGTCACATTGCAGTCACTAACATTTGACACTTACTTACATTCATCTGAAATCTAGTTTTCCTGTTTCTTTGATTAGATTCTCAGGAGATTGCCTTTTGACGCAGCGGGTGCATGGAATGCTTTTGTTTCTGATGGTCACACAGTTTTGTTCTATGTCTTAGGATCTCGTTTTTAAGTGCTCAGTGGCCCCAGTGTTTCAGTAGGTATTCAGAAAGAAGGAATACTGTCTTTCACTGACTGCATAAGCAGTCAGCTCAGTCTGGCCAATCTCTTTGAGCTTCCCCCTCCACCTCCCAATCTTCCCTGTAGCTGCATACTGTGAATTCAGGGCCCAGGATGGAATTAATCCTTCTCCTTCTTATTTAATCAATTAAAGGCAATGCAGTTAGGTGTTCATTTTGCATCACAATTTGCATTAGTGTTGTCTGGCCCTTGGCCTGTTGGAGTGTGAGAACGTGTGTGTTTTTACTCTGTTAGCTTATTGTGTTCCCCATGGCTTGGGCTGGAAAGGGAAAGAGAAGCAGCAATGGATCAACCTTGAATGCTGTTGCAAAAAGCCCATCATAAATGCTCAGATGTAACTAATTCATCTTCTGTGAATATCTTACTTATAAAGTAAATTGTTAAATGTACCAAGGAAGTGCTTAGAGGGTTATCTGCTCCACTGGTTTTGGCACTGAAGAATTTGTACTGTTTTCCTCAATGCTTGGAATAGGCTGATTTTAAAATGTTACCTGATTTTTAATTACACTTGATGAGTAGACTGATTCAGCAGTTTTGGACTGTCCCTTGTGGACTGAATGTAACCTTGCCCAATATAATATTTTTCTTTATAATACGGATGCACATTTTATTCTTTCTACTGATGTTGCTAATCTGGAAAACTTCCATTAAATGAATGCTCAGTGTTGAGCACTCAGTTCTGTTAAGATCTCCACATTTTCACTGGAACAGATGCTCAGACTCTGCTGTGTGTAGGTGTTGTAGAACCTTTCAGGTGAACCGAGACCTAAAACATTTGCCCTGGCTAAGTGAAGCATGGTCAACGTAGGTCCTGTGGGTATGCGGCTGGTGCATCTGCAGGCTGAGCTATTGTGTGTAATCTGTAAAGAGGATGTTGGGTACCTTTCTTCCAGCAGATACCGTGGGCAGCATTATCTATGGAAAGCTTTTCATAAGGCTTCTAATACATAATATTTTGTAGAGATCTGAGGAAACAGTTATTGTGCAATACAAAATAGAGTTCACTGGACTGCAGGAGGTGCCTGCCTTGGGCTTTAAAATCTGCATCTTTTGAAGAAAGATGAAGTGACGATTACTCTTTTTCAAGAGAAGGAGTGCTTGGTTTCAAAATTGGTAAGGAGATAAGGAAGCACTTATGTGTTGTCTCCTTTCTTTCCATCCCCCCAGTCTTGCACTTGATAATTACATTTTCATGAAAGATATGTCTGCTATTCTTTCAAAAACTTTCCGCGGTTTTTTTTCTTGTAAAACCTTTCCCCAAAAGCCAGGCAGACAGCCCAGGTGGACCACCAGCCCAGTTGTCGTACTGACCCGGGTTTGTCTGCCTTTTCACTCCAGTCAGCTGTCTTTTTACCTTGCCCGTTGATCATAAATACTATTGGACAGGGATGCCCTGTGCTGAGACTCTGACGCTGCTATAATATAGGCAGTTAAGCTTGAGGTCATGCTGGGTCTGCAGCATGTTGATTGCCCGTTGACAGAGAGCGGGAAACAGGCTGTTAACCCTCATATAGGGAGACCCATGTGCCTGTAAATGGAAATGTTACAGTGCCTCTTGATGTGGTTGCTTGGACTGGCTTTAGCCATCAGTGAACTCTGGCTTTGTGTGATGGACTGGCTTGCTTTCCAGCCTCAACTGAATCTGTAGTGTGGATGCTGTTGTGGAAGCATCCCTCATTATCTGTTTACTTTAATCAGAGCCTATTTTTTTTTTTTTTTGGTGTTTCATCATTCATGGTACTCCTGGTTATGTCCCAAGGGGGAATGCTTTTGGTCTTCCTTGAAGTTTTTACCATGCCTGAGATATCAGTATTGTAGGTGAAAGGAAGGAATAAATCAAGCATAAATATCTGCAAATATCTGATTGGTTGAGGTGACTAATAGCATAGGATCATTCAGGGGTATATGAATCATATACCTTATTGGGGGATTTATAAGTCTATTTCTAATTCCGTTTCAGCTAGAAATGGCACAGATTTTTTTCCCTTGCAATTGGCTCACTACCAGAGTTTAATAGTTCCTGTTTCCCTCTTTGGGTGCTGCTCTTTCCTAATAAATTGCAACTAGTATTTCCATTTTTGTGATTGTGGTTGAATTTTAAGTCACCATTGTAAAGAAGAGTTTGCTACAAATGTCAGTGTAGGTGAAGCCATAAGCATTTCACTACTCTTGCAATTGTTTTCATTTTGTATATCTCCACCATCTGTGCTATTAGCACTTGATTTCCTTTTACATAGTGCAACTGTGGTCTCCAGTGTCTGTCTTGAATGTGTTCCTATGCAGAGAAGGTGAAGTATGGCACTGGAAGATAACAGTGAAAATTTTGGTATAATTCAGTTTAGTAAGAGATGAACAGGGCAGATTGGTCCCACATAAAAACTCATCAGCTCTTCAGTTCAGAGCGCATAAACATATGCTAAAAGTTAAGCATACCCAGAAGTCCTTCCCTCTGTAGCAAAGCGTGTTAAGCAAAAGCTCAGCGCTTTGCTGAATCAGACCCTGCATTTACTGTAGGACAGATGGACTCATAAACATGTTTTTAAAGTTCTGAGGCAAGGGGGAGTACTTTGATATGGGAATGCCACCTAAATGGTGAAAATACAACATAAAATCACTTTCGCATAGGGATATATTGATAATAACAGACTACCACCAAGAAGAACTGACCCAAACAAAATTGTCTTCCATTTTCAGATGCTTCCCAAAAGATTATTTATGTCTCTTAGGTTGTGCAAGGGCAAGTAAAAGGCTTGTCCAAGACTATGCCTGCTGTCAATTTTAAAGCTGAGATTCGTAGGACTAAAAGCAAGTGCTGCAGCAAACTCTGCCTTCTGGAAGCAACGATGTAAGTAGTTACAACGTGAAAGAAAATCCCTCCTTTCAAATTGCCATCTCCAGTGTACCAAATCCCTTCTCTCTCTTTTCAAAAATACTGTCATAACAAGCTTTAGTCCCAGCTGCTTTCATCAGGAAGATGCCCAAACCAATGGAGTTGCAAGAGAGGGGAAAAACAACCTGGAGGCACTGCAGCCTGCATCTCCACATCAAGTATATAAAAAGCAGCTAACAAAGGGAAGAGAAGGCGGCTCATGAAAACCCAAGCGCATCTAAAGGAGAAGGGAAGCAATGTTCTGAAACACCTTGTGGGAGTGTGGGCAGAGCAGCTCCTGCGACAGGTAAGTCAGCACCTTATAGCTGGTACTGGTCAACCAGAAGACTGGTGTGCTTATAAGCTCTAAGTAGAGCCAAGTCTCTTAAGCTTCATGTGAAGGTTGAGCAATGCAAACATCTTTCGGTATAGACTATTAAAGCCCACAGCTCGATGTGACCCAGATTGACAAAACACAAGGAAATCTGAGGCAACATGTTACTAGAAGAGGAATCATCTCAAACTTTTCCATTTTCTTAAATGCTGAAGGAAAGCTTGATGCAGGATGATAATTTACCAGATGGTCAGTGTCAGAAAGAAGCTTCCTGAATATAGGCAATACTGACACTTTCTTAAGAAAATCTGGCAGTTCTCCATCCTGAGGAGAGATGTTGAGAATTTCCAATAATATTGACCCAATTTCCTTTGGTAACTCCAGCACTGGGGGAATCTAAAGATAGTGTTGCATTGTATCCCCTTTTCCTTCTGAGGTGCTGCTCCATTTCTGTGGATACCTTCTGCTCAGTGTGAATTAGAAGAATTTTTAGGTACCACTGAAAATACTGAACAGGATCTTCATAATATGTGGTAGAAATAGATTTAATGGTCCGTTATTTTTTTTCCAGACCAAAATGGTGGCTGTTGTTTTGTAAGTGATCCAACCTAGATACAGGAAATACCTCTCTGCTTTCTATACAGCAAAGGCATTAAACACGTGATGTAGTCTCTCAGTTCCTGGTTTTCACTTCAGTCACTCACCAAGTGTTAGAAATCACCTATAGTCAGAGGTGTTGTGTGGGGAAGCGTTACTTGTCTTAGAAACCATTGCTGCTTTGAGGTTTATGGTCCAGTGTTACAGATCTGATTTTCTGGATTGTTAAACTGCTGTTACAATTGGCAGATTCTCATACTCACAGAGTTGAAACTATATCCTCAAGAGTGTTGTTATAATCTAAATCTGCATACACTCCTATTTTTGTATGATTAATACTGATGTAGATCCTAGGAGTTCATAAAGCTAAACAGTGGGAGGTAAGTATTTGCTACCCTGAGTGAGTCCCATCTCTTTTCTTCCAGATCAGTATAAATTGTCTCTGTACTTGGAAAAAGCTGTACTGTAATGTTTTTCTGCAGAAAGGGGAGAGAATGAATTTTAGTTAAGCATATATTTAAAGTTTAGTTATGTATTTTAATTATCATACACTCCAATCTGTAGGTTTGAGTTACTCGTGTGTCTTCTTGAAGCTTACCTGTGTTAGTTCTCGAGACCATGAGCCCTGTGGCTCTACTGGGACAAACACAGACCATAGCTTTCTTGAAGTGCAAGCTCAGTTCAGCTGCATATCCACAAAATTTTTCTTTTTAATCTGTAAGGAATTAGACTCCAGAATACTTCTTTTCCTCTGGGAGTAGTCTGAGAACACAGAAACACCTGAAATTGTGATCAGGCGTTAAATCCTAATGAGAGCTAGAGGACAGTTAAGAGGAAAACAAAATCTCGGGAGGCCTTTGTCTTCAGCTAAAATATTCTTTGAGATTCAGAAATGTGCAACCATGAACATCATTTCAGGTAATCAGGTGGTCGCTGAAGAGCTAGAAGAAAACTACAAGCTGCATAACTGGCAGAGGTTTTCCATGTGACTGCACTGAACCAAGCAGGCTTGGGATTAGCCAGTAAGACTGCCCGTGCGAGTAACCTGGTGACCCGCGAAAAAAAGGAGCAAGACGAAGCTGCTTTCTGTCCCTTTAGAAGGCTTCTGGATGTGAGGAGGATACATGCAGGCCCTAATCCTGGTAGCAGATGCATCAAAATCTTGGCAAAGCATGTTTTATTCCTATCACTGGTCTGTCTCCTGCAAGTTCCAGTGTCTGGTCTTTAAAAGTCCTTGGAACTTGCTGGAGGAAAATTTCAATTGGAGCTGAACACAGCATGTTATATTTTGAGGCTTTGATTATTCTGGGCCTGACAGGCTCATGGAGATTTCATTGCCTCTGGGCAACATCTGCAGCAAAGCCTTGTAACAAAAGGATTGAGTGGCCTCACAGGGCTCCTTGATAGCCTGTATTGCATTAGAAGGAAGATGTGGTTACGTAGTCAGGGTAATTAATTAGCATTTCCATAAGCAGTCACAAGTCCTGTTAACCTTGTAAATGCAGGAGGCAGGAATGAAGCACAGATGTGAAGGCTCTGAAGATAAACTCTGCATGTGTGTGTTCACTTGATTTTGTTGATGAGCTCCACTAAATTCTTTCAAGATCAACCTTAATTTAGCATGGCTAAGGATGCAAATACACCCAACATCTGTTCATGTCTCCATGGCAGCTCTTTGGCGACCAGTGCTACAGCAAGATCTTAAAATAAAACAATACAAAACCCCCTGCCACACTGAAGGGGGAAACTGTTGGTCAGAAGTAAGATGTGGAGTTGGCCGAGGAAAAATATAGAGGTCCCTGGACTTTGCCTGCTTCAAATCAAGTTTTAGTTCTGGTGATGAAAGCTGCATCTTGACTGCAGGCCGGTTCTCATCTCAGATTTTCTGCTACTGGGTGTCAAGTTTGCCCTTACCTGGCTGACAGCAGTCGTCGTCTTTCAGGGAGCCCCATTTTCTGGAGAAGTTTTACTTCTGTTCACCCCCCACCTAGTACTCACTTATTTTTCCTTCTCTATTGGCTTTCTGATTCTTTTGTCCCAGTGCTGTGCAGGACTTGTTTCTCCTTGAAGCACTGTTCCCTTTCTTCCTGACTTAAGACTGGTCTCCTGCAGAAATATACTGCCCAGTGTAAGTGGGTGTAGCTCCAAGTACCTCTCAAGAAGCTGCTTTTTCTGTTCCTCTGGTTAGTTTGTGCCAAGTGCAGGAGTGAATTGTGTTCAGAGTCATGCCTCCTCACAATTATTAAATTACAAGGTGTAACAACCCACTGCTTCAGGAATGATTACAGGAAAGAGCCAGTGGCTGGTGTCCTGGGCTTAGAGGCTGACTCTCCAAAGACCTACTGTCTTATCAGGTCCCTTTACTCAGAGGGCAGCTTTATCACAGAGATAAGAGGGAAATTATTCTCATGGCTTTGTTCAGAATAATTCTGCTGGTGTTTTTGAACAAGGATGTAGGAAAAAAATGCCAGAAGAGGCTGTTCCTTACCCTGAACTTTGAGTTGAAAATAGCTAAGAAGAGGGGCAGGGTAGGATAGGAAGAGGACAACTCAACTCCCTTTTCCTTTGTTCCTGAGTCAGTTGGCCAGGCTCTTCCCGTGGCTTAAAATATTATATTTTTTTTTTCCTGTCTCTAAAATTGGGAGCCTCAGTTTGGTTAAAGCCCAGAGCTCTTGTGTGTCTTTCTGTTGCCTCTGGCGCCAGAGAAGTGATTGGTCGATGATATTAGGAGTCTTGTAACTTTGAAAGCTGTATATCTTTCCTCTTTTATAAGCTGGCAACAGATGAATTTTAGGACCTTTTAAAAAAATTATTGAGAACTTTGGAGCCAGTGGGGCTCCTGCTTGTGCCTTACAGTGATCATGTAAAATAAATGTCATGTTAGCACAGGGTGTAGAGGAAAATGGGAAAGGGACCAATAATGCCTAAGGGGTAAGAAAAGCTCTCTTGCTCTGCTCATGGGTTGGGCTGGGGGATTTTCTGATGGCACGTCTCCCTGCTGCAGCAGTCATCTCTGCTTGTCAGAATATGCTGTTTCTAGCTTAGTCCTGTGCTCAGCAGAGCTAAGTCTGTTTTGTGGGTTTGTTTTTTTTCCAAATCACACTTGGTCTGATCAGTGAGACACATCTCTGCAGCTTTGCCTTCCACAGGGTTCTGTTTGTTTTAATCTCTTGAGCAATTTGGAAATGCGGAATACGTGTACACAAGCACAGGCTTGGAAATGCAGAAATACCACTGCGGGTTGAGCTGTCTCTTCAGTCACTTTTCAAGAATTACATTTTAGGCTTGAACCAACCTAAGCTGTGGTCCAACACATCTAGGCCATGCCCTTCTGTCAGTGTAACCGTGGCAGGACTGTCACTCAGAGATAAATGACAAACTACTCCTTGAAATAAGACATTTAAAAATAGATCGTGACTAGCTTCAACCTCCGCAGCCTGCACTGGTGCCACAACTGCTCCTGTTACTCAGTCTTTAACAGTAGACTCCGCCACACAGCAACCAACGCTGTGTGTCCGTATCTGTAAGGGTCGTGCCAGACTCCGATTGCTCTGTGGAACTCTGGCATCTGTCAGTAGCTCATCAAATCACAGCATCATCGCTAAATACTAATGAACGGGTAGGAGGAGGAAAGAAACACCTTGCTCTGATGGTGAGCTGTACTTAGTACAGCTTAGTCATCTCCTGTGTAGAAGAGATGTACTATGTGCACTTACAGATCTGCTATGTGGAGAGGTACTACGTAGACTTACTCATCTCCGATGTAGAGGTTGGGCCAGACTTCGTTGACATGAGTGTACTTCGGGCATCCTTTCCAGAAGAGTCGCTCCAATTCAAATGCACCTGGGGTGCAGTATTCCTCATCAGGATCTACTTTGATTGCTGTGTATGCATTTTTCTTCCCAGTGTTCAAACCTGCTGATGACATCTTGTCCATGGAGTAGCGTGCTCAGGATGTGCCAGCAACTGGAATGCAACCCAAACAGAACGTTAAGAACAAAGCAAGCGAGTTCTGCTCTGTTTGTGGGACGCTGGGAGCAGCACTGGCCACCTGTGGTTGGGCTGGGCATGGTTCAAGATGGATGTACCTGCTTGGTGTCTTGAACAGACTTGCACCTGGATTTCTGCCTCCCCTGAGCTAGGCAGGGGATACTTGGTTGGACAAGCTCACCAGCAATGGGAGCAAAAGCCAAAGGTTTGTGATCATTGAAGTTCAGTCTCCACTGAGAATTTGTTTCCTGGAAAATCCACTGGGAATCCACCAAACAGGTCTAGCAGCCAGATCCAAGGGATCTAGAACAGCTAGGGCAACTGAGGGAGGAAATTTGACGTTTCTTTATTGTTAATTGTGAGTCTCCTAAAGGCTTCTCCTTTACATGATTTTCATCAATGCAGGGGGATTAAATGTGTCTATGAAGGCGAATCGTAGGTGTACATGTTACACTTTTTCAAGACCTTAATGCAGACCTGCACAGTGAACCTTGTAGGCTTTTTGCAGGAATGAGAGTTTGCCTTTTTGCAGCACCACTGACTGATTGACAAAGTATTTTTCAGCCAGGATGGGCTCAAGGACTTCCTCCTAGACGCATACATGCCAAGTGGGTAGGAAGAAGCACTGATGAACATATAGAAGGGAGTAATGGAGTGATGTTATCCTGTAGCTAAAATCAGAGTATTGTTAATGTTGCCAAAACCAACACCCTTTGCCTGGCTGTGCTGTCAAAGCTGTGTTGCTCAGAACTGACAACCTTGATGTCTCATGTGTTTGAGCTATCGGCTAGTATTGAATCCTTTGGCGTCAGCTTTACACTTCTCTTGAAGCTCCAGATTCTCTCCTGCTTGCTGTGATTTCCTCAGCTGCTATCCTGATTTAGACTCTCCCCTGTGTAGTTTGCCTCCTTCGGCTGTGGAGCAACAGTGGGAGCTCAGAGGGCAGCCTGGAGTTTTTGCAAAGCTGGTGAGTGAAGTTAAAGGCCAGAGACTAACTTGAGTCTTGACACCTCCCCTATCCATGCTTTTATGAAGTCACTGCCTTAGTACACGGTAGGTAACTATCGGTTTGCAAGAATATCCTTGTCTGTTGGACAGGTGGGTTTTTTGTATCCATGTTTAGCTTTCCTAATCCCCTGCAGCTGAAGTATCTCGGGTATAAGCCCAGTGAAATACGTGTCATACAGAAACCTTTGCACTAGCAGCAAACCTACCAGCAGCTCCAGGTGCAGTAGAGCTGCAAGAGGGCAATGCTGTGCTCCTTAGCTCAGGTGTGGCACTGCACTATCCTGCAGTATCCTCACACATACAGAGTTGGGTGTGTTTAGGTCAAGGGTTTTTCAGGTTTGTTTTTTTTATTTTGTTTTTTTGATTACTTGAAAATTTTGCAGGGGGAGAGTTAAGGTACAGTACATCCATGTATTCTCAGTAAAGGAGAAGAAGAAGAAACAAGGGGAGTGATTGACAAGTGATACAGGTGTACATGAGGTGAGAGCTTTTCAGTCCAAATTAACAGTGCTGGAAACTTTGCTGACTACCAGAGAAATACTCATGTCAAAGATCCAGGGCACAATGTCAGAGAAGAATTATTGTGAGGGACATTGGTGTCGTAAAGTCTCCTTTGGTTTTCTTCTATGGATTTGCACATTTCTGAAGGCAAAGCGCATTTTGTTCTGCAGGTTGTCAGCAGGAAGTTAAACTGCTCCTGCAGCTGATCTTTATGCTACAGCAAACCTCTAGGAACTAGAATTTGGAGCTGGCTACATGCCTGACCTCCTGTTTACCCTGTTGCCAGTTGTCTTAACCATCTTCTTCTCTTGTCCTCTGAAACAAGTTTCATTTTTTCCATGTTGCCAGCTGTGTGCTGCAGACTTCCTTGTCTGTTCCATCTCCCTGTTGGGTCTGTCTTGTTTCTCCTGCTGGACTGCCTGATGTTGCAGGGCAGCGGTTGCTCCTGTCTCTTGTCCCCTTGAAGGGAGAAGTTGAACCTTGCAGTTTTGTAGGAGGCTCATAACAAGAGGAGGTGGAGTTGGGCTTAATCTTATGAACTGTGCGAGTACAGCCTGCCAAAAATCCACCTTTCTTTCAGGCAACAAATCCTGTTAGTGGCTCCCCCAAATTTTTTTCTGTTGGCCACTGGTGACGTTTGTGTCCTTTTAATTACAGAAATCTGGCTAGTGCCTTCGTGCAGCTGTTGTTGAGCTCTCCTGCAAGCAGGATGGCCATTTTTCACTGACATCCCGTGTACCCATGGGGTTTTTTCCCTCAGTTTGGGCTCTTTTGTGCCTGTCATGTTCTGTTTCTCCATAAAACTTGAAAAAGCAAAATGATTCCTGTTTTCCTACTCCAAAGCGAGGCAAGATTATGGAGTTGTTTTTTGTTTGGCATGCGTACACCTTTGTTCAAGAATTGGCTTGCTTTCACTGGCAAGGGGATCTATCTTTCAGCCAAGCTTCCTAAAACATGATGATGATGTTTAGCTAAGTGGTCCTCTGCTGAGGTTTGTGAAGGGCTCTGAGAATTCCAGCTTCTAGGAAATTTACCTTATTGCTCGGTCTTGTGTGCCTCTGAGTAGCACCAACTCCCATCTCTGTGCCCCCAGTAGCCGTTCCCCGGGAGACCCTTTTTCCTTCCCATGCTAGAATTATGCTAATTCTACATGCAGACTCAACACTGTAGATAATGTTAGACTGTCAGAGATACAAATCTAACACAGTCTGACTTTGGGAGAGAATAGACTGTTATCTAGAACTTGGTAAGAACTGCTGTTTGTCTAGTAAGGAATTAACTGAACCGAGAGCCTGTTGCCTTGATGCTGAAGGACTGACTGTGCTTTTATTAACAGCTCCATAACATGGGAGGGAAGGAAATGAGGGGGAGAAGAGAAAGCAATGTAATCAGTAATCATGCTCAGTGGCCACAGCTCATTGATTTGTTACACCAATAGTCCTGCTTGTAGACTGCAGACCTCAAAACAGGGCAATTACATCTGCAAATGATCGTTTGTGGTACTGTAACACCGTCTCAGTTTGAAGCTTGGTTAGCACTCTGAAAGTTAGACCTCTGCTGAGAAATACTTGTTTTTGTCTGTCCTGGGAAGCCATATGCTCCCCGAACTTTCAAGTAAGCTGTTCTTTTATGCCTTGCCAATGTTATCTGCTGCAGGGATTTTTTTAAATTGAATTAGAGCACAGGAAAGCATCAGTTGAAATTCTTCTAATAAAATATGTATTTCAGATTTGACTCTAGACTAAGTAAGAAGTAACAGAGTTTAACTAGGAGGAGGGGGAAGCAGGGGGAAAGAGCTGGTTTGCTACTTGAGCTCTGGAATCAATTGCCATGAAGCATTTGGTTGAGGGGAGAAGGACAGAAAGGCTTGTGTCTTTCCAGGAACCAAAGATGTCTAACATCATCTTGTACTGACTGCTCTGCATGCACTAAACGGAGCTGAGGGAAGACTGTTCCCTACGCCTGCCCTCTTAAATTAAAAGAAGAGTGGACTGGAATATATTCTTTTGGGGTGGTTGTTCTTAACGCTGTTGTGGATATAAAGGATGACTGTTTGTCTATATAAGGATGACTGTCTAGCACAAGCCCAAGCAGGGAAAGCTCAGATTTCTTTTGCAGACCTCTGGGGAGGGGAGACCGTCCCTTGCAGGGTGTTCACCCGGTGCAGTTGGATGGCAGGCAGATTGCAGGGATACCCCTGCACAGGCTCATCGGAGCAGTCTCCCACCCCTTGCGGAGCTTCGTTTGGGCTAAAATGCTTTGTTTTATAAACTAAGAAGTGCAGGCTGAATAACGTACCAGCGGAGCTTTCCTGTACCAGCTCGGCAGTCACTTCATGGCACTGCACTGCGCTGGGAACACACAATCTTGGATGTAAAAGCTCCCTGGAGTAGGCACGATCCTCATGCCCTTTGCATAAGGGACTCCGCACCCTGCTTGCTCCTGGAAGTGCTGCTCCAGCACAGGACAGCCTTTCTAATCCATGGGGGAGGGATGGAGAGGAGAGTCAGATGGGGAAACTGTCCCAGAGCGGTTCTCCTTGGCAGGAAGGTTTGAGCCCTGCACTGGGGCCAGCAGTTCCCTTCCAGCGAGGCAGGGCGATCTGCGGCTTGTCCCACCCTTCCCCTGTGCCCAAGCCTTGGCTCCTTCTGCTCCCTGCTGCGCTGTGCCGAGGCCGGGGCTGGTCGGCAGCCCAGCGCCGGGTCCAGCTCAGTGGGACTGGGGTGCGATGCTCGAGCCTGTGCGATTTCATCTGCCGAGCCTGACATCCTGCGGGTTCTGCTTCTCAATCCAGCCTGTGACTATAACGCTGAGCTGCCAGCGCTCACCAATTATGCTGTCATGGACTTAAGTGTATTATCGGAACAAGGATGATAAAAATTCAGTCATCTGCATTTTTATACCCTAATCTTTCTCTTAATAAATAAGACCAAAGTGCATGTTATCTAATGAATTTTATTTGTTAATCACTTGGATGGCTGGAGTATTTCTCCCCCTTGGGTTATATGTATATAAATGAAAATATTGTTAGTGATTTCACAAAATGGTAATTCAGAATAATGGAGAGTTAATCCTCTTTTCATTAGCGAGCCACTTCAGGACATACACTGTGGCAAATTACACTGCATTTTAAGTCGTTCTCAAGTGCTGTGCACTAGAAAAAAAAAACATTAAACTACTTTTGCATTGATAGAAGTAATTGTGTGGCTAATTTGGATAAGCAGCATGCATTAGGCAGAGCAAAGGAATCTCTTCTTTATGTTCACTATCCACTCTACAGCTGCCAAATGGAATTGCTTATAGAGCTCTTTAGCTTTTTTATTTTATTTTTAACGGAACGGGGAGAAAGAAAGTGCAAGGGGAAAAAAAAAAGGGAAATCTGCCAGTCTGTCTGCTTTTAATTCAGAGAGGGAACACAGTCTAGTGGCTGTAGCAGTAATATGGCAGTGAAAGATTTCCTTTCTACACCTTGTTCTGAGTCCCTTGAACTACTCAAATTAAGCCAAAACTTCCAGGAAAGCTCTGGGAAGTCACAGATCATAGTGGCCTATTTTTCAAATTTGTTCAACTGGAGGGATGTGCCTCCTCTGCCCCAAAATTTGTAGGGGGTTAGCTAATGCTTTTGGAAACATCAGTCACGAGCTGTACAGTTTGGTAATCTCACAGATAGGGGGGAAAAAACTGAAGTTCGTATCTAGAGGTGAATGTCAGAGCTTTGGTAGTGGCATATACTTTTCTAATGCTGGTTTTCCAGATGTGGTGGAAGTTTCTGAGTACTTTGAGACTGAAAGCTATAAGTCATTATCTACATAACAAAATACCATGCTGCATAATATTTTTGGCTGAATGTGCTGTGCAAGCCTTAGTGCTGTGTATAAAAAGGCAAACAATTTGGCAAGATTTATGCCTGGGAGTTAAGATCCAAGTCAGCTGTAGAGATTTTGGTGGGGTTTTTTTTTAAAAAAAAAAGAAATGGCAAGCAGACATGCACAGACAAGGATTGCATTTGCCTTTGTCCTTCGTGAGGACCTGTGTACCCTCTCCCCTTCTTTTCTGTCCCCCTCACTGACCCAGGGGGTTCCTCTATCACCGCTGTTGTCACAAGCGTGTGTACTCCGCCTGCCAATTTGTAGCTGGTTTTGTGTGCCTGGAGCTACAAATCCCCAGTAAGGTCAGAGCCCAGTGGTGTTGATACAAACAAGCAATGAGAGAGCCTAAACAAATAAAAGGTGGGATGAAAAATGGAGGCAGAAGACAATTTTCCTCGCTTTTTCCTTCAGAAGGAATGCTGTAATCCTGTTAGCTGTTCTGTCCTGCCTGACATAGGGCACAGTGCTTCCTTGCCTTAATGCCCACTTCAGTCCATATTTATATAGCAGAATAGTTGAAATTCTTTACCACCCATGTTTCCTGCTCTTGGGAGCTCTCCCAGCCCATATGACATAAATCACCTGTGCTACTGGGGCTGTTGATGCTGGCTTTATTAAATTTAATTTGGTGTGCACAAGCGGACCAGCCTCTGGTTTGTACTCCGAGTTGTCTAAAAGCTATTTCTCCCTGAAAATACCAAGCAATCACAAATTCTTCTGGTTTAGCTGGGAATTGAAGGCTTTCAGCATCCAGCAAACACCTAAGTATATAAACTATTTGTAAATGCGGAGGCAGATTTTAATCTTATTCCTGTTTTGATGCTTTCAGAGTTTGCTTCCTCTTTCCTCGTGACAGCTCTGAGAAGGGAGTGGAGGTGTGATATCTTAAGGTTTTGGGTTGTTTTTTTTTTTTTTCCAAGATGCCAATGCGGGGGAAGAAAATAACCAAGGCAGGCTATCTATCTGTCAGCTCTGGACTGGGCCTTCACGAGAAGTCTACAGAAGTAGTGACGTTCCCAGTAGACCTTATGCCCACACCAGTGCAGTAGGAGATAACCACGGTGCCCTTGAAATTAGTCAGTGGTTTGACCCTCAAGCCTGGGGACTGAATTTATCTACTGCCATGAACACTAAATTTGAAAGAACAATAATGAAGGGGGGAAAAAAACCCTGTAATTATGATTAAGAAATCATTTTTGTTCATGAAATGCCTGCTATTGAGAAATTATTCCCATTTTCTTTTCTGATGCTGTATGGAGAGCTGACTTATTTGAATGTTTTTATTTATTGGGTAGAATTAAACACCACTGAAATCAGAGCACATCTTCCAGGAGGTCCAAACCTGAGACCTCCTTGGCTTCCAGACATCTGCAAAAATAATGCTTTTATTTTTATTTACTTCTTTCAGTTTAATAACTACCGTAGATCAGACCTTCGTGGAGAAACAGTATCTGTAACGAGGGTTTACAAGAGGGAAGTACCTGAGAGAAGGAAAGGATGGAGAATACCAGTTCTCCCACGCTTCCAAAAAAAATGCGCAAGAGGCTTGAATCCAGTTTACTAACCTGTTGCCGGGGAAGCACTCTCTCTCGGTGCTGAAGGCAGACAAAAATCAGCTCTAATGACTGAGCAAGTTGAGCAAGTCCCTGAATTCTTAAGAAATGTTTTGTTCTTCTATTTACAGCCAGCATGCCAGGTACATACCTGCCTTCGGGGTGAAAAAGTACTTACCCTTTTTGAGTATGACTAAGCGGAGGGCTGATTTTATAAACTGGAAAGTTCTCCTTGCAGAAGCCAATGCACATGCTGTCTGGAGTGCAGTGTTTGCACTTGGGAGGAGGGTAAACAGTGCTTTGGTTTCTAAGCCTTTTGTGACTCGCAGTACATCAGTTGAGCCTGGGAGCTGGTTAGCTGCAGTAACGAAAGCTTGCTTTGTCGGGTGATTTAACCAAATTAATTCAAAATGGTGTTCCCTGATATGCCATCCCTGTGACACTTTGCTCAGACTCCAAACGCTGGCAATAGCCATGAAGACCTGTATACCTCCTTCTGTAACCTGGCGCTTGCTGCGCCCCAGGGTGCTGCAAAGGCTCCTTGGGTGGTTTTGTTCCCTAACACTAGACCAGAAAAATTAATTTTGTGCAAATACTTCTTGGGAGGGAGGAGGAGTAAGTCCTTCAAAAAAATCTTTCTTTAAAAGACCCATAAAAGAATTAAGTGTTGTACACCCAAAACTGGAGATCCCTGGTCTACCTGCAGTACACTTAAGTGAAGAATAACACCACCCTGAGTTCCTTATTCCTGTCCTAGTCTTCACCAAAAACTGTCATTTACTTCTGTTCCTTTATTTTACCTCTGCATTCTCATGCTTGAAACATTCAGGGACTGTGAAATAGTTCATCCAATACATTCGCCTTTAAACAGTTTAAAACCAGAAGAATCATAGCCTCCGTGCAATTATTTCCCAGACCCTCCTGCTGTGAATATTCAAAACTAACCAGCTATTTCAATGAATTTCTAAGCCACTGATGACTTTTTAAAAACTTATTTTTGCCCTCATTCTTTATTGTTGACTGAACTGGTAAATTTAAAACAGACTAAGCTGAGATTTCATTAAATATTATGAGAGTGCCCAAAGAAACTTAAAAGACAGCGTCATCTGAGGGAATTGTAATTCAATTGGAAAAGTTAGATTTGACTGGAGGGTGGAGCAATTATTGAAGAATAAGCAAAATATTCTGGGACAGATGTCACAAAAGGTTGAAAAAATAAATTTTTTTTCCCTAAATTTCAATTTTTAAATTACCTCTAAGATAAATACAGCTTTGGCACCTAACTTCCTATTTTATAAAGTAATTTCTGTAGTATGACCAATTTAAAAAAAAATAATTATAAATTATACTTTCAAAACATCTTTGACTCTGCAATAGTTTTACGCTTTTTTTTTCTTTTCTCTGCAACAGGTTTATGAAATTATCAGTTACCTTAGAAAGTTTATCAGCTCTCCCTGGTTTACTAAACTGGGTTATAAAATGAAGCAAAGGAGCACAAGAAGTACAGCAGAAAATGTATATTGCTTAGTCTTACCTGTAAGCTTAGGTGCTGCTCTAGGTAGCTGGGTTCTGTGAAGTGAGGCAGAACCGACAAAAGAAATCTTACCAACTTCGCAACTAGAGTCTATTTTTAGAGGAAGATTTGCTGACTCTGACCTTGAGTGCTACCCACTCCAAAGGACGATCTTTACATCTGCTGGTAAAACTATTCCCTGATGTGACCTGAAACATTAAACCTGGCAATTTAGCTACCTAGCCTTGGTATGACTAAGATAATGTGATGCCTGCATGTCGACTATAATAAAACAAAACTCATCTTTTATCTTCTTATCCCCCTGTCAAGCCCGATGCTATGTGGGTTAGCAGCATTGCACTGCTGTTTTCTGTTGTGCCATGCACCAGCGATTTGGCACTGGCACAAGGGACAGTGGGTGGGGTGGCATCCTGACAAGATCCTCATCTCTTGCTTGTGCACCACCAGAAAGCTGCCTTCCCCTACCTACTGGCTTGGTTTTCTCCAGTGCTGCCACTCTCAGTACCCATCTGACTTCTGAAATGCCTTTCTCTGATGAGAAAGTGATGTGATGCTCAGCCCTGCGTAGCTCTGGTGACGTGGGCACAGCTCACCAAGAAGAGGCGGAGGTACACTCTCCAACCTTTGAAAAACTCCCTACTTTCCTAAAAGTTTTCCTGAAAAGCTCTGTGCCTTCCTAGTGCAGAAAGTCTAAAACTTTCTGTCATAAGCCATGCCCAGAGTCACCAAGGATTGAATCTGTGTTCCTGGTGTCAGAGCCACACCGCTTTGGTCCACCACTCCCATCCCCTGTGAGAGTGGTGACCTTCATGGCCTGTGGCTGTCTGCTAGAGGGATCGGTGATCACGCGCGAGGAGCTGGTACACAATACTCTCTCCCCAAGCACTGATTCTGCAGCAAACCATGCCTCAGTGTTGCCAACTCAGACAACTTCGTTAGGAGTAATGGGATTTCGGTGCTGCTGGGGCCAGGCTTGCAATGACTTAAGAAGCTGCAGCTGTCACGTGAGTAATGGTATTTCTCAGGGGAAATTCTTCAGATTCATTGCCTTCTGCCTGGGAGTGAGGGAAGGAGGCAAAGAGACTGGTCAGGACAAGCGTGCGATGCCGGGAAGTAGCCCATTGGTCTCTGCACCTGCTTTTTGGGGCCTCGTGGCCCCTTCTGTTGAGAAAACCATCTTGGAAATGATCTCTCCGAGCAGACCTGCATGTGCTGCTTGCCTGTCTTTCTGGCTCACAGTGCTCCCTGCTCTCACCCCAGTGCATGCAAAAAGCAGCCAGTTGACGTAAGCCCACTGTGGAACTTTTTTCATCTCTTGCAAGAACAGAAACAGTCTTCCGTGAACACAAATGCCTGTGCTTGACCAAAGTTTCACGTTGTCCAAGTGTTTTTTCCAAAGTATCCAAGTCCCATGGTAGGTGCCGTTAATTTTCAGTGGGACACAAGTTCCTGAGATGTCAGTTATTTCTAATGGTACTTCAAATCCTTCCAACCACCTCTGTCGTCCCCTGTCTGTCTAAAAGACAAAAGTTCGTCCCAGAAGGACCAGGACCAGACCTGGTCATGGCCCGTGGCTAATACTGCAGTACAGATGTGAAGTAATAACAAATAGTTTCAGTTCAAGTTCTGGGCACCGGTTCTGCTGCTGTTCCATGCTAACAGCATCGCTCTAGCCAAGTTTCTATATTACAGAGCAGCCAAGCTCCTCCCTGCCAATTATTCAGATAGTCGCTCTTAAAATGAGAAAGAGCTTAGATGTTAGAACCCTGCTGTGCCTTCTAAGTTACCTTGGAAGGTTGTTGTGCAAATTAATTCTATACTGATAACAGAGAAACTTTGCGGAGGAGGAGATACAGACCCCATATAACAGAAACTAGCAGCGATTGTTTTATTTTTATCCCTGCAGGCGACCCGGTGTGGGGGAACATGGGTAAGATGATACAGCAGACAGGCAGTGCTGGCGCGGAGGCCGCTCTGCAAGGTGTGCGGTGGAAGGTCTGTGGGCCCCGGGCGGCACAGCGCGGGGACGGGCAGTGGTCTGTTGCTTCTGTTGGGCTGTCACTCCCTGAGATTTGTCTTTCTGATGTCAGACTGATGGCATGACAATGTTTTGTGGTATTGTTTTTTCAGGCTGGCATTTTGAGTTCCGGGAATATTTAAGCTGAAACAGAAGTATTTGTTTGTCTGCCTGGCTGTCAAAACAATACGAGCCCTTGTGCCCCACTCTCTGTAGGGTCCCAAGAACGTGTAGGGGAGGGATAGATCACCTCCTGGAAAAATGTTCTATTTTCGGGACCGGTTGTGTGTGTTTCCATTAGTTTTGCTTTTGTTAAGTAAAAAATACTAGCTGCTGAGATGTTTTGAGAGTGGCCAATGACTGAGAGTGCTTTGGAGCCTGGACACATGGGGAACACAGCAGGAAGGCTGTTATTTTGGAAGAGGTGAGCACCTGCCCTCTGGAAAATTGAATAGTTGCCTTGGCCTCCTGGAAGCCGATGTTTGCTATGTTCTTGGTCATTTCAGAAAATCTTGGCTAAGCTGATGATGGTGTTTTGAACATGCAGATCACTCCCCCTTCCTGGAACCTTGCATGTGTCCAGCCCGCTCTTGTTCAGCGGGCAGGTCCCTTGTTCTTGCCACCAGTCACCTGCTGGCCCCACATGCCTGTTGTAGCAAAGCAACTGCGCCAGCTCCAAAACGTGACCCATGGCAAAATTAATTATCTCTTTATTTTTCATGTGTATTCTGAAAGTGTCGAAGGGCCAACCACGAAAAGCACCAGGCACTGTTCACATACAAGGCAATTTCTAGCCCGGAGAGCTGATATTCTAGCCAGAAGAGACAAAGGCTTAGATGGGGAAAAGGATGACACCCAAGCAGAAGGACTAAGACTGTGGCTGAAAAAATGCCTCTGGCCAGCTTCAAAGGTGTCAGTTTCTGTGGCATAGAGTATGGAGCTGTGGGAAGGATGAGAGCTAAAAGGAAGGGGGGGGGGGGGAAGTTTTTTTTTCTTTAAAAAAAAATATGTTCTTAGAAGGACTGAATTTCTTCCACAAACACTGGGTAAAGAAAAGAATAAGGGAGAGAAATGATAGATTTCTGGCCAGACCACACTAGAGGTACAGTTGGAAAAATCTGACACTCTGTTTTCTAAGGTTTGAAATTTTTATGTTAGTTTAAAATAAAAGCTTTGGGTAAAGTTCTGCTTTAGAAAACTTCCCTCCCCCATTCCAACCTGGTGGACTGGAAGATTTCCTCTTTCCTACAAAATGTGCTATTATTTGGAAAAGCTGGGTTTTTAACAATTGCATGGGAAGAATAAGTATATAATTATATAAGATTGTCCTAATGGACATTTGCAGCTGTACTGAGATGCTAACAGCATGCAGAAACCATTATGTTTCCAGTTGTTTGGCAAAAGTTAAGAAACCTTATATATATATATATATATATGTATGTATTTTAAAGTTAACCGTAAAGTAAATCCAGATGGTTCTCTCTTGCACAGACAAGCAGTCTTCAAACTAGACGTATAGCTGTAGCCTGGCTATAACTTGTTTTGATTACCGCAGATAGAGAGAAATGTTTTAAATGACTGTGCACCCTCCTCACAAAATGCTGCATGCCCTTGATTCTTGCTGAAGTCGACTGGCATTTGAGCAGCACTACGTAAAACTTGTTTGACAGTACCTTGTGCGCGCGAGTATCTAGCTGGGCGTTACTTGTTTAATTTCTCTTTATGCTGACGTTTTGCTTAATGGCTCCCATCAGGGGTTGGGGCTCTGTGGAGGCAGGCGTTGCAGACCCATAAAACAAAAAGGACAGTTACTGCCCAGTGTAGCCTACCATTTGAGCTTGAGCTTGTTCTCCTCTCTTCATCTCCTAGTTAAGGGTTACCAGAAAATATTGGTGGTGTGCTTATTTTTGATTGATGTATTCAGAGCTTTATTTGATTCTTTAATAAGCATTGTCTGTTGTGTTCATTACTTCATTTCAGCTGGACGTCGATTGCGCTGTCTTCTGTCAGCAGGGGAACCAGAATTATGTTGACTTGTGAGACTATTGTGCAAATCAAATCAAAGGGGCAGCTTTGCTTAACAGGGCAAAGATTTCAGTGTCTGAAGGTTTTAAGTCAACACATTAGGAGCATTTCTGAAATTCTGAAAATAAGGGGAACTGAAAGGTCCATCAGAAATTATAGACTCATGGTACGTTACTTTTTATGTTGTTTTTTTAGGCAGTAAGCAAGTGTTCTTGTAGATAACAGTTGATGATTTTTTATTTTTTTTTTTTTTTTTGTGTCCAGGTAGTATAACAGGTAGAAATACTGTTTTATGAGCTTCTTAGGCACTATTGTCAGGAGGGTAACTTGGATTTGACCTGGTAGGAGTCAAATTTACTGGCTTGTGCATCTCTTGCTACATCTCTGATGAGGCTAATCGCCCAGCAGTAGTGGCTGTGTTTATAAGACAGTATTTGAGGCTGGGGATGAAGGTCCCTGGGGGCTATGGAGGAAGGACCCCAGTCCTGAAGGAGGTTCCCTGGGCTTGTGAAGGGAGGCTGGGGCCAGGGCTCTGAAAGGCGTTTTGTTCACTGTTCTGCTTTTTCTCTCACTGTCAGCAGAAAAAATCTCCCAGTTCTGGGAGATTTGTGTTGAAATGGAGTATAGATCCCAAGGCACAATAATGTGGAAAATAAGGGATGAGGGCTTCCTTGTAACCTCCCTTTACTGAATAATGCTGGGAACAGGAAGAGTTTGGGGCCCCAAACTGCTCACCCCTGTGTTTCTCAGTGCTAAGAGGAAGCCCTGCGAGAAGAGCACTTACCAGGGAGATCCTACACAGAGAGACTATTAACCAGTGAGTATGTTGTTCAGTGCTGTGCAGGGCATCCTTATGTGCTCCTGAGGTCCAAAAATCAGGCACCTCCAATTGGTCGTAGCATTTAAACTGCCCTACAAAGAAAATGGCATTGCCAAAATTTAAGGTGGCTTTGTCCCTGATACACCACAGTATTACACACAGGATTGCACTTAAGTTCTCTTGATGACACAATGGGAAACTGACAGTCTGTTTCTACTCTTATTGTCCATTGGGACAAAAAAGGTTTTTTCTTCTGCTTCTCTATATCCTTAATATTACTGCAGAGGTTCCATAAATGTGTGGTTCAATGTATTCCCTAAGCATAGCATGTTTTAAAAAAATAAACAAAAATAATAGATACTTGGTATGTAACACTGATCAAAAAGTTTTGTCCAGACATGCTGAGAGTAGGTTTCAGGTCAGAGTAATCTCATGGTATATTGAGTGCCAAGTCTAGACTTAAATAGAGCTGAGAGCCAGAAATTGGATTGATGTTTGCTGTCCTCTTGGGTACAGGCTTCTGGCTTGCTGGCAGCACAGACAGAGAAACAGCAGAGTTGCCACGGTGGTGCCGTTAGTCCGCTGTCTGTACTGCTGACCGTGGTCAGTAACAAATGCCTTAAAGGAAAGTACATGAAATCTGTGCTCCACACTTATGGGATAAATTTTCTGCCCCACAGAAAATCTGCTTAATCTCCCTACTCCACCTCCTTAGATAAAGCTTGGCTGGAAGCCTGAAGCATGAAGGTTTACAGCTTTTCCAAAACTATTTCTTTTCTTCCAATGTAAATTTTCTCTGGTGGTGGTTTTTCTTATTTATGTGACTGTCCGATATTCTCTTTAACTCTTCTGTGCTCTTTGCCTCCAAATGTTCTGATAATGAGTTCAACAGACTAAATAATGATGATAACTATAATTTATAACATTAACTAGATGGAAATACATTTCCTTTTTGTTTTTCCTATGCAAGCTTGGGGGAAGTTTGCCTGACCACTGCTCAGGTGCAGCTGTTCTGCTGTACTCGGAACATCTGGTCCTATGGTACCATATGGCTACGACCTACCATCCGCCTAGAAGCAATCAAGTACACTTCATGTCATAAAACCCCACAACAGCAAAACAATGCCTTGTAATCCACCAGGAATGCCCCACACCACCTCAGGGCAAATGCCTTTTAATGGCTCTTTGCTCTGAGTTTGATCAGGTTCCAGACTCTTTTAAGCTGAGAACACTATAAATGCTGGAAATGAGGTACTCCATTTCAGGAAAAATACAAAAGCCAGACCGAGTAGTTTTGTGAAGTAGAAATAGAGTTGTTACACTATGAGAGATAGCAAGACTGCCTTAATAGATGGCATTCAAGTGCAGCTGTTTATGGGTCTTAACTGGTGTTGGCCCATGAAATGCATACTTAGAAAGGAAATCAGGGAAAGCTAACACATGCCTGGGGGCTTTGAAGTTGTTATTATCATCCACATGCATAAGAACGGGAGATCCTCTCTAGTCCAGCAAGTACTGAGAAATGAATGAGTTTGGCTGGCGCGTACATCAAAGGTCTTCACTTGTAATTTGCTTAAGAGATTAAAAATGAAATATGAGGGAATTATTGAGAAAGAGCAAGCTGCTGTTTTTTTCCCCCCTTGCAGCAGGAAAGAAGAACAATTGAACATCTATTCTGGCTGACAGTGATTACTGAAAAGCTTTCTGACAACCTTGAGCAAAACAGCAGTTGCATCTTAGTTTCACTGACATCAAATAGGCATTTGATTTACTGAGACCCAATTGGACCTGTCCAGTGCCAAGGAGCGTCTTTGAGAAGCAAACAAACTTGATAAAGCTCTTTGTTTACAGAACCTCAATCTCTAAAGCAGTGCATTGTCAGACCATGAAATGCGCTCTGCGTTTTAGCTACCAGAAATGTTTTACTTCAGAAATAAACTAACAGAACCTAGTGACAAACACTCGAAGCTTGCTGCTCTTCCCTTTCCTGTCAAATGTGATATTTACTGAGGTTGTTCAGGAGACTGTGTTGTGAAGTCACTAAGCCACGTTTGGGCTGGGAGATATGAAGGCTTGATAACAACTGTGATCATCTGGGACAAAACTGACTAGGAATGGTTTTGAGGTGGAAGGAGGAGAGAAGTGGCTTCCTGAAGTGATTTCCAGTAGAATTGCAGTGTGGGAAACCCTTATTTTTAGGGTTTTGAGGAAAAATTGTGATGAATTTTTGAAAAGGATCCAGAGATGTTGGCAGAGGTCTAGATCATGTAAGTCTCCGCATCCCATGTTCCTTGCTGTTGCCAAGTCAGAGATTCGTGGAATGACTTGGAGCTTCTGAATCAAGATCAGATACCTCAAAAAAGAGCCTGGCCTTTTTTGGAGCTAACACAGGAATTGATGGACGTCATTCTACAACCCGTATGACCCAAAATGGAAGATGCTGACTGCAGATAATTTCCATGTTCACTTTGATAGTTTCATTGATAACGCAAAATTGGTAACATTTGCTGACTGTATATCCAGCATGTGCATTATCACCTTTTCTCCCCTTCACCACACAAACTCTTACTGAGTGTTCTTGGTCCACATCATCTCATTTGGGTTGGGATTTTACCTGCCTGTTCATGTTCCAAAATGGGTAGTCCTAAAAAAATTCTGTCTGTAACTTCATTGTACGTAGATCATCAGCCCATCTCACTTACTGTTTTGTGTCGCAGAGGCACAAGGCAGGAGGGTAAAAAATGAGTGCATGTTTCCCAGTCAGAATTAATCAACTGCGTTTATGAGCATGGCTTCTCTTAATTTTTATGCAATGTTAAAATAGTAGCTTTTTGTGAAACCAGCCAATTTCTCACACACCTTTTAACCCATCCATATAAACATAGTAGCACTGAGGATTTTAAGGTAAGCTTTTAGTTTGACCCATTGCTTTTCCATTAAGACTCCAAAGCAGCTGCATTTCTCCAAGAATCCATTCAACACACTTTGTTCGAGCTGTTACAGATGCTAACTTCAGTATGAATTATGGATTAAATCCCCTGCATTTTCCTAATTTACAAACAGTGACGTGACAGCCAATTGTTTTAAAAGAACGTTCACGTAGAGGATTTTCATGTGAATGGAAATGAACTCAGAGTCACCACCGGCCTGAGAAAACTGCCCTGTGCCAAAGAGGATCGTGCAGAGCGGTGTCAGGGGAAGCCCTGCCACCAGAAAGGGAGTGCCAGGGGACAGGACCAGCCCTCAGGAGCCCCAGCTTGGGAACTAAAACCATGGGAAAGCTGGATGTGGGTGGTCAATGAAAGGATTTAAAAAAAATGTTTCCAGGACTTGAGAGGACTTGGGCCTGAGATGCAGAACTGAAGTTTTTGAGAAAATTGAGCTATCAACAGGAGTTGCTGCCTATTGCAATTATAGCTCATTTACTATCAGAAAAGTAACATGTATAAACAGTGCATAAAATTACTGCTAAGCATATATTTGAAATGTCTTGAATTTTTTAGTGATATGAATAAGCCTGGTTTTAGAGAAAGAGAACTGTGCTGCATGCCAGAGATAAGTACATACAGGTTTTACCTATTGACTTATCCCTTTAAAAAGGGAGGGAGAGAGCAGGGGGGAAAAAAACCTAAAGGAAGAAAAACTTGAAAGTAGAATACATCAAATATTGTTTCCTTGGAAACAGAAAGGAAGATTACATCACAGGGTTCAAGCCTATAAATAGAAGACCAGCAGTGCAGATGCAGAAGAAACTCTTGTTCCTAGAGGGAAAATTTAGAAATGAAGATGACCTCCCTTTAGACACTGCTGTCACAATGCAGTCAGCGCAACCTGATCTTGAGGACCAGTAGTAAATTTAGCTGATGGTGCATGACAGTCTTCTCTCAATTAGCTGTAGCATTCAGCTCAGGGAACTGGTTCAGTTGGTGAGAAGAGGTGCAATTTTCAGGCTGCTATAAATACCGTCGGTGTCTCCAGAGCCCTGCTGTGCTGCTGTGGCAGAAATTACTAAAAGCCTTCAGCCTGAACTCTATATCTTTCGGGCAGCCGTGACAGAACAGTGAAAGCCTCTAGCCCGTGTTAATGTTTGTGAGAAACAAGCTGTGCGGAGCACCACCACGCTCTGGTGGGAGTTCAGGCCTTTGGACAAGATGAGCTTCAGCTCATGGGAGCGACTTGGGGTGCCTGTCCTCCCACGGTCTCTGCTATGTCCTGCCCCCTTCTCCTCTCCCTGTTTAGCCACCGTGGTCATGCAGCAGTTGTGCCCAGGGCCAAAGCGTCCGTCTGTCCCTGTGGGGGTGAGCAGCAGCATCTGAGGAAGGTCTAAAGGCAAGCAGAGAGGAATGGTGGCTTGGCACACAGCAGGCTGCCGGCCACTCCAGCCTGCTGCAAGCTCCTGCCCCCAGCTGCGTCGTGGGACCCGTCTCTTGCATCCTGCTCGTGTTCAGTGTGGATTGCAAGTGTTTTCTCTTTCCGAGTTATGTTTCTTGACGTTATGGAATATTTATACCATCAGTTACAACAACAAATAACGATGTTTTCCATTGTTACAAATGGGTTCCTTTGCACTAGGCAGTGGTTCATGTTATAACCTTTACTTTTTAGTGACATGCAACTTTCTCCCTGCTTTTGCAGCCAAACTGAGTATGTGTGTACAACACTGCTAAAAGGATAGCTTCAAAATTGGGCAATCCATGCATCTTATGGGCTAATATAGCTAAATCTTCCTTCGAAGGACTAAAGCCTTGTATAAATCCTATTATTATATGAGCTTTCCAGATGTTAAAATAAATAAATAAATAAATCAATTGGTTATGGCTCTGTTACAAAACAATCTCTTTCAAACTGAGAAACAGATTTATTCCATCAGTTTCTATGTGATAACACAGGGCCTGGTCAAATTTCCACTTTCTGGTGGGAATCATCTCAGTTTGAGTAGTGATCTTAGCGTGACTGACGGCTCACAGGAGGCTGCTCCTTCCCAAAGCTGACAGAGCAGAGCTTGGAGCCGCTGGTAAGCGAAGAGGTTTGTTAAATGTCCCAATGTCATGGATGTTGATGATGCCGTAATATATATATATATATATATATATATATATATATATATATGTATGTATACATCCTTCTCTGGCACTGCTCATTTTAAGGCATAGCCAAGTAAATGAAACAGCATGTGCTCCCAGCTGCTTTAGCCCTAGGCCATGGCTGCGGCGTACCAGGTGGCAGTACTCTAGCTCTCGTAGCTTTTTCCATGTCTCAAAACATGGTACGCACTCCTAAATCTACCAGAGAATCTCAGCTTTCCTTGGCAGGGAAAAGGAGGAGGAGGAATATAAGTTTATTGCCCTTGTCAAGAAAATCATGAAAACAATGAACCTTAAGACAAATAATAATAATAATAAAATCCCATGCTTTATAAAGACATTCTCACAATGCGAAAGGGGGATGGGGTGATACAGGTGTTCTGAACATCTGGGGCTGGCAGAAATACAGTTCTTGCTTAGGTAGATACTGGGGTGATTTGTATGCGTGTCTGAGTCTAGCTGTGATTCTGGATCCAAGGTTACTATTACCATAATAAACTTTAAGATCCTAGATCTGTAAGTGTCTAGTGCTAAGGGAGATCTGGATAAGATTTGAACCTTGTAGTTTGTGTCAATCTTCAGTTTAATCTTATGTTTTAATTTGAGAGAATTATAAGGGATTTGGCATACTTATTTTCATCGGAAAAGTGGTTGGGGTGGGGAGGAGTTCTTGATATGATCGTGCTTTCTTGGACTTGCTTGAGTTTGCTGCTGTAATCTGTTATCTCCCTAAGTCATTGTGCCTGTACAGTTTGCTTCTTTTTTTCAAAATGTCTGTTCCACATTGTGAGCTGATATTTTGTGGTGTGATATTCTGCCAGTACAATCACAGCACTCCAGAAGTGCTCTTGCAGTACGTTGCATAGGATAACTACTAGAATATACAAAATTTTTAGCCTCCCAGGATTTTTTTCCCAAGTAGCCCAAAACTTATTTCTTTATTTTTTAGCAAGGTGGCACCTTTATTGACAGGCAGGTGTTTCTGAGCCTTGGGATGATTGTCGCCAACATGGCTAGCCTGAAAAAGATATATTTGTATTCACCTGTTGGAATGCTTTTGGATGGCTGGCCAGATGGACTGCTACGGCACCGATACTTGACATCTGACCAAAAGGATCTGGGATAGCAGAGGTGCAGGTAAGTTGACCTATGTCTGGTGCGAAGCAGGATGGGTTAGAAACGGGAGGACTTGATGGAGGTTATAGTGATGGTAAAATCAGGGTGTAACCACATGGAGGTGTAACTGAGTTTAAACTAAGATTACCTTTTTTTTCTTCCATGAAAATTGATAGTAGGAAAAGACAAGAGGTGAATCGAAGAGTTGTGTGAATTGACGGAAAGCAACTTTGCTTGTAAAAATGTAAATACTCCTTTCTGTTACTGCCTTCTCCCGAGCACTCCCTACCTCCCTGAAAAGCAACATGCAGCTATTCTGCCTGATCAGATGAGCTGTTTAAATTAAAGCCACTCTGTAAGAGGAATGTGCATGCCAGGAACTGTTTTCCTTGGTACAGTTTTCATTTCTTGTTATATGATGTCTCCTTTGATTAATTCAAATACGTAAGAAATTAAAAAGATGGCCAGTCTGATTTTTAATCAGTTGTGTGTTCCAGTCGGGTCTCAGCTAATTACATACAGACAATTAACAGTTGCATCTGAGGAATGTGTTGCTTAGCCTTCAAATGTACAGAGCGTGCAAGGCTGGGATTTCCTCAGGAGAGCTGAGGAGGAGGAGAACAATCTCCCCTGGCCTGTGGCAGTATTTGGTCCCACCAGCCAGGAGCTGCTGCACAACCTCTCCCAGCAGCCAAACGCCGCCTGGCAAAGTGTGTGTGTGGAGGGGCACTTCTTCACAAGTGGAGGTTTTTCTTCTGCAAAAGTCTTGGCCGGGCAACATCTTCTGGTTATTATTTCTTCAAATCATCTTGTTGTCGGCCACTATAGACCGAACCCTTTAGAAATGTTCCCTGCATGGGTGTCCTGGCCAAATCACGGGTACTGGTACCTCCAGGCACGGTCATAGCTACAAAGATTGTGCATCTGATTGATAGTTATACGTGCAGGCGCAGAGGATTAGAAATGCAAGTCAATGAATAGAACAGAGAGTAAAAAGTAAATTCAATTTTCCAAATACCCTAAGTTTGAATAGTCTGATAAAATGCTGTTTTCCTCTTGTGAGAATGGCAAAGAAAAGTGTCTTTGAGTCCAGCCCTGGGATCCTGCTGTGTCTCTCTTGTGAATGAGTAATGAAAAGTGGCCATTCATTGCTGAATGATTATTTTTCCCCTTCAATGGAGTGGCGGGGGGAAACCCTCCAAAATCCAAGTCTTCTATGAGTCCAGCAGACCAAAAGCATCAGGAAACCTCTGGAGGGAAGTAAAAAGTTATGAATGGAGAATAAAATATTGGTGCGCTGCAAAAGGGCTGTTGTGTATAAAGAGCAGATGGGAAAATGTTGAGTTTGAAGTTTAAAAGACAAGGATCTGAATCTCATTCAGCTGAGCAGGGGGAAGTGGTTTGGGTTTCCTTTCCTTGGAGGTTGGCTCCATTTGATGAATTGTCGAGATGTGCTATAAATGTTTAAGATTTATAGGAGAGGCTCCAAGTAATACTAATGAGCAGCTAAAAATAGATATGATAGGAAAATATAAACTGACAAACAGATCATCCAGCATAACAATAACTTCATAATCACGCAACTGTTGCCAACTGAAGATGGGAGACATGGCATGAAAATGAGCTTTTGTTTTCCACATCTGAAAGTTAAAGGAGTCAGAGTGGAAACAGATGTTCTCCGAAACAATGTGTCAGAATAACTCTACTAACAGCCAATTGTCACCAGAGCTGAGCAAATAATTCCTTGCCCGCTCTTCGCTGGCTGGTGGTTTTACAGTGATGGGTGGGGTTTTTGCAAAGAACAGATTTATTTATTTATTTATTTATCTATTTATTTATTTATTTATTTATTGTAAGCAACCTAAATGGTTTTGGTGTAAAAATTATCACTGTCTCACTTCTCGCAGTTCTGTGCTTTTCATGTTTTGATAATTTTTGCCTAAGAACTGTTTCCTCTAAAAGCAATCTTAAGGGCTTTGACGAATGATTTTGGTTGTAAATTTTTGTGAATGTTTCCTTGTTGATATTTAATATCAGATGAATTGTAATTATTATAGAATTAGGAGGAATTAGATGAATTAGATGTTTTGTTTTCACAGAAAGGGGTTTGTAGAGCAGCAACTGCCTTTCAAAAGAGTTTTGCCCAGGGAATAGCCACGGGGTAGATCTTGTCTACTGCAACAGCAGACTTGTTGAGATTTCATTTTTAGGGTCTGTCTGGTGAGCACCTACAGACAAGAAACATTCAAGTCAATTGGTGATATGTGGACAGGCTGAAGGATCAGAGACCCCTTGCACTGCTGTGAATCTCGGTCTGTGCTGGGTGCCTACTGAATATGCTGGAAGACCTTTGTGGTCATGAGGATGACTGGCAACAAGCAAGATCAGACTGCAGCAACTGGAAGACTCTGTCTCTTGACAAGTGGCATTTTGTGTGAGGGGCGGCTCTGCCCACATCTTGGGCAACAGACAGGTCAGAAATATGAGCTGAATCCCAGACCTGCTTTTGAGTTTTACCTGAAGTTTAATAACTGATGTTTTTGTCAGCTGGCTGGATTTTTGCTGTGCAGATTTTCTGTTTGTACTACTGTGAAAATATTTTTATTTGCAATGGCATTTCCATTGGGAGATGCTTTGTCTCCAGGGTAGCTTCCCTGAGAGCGGTTTCAAAAGTTAGTCTGTGGATTTGTTTTGTTTTGCAGTCTTCAAGTGCCCCTTTATAAAGTAAAATAAAAGATGTTGTTATTTTTCTAGTATGGTTTTTTCCCTGACTTGCCACCTTCTTATTGTCTGAAAAGTGGACAGACCCATGTAGGTGTACTCAAGGATTTGATAAAGACGATGTGAGCTTCACTGTAATTTAGCGATTGAGTGAGAAAACACTAAGATGGGACATTGCATGGCAGCATCATGGAAGGTGCCCTGTGACAGGGTGGAGAACGGCTACTGGCAGAGGAAGAAGGAAAAAGCAATTTTTTAGGGGGTGAGACAGGAATAAGCTTGCTTGAACAGCTGGGGTTTTTTGAACATGAAGAAGATGGAAGGATGTTATGGAGGCAGAAGCAGGAAGAGGAGAGACAGAGCCAGATCCTCAGCTAACATTGCTGGGTATTTTTAGGAGTGTTTCCTGAGAGTGCTTTCTGTATATAAACAGACGAGGTTCCAGGAGGCAGCGGTGAGGGGGAGCGGTATAACTCGATGATACTTGTACCACAAATAGTACATTGCAAAGAGCAAATTGTTTGACTTTATTAAACTGCAGCCTCCTGCAACAGATCAAGGGTCTAGTTTCTAAGCAAAATAATTGTAGCCTAAAGAAAACTTAACTGTTGAAAGCCTCGCGGGCCTCAGATTCCTGTTTGACTTGGCTTCAGGAGCTGCATATACTCTTTGAACCTCAGACTATGAAGCAAACTTACAAAGCACAAGCTGTCTTGAAGTCCCTCTCCACAGTAACACATAGCTCAGCCTTGTTATCAGGAAAACACAAGATGTGAAAAATAATGGGAGGAGGATAACATCTGGCAAGTGGACCTGACAGTGCTTTGCAATTCTGGAGGGGCTGGCAGGAGCTGGGCAGATCTGGGGTAGACATCAGGGTTGTGCAGAAGAAAGTCACCTGGTCTTGGTGGGCAGTGCTGAAGTCAAAGCAGAAGTGGGAGCCACTGGCTGAAGCGGAACAGGCCGGTGTAATGCACAGAACCAGGGGACCTGCCTGTGAGACTGCCTGGCTCCATCCTTGCCTCTAGGTGCTGTGTGTTACTTAGGGCCCTGTGTCCAAAGAGCGGTCATGTGTACGCTGAAGGCCATGAAGAAAATGGTTACCCTGGGATGTGGTCACCTTAGGCTTGTACCAGTGGCTTGTTATTCAGTCCTGACAAGTTACTCTTGGTCATACTTAGTTCTTTAGCTTTGTGGCCTATTCTGGTCCCAGTTCAGTTTTTGTTTGTTTGGTTGTTTGTTTTTTGGTTGTTTGTTTTTTTTTTTTTTTTTTTTTAAGAAAATATGGGCAAAAAGCTATGACTTAAGAAAGTCCCATAGGAGGGCCATCCTTGCTGCAGCAACCCCAAAGCTACCTGTGCAAGAATTAATGCACCTGCAAGAAAACGGCTGACACTCTTAGCTGTCACCACTACGTGTGGTATGTACCTGGGCAATATCCTGGCTGGCATTTCTTTCCATGGGAAACCTGTCTTTGGCAGCATCTTCTTCCGTGCAACTTGTTGAAAATTTCTATCCTCTCTTCCCTTGGCTCTTTGCAGAGCAGATTTATGGTCCCACTTTCCTTTTACAAATAAAACCCTAAGTGTAAATCCAAAGGATAAATAACACAGTACTACAGACATGCCTGCAGCAATATTCTCTGTATTTATCATTGCTGAAAGTCTGGGAGGAAAAGCTGGTGAAGGCAAGATATCTTATGTGAGAAAACCATTCTCATGCTTTTGTGCTGGTTCTGGAGGCTGGAGAGCAATTGTGTTGTGTTTTTCCCCAGACATCCTGCTGCAGTGCAGGCAGCCTCCAGGTGCCTTGACTGCGAAAAGGGGCGAAGACGCCCATCCTCCCTCACAGGCTTGCTGTGTGGGAAGTACACCAGTTCCACCGCAGTGCCGGAGGTTGCTCCTTCATAAGCACGCAGAATGGATATGTGTTTGTAAATAAACCTCAGCATTTGCTCTGCTCTGGATAAGAAGTAGGCATGGAAAAGATGATAGCATAAACGCTCAGTCAATATGTCTGATTCTGCCGTTCTGATCACTTCCACCCTGCCTGCAGTCTCAACTGATGGTGCTTTTGGCATGTAATATTTAGCGGCTGTCCCCATGCCGGGCGGTGAGTGGAGCTTCTGCTGCCCAACTCGGCAGCAGCACACCAGGACCAAACGCCGTGTCATTAGCAAGGGGGGCTCTGGTGGAAAGAAACTAAAGAAACTATTCCCTGTTGCTTGGGCTGAGCTGGTGGCTTGCAAAGAGCCAGAAACTCTGGATCTGAGAATTGTGGCACAAGATATACCTCGAACCACCTCCATTATTGTTTTCATCTTTTTGGTCTTGGTTCCAGCTGTAATTTTAAGAGACTTTTGCTTAACTAAGCACGAGGGCAATAACCCATCTCAGTGTGAAACACGTGTGGGTCAGAGATTAGGACTGTTTAATTGTCATCAACTACTGAGCCTGCACCCATGCCCCTGCCAGGCCACCTCCATGGTGCTGCAGCCCTCACGTAGGGGGAAGGTAAAGGTGGGCTCAGGTACTGTTGTCTGCTGGAGGCTGTAGAAACTTCAAGGAGATGGGGGGACCTGCCTCCCACTGTATGACTGTCCCTGCAATGGTAAGCGCTGGAACCAGCCAAGGCTCTTCTACAACGGAACTTTTAAGTCCTGGGGTTGGATAGCTACTTCATTGTCTTTGGGTCGGTGTTTTGACCTCTTGCTCTTTGTTGTTTTGTTGGTTGGGTTTTGGGTTTTTTTTTTGTTTGTTTTTGTTTTTTTTTTTTTTTTCCACAGGAAGCCTCCACTATGCACCTGTAACAGTGACATTCAGCCAGTAGTCCTGCTTTGCCAGTGCCCTGGCGTTCCCGGTGGGCTGCAGCTCCAGCCGAACTTACTGCTCCCAGCTGCAAGTCACGTGTGGCAGGGGAACCTATGGCTGTCCCCGGCCAGCTGAAATAGTCCCACAATGGCTATCGGGCCTCAGATGGGGTAAATTTAGACTCAGTCACTCTGAGAAAAGTTGTTCACTTTCAATTGCGCCCTGTAACCACAGATGTTTCCAGACATGCAGCTTGCTGGGAATTATGACCTGTCCTGACGGTCTCAATGCACGGAGATTTTGGATCGTTGTGTTTCATATATAACTTTGTGCTTTAATATAGTGCCATTTGGCTTGGCATAGGCTGAGTTACAGAGAGCTGAAGGGAGCGGTTAGTGAGGCGACTGAAAAGGCTACTCACAAAACAGCTTCAGCATGGTCTGCAATAAAAAATGATCCCCAGACAGACCGGGATGGAGGAGACCCAAGTGCCAGGAGTGGTTCAACCACCGTGCTCTCTGAAATCTAATCTCCTTGCTGTGGCAGCCAGTAAGAGGCCTGTGAAAGCTATAACTTCACTGATTTTTCCATCATTAGCTACGAGCTCCCTTCTGGCCGCTTACTCCAGTCTCAAAGGATGGGACCCTTTCTGGAGGCAAGCCCTATCTCTCTGTTCCCTGAGAGGAAATTAGACCGTAGCGTTGCTTGTGTTTTACTTACTATGTTTATGAATGTGGAAACACCACCTGAATTTTTCTATAGGCTCTGCAGGGAAATCATGTTTCCATATTGCATTATGAGAAATGCAGTGGAAGTGTGCTATGCTAAGTTAATTTTTTTTAATGTATGGAGGCAAAAGAAACTTCAGTTCAGAACGAGTATGCACTTTTCTCTTTCTATTCAACATCCACAGTGCTATAAATACAAACTGCAGGGTACTTTCAGAACTGCAAGCCTTTAAGACCTCTCAAGGGAAAACATCACACCAAATTAATCTGCCGTCAAGTGGAAATTCTATATTGTTTGCATTTGCCAATGTTCTGTATGTGGCTGTAATTGCACTGAAGCAAATATCTGCTTCGAGTTCTTCACAAGATTAAATGTGGCCAATTGGGCGTAAAAGAGTAATCGAAATGCAGAGCTGCTGCTTTGGATTTGTTAAAGGCATTGCTCATTTTTGCTCTGACATGATGACACTAGGTTTTGGCTTTCCGTTAAAACAGGGAAATTTGGGGAATGTGATTTGGAGTGCTGGGTTGCAAGCCAAAAGAAGGACGTTTATGTCTGTGACCAGTGTCCCCTGAGCGTGCCCCAGGCTTCACGCATGCAAGGGGACACCTTCCTTCCCTCTGGCCAGCCATCAGGCTGCCATAGCCGTGCCCCAGGCTGCAGCGTCTGGCTGGGACCTCCAGTACCGGCTCCTGAGGATTTCGTGGTCTTTTTAAATTCTGAGTATTTGGCCTAGATTTGAAGCTAAAAGGTCTTGTGAAGGTCCCAGCAAGAGCCTCTGTGGCTTGTAATAGAGAGATCCCAAGGTCTGAGTTGGATCCTGAGTGGTGTCACCATGTCAGACTAAAGGAGCACGTCAGCTTGCAAAACCTGAACCCTCACCCTATGCCAGCTGGATACGAAATGTTAAAATTTGCTTAAAACCCCCATGTTTTCTTTTTCTTTTTACTAGTTTAGCCATTTTCCCTCTTGCCTTATAAATGCAACTATAAGCAAGTAGAAAGTCTTTTTTTCAAGTTGACTGTGCTGCCTTTTAATTCCGCATGAAAACCCAACTGCTCCCTATGCCCTGCCCAACAGGTAGTTAAAACAACAAGCCCAGGTGGGCAAAGCTGACAGCTTGAATCCTTCTTTATTTAATTTTCATTCCAATTAGTGGGCTTATCCAAAAAATACATACCAGACTCCTACCACCTTGCTTGTGCTCAGCCATTTCCCAAGGAGTTTCTCAGTGCAGCTGCGGAGCAGTCCTGACAGCATCCTTACGCTGTCTTCAGTGAGGGCGGCATCTCTCGGTCCAGTGCCCGGACACGTGTCCCCCTGGCACTAACAGGTCTCTGTTTCTCTGCCTTTCCCCCTTTGTAACTGGAGATCCAGCTCCCGAAGCTGCCTGAGGAAGCCGGAGTTGGGGCAGATCCCTCTGTGCGAGCGCACAGCCTGAATTGCGTCAGCGAGGGACATGTCTTCGCAGATCATTAAGAAAGCAAGGACAAGAGTTGCAGATCGACTGATTCCCATTGCACAGTGAACTAGTACTTTGCCTGGAAAAAGGAGAGAGAGCTGCAATTATGCCAGGAGGCCAAGCTGGCGGGGTTTACGGTGCTGGAGCAGAGATGGAAGTGGTGCTGGTACCGGGGCTGAGCGAGCAGGTGTGCTCAGCCCTGCAGAGCAGACCTGGTGCAGTGCTGGTTGAAGGAACAGGGTGGGTTTTAATGGCTGGGGACAGAAAATTAATAATTGTATTCCAGGACCCCAGATTGCTTGTTTGGGCTTAGCTGTCAGCCTGATGGCATGCCCTTAGCCCTCCTGCCCAGCCTGCCATCCGTGGTGACCCTGCTGGCTCACCTGTGTTTTTGGGAGTGATGTACTGGCTGGCAAAGCTTTGAGCCTTCGTACTTGAGGGCTGTCCTATGAGAAGCAGCCTTGGCAGGTCGCTTGCTATTAGAGGGCCTGGAAACTTGGGGGTTGAAATGCTTAACGCTGAGGAGTGCTCGCTGCTATTGCAGAAACACCCCTGTTTTTCCGCAAGCTCTATTTTCCTCTTTGCTTAGGGCAGTAATGCTTTCTGAGGGTGCTGACTGATGCCCAAACCTTTTTGGAAGTGTGTGAGAAAATGGGTGTTACCCTTAAGAACAGCTCCTGTTTGTGTATGCCATTTGCACCATTTTCGTATGGTTTTTGTGGTTTGGTTTTTTGGTTTTTTTTTATTTTTATTTTTTTTATTTCTATAGCCTACCCTGTGCATCTATAGGCACTATCCTTCCCTAATGCCTTTATCTTCCCTTCTGTACTAGGTGATCACCAGAAAAACAATTTATGAAATGTTTTGAGTTCTCCAGAGATTTCAATGCGAGGACTGCATCTTCATTAAGAGTTCATTACAAGTAATATCATGAGTCCTTCCACGTTGCTGTAAGCGCGCCTCAGGGAAGACCTTCCAGGGATCCAGAAGTGTAGCTCCCTCCTTCCCTCTGCTCTGCTTTTGGGTTTTCTGCTGTGATTGCTAACGGAAGCAGCCGGAGAAATGCAATTCTGTATCATGCCTACTTCCCGGGTTTCTAATGTGTGTCTTTGACCCATGCTGGAAGGAGATACCTTTTTTTTTTTTTTTTTTTTTTTTTTTTAAATGGTCTTATGTGAAATTAAAGGAAACTTTGTCAAAAGGATCTCTTTCAGATGGAAAAATTCAGGTTTATTGTCCTTTCCCTCTGGATGTGAACAAAGAGCTCCTTCTGGAACCTGAAAACCTGCATCTTGCAAAGAGTGTAAAATGCTTCAACTTTAACAAAAATGGTATGATTCAATGAGAGATTTTTTAATTGGAAAAAAAATGTGCTGTTGTTCTACTCAATTATAGCCACGCCTGAAAATTTTCACACTCTTGTCCTTTTTTTCATATCCAGAAAAAGGTGAAAATCAGTAAAAACAATCTCATGTTGCTTTTTTTCCTTTAGAGGTGGAATAAAGTCCCTCAGATGCTGTTTTTTGATAAAATGTAAGGAGGGATAGAAAGAATGGACAGCTTTTCAGGACTATGTCCTTGTTTGTGCTTACAGCATCTTAATTTCTCTATTACCAGGGAGCGAGACAAAAATATCCTTGTTGGATGATGAGCCTAGATCCAGCCAAAAACCTCAGACGGATTGCCCCCATCTCCGCAGGTGTTAATTCTGGGTACTTTGTGCACAGCTTTTCATCTTAAATGCCTTTTTGTTTGTGACAGAAGTATGTATTTAGCAACCGTTCCAGTTCTGACTAATGATGATGGCATAGCCACATGCTCAGAGAGTGCGAGCATGTGTTGTAAAAACCTGCTCTGGCCAGCAGGTTGAGAGAAGTGTTGAATTCCACCACGTATGTGACACAGCCACCTTTCATTATCCTGGCATGAGAAATCTGAGCTCAGCCCTAAAGATAGACGTGTCTTCAGCAGAAATAAAGGGACAAATATAGCCTCCAAGGAAGCGGTAAAAACAGCTCTGGTGACAGCAGACTTGGACTGAGCATCAAAACCTTTCGGGGAAGGAAGAGGTTTTTCCAACATCGTGTCAGTTTTGCAGAATTAGAAGATCAAGTGATTTCTATTTGTGTTTTCCCATTCAGATACACCTTCACAGAATTTACTGGGATACTGATGCTGTTATTCAAGTTAAATTACATCTATCTGTCAATTCCATTAACTCCATGGGGATTCTTGGAAGTGAAGTCTTATTTTTGGGGGGAATATGGAGAAATGCTTTGCACCCCTGCTAAAAGATAACTACAATTTGAATTTTCACTAGACTTTTTTTGTTTTTTAATGTGCTGCACTATCATTAGCCTTCTCACCAACCTTGTGGGATACGTATGCTGTATTATCTTCCCCAGAGGAGTCATTTCAGACCCAAATAACCCAGGTCTGAGATTTTTCACAGGAATGTAAAGGCGTCAGGAGAACAGTCTCTCTTTGAAAAATACTGCAAACAGGGCTAAGTCCAAAAGGTCTTTGGAAAACCCATGCTTTAGTAGTTTGCAGTCAGCCTAACTGCAACGTAGTGGCAGGGGCTGGGGAAATCCAGACACTCACCTTAATGCACACCCCAGATAAGAAAAGCCAAGCAACAGCATGTCCTGAAAAGCTTTCTCAGAACCAGAATCACTTTCTTGTTTTTTGTCTGAAAACTTCTAAGCTACTAGAACTCTACAACTAAAAGAAAAAGAAATTATATTTAAAGTTTGAACTGCACCAAGGTGGGGGGGGGAATAACCAAAAAACAACCAAAAAGAGATGGCCTTGATGTTGGATTTGATTTTTGAATTGCCAAATATTTTGAAATTCGATCTAAATTTGGACAGAAATTGAATGGGGGACAGGAAACTTGCTGTTCTGAACCTAATTTCTGTAAAATTGTTCTTGTGTCCATTTTTTTTTTCCCACACAGATGGAGCCTTCTGCCTTGGAAAATGCTTAGCCCCACCTGCAGTCTGGAACGGAAGACGGAGCTGAGCGCAGGTATGAATGCTGCCATTAAATATGGCCTGATGTGTTTTTTGTTGGGGGCACAGAAAGCAGAACAAATTCCAGGCTCCTGCTTGTACAGGCCGTCTCTCCACCGTTTTATATCTAACTCTGTGTCTGAGAAGAGGAGGTGTCGGGTAAGAACACACTGAATTTTCTTCCCTGCTTCTCTGGTTTATCTACACTTCAAAAGAGTCCTCCTAGATCAGCAACTAGCTTTAGAAGGTGCCTCGGCAAAAACCTGGACAAGCCCCAGCTGTTGACCTTGGACCTAATCTGCATGCCGCTCTAATACACTTGTTCCCACGAGGGTGCAAGGATATTATCTCTTTGACGTGTGCAGTATCTATTCCACATTGTTAGCCTTTGTTTCGCCATGCACAGAGGTTATGATAAATGCTGGTACACTGACAATAAAATGGCTGTTTGTTGCAGATAAATCAGTCGTGTGAAATGATTTAATTAACGTAAAATTGCTCTAATGAAAGCAGATTTGAATTTACTATGTGATTGTTTGTAGCAAACAAATTGAATGTTAAACTTGAGTCAGGAAACAAAAGCTGCGTTGCTATTTGGTTCTGTTTACAGGCTCGGACCCTTGTCTCTCAGCAGTAGCTGTAGATGGGTTAAGTGACACTCTGAACCCACCGTGATATACTGCATGTGACTCGCGCCCAGAGCACGTCCGCGCCACGCGGGCTGCCTGCAGCGGGCTTGATAACGGCGCCTTGCATCAGCCTCTGGTGGGAGGCAGCCGAGACGCGCCCTCGCGGCACCGAGGCTCCCATTCCCGAGGCTCGGATTCCCGGCTGGCTGCTGGACCACAGCCTGGGAAAGCAGCGTTGACAGAAGCAGTCGCGGTGTGTGCCCCCGTCATGGGGTGGGCAAGGAGGTTATACCCAGATCTGTACCGCAGAATCCGTGCTGCAAAGCCGGCATCCTCCAGCGCTGCCTTCCCCACGCCCATTTGTTTTAACATACGGTGTGAAGAGAAGTTGGACTGATCCCGCGTTGCAGGGCCATTTCGCAACCTTCTCTCTGAGCGTGTAACAGGATCCCTTAGGAATAATGGGATTAACTGAGGAGAAATGGGGGCACTTAGCTTCTGGCGTTATTAAATCTTGCAATCCTTATTTGAAATGTTGCACCGCACATCTCAAGCTACTTTTTGCAGAGGCAGACAATAACTGTCATCTGGCTGGGATTTGTGCAGAACAATAACACTTGGTTTTTAACAACGGATTATGGATATTATATCCAGCTCATGCCTGCTGTAACTCTACTGACATCAAAGGGTTTGCACTAGGGATAAAGTTTGCACATTCAACTTTGTCGGCCAAATTCAAGTTGGGAAATTCAATGTTGTTGAACAAATTAGTCATTAAAAGACATAATATCTTATTGTCCTTTTGCTACTCATCATTAACTGAGCTAAATGTCCTGAACTAGCCCTTGCTTTCTTGCAGGATGGATTCAATTTGGCTTAAGACCAGGCTCCAGACCGTCACCCAGAGTGAACGCCCCAGCTGCCCTCTCTCCATTGAATCCAGCAGAACGATGCTGCTCACCAGGAGGAGAGCTCAGCTGGGCTAGTGGGCCCCAGGGGCTCTTCCCACTCCACCACGGTTCTCTCATCTCCTGTTACATTTTAGCCACCGGCCCGTAGCCAGGTGCAGAATCAAGTGTCTATTTCTTGATTAATCAAATGTGTATTTTTTCACAGCTGAAAATAGCAAGAAGCCTACGGAGAGCTTTAAATGGTCCCACGCCTCCTGGAACAGGTAAGGGCTGTCATCTGCTGGAGACTGGTAAGTTAAACTAATGTATACAATACACTGATGGCAGAGTCAAGAGAGTGGACCCTTTTCTCCTGAGTTAAGCCTCTTTCATGACCACCACCCCTAAGAAGGCGGCAGGAGAAGGGAGCCTAGCTTTTCCGTTGCTCCAGTGAAGTGGAAGAAGGGAAATGCCTTAGAGAGGGCTTTCAATTTCAGGAAGTTAATGGGTGATTTTAACCTGCCTGTTTTAAACATGTTCGGAGGTCAATAAAAGGAGAAGCTCTCTACTTGGGAATCTTTCTCTCTGCACAGCATTAGTTTAATAGTTTTCATGGCATGCTTTCATCTGTGCTCTTAAGCTCTCTTTCCCTCCCTCTTCTGCTAGACTGTACCAAACCCTGCTGATTTACGCCTAGGTTTAGCTGCACTCCAGGAAAATGCTAATTGTACAGATGGCCATGCAAAGGGGCAAGACTGATATTGCCCTCTTCCCGAGGTGAAGGGGGAGCATGAGGGAGCAGGCCAGTATTTCCACGACACCCTGTTTTTCCATACAGGGAAGGCGGCACACTGTGCATCTGCTGGCTCTTGGCTGAGCCTTCCCAAACAGCTCTGTTACGTGGGCAAAGGAACAGCAGGGTTCTACTGAAGGAAAGGCAGCCAAGGAAGCAGGGTTCATAAAATACTACTTATAGGGTATGGCTGCAATAGTAGTGCACGTATTGCTTAATCTGTACGATAAAGCTGATGAAAGAAGTCATTCAGGGCGTGCTGCAGCCATCAACCGCTGTGACAACAATAGCAATAGTGGGCAGAAGGAGAAGGGCAACCTTCCTAAAAGACTATAGCTCCCAATTAGGAGCATGTGAGTGCATGTTCCCCGGCTTCCTTTTGCTCATGCTCTGGCATCCGGGTTTGAAGAAATTGCCTTAAAAATAAATTTCTTACATCACCAAAGACATATTCTGTTCAGCTAAGGTAGAAATCTGGAATAAATCTGCCCATGCTGTTTTCTGGACTTGTAGTGTAAAGCGTCGGAATTTTTCTTCAAGCATCATAGGAACAACAGTTCTTACTTAATTCTAAGGAGTATTTGATTCATAGTTTTAAATGTGTTTGTGCCTTATATGGTCTTAACTTTGACTTATCATCCCAGGTGGAAAAGATAATTTAATTCCATTAAAAAAAAAGATGTCGAATTTGCTTGTAATAGTTAAGCGGCAGTCTTAAATGACTTCTCAATCAAATGGAAGTACCTCGTTACATCCTGAATTTAATATGAACAGGCCTCTTGTCACCTGGTATAATTTTTTGTTCAGCATCACTGCTTATAAAAAGTGCCATTTTTTCTGTTCTTCTAAATGATGTGAGTAACAATCCCCTCCCTGTCTCGTCCCTGCATAGGTCATGGGTATTTAGCTGCTAAATTTCTGTACCTCAGGAAATCGTGCTTCCAGAACATCTTGTTTATATATTTTCTAAACTGTTGCACTTTCCTTAAAATGATGAATGTCAGCAACAGCTGGACTGTATATGATTGAATTTCACCTTGTCTCCATTCCCAGAACCCTGCTTCCATATGGAGCTCAGTAAAGCAATATATAAAAGCATGGGAGTAGGGATAAATATGCACTCGAGACATGATGAGTTCATTGTGTTTGCCTTGAGCCCTAACTTCTTCTACATTCATAACTTTCTGTATTTGGGCATGCATCTTGCAAAGCACTGGTTTTGTTTGCTTTTGTGGCCACCGTGATTCATCTGTTGTCTTCTGTCTTTTGTCAATTGATTTGGAACTTTTTTTTACACACACATGAAAAGATGTTTGGATCTTACCTTTCTCTGGAGCACCACCAATAATGACTTCAATTGCAAATAGCATATGCTGTAATAGAAATGGGTGCAGATCCAAATTCGCCAAATATGTTAGTGGTTTTGAAATCCAAAATGCAGCCCTCGGTTTAACAAAGGCAAATACTTTCTAATAGGATGGATCAAGCCCTCCAAACGACAGTAAACTCTGAGGTATCTAGCATGGATGTGCACTGTTTTTGGTTTCTGTGTCTCCCTTTCCTAGCTTGTATGGGGTAGGCCTCTAGATGTGTAGATCAGATACTAGCTGCATATGGTTAAGCTAGTTAATATTTTATGATGCTTTTGGGTATTAAAGCTCACCATGATGCAAGCAGAACAGTTTGCTGAGTGTATAACTGTTCGCTTAACAAATTGCTTTTGAGTGGGCATCTGTACAGTTTTGTGGCATAGTGGAGACTTGCTTTTGTGAAGGTTTGTCCTTAATAGTCATGATCCCCCTCTAACCCCAGGCCTCTGGCATTGTACCTGGCCTACGTTTAGTGAGTCCAAGGATTTTGCAGGTTATCTTCCTATTTAAAAGTTTTACTCTTTCTAGCAGCAACATGACATTATCTCCTGGCTGGTGGTGTTGCTTAGGTTCTCTTCTACGGAATTGCTTCCCAGAGAATTCTTCCCTATCCTGTTTGTAGGACTTGTACAGCTTGTAGCATTATAGTTGAATCTTCTTACTCAAATATAATGCTTGCCCCTGTCTTTTTACCCCATCCCAGATAAGATCAAGTGTATGTGCCTCCTCCCAGGTCCATGTGTCCATATTGGTAATAAAAGATACTTGCTGTTTTGTCTTTTGCTAATAGAGATGTTGAATAGCACTAGGCATAGGGAAAACTCCTTTGAAAGCCTGTTCAGTGCGTCCTTCCCTGTTTCAGGGGAACTCCCACTTGCTGTGGGAGTTCAGGAGGCAGGCATGACGCTACTTGGTTTGGGTAACTCTGTTCTTACCCACATTTGCAGCTGGTTGGTTTTTGCTGAATACTATTTGATAACTTGCCCTATTTGGCTCCTATGCAGAAGGTATGTAACATGCACAGATGGTCTAGTTACCTCTTGGGGAATTCAGAGCTGCTCTTATGTATCGAGCGACTGGGTAGAAGTAAATGCTGAGGTCAAAGTTTGGGTTGTCCTCTGCTTCTACTCCATAGTAATCCACCAGCAGATCTTTGTAGAACTTGGGTCCAGTGTCGATGCGAAATCGCCCAGCGGCAGCATCCACAACGTGGGAGATGCCCATTCGGCTCAGCTGCTCTTTGTCACGAGCAACATACCTGGAAGAAGGAGGGTGGGTTAGAACATGCTGCTGATTGTGCAGTTTGTTAAAGCTACATGAAGTTATAGTGGCTATTTTCTGACAGGTTGTTCAGGTCCAAAGTGTCCACCAAAATGCTTCAAGACACAAGTGTCTTGTTAAGAAAGTGACTTTTACATTTCCTGCCTTTTTCTCCCAAACATCGGTATAGGTTCTTCTTCTCAACTGACAAAAAATAAAAAGCTGCTGCTGGTGGTGATGTTTCTGCACAAGCCAAGAGTTTTCTGGTTTGCTTTCTCATCAAGTCACCTCTGCTGAGCATCCATCATTTCAGGGGACTGATGCCATCTGACAATGTGAGGAAAAAACAAGGTTGATCCTGTTTTTACCAAGCTCTGGCATGACTGCCTGCAGTAACAATGCCACGGCCCCACCAGGCTGTTGCAGTGCAGGGCTCCTCTGCTAATGCAGGAGGAGAAATCAGGAGGAAGAATCGGTCACTTAGGATGCCTTTTCTCTATCCTACAGCATCCTACGCACCGTTCAGACTTACTCAACACTTAGACTTACTATGAGGGGTCCCCAAATTCATGCCTAGCTCTCTTTTTAAATAAAGAGTGGAAGATTTTGGAGGAAATAAGGTGGGCGCTAAGAGTTGCATTAAACCCTTCAACACTTCCCTCTCTCTTACAGGTCTCCCACGTAAAGGTTTGGCCAGACTTCGTCCACGTGCCCCGTGGGGTGTTTGCGTGTCCAGAGCAGGCGCCGCAGCTCCTCCAGGGATGGTGTTTCAGCACGGCTCTGGCTGCCAGGCGTCCGGCTTGAGGCACTTCGTATCTTGGGGCGCAGTAAGTCCCTGCTGCACAGGGAGTCCCAGGCCATCCTGAAAGGTGGAGGGCAGACATTCACCACCAGCCAGAGATATTTCTGAGGTTACCCTCTCTTACCCCCTCACAAAGCTTGCCCACAGTTGCAGTAGTAAGGTTTTGGGGGCAGATACTGTCTTTTTCTCGTGTGTTCATATGCTTATCACAGCAGAAGCAGAAACCATGACTGGACTTGGGAATACTGTTGCAATCAAAACAAGAGTCCAGTGGCTCACGTAGTCCCATGTTGTGGTTTGAAGCCTGTGCTTCTTAAATAAAGTTTCATATTATTATGTCAAATTGGAAGCTAAAGCTTTTTCAAACTACTAGGCTCAGGACCTCAGTAGGCTTATTTTGACCCAACTGCTCAACCCTCCTTTCTAGGTGTGTCAAACAGTCGATTAACACTTCATGATTGTTTTTTTAAAGGTTCTTTTTTCATATTAGTATGAAGTTTCCCACTTCCTATTTGGAATTCTAGACACTATTACCGCTGCAGTGAAACAGCCCAGTCCTCGATACACCAGCACAAGAGTTCTGCTCTTGAATGGAAAGAGGTAATGCTATGGAAAATGTATTGTGTATATGTAGCTACGTGGTGGGTATAGAAATAAGTTACTATATGGGTATGCTGAGCTTTTCCTTTAATCACATAACTAGGACTTGCTTGTATATGTTTTATCTGATTTGTCCTTTATAATTTGCTCAATGAGCTGAGATGAATAGAACTGGTCATGCAAAATCTTATTCACTGGTTAGCTCTTAACTGTCAGCTTCGACAGGAGAATTTTGGTTCTTTCCAGTGGTCGTTGCCAGCCATACCTGTCCTGATGACATATGTTCATGGTAGAAAGAACCTGCATGAGTAAGTTATAGTGATTCGAGCTGCCATTTATATGAGCGTTAATATATTTTTTTATACATTGTTTCATTTGCATTTCTCTCTTCTCTGCCCCCTCCAAGAACTATCGCATTTCTAATCTTGAAATAAGTACTTTTATTACAAGGAGAAACACTCTGTTTAGGCTTCAGTTTATCTCTGGAATTACTCTTTTCCCATGTGGTACATTTCTTTTGAAATAGTGGTTCCTTGTGTTAGCTGTAGATTTTAACTGTTGGGAGGATTTTTGAAGAGGGCAATAAAGGCTCTATTTTTAACAGAGTTATGTTTTAAGAAATTATTAAAAATGTGTATATTTTTCTATGTTGTAGGATTTAGTCAAGTGCCTGCATTATAGAGATAGTAGGAACTCTGTCAACTCAGGCAGCTCTAGAACAGAAGCCTCTGTCTATGACGGGGTGAAGTTGTAGTCAATGAGTCAAAGTCTTGCTCTGCCACTGGCTGCTGAATGTCTTTTGCATAAATGACTAGGGGGGTGGTTTGGGGTGGAACAGTCCAAGACAGAAAACTTGAAATCTTCTATCTTTCTGCTGAACAGCTCTGTCATTTACAAAAAGGTTGTATTCATGTTCAAGCACCTCCACTGACAGTTTCTTTCCAACCACTAACTGTGGTTAAAGGTTTTCCGAATTTGCCATCGTGGTACTTTCACTAGCCCCAAGTTCACGTTTTGGTGTAATTTTGTTTAAAAATATTTGTCTTTGCATGCACAAAGACAGAGAGAGAGTCTGAAGACGAGCCTGCTTTGGGAGCTCGTTGCACCTCTACATCAATCCATTGTTTTGCTGATGGAGAAATGGAGCAACTAAGTCCCTGAAACGTCCACAGAAATGAAGGAGGGAAGCGGTGACTGTTGTGTCGCTGTTAGGCCACTGAACGTTGACTAGAAGCCCACCCTTCTGCCGTGCACTTGGGCGATTTGCCTTGCCACCCGGCTGCCAAGAAGGGCCCTCTCTTCTGTCAGTGCACCTTCTTCTGCCACCTTCACAGGCAGCCTTGTCCTCTTGAATACAGTAAGTTTTCACCAAATAATGATGTTCCCAGGATGGTCTCGTATTGTTTGTATTACAAAGAGCTCCACTGTGGAATGCGCTCTCTTCCCAAATGTGCATATCTCCTCCAGTGTCAGCTTTTACTGTGAAAACAAAAGCAGATGTTCTTGCCCATTTTGGATGGCTTTATGCAAGAGGAGGCATGGAGGAATTTCCATACTGGAACGGACATCCCCCATGGATTTTGATAGCTTCTTTGACACTGGCCACCCAGTGCCTACTGTGCCAGGTCTGCTCGTCTCCTGCTGGTGATCTCAGTCACCAGCTTGACTTTTCTCATCCCACGCAGGAGGTCTGCAGCAGAAATGGGACTTCCATTTCCTGTGTCCTGACCACAGGGCCATCTGCCAGTTCATTAAATACTTTCAAGAATAACAGCCTCCTCCAATCCTTCCCACCTCATAATATCTGCAGCAAATGTTCCCCTTTTTTGATGTATCTAATTCCTTGCAGTGTGGCTAATGACTACTCTAGGGCACTTCTCACTCCCTATAAAGTTGCTTTCAACTGTTTTGGGTTTTTTTTCTTGTTTACTACTGCCTGTTACTCCTTCCTCTTGCTCTCTCCACTGTATGGATACTTTGATTTTCATATTACCTAGCCTCAGAAGACTGAAGGCTGTTGTCAGCCTTGCTCTCCTAAGCCTCACGGGGCACTGCCCAAAAGTCCTGGTAACGTTGCGTAGTTCAGGCTGTCATTAAGGTTGGAAGGGACAAGCAGCAACTCACTCACATGGCTCTTCTGGGAGCTGTGCTTTCCAGGTCCATAACTCCATCCCTGTACAGCTGGGTGGACAACTCTGAAGTATAGCACACCTTAGGAAAAGTGCTCCTTCAGAGATTTTTTTTTTTTTTTTTAATTGTATTGCTAGAAGGGAACATAACTGCATAAGCTTGGCAAAAGAAAGTAGCGTGTGCTACGCGGGTATTGAAAGTTGTAGAATAATGGTGTTTATAAGATGGGTGTCCTTCTTCAGAATTATCCTAAGATGACTTTCAGCTTGTGCTCACATTGATCTTGTATTATAGCTAAGGAATTTGCTCCTGTTGAAACACAGACATGAACTGCTGACGCTGTGTACAAAACTTATTCCATCTGCATTCTGGTCACATTTGTTCAACTGGAGAACAGCATCACTTCATGTAAAGCCTACGTCCAATAAAAACGAAGGAGTGGGGTTCAAATTTCAAATGTGAAATAATTGTAACTAACAGGCTGTGAATGATTCAAAAGCAGAGAAGTCTCTGTAGGACTATTCAATTAATAGGTTGAATAATGAATATACTGGGGAAAAAAAATAGCTTTCCATAAAAAATTTACAGACAGAAAAACAGGGCAATTTTTTTTCTGAATAAATGACTGCTCAGTTCTAGCATCAGTCTAACATTTTAACTCACTAAATTTATACATGCAAGTGTCATTTACTGAAATGCACATATTTAAAGAAAACAATGCTACGATTAAAATTTTGTGTAATGTTTTATAAGGAACATGAATAGATTAAAACAAATTAGTGTGAAAGGAAAATGATTATATATAATAATGTGGTTCTTCATTTTAAAAATATGTTTTTAATGATTCTCAGCTCAATTCCTCTATATTCACTTTTTGTAGTGGATCTGTTTCTGTGATGTGTGTCGTATGAATGAGCAATACAATTTTAAAATGCCAGTTTCTGAATGATACTCATATGAAATGTTCCTGATCTTTGCCCTACTGGAGTTGTATTGCAGTAATTATTCAATCACGTAGGAGAAATTTTACCATTATATTTAGATTAATTTTGAATTGGTTTGTACTACAACAATAATTGTATCTGAACTGTGTAATAGAATTTCCTTAATGATGACTAGCAGGAGAATTGTAATCAAAGAGGCCTATCGCAGAGCAGGTCATTTTGATCATCTAGAGTGACCTAGAATATGACACAGGCCGTACGTGTCACCATGCTGTGCCTGCACCTGTAGCCCCCTTGTGCAAACCCATCAGTGCCTTTGCTGCAGGCGGGCTACGAGAGTGGCCAGGTCAACGGTTCCGTATATATGGAATATCCTGGGAAGAAAGGAAAGTGGTCCTGTGAGAGCTCACAGAGAGTATCTCCTTCCTGAGTATTTAGGCTTCCTCTCTTCCCATCAGTGAATGCCTGTGTGCACTGCAAGTACTGTGGATGCTTTGGTCATTTTTCAGTTAATTCAGTGGCTACAGCTTTATCCATAACACAATTAGTGCTGTTCAGTGCCATGCTGAGAAGAGGGCCTTTAGAGACAGGTGTCTCGGTCCTTGGAAACATGTGCTACCTTTTGTCCAATTTCTCCCACACCATAGTATTTCATTAAATAAGAACAAACTCAAAAGTCAGTGTAAACTGGCAATTTAGCGTTACATTGGGATGAGATCAAGCTGAGAAGATGGTGTGAAGGTTGAGATGGAGTGATACAAAAACTTGCAGCATGATGCTGTGGAAAGTCAGGAGAAAAAAAAACCCAACTCTTGTGTCTAGGATATTTTGTAGAAAGCCTTTATATCCTCTGCTTTTCCCTGCATTTTCCAATGCCAAGATAAAGGAGGGATTTGAGTATAGTATAATGATGTCAATGCTCTCATTTCAATGATGTAATGAATATTTTAATCATCCCAGGCACTGTATTGGCTTTTGTGTATGGATAGAACATAACCATTTTCCTCTGGCCTTAGCAAAAATATTTCTGAACTTTTAAATCCTGAGAACAAAGTGCTCTACATCCTGTTTTTTTTCTCAAGCTAGTGTGTGCTGTAACCTTGTCATCTCAGTGAAGGTATCAGTCTGACTGCACTGTTTGATTTGTGGTGGTGAAAGACCAGGCTGAACCCCAGGGCCTTGGCCAAAGTAGGTCGTGTCAAGTTCATACCTATCGTGTATTCAAAAGTCATAAATGTTTCTCAGAAAGCCTATCCCTTGGAAAGATTCCTCCAAGATAACATATGTTTGAGAGAGGGTTTTGTGTTGCTACATCTCCACACAAATGACAAGTATTACTGTCATCATTCTTTCTTCCTTGGTGTTTAACCCGATGGTCTTGCTGGAACTGTAATTTATCAATTGCTAGAAGCACTACAGGATATAGACGGTATGAATCAAATACAGCGATGACTGAGGTAGGGCTGGCTGGACTTGAAAGATGAGATAGAGGCGGTTTCCAGGGAGGCATGAGGTATTTGAGTAGCCAACTGTTTGTAAGAAAATCTCACCAGCAGCTGGAGGATGTAATCTGAACAGTACTTCCAAATTTAGTAGAGGCTTCCAGACCCACAACTTTAACCCAGCTATACATTTAGGGTAAGGCACCCACTTGATGTGACTTGGCAAAATCCATTTAGATGGCCTTGCTCTCAACAGACCATGCAGAGCTTATGTTGAGGAGCAGACTAGCTAGATCAGTCTCTCTATTGGACAGCTTTGAGCAGCACAAGGAAGAGCAAAACATCTGATTGGGTTTTATCCCCCTCAGTATTGCATTGGTACCAAATTTTCTGTCCTAACTGGAATGGGATTGTGACACCTCTCCTTTGTCCAAGTAGAACTTTCCTCCTTGTGACATCCAAGGAAATCAGCAGTGACATTTCTGCTGCAAAGCACTACTCAAATATAAGGAAGAAATTAATCAACCCATCCTGGTTCTCAAATATGCTGAATTTACCACAGTTTCCACTGATGTTATGGGTTGCCAGGCCTCAGAAGCCTCAAAAATGTCTGATTTTTTCATAGCAAGTCTGTGGACCAGCCAGCAGGGCTCAGACCTGATGATCTTGACTCTTTCAGGATGTATATCAGCATGCAGGCCCCGAGGCAGGGTGGCCTCATTTTTTCTGTAACTCTAGTATGAAATACTCTCTTGTCATCAGCTGGTTAGTGCACTTGTATTTACCAACCACATGTATGGTTCCTGATGGTGGCTAGACAGAAGCAGCCATCCTTTCATGTGCAGCAATGCTGTACCAAATGTGCAAAACCTGGACACCTTCTCATTTTGCTAATTTTTCTGGGTCTTGCATGTATATTTATTTTATTCTTTAGCCATGGGAAATCATCTCTGTAGAGATGTTGCCTACACTGCAGCTTTGACTGGATAAAAGAGAAATGAAAAATATGGGCAGATGAATGGATTTTCCCTGACCCACCCCTTCCCCACAGAATGCAAAACCAAGGGTTTTCTGGACACAGTTGCATTTTTGTTATATAAATGGGATCCTAACCATGTTTCTGAGTCAGGACAGAGGCAGGGGCAGAGTCTGCACCAGGCAGGGGTGGGCACAAGGACTATGCTTTACAATAACCATGGCCGATAGGTAGCACCACCAGAAGGGTTGCAGAGATAAGAGGAGATAGCTCATCCACCCCAAGCTTTTGCATGGCTTCTTCAGCACTGAAGTTTGGGTATATTTTCTTGCTGAATTGGACCTTTTATTTACTAGTTACAAATTTTACATGCCATTTTAATAGTGTGCATTGTAACTACTTAAAGCTGTGCATTAAACAGGCCCAGACAATGTTAACAATCTGCATGTTACAATATATTTTTTTTGTAACTGCTTGTTATAGTATCAGCTATTAAGAATTTATTGCTAGTGCATTTTAGGTGGTGCTTTACAGTCATTTAATTACAGCCATCTAGCAATCATTACATAAATATGCATCGAGAGCAAGAACCCCAATGTAAGGTGACCCGAAAGGCTTTTACCTGCCAAGCCCAGAGTTCAGGCCCTCAGGTGGCAATGATGTCATCGCCATATGCAGGGAAACACAAACATTTAAAGCTGTGCAGGGAGCTGTGTTCCTCCCGACGCTAGGTGTTCATGAAGTCATCAGCTGGAGCAAGAACACTGTAGAGCTCTAAGGACCTGAACTTGGCTCTTGGCAAGCAAGCAAAGGAAAGTCGGTTCCCCTCCAGCCCTAGTCCCAGCAAAGATGCCGGGCTTTTGGCTGTGAGCACAGAAGTTCAGCTGCAAAATTGGGCCCTCTGGAGCCCCTCGGTACTCCCGTGCTCTCAGCTGCCAAGTGCATCCTTATACCCATTAACCCAACCTGATCTGGTAGAGAATCAGACACGCTGCATGTCACCCAAAGATGGTAGCTGGTCCAAAATGCATCTACCACATCTCCATGCTATTTGTCACTGCAACAGCATGTCCATGTTTGAGTCTCTTTAGCTCACTGCCAGGCTACCACTCCTAGATCAAATGTCATTGCTAGTTTCTTCTGCAATGGACATGAGCCATTAGACTTGACCAATGATCGGTTCTGACAGTCTGTAACCCCTTCCTCCATTCAGTACTGATGTTTTTCACTCCCTCTTGAGAACTTGATGACAAGCTTGCCTAAAATTCAGTTCTTCCTGTGTAAGGCTGGCTCTTCTCCTATGCACCAAGGTTGTTACATCACTTTATCTCTATTGCCTCCAGCAATGACTTGTCCGAGGTGAAAGATGGTACACTCTGAATATGTAAACTCTTTTTCTTCTGGAAGCACGCTCAGAAGATTACTGAAAAACTCAAAGGATTAAATGCTTCTGAACAACAGGCTGGCAAGATGATGCAGGTTGCTGTAAATCAGGAGTGGTGTGTGCCACTTTGACTTCCTCTTGGAGCTGCCAGTAACCGGCTGGGTTGTCTGGCCGACACTGGTGTTTTGGTACAACCACTCCAAAGCCTTCACCCTCTCTGAACAATGCAAGTCCTAGTTGCTTTTTTCATTACTTTTAGTAATGCTCTACCAATATTTGCAGCCTGCAGTTGCAGAGAGCGTGTGGAGCTCTCATTACCGAATGATGTTACTGCAGCATGACCCTGCAGAGAGGCACAAGCTTGGGTTTATTCACAGCTTGCCTGAAATGTGACGAGACTGTTTCTCTGAAGCAGATCCAGTGGACTGGAGGCCCGTATTTGCGGTGGTGCATTTCAACCTCAGCAGTGTCGCTGTGTGGGATGCACTGTTAGTGCTCTACACCGCAGGGTACATTCTCTGCTCCCTCTCTGTGGCCGATTGGGGTGAAACTGTGACTGCCAAGCAGCCTGACTGCTACACTCTTGTGTACTGTCTACTTTGTAAGGGACATCAATCTGGACATCTCACACTTCCAACTGAACACAACACAAGAAAGCCATGGCTGGGCTGCTGAGCACACTGCATCTAGCTTAATGACAAAGTGTCACTTGGGTGTTGTTTCCAGTCTCTCAGCCATGGTTTTACTCTTCAGGCTTACTCCTTGTTGCATACTCTTAATCTAGCCTGATCTAATTTTCCCAGGTCACCTCCAAAATGATTTGAGGCAGAAGTTTATTTCTTGCTTCAGCAATAATTGTTCAGAGGCCAGGGATGTCCCGCTCTGTGCCTTGCACAGAACTCCAGATGTGATGCAGTCCCTTAGGTCGGTGTCCTTTGTCCCCACCAGATTTTAGCAGGCCACATCTGAAGGTGAATGAGGCTACTTTAACAATAACTAATATAGCAGTGTCCTCCAGCCCAGTGCTGGAAACATCAGGCTTCGGAATTCAAAGAATCCCATTACAAATGAATGGTTTCTGCCCCAAGGATTTAACCAAAAGGATGGCACAATGCAAAGCCTTTCTCCCCTGTGACTAGCTCTGTTATGTTCTTCTATCTTAAAAACAATATATTGCTCTTTTTTGGGTCTGTTCTGTTTGGGCTTATTGACAGCTTCACTGCTCTTTGTTCTTGCCCTGTGGTCTCTACCAGCACTATGAAGATAGCTCTGTGCTACCCAACCTACAGGAGAGAGCAGTCACCTATCCCTACGCTGGCGTGGCAGGAGGGCTGAGCAACCTGCTGGGAAGGAAGATGGGAAACAGCAGGAGGCAGGCAAGACGGTTCCCTGGTGTTTCTTGATCACTGGAAAGGATTTTATAGTTGTTATCGCAGTGAGCCTGTGAGGAAGACACTGCTGTTCCTACTGCACAGGTGGAGATGGTAAAGTTAAGTTGGATGATTTTTCTGTATCTCTCCACAAGTCTGAGCTGGGAGGCAACCCAGGGGCAGAGTGCTGCCAAACACTTGTAGTGATAACTGAAACAGGGTAGAGTGTCATCCTTGGGTTTAATTTGGGTCAAAAGTTGTGCCCACCTCTAGTAAGTCAGAAGCAGCTTGCATTATGAGCGGAAAGTCATGGTCAAGTTTGAACTTCCAAGCTGGGAGACGAGGTTTCCTAGCAATGCTTCAGCAGAATAGAACTCAGAATTCAGAGCATGCAAAATCAAACCAAGGACACAGAAACCCATTATCACCATGCTGTGCTCCTGATACCCTTTTTTCTGTGCTTGCAAAGTCCTTCTTTAGAGATACCCCAAAAAAATAGCATGGCTACAAAGAAGATGGAGACTCCCTTTTTACAAGGAGTCACATGGAAAAGACAAGGGATAATGGGTACAAGTTATGCCAGGGGATATTCCAATTGGACACAAGAGGAAAATTTTTCACAGGGAGAAAAATCAGCCATTGTAATAATTTCCCCAGGGAAGTGGTGGATTCCCCAACATTGGACACTTTTAAGATTCAGCTGGACAGGGTGCTGGGCCATCTTGTCTAGACCATGCTTTGCCAAGAAAGGTTGGACCAGGTGATCCTGGAGGTCCCTTCCAACCTGGTATTCTATGATTCCTTATTAAACACCGTGACACTATGGCTTAAGAACAACTGCATTGTCTTTCTAAGTGTTTCGTCATCTTTCTTTCTCTCACTCCAGCCTCTCTGATCTGAGACTTTCTAGTAACGTGATAGCCGTGGCAGGATTCAGAGAGGTTTGGAAGGCTAGTTCCAGTAGCCTGTATTTCTCACCAGTATCTTCTGGCAGAAAGATAAACCATAGAGCTGATAGCAAGTTCCTGTTGCCCAGGTTTCTGGCTACAGAACTGGGAAGGATAAACACCTCCTTAAGCTCTGCAAGATAGGAATAGAACAAGAGAAAGGAATGGAAATCCTCTCATAATGCAATAGCTAGAAGCAATCCAGCTGTTTTGTTTTATTCCCACCATGAGAACTACGGACAGTCCCAGCGCAAGCTTGGCCACCTGTCAAATCAGGTTTGGGAACTAAAGCTTATTGGAATTTGACACGCTTTTGTCTTGGAGCACACTGGTGTGGATCGATATAGTCTCCTCCTATAGCAGTGGCACAACATGTATGCTACCCATGCAGTCCCAGATGCCCCTCATAAATCATTAAAATACTGACCAGTTCTAATCAGACCCTTTGGGGTATAACGTAATATACTATTTGAGAACTAAAAACAATAAATCAAGTTAGTACAGAGGTCAGACTGAGACTGAACAGAGCTGAGACTTGCTTGCTGATGTGTGCGTAGTCTAAGAGATGCAATGGAAGGAGATGAAATCCCAAGTCAGCTAAGCAAATTGCTTTCTTCTCATTGTAAAATCTCCCTACTAAGTCTGCTGAAGGGGAAAAAAATAGGAACTCATCGTATTCTGTAGCACAGCTAATTTGAGGTCTAGAATTTCCCAGCATTTGTGTTAGCTCTTGGGATTACAGGTATTTCTAATATTTTTTCCTTTAGGTTAACTCCTACCATATTTCTAAAACAAACGAGCAGTTCAAAATGTGTGCCCCCAGATGTCATAGATCACCTGGTACAAAACCAACAGAACTCGTTTTCTTTTAGAGATGGAAACCAATTAACCACTAGCAAAAACCAGTTCAGATCCCACCAGAAGGCAGCTGCTGTGGTTGCACTCCTCTGTCTTGCCTGGGACGCAGCGGGCAGCGTTGTCAAGGGGAGGCTGCCATGCAGTGCCCAAGTGCTGGGAACCAGTAATAGCCTGTGTGCTGAGGTGCTGCTGTGTAAAACCAAATAATCGATGCCTTCTCCTTGATACAGAAAAGGTTGAGTCCCATCCGTGTTGTCTGACTCTGAGGACACCATGGTGTGGGGTATGGCCAGTCTCCATGGGCAATGCTTAGTTTGGCCGCCATAAATGTTATCTAGCAAAGAATGGTACTAAAGGCTAACTCCCTCAGTCATGGTGTATCTGCATGTACCTTTTGTTTCCACGTTGTATTCAGAGGAGAAAGAGCTAATAATTGTTTCTTGTCTTACCTTAAGGCAGTAACAGCCCGTGGCAGATCTTGCTCTGTGTGTACACTGCAGATGCTGAAGCTGTATAACTCTCAGGACTGCTGATTAATGCCCCCTGCTTTCCTTGCACTTCTTCCTCAAACCTTTCTCTGTTTAGTCGAAATTGGGCAGAGTGTTTTTAAAGCCCACAGAGCAGAGTAGCTTGGCACCTGAGTTTTACCTCTGCAGCTGTATTTCTAGTCGTGGCCGGTGGGGAAGGCTGCCAGAGGCTCCAGTCGTGGTAGCCTCCCTTCAGTCATGAATATCAGAAAAGGGCTTTGCTCTAATCATGTGAAAGCTGCTGTTACACCGAGCACGGGCTTTGCTGTGGGGAGGTGGGAGCTGTATGAACGCTTGGGGTTCACGCTGGTGGCTTTGGAGCTGAAAGGTCTGGAGAGCAGTGCCAGGAACTGATCTCAGTCCTTGTGTTTGGTAATGCAAACCACTAATCCAGAAAGTCACCGTAAAACAGTGAACAAAGTCTCTGGCAGTAAATAAAAGAGCTAGCGAAAACCAGGGCAGTAAATAACTGGTGGTGAACAGAATGGAACCTGGCCTGTTTGAATGATGCACCAGCACCTCCAAACTAGGTGCGTGCGTGGGACAAGGTGGATTAATATTGTGTTTTATTTCTAATTAGACCTAAAGCAAGTTTGAATTTGCTTTAAGCCTGGTGGAGAAATAGTCGAAACGCAGATGGAGACACAATAATCAGTTTCATCAGAGGTGCAGCACAGCTTGGTGTGGGAACTTAATGAAGATTTGTTGGTCAACAGCAATCTCCCAACCCACTTAACGTGCTCTCCATTTCATTTGCTCTGCTATTGTAGTAAATTTGAAGCCCCCAGGTCAGACTCAGCTTTTGTGGCTCTTGCAGTCTCTGCAGTGTCAGCAGGAAGCACGAACTGAAGACTTAGAGCCTGGACTTGAGCAACGTGTGTTTCTCCTAATGAAACCCAAAGCCAGGTGAAATTTTTGGGAGAGAGGAAACAGGATATGGTGTCCCTTTGGAGGATGGGGGGTGTTCGTAACACTCAGAAACTTGGCCCACATTTCTGGTCTCCTCCCTTTCTATTCCACAAAGGGCTTGTAGCATTTTTAGACAAACTTGGATCCATCATATGTTGTGAGAGAACCTGCTGGGAAATTTGGTGATTCCTGCACTCCAGGGCAGAGGAAACGTGTGTTTCTGCTTTGTGTTTTCAGGAAAGTAGGAAGATGAAATTCAAAATAAAACACAGCAGATGGGAATCTCAGAGAGACAGACACTGGGAAATGTTTAGACAAGCTTTGTCCCCAGTCCTTGAGCTCAGGATTTAGCAACTAAACCATAGAGAGACTTCAGAAAGACAATGAAATGCATTTTGGCTTCAAATACAGTTTCTCCAGAATCCAATGAGAGTTGTGCACGTGAATCTGAAGGCAGAATACAGCCAGCAGCATGGGGAATAGATGTAATGTGAGAAACTCTCATGCTATATTATTATAGTCTGAATTGTTTCCATCATTTTGGGTTAAGTAATTCCCCACTATCCATCTCTAAAGTGCAAACAGTACAGCCTTGATGTGCCCCAGGGAAAGGAAGCAAACCAGCCTTTGAATCTTTACCCAACCTTACTGCTCATATTTTGCTTTCAGTGAATAACTGTTCAAATCCTTTAATATTTCATTCCCATAAAAATATATTTACCAGGGGTTTTTGTGGCAGCAGTGAGGCTGTGTTTATTATTTTAGGAACACCACACGACTGGCTTTAGAGAAAAGACAAGGCAGGAGCGCAGAGTGCTGCAAATCTATCAGCAAGCAGCATGTTTTCCCACCTGTTGAGGCAGCAACCGCAATAACAGATGCACATAATAATTACCTGTACCTCAAAGGCAGCACCAAGTCCTGCACCTTCTGCTCCCTACCTAGCAGACAGCTTGATAATGGAATTACGGAAGAGGCGCTCCGAGAGAGTAGAGTAGGTAGTGCTTTGTGAAGAACGAAAGAGCAGCTCTTACTAAGAGAAACTGGAAAGTGGAAGATGAGAAGGAAAGATCTGAGGCACCATGATGCTAAAATAAGGGTGGGGCTAAGGAACTCCAGGAGTCTGCCTTATTTTTAGAGTCGTGGTCAGGTTTTTGCTAATACCTTTTCCAAGGCTGCTTTCATTTGTCCTCTTAAGATCAGAGATAATTTCTACTGATAATAGGTGCCCCACACACCGACTGGAGCCCACTCCTCCTCAGAGATGGATCTCCCTGCAGGGGCAAGGGTGGCACATGCCCCTGTAGGGTAAGGGACTCATCTCAGTAAGTGACACCAGGAGTGACCATGACTGTGTGCCAGGACCCTGTTCCTCTTCTCGTCCCTGCCGCCTGGCACTGTGATCACGCTGGAGCTACACTACCCTTTTGTTTGCATGTGCCCCAGAGCATCTGGTGTAAGGAGGGCTGGGGACAGAATGGGGAGCAGGGGTGGAGAGCAGGTGGTGAAATACCTCTGGTCTTTCCTGCTGAAGTGCTGAGGCTTACGAGGATCTTTCTCTCCCCTTCCTCTGACTACCAAGAGGAACGAGGTGACATTTGGCTGGGTGAGGACCAGACCATATGAGCTCTGGAGTGTGTTGTACCATGGTAGTCCCTTACTTGCAGGAACAGATCCTTCCTAGCAGGGATTTGCAGGGAAAGGGAATGATCTCAGCCCCGATTTAATCTTGACAGAAGCAGATGATGAGAAGACTGTGTGCTGAGTTGGAGTTTTCCTTTGAATTCCTACGGTGTTGAAGGCAGTGCTATAAATAGACACAGTATCCTTTTTACCCTGGTACAGTTCTGTCTCCAGCTCCCCATATAGACAGCAAGTCTGCTGGTAAGCATTTAGCAGGAATTAATTTAACCCAGTCTTCTCTTTCTGTACTCTTTTACTCCAAGCATCCCAATGGCTTCCACAGTCATACAAACATATTTCCTCAATAAAAATGTTCTGAGGAAGGCTGTTGATATTAAAAATCCCATTTCTGTCTGAAAATTCTATCCTAGTTATAAATAATCCATAGAAGTCCCAAACTATATAGAGTTAGTATTAAAAAAAGGGGGGGGGGACACAAAAAAAAATAAATGCCCTCAACTTCCCCCTCTCACACTTCTTAATCTTTCCTTCCCCCCGCCCCCCCCCCAGGTTTTGTTTTTGAACTGCACAGCATTTTATTAATAGTCTGTTTCACATTTTCTCCAGTGTAACTGGCTGGCCAGTTTCTCCTTTCCCAGGAAAGACTCTTGTGAACATCAGCTGAGAAGAAAACCCAGATACAGTGTTTCATGGCTATTATCTTAAAGATAGATCTGTAAGAAATTTAAATACAAGCCGGACTGGCATTTAAAAAACCAAACCCCTTGAATTTAAGCATCTTTTTTCAGTGAGAGATCCTCAGCCTGGGAATCCAGCTGGAAAGCAAACTAGAATTTCGCAAATATTAGAGTTTCTGAGTACAAGAACAGAGACGATAATCTGGCCTAGCTCTGCAGTTGTCTCGCTGCTTGCGGAGCTGGCTGTGGTTAAATTCATGCTGCTCAGTGCGTGTATGGAGTTCACTGGGGGTTGGTTTGTAAACAAGCTTAAAAGTACTTGCCTGGTAGTCGAAGCTCCCGCGCTGTGGTGTCTTGGATTACCTTTGTTTGAATAATACCACTTAGTTTCCTCCTAACATGCCAGTTGCACAAGAGATTTCTAGCCTCTCTGTGTTCAGCTTATTCAAAGTCTATTTTTAATTGTGTTAATTATAAACCATAATCCCTTACCCTCTTTGGACCTGCAACCATCAGCCAGAGCAAGGCAAGTGGACGACAGCAGCAGCAGGAGGCTGAGCTTTGAAAGCGGCCGATTGTCAGGTGGTGTCATCAGATGTGACCCGGCCAGCCCTGCTGGGGCTGTGCGGGTTGACACTGGGCTGGCCAGTGCCGGTGGTGATTTTGGGATTTGCACCAGAGATGCGCATGGTGCTGGGCTGGTTGCGTTTACTCCAGATACCTTGTGTTTCACCACATGTGCTTGTTGGAGGGGCAGTTGTGGTTTACCTTAGATGTGCACAACTGGGGGGTGGCTGGGCTTGCCCCCGGCCCACCTATGTTGGTGGGCAGTTGGGATTCATCCTGGAACCTGGAACAGGCTGCCCAGAGGGGCCGTGGAGTCTCCTTCTCTGCAGATATGCAAAACCCGGCTGGATGCGTTCCTGTGCAGCCTGCCCCAGGTGACCCTGGTTTGGCGGGGGTGTTGGACTAGATGACCTCTGAAGGTCCCCTCCGACCCCTACCGTTCTGCGACCCCTGCAGCAGCAGCAGGCGCCGTCGGTGGGGCGGCTGGGTTTTACCCCAGCCATGTGCATCAGTGCGGGGATGGGGTGACCCTGGCACGCATGTCGGGGTGTGTGTGTGTGTCCAGTTTACCCACGCGTGCCGGTGGGGTCCATCCTGGCGGGGCGAGTGTGGGTGGGCTGTGCCCGAGGCCCCCCCCGGCCAGGACGGGCGCGCTCCCAGACACAGCGCCCCTTGCACCGGCTGCTCCTTTTCCCTCGGGCTTTGACCCCAATTCGGAACAAAAGGGCCGAGGCGGTGGGGGGGCTGCGGCCGGGAGCGGCCGGGCAGCGGCAGCGGTCCCGCGGGTCCCCCGGTCCCGCCCCCGGTGCCGCCGGTCCCCCCGCCCCGCCCCGCTCCCGCCGCCCGCGCCGGGCCGACAGCGCCCCCTGGCGGCGCCACCCGGCGCCTCAGCTGGCGGGCGAGGGGGCAGCGCCCGCCGCCAGCCCGGGCCGGGGAGCGCGGACACGCCGGGTGTTTTGGGGGGAAAACATCGCCTTACATCGCAGCGCGAGGAGTTTCCGTTCTTTGCGCTGTTCTGCAGCGTTCGCGGTAACTTATCCTCAGAGTGAGACGCAGGTTTTACGGTTGCACCAACCAATATTTTAAAAGTTCTTATTGCTCGAAATGGGTTTAATTTGCGGGTGCTTTCGTGCCCCCCGTGAGTGCACTTTCAGCTGTGCCCTTCACTCTGCAGCTGAAAATGGCAGGCCTCAGCCCTGCTGCTGCTGAAGGCGAGGAGGGTCATCTTATGGGTGGGAAGCACAAGGAAACGTGGCTTGGAGTATCTCTACAGCCAGATCCATAGGGATTTTTTTTCCAACTTGTTCTGTACATTGAAATCAGTTTGTGAGAGTTAATTGGTAACTGAGATGTGCATATTACATTTTGATTTAGGTCTGAAGCGTGCTTTTAAGGTGATCATTCCTACTTGCTGTGTTTTTGTTGACCTTGCAGAGCAGCCCTGGAGCTCATGAGCAGGTCTCCTTATGCAGGGAACTAAAGCAAAGCAGCGCTCCACCACTGCTCTCCTGCTGCTCAGGGATGTCCAATCCACAGGGCTGGTAAGAATCAACCCCCCCTGAGATGCCCTCGGTGTGAGGGTCAGGTTCCTCGGTACCAAGTGCTCTGCTTTGTGCTCTCGCTCCTGCAGCCTGGCCCACAGAGCAGATGTAGATATTGCCAAAGAGCATTATAAAAGGTGCTGAGTTGTCTGTCCTGAAGGCAGAAATCTGCCTTGTAGACAGCACTGGGAATGGCGAGGAATGTTTTCCCTTGTTGCTGTGCTGTTCTTGAGCAGCCAGCTCACATGGTGGGGAGCATTCATGCCTCTGCATTCCTAAGTTTGGTACTAGGAATGCAAACAACTGCCATCCCCGAGCTGGCTTTGAGCTGGCTTTGTGCTGCGAATGTTTGTCCGCTGGGAACCGAGAGCCAGATGTGCTTCACATAGTTTCCAGGCAGCACTGATCCATCAGATGACAGTAGCTATTGAGTGCTCTTATGGTGGCCCAGAGACACAAAGATGAAAGCCTGATGCCTGTCAGCACCTCCCTTGCCGTTCCTGTGTCCCTTCAGTTTTCACTTGAGTCCCCTCACAAAAGCAAATGCCACGGAACACGATGTTGCAATGTTAATGACCTTTATTTTTGAGAAAGAAAATCCGAAGTTTTATGTTGAATGTTGAACTGTCAGGCAAATTTGGGATCCTTTGTTGTCAAATGCTTTCCTGCACCCGCACCCACTGCCCATGCAGATCTTTGGAGCCTCAGCTGAGAACCCACCATCCTCTTCAGAAGCGTTTTCCACAGCATCGCCTGGATGGATTTTACTAAGGTAGATGAGCGGTACTCGAATGCGCTCTCAAACAAAGGTAGTTTCAAGGACTACAAAAATTATATTTAATGAACAGTTAAAGGGGAAACGCTATAAATAGACCTGGAATAATTGCTTAAAGAGTGGCTTGTATTGTTTCCCATCTGCTCTGCTTTTGAACAGCCTCTTACCCTCAACTCAGGGGCTCCACCAATTGTAAAAGCAAGAACTAACTAGTGCCAGATTCAGGTCTCAAAATACAAACCATTTCAGATACGGGGAGCAAAGGGCTGGGGAAGCTGATTCATAAGAAAACTTCTAAGCATTATTGTAGCATAAATAATATGCCATCTTTCACCTCAAATAGCCTAACACTTCATAAAGTGATATGAGCTTCACTAGTTGCTGAAACACAGCTATTTCTGAAGTGGAACCTGATATCTTTTTTTTTTCTTTTCTTTTCTTTTTACCAGCAGAGAGCAATGTTTTAAGGTGGAAAGTGAGGGATACAATATACAACCAATCGTAAGTATAATCTAGGAGGGCTTTGCAAAAAGGAAAGGTCAGGTAAAAAGCTACTTTTAATAATAACACGCATTCTGGTTTATCATAAACTTGTGTCCTTAGTTTACAAATACAATTCATTTTAAAGAGATACAGGAAGCTCAAATAACATCTTTTCTCCTCTCTTTCAGCAATACTCTCTTACAACTCTTTAGTAGCAGATTCTCTGGTTCCTTTCCTCTCTTCATTTAATTTAATGTCCAAGTCCCGGAGCTGGCTGAGGAACCCTGAATTTGGGCAGATGTCTCTGTGAGCACTCACTGTTTTCAGAGCATCCACGAGCGTCATGTTTTCATGGATCATTAAAAAGGCAAGCACTAACGACGCAGAGCGGCTTACCCCCATGGCACAATGAACGAACACCTTCCCTGCGAAAGAAGAGGCACAGCAAGGTGAGTGGGCTTTCGCATTTCGAAAGCGAGAGGGGCACAGGGAGGACAAAACCTACTAGAAACAAGTTAGGAAAATAACAGTGATGATTAGCGGATACTCATGTTTTCATGGAGGTTTAGCGTAAAATCGTGCCATACATCTCAGGCAAGGTGGTATTTCATACTGGCCTCATGCGTCTAACTTAGGCCTTGGATTAAAATAGTTGAAATTTTCTACGGAAGGAGAAGCTTTCTGTGACTAAACTTGTTAGTATAGTTTTCGGTGGAAAAAAAAAACCCCAACAGTTTTGGCAGAAAATTTTGGCCCAGCCCTGACTGTGATCACTGACAAGTCCCATAAACTCTGTAGGATAGTCTGCCTGTAAAAATGGACTCATAATTTACTGTATCTCAGCAGCCCAGTGTGAGCTATAACTGGGGATTTAATAAAGCACTCTAGTGAAAGCAGCAGATCTCGCAGCCAGTCAGAGTCGGAGCAAACTCTGGAACAAATGGAAATTATGATAACTAGGCCATAATCCAAACTCTGCTGACAAAAATTCAGCAGGCTGTGGGTCAGGCTCATAGTTTTTGACTTAGTTCATTAACTTCTGCTGCTTCCCTAGCTTAATAGACAGTCTGAATAAAGCTCCAATTCTGCGAAGCACTTAAGCATGTGAAGCGGTTAAGCCAGCGCGGCAGAGCCGCTGCTCCCAGCTGAGTGCATCGGGGAGCGGGACCAAGGGTTTGGTGCCCGGGGCTGGGTCGCTGGGCAGAAGCCCATGCCAGGGTGTGAGGTGCATGTGGAGGCACACGGACCCTGCCAATTCCTGCAGGATGGGCCCGTGGGGGAGCACCCGTTGTGCCATAACCTCTGCCCTTCCCTCTCACTCTGCTCCTGGTGTCGGCCCTTCCTCCCATCACGCTGGGTTTGGGGCAGCCGGCCCTCCCCAGCTCCCGGGGACCTGGCCACGGACACCTTCCCTGCAGCACATGGCATAGGCGCCCTTCTCCGGTCCTCCGCACGGCAGTTCTGCATGTGCCTTCTCGAACCGTATGCTGGATCTGAGCTTTGCTGGCTGCCTCTTACTGCAAGGAGAAGCCGTTTGGCTCGCATTGAAACTTCCTCCCAAAGCTCCTCTTTGCCTCCCTCTTACCTCCTGAAGTGTTTAAGGCTTTGCCTATGAAATTGGCAGCATCGTAGAAGAAGATACTTAAATCAAAGGAAGGATCATCAAATGCTTCTACTCCGTAGTACTCTATTTGCAGATCTTTGTAATATTTGGCTCCTGTGTTGATGCTATATGGCCCATCTGCTGCATTAAGGATATGAGTAATGTTGAGGCTTTGAAGAGTAGTTTTGCTCCTAGCAGCCCACCTGTTGAAAGACATGAAGGGCTCATTGGCAAGACTCCTAACGTTCTGCTAAAATAGCATGGTTTAAAGTTAGTGCCTGCTCCCGCTAGGGAAGGATGCAGGAACTGCAGCTCGCTTGCAGAGAAGCAAATTTCAAGAAGCCCATAGTGCTTTGCACACGAAAAATGTGATACCGTGTTGTGGAGAGCAGCAAGAGCACAGACTTGCTGATGGGATACTGTTAGTTAGACAAATGCCTACCAGCAGTTAATCCCCAGGAGCATGGCTTACTGTGTAAAGTTGTCAAGTTTTCTCCTTTAAGTAGTTGTTTAGCAAGTTCTAGAGCTACTCTCTCATTCATAGCATGCATGGGTCACAAGGGCGAGAACCCACCCAGGTGCAGCAGCATCTCATTCCTGGTTTGGACATGAAGCAGCTGCATCATGCTCCCCAGCCAGGTTCTACCTCCTTCCCACCATAAACTGGGACTGAATTTACTCCACAAAACTAATGCATTCATGAGGAGAAGGAGTTGGGAAAAATGAGCTGATAATCTATGTAATCTGCGGTAATCCAAATAGAAGGAAATGACAAAAAATAGAAATGGTCACAAGAATAAGGTATTTGCGTGAAAATTCTTGTTTGATATTTTCAGTTCACCATCCTTGAAAGAAAGTTTGGATTCAGACTGGCAAAATCCCTGTTGTGTAATTCATTTGTGTCCTTCCCCATCTGGGTCTTGATCCTGCTACTCCTATTTGAGTGTGAGGGCTACTGTGCTCCTGCCAGCTGCCTTAGAGCACGTTTTCCAGGGCAGATAACGCATCTCAGACTTGACACCAATTTGGGATGGGTTCTTTAAGGGCTTCTGTCTAGAATAGAAATAATTCTTACCCTGCTAAATCTGCTGTGGTTCATGGAATATAGAAAACCCAACCAAGGCATGCTATGAATAAGTCACCATTTTGTATGTCATGTTGTTCATTACATACAAACTACTTATGTTATCAGTTTTGGAAGCCTCTATCGCAAAAACATTCCTGCAGACCCAAAAAGCTGCTCCCCAGTGTATGTACCATGTTCCTCCTCCTCCTCCTCAGGACCAGTAACAGCTTAATGATAGAATCATGTGTTCTTACGCATCTCCCAGGTAAATATTTGGCCAGACTTGGTCCACATGATTATCAGACCCTCCTCTGAACCAAAAGAGCCTCTGGAGGTCTGATAGCGCTGGTGTTTCATAGGCAGCTCTGCTCCCCGCGCTGCTAGACGGAGATGAAGAGTCTCTGGTGTGAGGCATCTCTCTCGCAACTCTCTCGCACGCACTCGGGCTATATCAGAGACAGCTATTCTGAAATGAATTAAGAGAAAATTTTCATACAGAAATCATATTCCCCAGAAATTAGTCCTGTTCATTACCCTCCAAATAGCATTACATTATTATAACTGGTGTGTGCAGCAGGGCCTGCAGGTGTTACTAAAAGCATCCAGAGAGCAGGACTGACTCTGTGGTAGGACTCTACAGGCATGTAATTCATCCCTGGAGAAAGCAGCAGCATAAGGTGATATGATTTAATTTCTTGTCAAGAAACTCTGTTGAAGAAGAACATCCCATGCCACCCGAATGCAGCACTGGCTGAACCTCACAGGTGCAGGTATTATTTCTGTTACTGCAGCGCTGATGAGCGTATACAGGAAAGCTGCCGTATGTTATGTTAGAGAGTTACCAAAGTGTTGGTGCACGCTTGGTTCTGTTTAGTTAAAACTGGAAGTTTTTGAAAGAATGAATCATTGGACTGACTTATTAAGCTTCTAGGGCCAAGGTGGAAATCTTAGGATGTGTATGTAAGACATATGTTCACATAATATATGTGTATACATATATAAAGTGTATGTGTGTACAATTTTCCTTCATTTATAGGGATGTATTTAAACACATGTATATAGATACATACATGTATACATATGAAGGAATTTTCACATGCATATATATGTACATATATAGATAGATATATATGTACATATATAAATAGAAATGGAGAGAATTTGAACCAGTTTTTTTCCCCTCTCTCGGGTGGATACCCCTGAACACTCAGCTATACTGGTATACTCGCGTCTGTCTGTCAGTCTCTCCTCTGGGAGCTGTTCCACTTCGTATAAACGACGTGATAGCTATTTGCCTCCAGAGGGAGGCTGTTTCTCTCGTCTGAGGGGCAGGGCACTTACCTGGCATGGGAGAAAAAAAGAGCATCGGAATTTGGGGAAATTATAGCGCTGAAAGGTGTGGCTTGGTTGCCCTGTTAAGAATCCCATCTAGGACTGTTGTGCTGCCTCACAGATCACGCAGCGGAACGCGGACATCCCTTTTGCAATGTTGTTTGCTGGTTTAGACCCAGGAAGCTCAGGCCAGCCGGTCCAGCCTGAAGCAGAGCTCAGTAGAGAGCAAGAGTTCACAGATATCCAAGCAGTCCCTTCTCTGAGACTTTAGGAGCATTTCTCCTGCCAGGATCTCATTATCCTGAATTGCTGTTCTCGCCCCCAGAGAACATTGATGAGCTTTGTTTGGTTGCTTGTTGGTATTAAAGCCATAATCAACGTGGGAGTCACACTAGAACTCTTCACAAAGTGGGGTGGCCTGTGATTATTCTGATGTAGCATCAGCTTTCGCTGTAACGCCTGAATGCCTAAATCTAGAGTTTGGGTTTATTTTCTCAGCAATTCTAGACAACAAGTGCAGATTGGACTTTTGGAAGTCATCTAGTCTGTCCCCTGCCCCACAGCAGCAGCAGGATGTTGCTTCTAAAGCAAAAACAACAATTGTGTCCAAACTTCCAGGTACACTTTTTTTTCAACAGTGTAGGCTGATTTGGGGCATAAGCAGAAAGCAAGGAAGGATATCTTGTTGCTAATGTTAAAAGAAGTAGATATGATGCAAGGCAAATTACTGAAAACACCACATATATTTCTGTGACCTCAGCCTAAATTTGTTTCCCCTGCCCCCTTCTCCCTCCCCCTCCCCACAAACGTTAAGAGCAGTTATATCTTTTTGTACGTTCTAATAAAAAGGAAGTTTCCCTAGGGTAACTACTTAATAAGCAAAATATGAAAAGCACAATAAAAATGATGGAAGAGATGGGGAAAAAAGCTGACTGGTTTTACTTTTAATGATGAAGGAAAAGAACTGCAGGGAAGTAGAGAGGAATATATGGATAAAAACCCTACGAATTTTTCAGGGCATGTAACACCAAGAGCTTTGGTAAAGGAGTATGTTGTGCAATCCCAGCACAGATTAGCATGAAGAATAGCACAGAAAAAAAGATATTGTGCCTTGCCCTACAAGTTTTACTGCCTGGAGAAAGCCACACACTACGCTCAAGAGCTACTGCCAGCATCGTCATGATGACCTGTTCGTACTTTCACTGTTACAGAACATTAAGCTGAAGCAGTAAAAGGAAATCAAGAAAAAGATAATACGGGTTCTACATCAGGAGATTCATAAGACCACAGGCTCATTTTCAAGGAGTGTGGATGACTCTCAGTTGCTGCAGATGTTTAAAAGCTGAAGTTGTGGAGGTAAGCAGATGGATACTAAACTTTCAGTTGTCCTAGCCCCCAGTGCTTTAAACTTATGTTGTAGCCTGTCATAGAATCACAGAATAATTTGGGTTGGAAGGGACCTTTAAAAGTCATCTAGTCCAACCCCCCTGCCATGAGCAGGGACATCTTCCACAAGATAAGGTTGCTCAAAGCCCCATCCAACCTGACCTTGAATGTTCCCAAGGATGAGGCACCTACCACCTCTCTGAGCAACCTGTTCCAGTGTCTCACCACCCTCATTGTAAAAAATTTCTTCCTTCTGTGTAGCCTAAATCTTCCCTCTTTTAGTTTAAAGCCATTACCCCATGTCCTATTGCAACAGGCCCTGCTTAATAGTTTGTCCCCATCTCTCCTGTAGGCCCCCTTTAGGTAGTGGAAGGCTGCTATACGGTCTCCCTGCAGCCTTCTCATCTCCAGGCTGAACAACCCCAACTCTCTCAGCCTGTCCTCATAGGAGAGGTGCTCCAGCCCTCAGATCAGCTTCACGGCCCTCCTCTGGACCCACTCCAACAGGCCCGTGTTTTTGCTGTGTTAGGGGCCCCAGAGCTGGACGCAGTACTCCAGGTGGGGTCTCACCAGAGCGGAGTAGAGGGGGAGAATCACCTCCCTCGACCTGCTGGCCACGCTGCTTTTGATACAGCCCAGGATATGGTTGGCTTTCTGGGCTGTGAGCGCACGTTGTCGGCTCATGTCCAGCTTTTCATCCACCAGTACCCGCAACTGTCAGCTAGTTAGAGTAATGGAGATGATTAGCAGAGAGAGGGAATTACATTGCGAGGCCTCTCATTCAAGACCTGACTTTGAGGAGGTTCTCTTGGCCTCCAAGAATTGAGTCGTTTTGGTGCCGGTGAAACTTAGCAGGTGACTCCAGCCTTTGCAGCCAGAGAGGAGCTTTGTAACAGAGCTCCCTTTCATACAGCAATCCTCTTTCCAAAAAGTGCGTCAGCATCGTTTGCTTCACATGACTAATGCCAGACAAGCGAGTGCCTCGTGTCAACACGAAGCATCACTCCTCCCAAGCACACCGCTCTGTTCTGCACTGCGCTGGCCTTGAAACTGAATTGCTCTGCGGGGCCTTCGGGGTGAGCTTGGAAATTGCTATACCAGGTGATTGGACTAATAAGGAAAGTAATATGAATTTTTTAATTGAAGGCCAGGGACTTTGCTGAGGGTTTCCCCTCCCTCACACCGCTTCTACTTTAAGATACTGCAAAGCTAGCAAAAGCGCCGCCACATATTACATTTCTGTAAGCTTTTCCCTCTGGGTGGCTCCTAGAAGCTCTTTTAGATGGAAACAACCAGTGACTGCAGGAGGGCAGGAGCCCTTGTAATTGGGGGAAAAAAATATTTCTGTCTTGCAAGGTCACTAACATTTTCTGCAGAGATCTAGACCATGCAAGTTGGATAGGATTACTTTGCTTTTAAACTGTAACCTCAAGTACCTAAAGACCTTCTCATTAGATTGATCCTTCCCTCCTTCCCTTCTGTCTCTCTCTTTCTCTCTCTCTTTCTTTGGTTTTTTTGGTTTTTTTTTTTGTTTGTTTGTGGGGTTTTTTTTGTTTAAAACAAAACAGCAACAACAAAAAAACCAAACCCCTTCTACCTATAGGAGACATTTGAGATGGGTCAGAGATTTTAAGGGCTGTCCAGATGCATTAACCTCCTAGCTTCCCTGGGAGAGTACAAGGTAGCACAAGCTTTAAAACTGTTTTGTCACTGTGCATCAGTTCCCAAACACCCAGAGCACTGGGGGGCACCCGAAATGGCCGGGACCTGCTTGGCTCCACATCTGAGCTGTGGAGCTTGTGTCCCCTCTCTAGGTGTCACGGAGGCTTGGATTTCCCTGTCGAGCACAGGCTACAAGTGGCCATGGGGCCGGCACTGCACACTGCGTGCAGCTCCCACGGGACTTGGTGTTTCCAAGATCTCATCTGCAACAACCTAATTGAGCTTTGTATCTCCTGATATTATCTGGCCACTTGAGTACTAGAGTCTGCAAGGCTTTTTTTTTTTCTTTTTTTTTTTTTTTTCTTTTTCTACACTGGAAACAATTACCATTTCCTACTGAAGATTTTTCTGGCAAAGAAAAGAAAAGAAACGCACAGCCCCCACTGACTTGAATTGGCTAAAGCATTTAACAGATTTGTGTTGCATTTGCAGATTCCAGTGAAAGAAAACTCAGCAAAGTTATGAAAAAAGAAAAGCAAACACTTCAATATTGTAGATTTGAAATAGTTCATTTTGTTATTTCAAAAAAAAAAGACCATTTTCATTTTCCTATTCAAAGTTACTTTTGTTTTGGAATTTCACCTTAGCATTGCATAAAATCTTTTAAAATATTAAAACAAGATGAATTGGCTTGTTCCTTGTTGAAAAAAACATGTTTTGTTTAGCTAAAAATGAACACGAACTAACAGAGCAGCCACTTACTTGCCTAACCCCAATTTTCACTTCTGTAATGGGGGAAGCCTCTTGCCATTTTGCCGTGGTTGTTACCTTGTCTCATAAAGACCGAACTGAGCTGTAGAGAGATGAAATGACTGTCTGAAATGCCAGGAGGAGTCTGTGGCACAGCATTAGTTGGGCCCCAAGTCGTCTTTCCTCTATCCCTTTTGCCAGCACCTTCCCGGCTGCCACAGCTCTGCGTGTGGTTGTGGTGGTAGCCTGGATGGGGACAAGGCGTCTTTCAATAACAACATCTTCCATGAGATTATTGATAGCCTCGGGCACAGCAGGGCACTGATTTTGGCTGGACCTGTGGTTACTACAATAACACAAACACTAGATAACAATAACATGATACAGAAATCTTCTGCAGCCAAATACCCTAAATTACCTGACAAAATACCTACCTCAAAACCCAACAAACTAAATGGTCCAAAATACCAAAGCATGAGATCAGAATATAACTCACGTGAAACATAAAAAGGTCTCTCAATGCATTTGCAATTGCTGTCTACTCTGTTTTTTTCTTCTCTTTTCTCTCAGCAAGCATCTCTGCACTCATCTTTTACCCTCCTCGCTCTTTTCTCGCAGGTAGTGCTTAACACTATGGCTCTTTGTCCTCCTGATGGAAAAATCCAGATGGAAAGAAGTGTGGTTCACAGGGAAATGATCATGTAAGTGGAATTAATCTTTCAGATACTGTAATGTGAAATCTGATCTTCCTTTTTGTTAAGAAGACCCAATCTGTGTCTCTACATTTTGGCCAGAATCCGATGCTAAGAGAACCCAGGAGTCTCTTGAGGTGGAGCTGAAAGCCTCGTGTGCAGAAACAGGCACATTTAAAAGCAATAGCAAAGTTAAAACAGCCAGATGGGAACCTAGCAGGCAACCGAGAGGGGAACTCTCTGTTTTCCTTGCAGGCCTACAGGGGCTTGTTTGCAGGAATTAGAATCTCTCACCAGCAGTTCACTGCAGCTCTAATACCAAGTGGTATTGAAAATGAGAAGCAGGTTATGGCTGATGGTTTAAATGAGGCACCTATGGGAATTTAGAAATGAGATCCTGGACTCGTCTCGATGTACAGCGTGCACATGGCAGAGCAATATTGCTTTCTTGGCTGACTGCATCATATATTATGGCCTTTTATTTTGCCCACACTCAAACAGCAGGGAACAGTAGAAGTTCATTGCTCCTGCTCGCTGTTTAAACCCTGATGTGCCTCACCAGAGGCAGTGCCCCTGAATAATGGAAAGCAGAATCAGTCCCTCGGCCTCAGTGCGGGTATGTGTTCAATGCAGCACTGTATTAATGCCATTGCCATTATTCCAGAGTGAAGAGAAAAGCAGAATGTACAATTAAAGCTCTGTTTGGTTCGGTTTTTAAGAGAATTTACTACCTGGGAAAGATGCCAGATCGAGGGCTCTGGAAAACACAGCCCTCTCTTTAACCGCAGTGTGGGGAAGGAGCAGGAGCAGCCCTGCAACCCCCTCCATGGCTACCCCCGCAGCTCGGCTCGGCTCAGCTCGCAGATGCCCCTCACCCTACAGTGGCTGCCGTGTTTTACTGGGTGGGAGAAAATCTGAGTCTTCACACCTCTTTGCTGCTTTGTCCCCCTCCCGACACCTCTGTTCACACCCAGCCTTGTACATTTATGATGGGGCTCTCTGACTCCTCCAAACTGAGGTGGAAGGTACCAGCTTCTGCTTGCGAGGAGCCTGAGCTGGGCTGGAGAGGAAAAGGCTCCTTCCTCCATGAGCCCTCCCATTGCAGGGCTGCCTGTGGGGCTGGAGGGGCTGCCGCAGGGCAGAGACAGCCTGCTGCTATCCCACGGGAGATGGGAGCACCTGGGGACGGCAGGGACACTTGAGGCTGTTTCAGGAGCAGGAGCAGTCAGGGGGCAGGGCAGGTGAGTGTAACCAGCCCCCAGCCAGGGGTTGGGGTAGCCAGGAGAGCCCACGGTGGTGAAGCACGTCCTGGATGAAGCGGGAAGTCAAGGGGGTGCATGGCCAGGTATGGGCAGAGCTGCAAAGTGGTGCAGGTGGAGACGAAGCCTGAGTGTCTCAGCTCAGGTGGGCTCCTGGGTGAGGTGGGGAGTCCCAGCGAGGCCTCCCACCACTGGGTCTCACACAGCTCCTTCCAGCAGCCCCATCCCAGGTCACGCAGCCACTGTTGTGCTGGGACAAGGCAAGCCCCCAGGAGGACCAGAGCTTCCCAAGCCAGGCTGATGGTCCTGGCAGCAGGATTCAGGCTGGTGGGGGGAGCTTCACCTGTGCCCCACTGTTTTTTGGGAAGCAGTTGTTATTGCTTTCTCATGGAAGTGCTCCTCGAGAGCATTTCCTTTCCTTTGCAATGTAATGGATCTGCAGATATTTTCCCAAGACCATATCTTTCCAAGGGGGGAGAACCTCCATGCTGCCTCTGGCCCCCAGCCTACCTCCCTCAAGCCTCCCATTTAAGAGCACACAGCCACATTTAAGTCACACAGCCAAGGAAAAGGCACCTGCCCACGCACGGGGCTAACACTGCAGGAAGGGGTGCTTGGAGAATGGAGGCGGTGGGTGGAAAAATGGGGAGTCCTGCTTGCAGTGACACACCACGGCTGTGGCAGGACGACAGCTTTCAAATCTGCAGTTTTCAGATTCAAAGGAGATAAAAAAAAAGAAGTATTACCTTAGCAGCTGGCATCTCTGAGCAATTCAGCGCACCATCCCCAGCAAGACAGCGCTGCCCTCCACAGGCTCCTGCCATAATTTCCGACTCGGCTGTGGATATCTGTCAAGCCTGGGGTGATGATTTCCCCCTTAGTTCTCTTCTGGGGCACTCCTGTCCAGGGTACCACAGCTAGGAATTAAAAAACCCCCAAACTACGGTTTTTCTTGACGCATTTCGGCTATGCTCGTGCTTCTCCCGGAATTAAAATAGCTCTAGTTTTTAGTCCTATGCCTGCCAGCAGCCGTAGCTGTGCTACACACTGTAGTCAGGCGAGCACGCAGTCACCATGCAGCTAACTGCTTCTAATAGTAGAAGCTCGGCTCTAACCTTACATAACGGCAGCGATGGAGCAGAGAGGCTGCGGCTTGCCAGGCGCCAAGGCACAGACCTGCCGTGGGCACCCCATGTCCTCAGGGCCGAGGAGCTCCGGCGAGAGCGGGAAAAACAAAGTGACCTTGATATTGATAACAGTTCAATGAGCACTGTCACTGCCGAGGTCTCTTCGGTGTCACAGGCTGGCGATAGGTGTAAGTTATGGGCAGTTCTGACACAAACGATGTCGAAGAGGCCAGGGTCTGAAAGACGGGGGGGCGGGAAATGCGTTGCAAGCCTCAGGAAAGACAAACAAGGATGTTAATATATTGCTATTAAAATGGGCTCCAAAGCTCTTGCCCTTCTGCAGGCAGTATGGATTTGTGTGACTGTGGATTAAAGGGTTGGGTTTTTTTCCTTCTCCTTGATTTACTCCTCAAATGATTTTTCTCTGACTGCTGCTGTCAATACAAAATTGACAATGCTGTCAAGCTTGCAAGATTTCAGAATATTTGAAGGGGCGAGTAAAGGGTTTTTGATATTCCTCAGTCGTTTGGCAGTGGTGTCTTTGAGCTGTCTGTCTCTCCCTGCGCTTTTAACGCAAGCAGTGAAGTGCTCGCCTTGCCTTGCCTTGCATGAAAGGGTACCTATGAGAAAGGCACCTTTTTCTGAGGTTGACAAAGCTGTACAAACTCTTTGCAGTGGAATCAAGAGCAAAAGACTTCAAAACTCTACAGTGGAAGATCTATTTTGGCACTTAAGCTTTTTCAGGCAAATCACAAAGCTTTCAAGGGACACTCTCAGCCTTGTTGGGGCAGAGCAGGATTATTTTTTTAAAGATTTTTTTAATTGCTGACTTTAAAATAATGATTTTTTTTTTTAAATTAAGTTATCTTTTAAGTAAGGTCATAGTTTGTGTCAAAGGAATTGACCACTGATGTGGTGCATGAAAGCAGCTAAGAGGTGATTACTGGTGATTACTTTCTCTTGCAAACTTTTGACTATGTGTCTGATGAATATTTGCTCCTAACTTCTTATCTTGAATTTGAAGAAATAAAGCTGGAGGTGGTTTTCCTGTTGCTCCTCCCTGGTATTGGGGTACCAGATAAAGCAGAGTGCAAGCAGCCGGGGGCTGTGGGTGGTGCAGCCGTCTCTCCAGGCGGTGGTGGATGAGGCACCAAGGGCTGGGGGGACACACTGCTCTGTGAGATGTCCAGTCCCAGGGTCACAGGGAGAGCTTGTCCTGCCATTTGCTGGCTTGTGGGAAGGAGTTCCCTTGCCGGTTTCCTGGCTGCCCTGTCTCTGTGAGGAGCCAGCAGCGCTGCCCCGCTCTGCAGAAACTGTGTTGATGCCACCGGAGTCTTGCAGTTGGTCAGACAGGGCAGGAGCAAGGTTTGTCATGTGCCAGCAAGTTTTTGGAGTTTTTTTTTTCACCTTTACCTTGTCAGGTTTTTTGCTGCTGTTTCTTGCTGAGGCTTGGTGTGGACTGCAGATAGATGCCAAAGCCGAGGGGGTGATGGAGGGAGGAAGAGCCTCCAGCGAAGCAGGAGTCTCCTGGCCCCCAGGAAGGGTGAGTCAAGCACAGGTAGCAGGGAGGGGTGCAGCCTTGCTGAGGGTTGTGCCTGCTGCAGGCAGTTTATAATAGACAGTTTGGGAACCAGCTGCAAATGTAACAGTCCATTTTCCCAAAGCAAACACCAGTGCCTCCAGCACAGCCCCGGGAAGGCTTGGCCTCCGCTTGAGAAAGTTGCTGTGAGCAGGAATACATTAAGGATTTCAAGCTTCTCAGGTACAATGGTAATGGGAGCCATCCATGAGCTATAAAAAGCATTAACATCCTTTCTCTCCAATGCCTGGCATCCCAAGCAGTCATTTTTGCTGGTGCTAGTGAAAATGCACAAAGCTTTGAACAGCTTTTATTTATGTTCTCTTTGCAGGCTGGAATTTTGTGACTAGTTTTTCTCACTGGCTCTGAATTTTGAGTTTATTTTAAGGAAAAATATTGGCATTTTCTCCTTTTGAATTTTTTCCTTTTTTAATTATCATATATTACTTTCATATTTTTAGCAAAACTATGTGGGAAAAGCTACTGTGACAGGAGAGTGGGGATCAGGACTAGTCATTTACAAAGAACCTCTGGATGACTGCAGGAAAAGGGGAAAAGACACAGAGAAACGGTAATTTAATCTTATCTAAATCTTATATACATTTTTAACAAAATACTGAAATGTTTTGCTTTAGAACTAAGCAAACAATGCAAGGTGCTTTGGCACGATTTTTGGTGTTTGCACTGAGAGACCAGAAAGAAATAGTTGTTGCAGTAGAAGGAAAAGCTTTACTTGCCTATCGGACAAGATCTTCCTGTGGTCGCGTAGGAAACAAAGATGCCTTTTGTCAAGGAACTATGAAGAGCCGAGAGCAAAACTGGCAAAAAGGACTCTCTTCAAAATATTTATGGTACGCTCAATGAAGTCCTGTTATGAAATGATAAAGCCTCACACGTTATGCAACTCTTCTTTGCTGCTACAGACATTCAAGAAGCACAAGGTCTACAAAACAGGCGTTTTGTCCTGGGATAACCACCGAGCCGCTGCTACTAGATCAACTGGTAGAGCTAGAAGAATTAGGCAAGCTGTCAAATAAGCAAGAAGGGCTATATTTTTTCCCAATTATGTCAATTAATCTAATTATACACTGCCTTTACTGACAACCCTTGCCTTAGACCAGCGCAGCAACACTGCTGTTAGTGAAACGCTGTGGTTTTTCATATTGCCAGAAGATGGCAGAAGAAAGCAATGTTGAATGATTTAAAAATGCATAGTATACTCATGACTGGCTTTTAAAAGAAGCTGTTACTGATATACAAGGAGCTGCACTGGTTGTTGGATAGAAGATAAATGTGAAATGTACTGGATGAATTAAATTGGTATTGACCTGAGTGTATACATCAAATGATCTATGCTGTATCCTTTCCCGTGCAGGTTTTCTGTACAAGAAAAGCCTGCAACAGTGCTCATTTTTCATATGCACTTTGCAGTCTGGCCTGGTTTTGCTCCACTGGCAAAATCTGTTGAACAAACCAGTCCAGGCCATAATGCAATCACCCAAAGTAAAAAGCAGGGTGATTTTTTAAGTCTTTTATTCTGTCTCTTTCCAAATATGTTTTTCTACCCTTTCCTATTTCCTCCAGTCATAGTAGGAAAAGAGCCAAGAGAGTGTGAACATCCCCTTCCTCTGGCGTTTGGGAGGGCCAGCAAGGGACCAATGCTGGGTGGGAGAACGTGCCCGAGCACTGACAACCTGTTGCATTGAGTTGCTGGACTGAGCAGTGGGCTAGTGGTGCTGGTCACCTCAGATAGCATGTCTCCTGCCTGTTCTCCAGGGGAAAACTGACCTTCCAGTCACATGGGTCTCACAGAGGGGACATCTCCATGGCCAGGAGCCCCTCTCAGGAGCTGGGGGAGCTTCGAAAGAGGGCTTGGATGGAGGAGTCCATGCTGTTCATGCTCTCTCCACAGCTGCTTTCAATTCAAATACTTTTCTTAAAGGAAATAAATCCTCTGCATGAATGGAAATTGGTTTGGAAAGTGCTGTCAGAGTGGCTGGGGGCTTTGAGTTAACCAAAGGGGTTACTCCTCTTCCCCAGCCAGAGCGATGCTTCCCCTGCATCCTTCTAAAAAAAGTAAAACTAAAGAAAACTTGCAGAGGTTATCGGGCACCCGTGAAAATTATCAGGCGCTCATTAGCGGGTAGGAGTTATTTCCGAAGGTCCCGGCGGTGGGGTCCGGGTCCCGGTCCCGGTCCCGGTGCCACCGTCCCCCGCCAGGTGTCCCCCGCGACACCGCGCCGGCTGCCGCTGCCGCCGGGAGAGGAGAGGCGGAGGCTGCTGCCGACCCGTCCCGAGTTCGCCTCAGAACGGGGCATGGAGGAAAATTATCAGTGGCTTTTGCGGCCCGTCGGACGCGGGGACAAAGCCCCACGGCGGCGGCAGCTGGCTCAGCTTTCCGGCCCCCTCCTTTTCTCCCCCCGCGCCGGAGCGGACCTCCCGCAGCCGATGGAGGCAGGGTGCTTGCTGGGGGCAGTACGGGGGCAGGCAATTAGGGAGTTTTTTACTACGACCAGACCTTCTGTCCGGTCTGCAGTAATTAAAGCACCATGAGGTTTAGGAAGTAGCCAATGTATCGAAGGCCACAAGCTGGAAGATGCGCAGGGGAAGAATCACTCTAAAGTTGTCCTGTTTCTTACGCTGTCTTCCCCTAGACTCCGCTCTGGGCTGGTGGAGAATGATTGACTAGCCAGACCTTCAGGTCTAACCTGCCCTGCCATCTTTTCTACATCTCCCATGAATGAGATGTCAATAATATCCATTACTAGATATTGAATTATATAACATAGGCACCGACTATCCAGCATCTCCTTCCCAGGTGGGGAATATATTTTTCACTATGAACCAAGATTCGTTTCACAGCGATGGCTAGGAGGATGACAAGGGATCAAAAGCGAAGCAGCAAATGAAAAGCATTTAAAGCAACTTTCAACTGTTGTGACAATGAGGAAAAACAACTGATGATATGGACGACCATCACCCGGGCAGGAACACCCTTGCCCCATGAGATGATGCTAACACAGACCCCAGTGCCCTCACACCTTCCACCTCAGGATTCTGACCCTACTTGGCTTTTTAAGGTATTGTTCCTTATATTGCTCCTTTTGGTAAAATGACTTTGTTCCCAGCTTGGTTCTGTGGTTAGCAGCAGAATCAGCTTCATCTTGTGAGTAAAGTGAACGATGGAAGCTCTGTGGCTGCTGGCAACACCACAAGAGCACTGCCAGCATCCAGGAACTTTCTTTTGCCCTTTGGCTGCCCACCTCTGAGTTACGGGGTCCCACCTGATATTCAGAAGTAGATTAAGTCTTCCTGAAAATTGATAGGTTTAACAGAGCACAAAATGACTTTGAATCTCTCTTCTCCAGGACATCCTACAACCTGGGTCCTTTTGCCAGGCTTCCTACAACCGATCATCTAGGTCAAAGCACCTCCAGGGTATGCTTAATCCTCTCTGGGCATGAAGTGAGCAAGCACATACCCTTTACACGTGTAGGTTTTAGTAGGTGTGTATGCATGGGGGAAACAACACTCTATAGACAACTGTTGCCCTTCCACGCTTGAAAGGAAAATCCTCCCCTTTCATCACTGAAGCATTAACTTCAAATGTTAATTTGCAGACTTTTTTAGTGAATACAATAGTGGAAAATCCTCTCAGCACAGGTAGTTTATCCCCAAAACAAAGGCAAATTCAGGACTGTCTGGGAATTTGAAAGCTCTGGGTGGAAGGGATTTTCTATTTCTATTCTATTGGGTAAGTGTATATATCTGAGAGGGGAAAAAGCATATGCACAGGTGAGCTCAGAAGGGAGGCAGCTCCTGCACAGGTGACATAATCATGGTTGTGCTGGATCACGTCTTGAGGGGGCTACACTGAACTCTTCTCTTCCCGCTTACTCTTGACCACTGCCACAAGCAAGGGCTGAGTCTGGGTGGATCAGTCCTAACCCAAAAGATCAAATCTGGTCTGAAATGAAGGAGCCCAGAGCAAGGTCAGCTCAGTTGGGCCTTTTTCTCTATTTCTGGCATCATCAGACACGTAAAGGTGGTTATAGGCTTGCTGACTATTGGAACAGACAAACGTGCCACAGAGCAGAGGTGCTTTTTTATCCTGCCTTACTAAATGCCTGTCCCACTTTCTTCATCCATGGTGACAGCAGACTGTACTAGGTCCTGCTGATCATGCCTGTCCCGTTTTCTACCTTCCTAAGGCCATAAACAATTGTGATTACCAAGTAACTCCATCCTGTGCCCAGTGTTAGCTTAAGCATCCTGCCAATGAATCGGAAACTGGGCGACGACAAGCAAGACCTCTATGGTTAAAGATTCGAACTCCCTCTGCTAGCAGAGGTGCTGGCATGGTGGCAAGGCTCCCTCGCGCACAAGCAGCCTGCCTTCTGGCTGGCTACATCTCCTCCATGGAGGAAGCTGCATCTTGACCTTACAGTTCTTCTACTTGGCTACACGTGCTTTCGCAGAGGGATCTATTAGCACCAACCAGCCCCCCTTGCAGAGATCTGAAAACGTGCCACCTTTTGGCACAGGAATGCAGCCTGCTACCCTCAGAGGGAATAAAGACAAAACCCTGGCCAAAGAGGGAATCGTGAGAACAGAGCTAAGGTTATGACTTTCTAAATGTTTATCTTCAGTCTGTATTTGATGTCTGGATAATAAGGTGACCAGTCTCTTACAGAAACCTAAGGCAGGTTGAACAACATAGAGGAAAACGATGGTTTTCCTGAGCCATGGAACAGAGGACGTGCAGGAACTTACCATTCCCTGCTCACAGCCTCTGGGGCTGAGAATTTCCTGCAGTGTCTCTTCCCAAGCCTTTCAGATCTGAACTTTAAGTATGGTCGATACACCTGCGCTTCTTCTTTATTTCTAAAAAGAATGGCTTTGCCTTTGTACTGTTTGCATTTTTTCATGCTGCTTTGGTTCACTCACCGTTTTCCCGAGTTTGGTAAAGAAGCTGTCTGTGAAAACAAGAATGGAAAAAAAGAAAATTATCAAAGACTTTTTTTTTTTTGTATGTGGGGGAGAGATTTTTCAAAGGCAGAAAGGGGGGTCTATCAGGTTATGCACCTAAGTGCTATCTATGCCCTTGAAAATCTTTCGCTTACAGTGCTTAATTGGTCTGTGCAAATCTATTGCCAGAAGAGGTAATTGACCATTTTTATGGAAGGATCAGTAACAAAAACACTCCAGGCTATTGTTCTAGAAATTAAAAAAAAATTAGGAATTATGGAAAGAATATGTTTCAGGGCATCAGCCAGCCTCTCCTGAAACTATGCAAATTCACTTGGTGAAAACAACAGCAGACACAATGAAATGAGTTGTATATGAAGAACTGAGATCTCAAATGTGATATTATGCGGAAGGTAAAGAGTCTGTACTAGATAAGTAACGGCTCAATGCATTATCAAGGGTGCACTTTGATTTTGATGAATGTTAAAAGAACCTTTAGCCTTGAAAATAAAGAGGATAATTTCTCTCTAGGCAATGGCTGCTCATGAAAGTCATAAAATAAGAGCACTGGAGCCCTAATTTTATAGTGCTTTTTAAATGATTTTCAAATGGTCCAGCTGCTTTGTGCCACAATAACACAAGGCAGAGATATTTACGCCGGCGATAACAAGCATGCGTCAGCCTGCCCGAGCTGCTCTCGGCAGGCAGCCTGCCTTAGGCGAAACACACATGGAAAGCTGATACTTGCCAATGTGGATTGATCACAATTGCACCCGTGGCTACAGCGATCCTGGGAAGCCGCTTTTTCCACCAGGCAACTTGATTGTTTCCCTTGCCTGCGTCTCGCCTGTGAAGCACCGGGTGTAGGCGGACGGCTGTGCTGGTTCTATTTTGACACCTGAGAGCCCGCCAGCTCTGTGCGTGTCTTAGGCCATACCGTCCTTGGCAGACTCCTCTTTTCGGAAATAGGAGGGCAAATTCAGCCCAGGGTTGCACCACTGTTTTTTGCTGGGAGTTTCCCCAAGGATTATTTTGGCCCCAGCATTGGTGTTCCGATGTTGCGCTGCGTTATTTAGTATGGAAATGCATGCATGCGGCAAATGAGCTTTGGGCAAATGCTACGTAGTTCTGCCGAGATGCTGGAATTGCCACCAGCAACTTTCCCCAGGTATCTTACCGCTGCCTGTCTAGGACCTCAGTCTAAAACTATAATTTGTTTGCCAGGACCAGCTCCAAGATGAGAACTACCCCAGGGTGGCCTAGTTTAGCTTGCCAATTTGGGCAGTCCTTTCAAAAGTCTGATTAGTATTTTATCTTTGCAGCCCCCTTTCCTTAGTGAAACATTGCCAGAAGACAGGGTACTGGGAGAAATCTGTCTTCTGAGCAAGTGCAGCTGGGTTGAAAGATCAGTTCCTTTATGAAATATTCCTGTAAAATTAAAGAACTTTGTTCTTTCTGTGCTCACTGATGCTAGGGACGCAGCAATGTTTGTATAAAAAAAATTTTGGTGGGAATAAGGAATTCTGAGAATGAAAATAAGGCTAATTTATGGCTGAAAACTTACTACTTTTGCTGTAAATCTCAAGTCCATAAAGCTAAGATAGGGCTGGGCACAAGGCATGGGGAGAGGAAGGTATGTCTGGAAAGTCCCCAACCATTGAGCGTGTGTTGTCACCAGGGTGGGAAAATTCTGTCCCCCATCTGGGTGACGACTTCTACGTGTTGGACTACAACATTTTTCCCCCTTTTCATTTGCTGGTCCCAATGCTGCAAAACAGGTTAGCATCTTTTTATGTCCAGGGATATCCTTAAGGGCTTTAACTTTAAACACAGGCCTATTTTCTCTTGGAGTTGAGTTCTATGAGTTTTAATGAGCAGAACGGACAACAATCCAGCAATGTATCCCAGAGGAGTATCTAGCACATTTCTTGCTTCCATTTAACCAAATGGCTGAGGAGAATACGAAATTCTACTTTCTGTACCCTTTCTACCCCCTAATTTAGGGGGGTAGAATACCTTCTACCTTCTAAAGAGAGAGGAAAGATAGGTTTGATGCCAAAGCTTTACGTCATGTTCCTTTCATCTTTATCTCATATCCAGATTGTCTGTCTGACATTTCTCCCAGTCACTTTGATCTTTTTTTATTTTCTAAGAGTTTAGAGTTTACATAGGTGTATGTTGTATCTCAGTTCAATATGTAAATCCTGCAGGTTGATGAAATTGCTTGCTACTGGATAGCTCTTTGGATAGCGTTGCCCTGAGGAAAGTGACAGAAGATCTTAAGGTAAGCCAGCACAAGGGAAGCAGATCTGCTTTTTCTAAGAATGCAGTGAACAAAGTTTTTCCCTTCCAAATAGGAACGAATACATGTAGTGCTGTTCCAGGCTGCACGGAATAGTGCCACGGTCACAGATTGCGTAAGTTCGTACTTCTGCCTCACTCGCATCTCATCTCATTGCTGAGAGATCCAATTTACAGCAGCTGAGATAAAGTAGCCTCCAGGGTATTACATTCATCCCTCTCATAAATCGAGAACCACTTTTTGTTACTAGAGATCTGAGTCCAGAAAGACAGGAAAACACATGGCGTTAGGCTTTGTAAATGGCCAGTTGGCATGTCTCTGTGATAGCTCTTTGCAGCTTTTGGCTGTTTCTCAAAGCAGAAAGTAACAATTTTTTTGTTGTGTATTCTGATGAATCAATACAGAAAAACTTCAAAAATCAGTGGATTCCAACTGAGAACTCAGAAGTTTCTTCCCACTCACTAAAAGACAGCATCATTCCCCTTTATAATTGCTTTTTTTTTTTTCCTCTCCTAGTACAGAAGATACATTCTGATAATTACCAGTAGACCTCATGTGATCCGTGCCACTGATTTGGACATAGTTGGTTACTCCTAATCTTTCAGGATCCTCCCAACTGCCAATGGAAAGAATGTCTGTAAGTGGATAATTAGGTTTACCCAAGTGGTTGAGTGAGGTTTAGTTAATGCCGCTAAAGTAATTTGTGACCACTTAATGAAAGTGCTGCGTAAAAGCAGCAGTTTACCACCAGGAGAGGGACGACTGTGTCCAGTTCTGGGCTCCCTCGTTCAAGAAGGACAGGGAACTGCTGGAGAGGGTACAGCAAAGGGCTACGAAGATGATTAGGGGTCTGGAGCATCTCTATTATGAGGAAAGGCTGAGGGACTCGGGTCTTTTTAGTCTAGAGAAGAGAAGACTGAGGGGGAATCTTATCGATACTTATAAATACTTAAAGGGTGGGTGTCAGGAGGATGGGTCCAGTCTTTTTTCAGTGGTGCCCCGTGACAGGACAAGAGGTAATGGGCACAAACTTGAACATAGGAAGCTCCATCTAACCATGAGGAGGAACTTCTTTACTTTGAGGGTGGTAGAGCTGTCCAGAGAGGTGGTGGAGTCTCCGTCACTGGAGACATTCAAAACCCGCCTGGACACCATCCTGTGCAACCTGCTCTAGGTGACCCTGCTCTGGCAGGTGGTTTGGATTAGATGATCTCCAGAAGTCCCTTCCAACCCCTACCATTTTGTGATTCTGTAATTCATTTGGCCTTGTGAACGTACTCAGAAGTGGTACAGAAATGTCCACCAAGGTGAAAGTTGGCAAGTCCTCTGCAGGTATTCTATAATAAAGCATTTCATGGACATGGACAGTTTGGTGTCCTTTACTTCCCCATGCAAACTGTGCAGCATTCAGTGCACGGGTGACACCAAACCTCCTCAGGTCTTCCTTGTTATGGGCTGTGGAGAGCCATGTACGTAACTCAACATATCTTGTTGCCTTGTAATGTATTCCTGTCTGCAGAGTTCAGTGCCCACCACACTTTGAGACCTGTTGTGTAAAAAAGAGTATTGTGGTAAAAGAAGGTAAAAGGTTGTGATTTCTGAATATACTCAAAATAGATGTGGGAAATGCAGAATTCCAAGTTATTTCACTTCTGCAAAGACAGTTTCCTGCCTATAACTTCCTCTAAATTTAGCAAGTGTTACAGGCTTTATTTGACTACAAAGTCATGGGGATTTACTGTCCCAAATCCCTTACAAAAATTCACTTCATGAAGTAACTCATGAAGTTCCTATAATTGGACTTAAAATATGTATGTTGAAAGAACACACTCAAGTTTTAGCATAGGCTGAAACTATCTTGCAGTTGTACAATGTTTCTTTGCTGGAGTGGTATTATCCTTGCTAATCTGGCAAAACTCCAGTTGATAAATCTGCCTACTTAAAATCACCAGGAAGTTTGATTTCTGCAGGATAATTTACATCTTGTGCCCTCTGCCGCTTATTATGTAGCACATTTTACCTTTCAACCCAAAGGGTCTTAGCCTTGGCCCTGCCTATCAGCAATGGCTGATAGCCAGACAAATATTTAATAATCAGTTTGTTGACCACTTCAAAGTCCTTCAGGATGAAAGACATCATGTAAAGTCAACCATCCCTGCTTTATTTTATTAGATATATTTAACTTATTTAAAGAGACTGACCATCAAATTTCTGGTAAAGTCATAAGGAGAAATATTTCTTATAAAATACAGCTTTAATTCTAGATTGACCTTTAATTTTCAAGTAGCTCCTCAGAAACTGCACATAACTGGTTCCACAGAAACAAGCAGTGACAATTGATAGTACTGCTTCAGGTTATTTTAGCTCTGGCACAAGCCCTGATGCTGGCACAGGTTTGCTCAATAACAGAAACATCCTCTGTTTATTGACTTCACTGAGTATTGGGTTGGGCCCTAAATGCAAATCCTCTCTCTATTCCCCATTCCACCTCAGGAATATCCCATGAAACCTTATTCTCAGGCGTTGATCATATTTGTCTTATTGATGTTGGCAGAATAAAGAAAATTCCATCTATAGCACTTGACAAACTTCCAGTTTCGTTGATTGCAGACTGTAACTCTTGGTATTTAACCTCAATATTAGCAATCAGCTGTTGCATTACCAAACAAACCAGTTTACATTTTTACTCCTGTTATCTGAATGTTCTCAAAGTTCACCTTTTCTTTACTACATGTACACACTATTTTTCCCACCGTTCATTTTTTTCCCCAAGAGACAGAATGTGATTTAAAATAAACATGCAAGAATAATTTGGAGCATTATACCCACAGGAATTAAAAGGAGGTCTTAAAACTGCACTTAGAAGAATGTCTAAAATCAAATGATGGTGTTAAGACAATACAATTTCAGTGATTTTTATAGAGTCTTAAATCTTCGCTTTTACTACATGTTGGGCTCAGTTCTGCAGATCCTTATTTCTCCAAATGGTTCTAACGAAGTAAAAAAGTTAATTTCCAAGTATAGTTATGAGGTTTAACTGGAAAAGCAAAGGTTTGTTTCCCACTCTCATCACCAAGAACTTCTGCTTCAGTGAAGCTCTGCATTTCGTGATGGCTTTTGCCTTGCACCACCCAGGGCCAGACCTGCACAACCACGTTTCTGGGTGCCCACCAGTGCCTTCCAGTGGGCAGCCACCCGCTGTGCACAGGGCGCTTCTGCAGGGTGTCACGCTCGCGGTTGGAATTGCGGTGAGATTAGGAAACAGGCTACAATTTGTAATCTGCATTTGCAAAACCTGCTTTTATTTCCCCAAAGTCACCTAGCTCATTTTTAGGCTTTGCTTTTTCATAGCTAAAAGAATGCCCACTTTTAGCTGTAGTCAATGGGCAATTAGCCAAAGGTTCGTTAGTTCCTCCTGCTTCTTTCATTTAGGAATTATTGTAATTGTACTTTCCAGCTATTTCAACAAGTTTGCAATCTGCTGCTGGTGGAAAGAACTTGTTTTAGCATAACATTGGGGACTGGGCATGTTGACTGCAGATGACTGTGTGCTTTCTCCATGCTCCAGAGCGAAACAACCATCCACGCAAATTTCAGAAATTAGCAGTGAAATCTGCTGTCATTCAGAAGATCGATATTTTTTTTTGTAAGAAATTTCAACTGCAAATCAGATTGTCATACAAACATAAAGTATTAGAATCCTTTGGGTTTATGTGAAAATTTCCCTTCTAGTTAAAAATAAACTGAAAAGGATAAAAAACAATCATAGTTCAATTTTAAGGGTACTCAGGATCTGTCTTGTGCTTCATATGGTAGATGTTTGCAGCATTTATAAAACGTATCTGTTGAATAATTATAAAATAATGCAAAGCAATAAAGAGACCTATTCTCTTTTTAATTTAATTTTATTCTGTTCTGTAGGTTCTTTCTTTAATGGACAGTCCTTTTGCTTTCTTCTATGCTAATCTTAAGTCTATTTTAAGGCAATGAAGTTTAACGCTAACTAAATAAAGTAGTTGGAGAGCATATGTTAACAAGTACTGTATTCCCCAGCCCTTCAGAACAGCTCGGCCTCAAATAACACTTACATATCATCTATGTAGAGATTAGGAAACCCTTTACCCATGTGACTTAATTCCACCTTGCAGCTGTCCAAAATATCTGGCAGTTCCTGGGCAGGGCGGGTGGTGGGCTCAGGGCCTTCCTGGGCTGGCAGGCTCTGACCGTCTCCAGGCGCTGAGCCCTTTGGTGGCCACGGGCAGATTTAGGCAGGGGAGAGCCGGGGGAACGCCACTGCTGCAGAATCCGCAGGGGAGCGTTTCTGCTGAGGCGTGCTCTCTGCTGCCGCTTGATGTTCCCAAGCAGGTGGCTGTCTCTAAATACAGCACGCGCCTTGACGCCTCCTCGGATTAGCTCAGCGCTACATCCCTGATGGAACAGGGAACAGCCACAAAAATGAGAAGTCTGCATTAAGCAAATCTTATGCAAAAAACCCACACTACTTCTCTCCCCACGTAAGCTATATTGCTGTGCCTGCCAGCACAGAGCTCTCCCCGTGAAAGACATGTCGGTCAACGCAACCGAGACACGGTCCCAAATGCCCCATGTGACCCAGTTCTAATAATAAGCTACCAGGAAAGAGGGGACAGCTAATGTGAGGGGTGAGTTCAAAATAACCACCATGAGAGCAGCTGTTCTGGCCTCACCGAAGGTCCATCGAGACCACTATCCTGCCTCTGACTGCGGCTGTAAGTGGATGCCTACAGAGAATAAGAACACACAAGCATGAATTATACTGCTTTCTAACACTCTCCCAGCTTCCAGCTGGCTGCAGCTCATGAGCTTCCAGATCTGGATGGAGTTTCTAGGTATTTGTAACCCCGAATGGATTTCTGTTCCATGAAGTTTTCCAGCTACCCTTTGAACTTTCACAGGCTTTTACCCTGTGCAGCATCCTGTGGCACGGGGTTACACAGTTCACCTAAACTCCCTCCTCTCGTCTCAGACCTGGCTTCGACTGACTTCACCTGGTGCCCTCAATTCTTGTACTGGAAAATAAAATCAAGGGAAGTTTCCACTGGAATTTTACTTTTACAGGTGACACCATGGGTTTCTGATTGCTTTAAGCAGATTTAAGTCTGCCATAGCTGTAGCTGAGACAGTCCCTTTCACCGTGCTCTCTGCTCACAGACACACTCTCGCAGCCTCTGCTGAGCTGGCACTAGCCCTAATGACCCACTTGGTTAGGTGGCCCAAAAGAACAGAAAATTGGTTTTCAGATCCTCTTCAGAGGAGGTCTGACTCTTCTTTCTGGCGTAGTCCTTTCCCATGGGAGGAGCTCATTCCTGAACCGTATGCACTGTGCCTGTGAACTTTGTCGGATGCATTCTTCAGCTAAACACTAAAAAAAAAACCATTTAAAAGAGATAAAAGAACTAAGAACAGATTGAGGAGAGACCCCACGATAAGGCAAGACTGGGGCAAAACGGAAGGCAATCGGCTCCTCACCAGGCTGTGGGCTCCTGGGAGGGGACGCAGGCACGGCTGCATGAGTTTAGGTGCTCTGGCCAGCCCAGCAGGTACCCAGATTACCTTTAGGTACTTAAATATTATTCTGAATGGGACCCTCCCTCAGCTAGGAGTTACCATTCAGTGTTTAGTCTCCTGGGTTGTGTAGACCCTACTGACAGATGTGCATTTTCTGAACAAAGTGCCACTAGTGAGGCAGTATTTTGCTTTTGTTCCTTAGTCTAACTTGCCGAACCACTACTTGAAATATAAGTTTTCCTGTTGATAGTGGAAAACAATGAAGGACTAATGTCATGTCACATCATGACCTGAACTATGGGTAGTGTAAGTGACAGGTGAGAAGGTGTCTTTTCCTCCTAGCACATCACAGCAGACTGTTTCCTATTTTATGAAGTTACAGGACTAATTCTACCTCTTTTGCTTATGTTGACTGGAATCTTTTTCCCTGAGCAGACCTGGAGCCAAAGTTAAGCTGTATATAAGGCAGGAAATACAGGCAACACACTCCACAGATTAAAAACACTTCTGTGATTTGCCAGTGCCCTTGAAAAGAGTTTCTAACTAATTCATTCCCTCCGCTGGGGTAAGTAAGTCTTGCTGTACAAGATCACTATCATGTCATTGGTGGCATGGATGCCATACTGACTCAGCTTCGCTCCCTATTCTTCTCTTCTCTACCCTGGTGAAACAATACTCTCCCAGGATGAGCAGTATCTCCGAGAGCAGGTACTAATTTACAACAGGAGCAGCTTTCGCAGCTGTGGCTTTGTGGGACAGATGTTCAGGGGCATGCGAAGCATTATCCTGATGGGAGGTTCCATTAATCTTGCTCACATGTGTCTAATTTTGCCCAGCCTAAAGCCATTAAGATGCATTATTTCACTCACATGAATTTCAGATTTTTCAATGCCATGTCTTCAAAAGATTTCCAGAGTAAAACCTACTGTAACGTGAATGAAGTATAAATTATAATGAAATATTAACTCATATAAATCTCTATTAAGTCTAATGGAGAACTTCAAAGCAAACACAGCTCCTCCTCCACCACTCGTCTGCTTTGTGAGGTATAAAGATGGTCCTAGCACTATTGGGTTTTAAATGTGATTTTCTATTTGATCTTTTTACACTACAATGTCTTCTCTTTCTCTTGTCAGTGGAGCTCTTTGGCAAGATTTAGGAAAACCTGAACAGACAGTCGAACAGACCTCTGAAAGGATCTTAAGTATGCTTATTTTGCAAAGCTTTCGTGTATGCTGAAATAGAGAGGGATTTCTACATTGCCATAACTGCTAGGCAGAACCATCATTCAGGTCATAACCTCTCCAAGAATTCAGGAGGATAGGGAGTCGGGGAAGGAAGAGGTTCAACTCACAAGTCTTCTAATAACCTTGCAAGTTTCTTCTGGCGGAGAGGAAAATTATCAGAACTGATGCTCCAAATCCAAACAAACAAGCAGAAATGTATTTACTTTGTCTGGCAGGGGACGTCAGCTTATCAATAAATCAAACCAGCAGCAAAGGGCAAAAGTAGATTTGATTATCGCGTCATGGTTCACCACAAGGTAACAAGCTAATTTTCAGGCAGAGTGGTAGCATGAATTTCAAATGCTGCTGTATGAAAAATCACATTGGTTTAAGTACCAATTAACTGGCGATAGGAAAAGTGACATCCTCAAAACAGCTCAAAACTGATTTGTACCAATTAAGCCTAGCCATCAATGTAAGTTAAGATCCTACCTGATAAACCAGGGATGATTCAGAGCCACTTACACAGAGCTGATTTGGGATAATTTGGAAGGAGAGTGAACTGACGAGTTCAAGCTTACAAAATGCTTTGAAGATCTGACTTTTTTTTTTTTTAATGTCCTCAATATACTACATAATACACATTATCTTGCTGAAAACATATTTACACAAGAAAAGGTTTGTGGGTTTGCTGACCCAGAGACTGCAGAGCGCGCCGCACAGAAGTTTATTCTGCTGGTGTGGGTCTTCAGGCTGTCACAGCTTTCTGTAGTGCTGCAATATTTAACAGATCAGCGAAAGAAGAGTGTTTCTGTAGCAGTGTCTGGGCTCTTAAGAAATCGCCCTTGCCACATCACCAGGCCTGAAACACAAAAAGCTTTTCTTATGAGAACATGCACATGAGAACTGTAACCAACCCGAGGAAGCTGGTTACGTTACACTCCCAAGCAAAGGGGACTCAAAGATACTGTACAGCTAGATGCAGTTACTGAACTTGCCTCTGGCATTAGCACAAACCAGGAACAAACACGGTCCATCTTAACCACTCCAGTGGAGTGATCTGGTAGCACCACACTAGGCACAGCAGCTCTGCAGCACACGGAGCTTACATTGGCTGTGCTGGTCTTGGAGGAACTGAGCTATCAGAATTAATCCATTTACAGTTCTGTTGACTTTTTGCTTTGATGCACAAATTTCTTCATTTTTTCAACATGCATTGATCACAGGAAGCTGCATGTGCACAATGGCTACAAAGGCTGAAACCCAGATAGGTGAATGTAAATGGGTTTGCCCTTTCAGCAGTCCTTCTTCTGCCGTAGCTGAACATCCAGATTTCGCAGGTGTTTTAGAAAGCCACGGTTGGGTGAAATCCATCGATGTTCCTTCACTGTTTTGATGGCTTCAACCAATGAGAGGTGGTGATTTATCATGAGATATGCTAGGACTAGGGAAGCTGACCTGCTTACTCCAACTGCACAGTGTACCAAAATTTTAGCTGCTTAAAAAAAAAAAAAATTATAACCATAGAACAGAAACAGTACAGAGGATGAAGTTTAATTCAAAGGGAGGGCAAACCCCTTCTGCCTTCTCCAGTTTGGTCAGAGTAGCATCGCAAATACGAGGTATTTCTTACCCTTCTGATAGATCACATGAAGTGCTAACAATTAAGTCTAATTTGCAACTGTTGCACTCAGTTGTATGAGAAATGCCATAAGATCCCAACCTGATCTCAGAGACACCTGTAAATCAAAGAAAACCCTGTTGAAGGAATGAAGTTGTTCAGTTGCGAGCAAGAGGAAAATCAGATCCACTGATTTCAGAGGGCCTTCAAGAATGCTAAAGTCTGTCCTGAAAGGATGGCACTAACACGTTAGCCACCAAGAAAAATGACTGGCCTAGTACCATTGCATAATAAGGCAATTTGCTGTGACTGTAATTCTCTTTTGAAGGCAGAACTTGTGACACAGACTGAGACAGCTCCATTAATGCCAGTTTACTCATGCTAAGAAATGGTCTTTTATATAATACAGGTTAATTAGTATTTTATTGCACCAGTGCCAAGAAGCTCAGTCTCTTGTGCAACATGCTACAAATCTCCTTCGGTAAAGGTAAATCTTTTCCGCAGGGGCACAGCCCTGTTCATGCAGGAAGCTCATCTGCAATATATGAGCCTCTTCATGAGGTTGGTGGCTGTAGAAATCGAGACTGTTGTCTCTTTATTCATTTATTCTTACAAATGCAGTTGCCATAAGAGGATCTCAAAAGAGGCTGTCAAAAGGGTGCTTCTCCCTTTTTGAATCAGCCTTTCCTTCCAGATATGTTTTCTCTACTCTGCCTCCTTTCCTCTCTTCCGCGGTCTCTTTCCTGCACTGTTCACCCCTTTTTCTCATGTCAACTTTTTTGGGACCTAGTTAGGGCTACACACATGTACTCAGCACTCTGGCCTCCCACCACCCACCATGCAGGTGACCAGCGGCTGGCAGGAGACCATGTAGTGACTTGTCCACCACTGAGCTTGTGGTGCTGACCTGTTATAAGAGGCTGCCAACTTGCAGAAAAATGCCACCAACAATAATTTTGTACCTCCTGGCGTGTTCAAGGCATTGTGGATAAACTGTGCCGCAGAGAAGAAGAACTGGCTTATATCAAAGCTTGGGAGGTCATGGGCTGGTACACCATAGTAATCAATGGTCGCTCCATAGAAGTCCTGGCCTCCATGGCTGTATGCTGTGCCGTGGGCAGCATTTAAAACATGGGTCACACCCATCTTCCACAAATCAAATCTGTTGTGAGCTGTTACTCTGAGGAAAAGACAAGCACAAACAAATGGAGATGGGCGCAGAGATATTCACGGAGCAGGAGAAGCCCCGCGATTGCATCTCCTGAGCCATTTGCTGGAGCCTCAGCCCTGTGCGTTGCCTCTAAGGGCTAACCCAAAAGCAAGTACCAGCTTAGTCATAATTTTATCTCGGAAACCGTGCTGTGCGCAGTGTAAATGACAGCAATTAGCACAACTATGAGCTGCTAAAGCTGCAGCTATGAGGCACACTAGCAGACAGAGCATACAGCGGGGGTGTGCCCGTAAATCTGTACTTACAGGTCTCCTAAGAAGAGATTAGGCCATACTTCATCAACGTGGTTGCAAGAAGGCCGCCCGGTGCTCAGGAGCTGCTCGATATCTTTAAGGGAGGGGACGTCCCCTGTGCATGCTCCAGTGCCTTCGAGTCCCTGGGGGCCCAGCGCCTCTGCCCCAGACATGCCGGGAGCCCAGGAGAGACCCGGCTCCCACCGGCCAGCGGCACGGTGCTGTGGGCTGGGGTGCTGCCAGCCCAGGGCCGTCACAGGGGAAGGCGGAAGATGGGCTGGGGCAGGTGCCGGGCAGCTGCTGCTGAGCCATGGCACCCCCGTGCCGTAGCGTCCCCCAAACCCCTCCCCGTGGCTGGCTGCTCGCCTCCGCATTGCCCTGGCAGGCACAGACAGTTGAAACAGATGCATGGACGGCCATCAAGGCACAGCCATGACTGCCCTCGGCAGTGTCCTCAACACAGTGGCAGCAGCCAGCGAGATCTGGCCGTTCGTCACAAGCAATTAAAGGCCCAATAAAGGAAAACAGAAACCTGTCCAGTGCAAGAAGACTGGCAGCTTTTTCCCAGTAACAACTGTGTCCCAGTTACTTTGAGGTGCTTGAAAACATAGCTGCGAAAGGGTCAGAAATGCACCAGCGGGTCCTACCAACATGGTCACCAGGAGGTTAAATTAACCACCAAGCAGATGATGATGCCTTGCCTATCACCAGTGATCTAGAGGAATGTATTTCTTGACGCTACTGTTTTTTCACCAAGTAAAATAATCTGAGCCTAACCGTATGTTATATGTTTAATTTTTTCCATTGCAGTCCCTGCTTTCACCGATGTGTTAATACAATACACCTGCCACAAATTGTATGGTACCTCCCTCTGTTGAGGAAAGAACAAAGAAGGTGAGTATAATGGTTGACAGGTGAAACTTGTAAGCCACTGAGTTAGTTCATGCAGGAAGGTCTGGTGAGCCACAGGTTGGAGACTCACCATGTCAAATTGCAGAGTTAGTGGGCCCTTTCAAGTAGAGAAGTGCCTGTACTTCTGGTCTGCAGGCTGTGGGGCTACAAAGCTATCACTGATGGAGCTATAGGGCAGAACCCATGAAATGCTGGTGCTCTTTGTAAGTCTGGTAGCTGGCAATGCAGAGCACAGTTCCTCTACCAAAAGAGTCCAGAAGAGAAGGTGACCCAAGAGGACAAGCTTGCTGCTGATATTATTCCCTGTAGAAAAAGAGGCGAAGAACCCATGGTCAGGTCTGAACCACCTTTATTCCACGTGCATTGACTTACTATGACGGAGAAAGAGTTTTCTTTATTTTATCAAGAGACGTATCATAGAGAGCCTTTTGAAACCAGGTATTAAAGACTGGATTAGTTAACTATGCATAGAAGTACTGAGGGTGAGAGATCACCCTAATACAAGGTGATAGTTTCCAGCATCAGAGGGCAAAACTAATGTGTTTAAAAAAAAAAAAGAAAGAAGTTACTTTCAGTCTCTCATGAAGCAGAAATTGTTTAAATTCTGTGGCTTTAGAGAAGAAACTGTTTAAGAGCCTCTTGTATACAAAGAGTCTATTAGCTCCTATTGTTCTGGCCTAAAAGGTGAAAAAAGAAACTGCAAGCCACAGTGCTGCTGGGCTTATTTCGGGGGGGGCAGTGGGACACACAGCCAGGCTCCGCTGGGGGTGCGGCAGCCAGCTGGCCACATCCAGGAGAGAACTGCAAAAACGGTTACAGTTCAAGCGCTATGTATATGTCCTTAATGTGTTGTTTCTCTGTTTTGTTCTTTTTTTCCTTTGGTAAACCAGTGCTTTTTTAAGCTGATTGACTTGTACTCATGAACGAGGAAAAAACGACTGAGCAGATTAAGTTGTTTAATTTAGTTTACTTTTCTCATGTTTCTGGGTGGAGGCTTAACCTTGAGGCTTTACTAGCAGGATTTTTTAAATATAAGTCCTGCCCTTCTGTTGCCAGTCAAGTTCTGTCAGAAATCTGCCACTCATGTTCAATTCTGACCCTTTTCAGCTGTAAAACCTTTATTGGCCTCTACCTCAAATGCACTGACTAAGAATTCAGAGTTCATCTGCGGCATGAAAGCTTTTGAGCAGAAAAACATGAACTCCAGAAGAAAGATCTCCAAGCCCCGTGTGCCTCCAACATTTGTATGGCATAAATCCATTTGCTTCAAAACTCTGGGCCTTCTACACCTAGCATCTTCTAAACATTTAATAGCCTGTAAACATGACTTCGGTAAAGCTGTGTTACTGACTTTTTTTTTGCCAGGAGTTGTCTTTGAAACAGACAGGAGGCAGAAATCTGGCTTTCAGACCGCCTCTGTTACTCATTAACCCACAGGATGTAACCACTAGAGAGAACAAGACCATCTCTTCCTGCTCTTCTTTACGGTGAGGGTGACAAGAGCACTGGAACAGGCTGCCCAGGGAGGTTGTGGAGTCCCCTTCTCTGGAGATTTTCAAGACCCGCCTGGATGCAGCCCTGAGGGATGTGCTTTAGGCAATCCTGCTCTAGCAGGGGAGTTGGACTAGATGGTCTCTAGAGGTCCCTTCCAACTCTGAAGATTCCGTGATTCCGTGTTCTCCCTTGCCTGCTATAGTGCCCACGGCACAGGGCTTGGATGTCTCAGAATATACGTCTCCTTCCATGTGTTTACACAGGATTTAGCCATCAGGTCTGTGGGTCAATCCAGAACAGTCAGGCTTTCCTCTACTGAGATGTACCTTGACATGAAAATCCCAGGAAGGTGGAAATCCTCAGCAGAAGTGCTAACTCCCCTA